>NC_089044.1:12123750-12755000 GCF_034140825.1 Oryza sativa Japonica Group
CACAAAGCTATTCAGGTTTTATTGAGGTGATTACTTTAAAATGGTCATTCTCTTGGCATGTTATATGCTTAATTCAATAATGACATGGGTCATAGCTTATGCTATTTGGACTTGTCATTTATCATTTTTTATACAACTTTTGATAAATCCTTTAAGAGTTTTTACTCTGATTTTTTATCATATATGTTGATTAACAAATCTTTAGAGTGTTTTTACTCGGACCTACTTGTGCCTTTTGAACATACTCAAGTTATATTATTACTTCGGTAATTCAGTTCTAAATCCACTCAGATGGATGTTTAATATACCTTGACTATATGTTTAGTTTTATTCAACTAATCACATAGTCGGGGGCTACACCTAATTAGGTGCATCTAGTCGATGCACCTGATTTTTTATTTTAGCCCTTCACAGTCTTTGATTCAAGTACTCGGGAGACCAAGGCAGGAATAATTGAAGCACTCGGATTATCATCTTGAAGACTTCAAGAGAAGATTATTTCGTCGACTATAAAGGTCTCAGGGGTTACTGTGGAGATTATGGATACCCCATACCCACATGGCATGTATATCCGACTGGGTATAGGGGTACCATATGTAGATAGAATATCCTTAAGGGGCCCGGGTTATATTACTAACTTCTGTATCAAGGAAATACCCGGGATCCTAATCGTTTATGATTGTATTTTATCTTTACTTACCTATTCCGTTAGGAATATGGGCTGTATGTTGTAATACGGACTCCTCTCACTATATAAGGAGGGGTCCGGATGCCTCTTAGGGCATAACTTTTCTCCTAGATCATACGATCAATAACACACTCGGCAGATCAATCCCCGGAAAAGAGTAGAGTATTACTTCTCATTGAGAGGGCCTGAACCTGTATAAAATTCCTTGTCTCCAAACCCATCCACTTTTCCTGCTTGATAGCCACCCCTTTTCGTATTGCCGAAACCTTGTTTCGACACCACGATCCGTCAAATTTGAGGGTAACTTTTAATAACGCAAAAAGTTTGGGTTTTTGGGTATACCAACCATTCACCCCCTCTGGTTGGCTTAATTATTGTGTTTTGATCCTACATAAAGCCCTATGCCATATATATATAGTTGTACATAGATATATATACTTCCTCTGTCCTAAATTGGATGCACATTTAAATAGTTTAGTAGAAATTAAGATTCGAGAAGGAAGAAACTATTATCCCAACACCAATATGGGTGCTTACAAAATGGGAGGTTGATTGGGTGCAGATACGGATCCACCGCCCGAGCAAGCCCAGCAGATACACAATAGAATTTTCTTTTTTGAATCGCAAACGGAAATTTCATGTATATCAAACAATTTGGTACAATAGGATTTGCCTGGATCCTTCATTGGTACAATAGTATTACTCTAAACAAACACTCTTAATTTTTTGGAACACCATTACTCTACTAAACAAACACTCTTAATTTTTTGGAACGCATTTTAAATCGTAAAAAAACACTTGCCATAGGATCGAGGCAGCGGTTTTCATTTTCTGGAAGGAGGGCCAATTTTGTCTTTTAAAAGATTTCCATCTTTATTAATTGTGTTAAAAATTTCCTTAAGCAAATTACCAACCATGACACACAAACAACTTTAAGTATGATGTAGTTTTTTTTCTATAAGAATCGACGGTAGGAGATCTACCGGATATTATAAGAAGAGAATTGGCCCTCTTTATAAGGAAACCAGGCCCAAAAACCATACAACTGCACAGTTTGCTATAGAAAAACCGGCAAAACCCTACACATAAGACAAAGCAAAAAGCCTGTGGCAAAACGACTATGAACCACGAAAGTGACCGAAGGAAGAGCAAGACCTTCAAGGCGAAGCCTCCAAGGAGGGAAGCAACAACAGGAGCCGCTGCAATGCCTGCCCATATAATGGACTAGTTTTTCACCCAAAGTGGGAGAGAGTCAACAAAGCAACATCCTCAATGAGGATACGGCACCCACAGGCGTCGATGTCGCCGATCCTAGAATACCAGGCAGGGCTTTCGCCCGAGACTCCCTCGAAAGGTGCAGGACCTTCCAGGAAAACAGAGTGAAAGTGTTGAGTGTTATCGTTGCCCAGCTAATCAGCTAAACCCGATGCAGTAGCTCCGAATCTGCCTAAAAACTGAGACTCTAGTACAATAGAGGGCAAGCAGACCGCTCCTAACTCGACACTATGACAGGTTCACTAAGACATAGGGCACTTGAAGCACCGGTGAGGCCAAAGAGCCTTGACCACAAACAAGTTGGACCATCTTCACGGACGAACACTTCTCCTCATCCACCGAAAGACTCCACGACCATGGCCTGGAAGCATACCAGCCAATAGAAGGGAGCAGCATCAAGAAAGGGGGTCTGGCCAGACGAAAGAGGAACCGAAAGTTGAAGACATGGGCATCAGAGACATCGGTGTCATCCATGTTTCCAATGAGATTCAAGAGGAGCTCTATGGTGGAGGCCACATCTCCATCAAGGGCCATCGGGCTTCGGGGGAAACTACCCCTTGCAATTGCGACAACCATCTCCAACTTTACCACCAGCATAAAGAGGAGAGCTGGGGTGAGCAGAGCAGCAAAGCGAGGAAGGAAGGGAGCAACAGCAAAGCAGAGCAGCAACTAGCTTCAAGGAAGCAGAAGCAAGGGAGGAAGAGACAGGAAGGGATGTTAGAATAGGTGTCGAATATACTAGTCCTATTTGGTTACAGTTGGACTTGGAATTGTAATAGATGTTAGGGGGTGGAGTTAGAGTCGGACTCTGTAACCCGGCATCTCTCTTAAATAGAGAGGAGGGCACCACAATGTAACCATGGCGACTACAATGTAACGTTGACACGCAAGGAGATGATGGCGGCATGGCCATGGACTTGTAGCGGCTAGGAGCTATATTGGTTGGGGATGAACGCCCATAATCAGAGCCCCGGGGATGTAGGCTTCGGCTGAACCTCGTTAACAAATATCGTGTGTTCCAGTGTTGTCATCTGGCGTGTCTTGGGTGATCAATGACTGAAGCGATCAGAATGGTTAGTTGTCGTTCCGCTATATCAACTAACTTTTATAACAAGGGAGGTGGAGGTGGCAGCAGTGGTGGGGGGAGGGGCTGAGGCCACGGCGGCCAGAGAGAGGTCGGCTTCGCCCATGCGCCGGTGACGCCAATGCGCCCAACTACCGACGGCCCTACTGGACAGAGCGATGGTGGGCGTCCCCTCGCATGCGCCGGCTTCCACGGCCTCGCGAGCCATCTCGCGCCACGCTGCCTCCACCACCGAGTCACGCTGTGCCACCTCCGCCGCCAGAGAGGGGGCTACGGCGGGCGCCGCCTACCTCCGCCAACGCGTGTGCCGCCCTCGCGAGCTGTCCCGCAGCACTGGATTTTTCACATTTGGGTCCTTTTGAAAAACTTATTTTGCAAATAGACCCTGGAAAAACTTATCCCAGAAATAGTCCTTTTTGGGGCGCCAGCCTCTCTGGCACCATCCCCTTGCCGACGTGGCGGGGCGTTGCTGGGGTGGCAGGGGGGGTGGGGGGGCAGCGCCAGCCATGCTGGCACCCTCCTCCTGTCACCTCAGCATCGCCCCGCCACGTCAGCAGGGAGACAACGCCAGAGAGGCTGGCGCCGTCCCATTGGACGACGGCGCCAACCACTCTGGTGCCCCAAAAAGGACCATTTCTGGAATAAGTTTTTCCAGGGGTCTACTTGCGAAATAAGTTTTTTAAAAGGGCCAAAATGTGAAAAATCCAGTCCCGCAGCAGGCCCCTCCGCCGCCGGCCACGCCGTCTCCGTCACGTTGCCACCACCCGCTTCAGCCGGATCCAGCCTAGGGCAAGCCAAATCCGGCAACAGCAGTCGCAGATCTGCCTCCTTGGAGGGAGGGCTCACGCGCCGCCACACCCTGCCGCCAGCGTTCGCCGCCTCCCCCGTGCCTGAGAGGAAACGCCACCGCAGGAGAAGGCCCCGCCGCCGCCCTCCTAGCTCGCCGGCTGGCTTTCCGGCGGTGAGCTCCGGCGGTGGCGAGATGAGGGAGGGGTGGAGGGAGGGGGCGGCGACGCTGGGTTTCGCCCCCCGTGTCGCCTGCGCGTGGGCGATGCAGGGGTCCCCTCCAATACGCTCAACCCCTGGGTTAGATGACATGCATGTATGGTAAGAGCAAGTCTAGTAGTACAGCCCAATGCTTACTCCAAATATTGCCACATCAGCATTCATAGTATAATGATAAAAGCATTGTTCTTAGTTTAAACTATTATTTTCCTCCTAGCTTGTGCCATGTGCTCTCTCTCCTAAGATAAGTGGCACTGCATGGCATTGAATTACTAGTATTTCTCAAGCTTGTCTTGGAGCGTGAGCCGACTTTTAAACAGTCGTCCGCTGTTATCTTCTCTCTCCTTCAGCTCATTATTAAAATCGATATATTAGGTTTATAGCTAGTTATTGTACCTACTCTAAGTATGATGTAGTAAAATCTGCCAATTTTAAAGACACTTGCTATATAGGACAGAGGTTTTAGTTTTAGTGCAGAACAGATGTATATGCAATTTGGCATGCATTATCGATCAATTAGTTTAGAGCCACAGCTACTTGCGCAATCGATCGATCAAAATTAAGTCTCTTTGAGGCACACACATGGAGACGGCCATCGTGAGCGCCGTGCTGAGCTCGCTGGCGCCGACGCTCTACGCGCTCGCGCGCGACAGGTACAGCCTTGAGGAGAACGTCCGGCGAGACGTCCAGTCCGTGAAGGCCGAGCTTGACATGATGCTCGCCGCCATCCAAGTCCACGCCGCCAGCCACGGATCCGGACCCGTCGTTCAGGCGGTGTGGGTCGACAAGGCGCGCCGCCTGGCTCACCAGATGGAGGACTGCGTCGACCGCTTCGTCTACGACCAGCTCACCGCCGCCCACGGCTCCTCGCGGCACGCAGCACCGCTCGGCTCGCGTCCGACGTCAGGGGCTGTTAGGATACACGTAGGCTACGATAGCATAAAACAAAATTTTCTATCGCGTAAACCAGGAACTATGCAAGTATTAGATCATAGATCGTTACCACTCGACGCGCTGCGCTGCGGAAGAAAACGCTGAGAAGTCGAAGGAACTCTCGTGAAGTAGCGCGCGTTGATGTAGAGGAAGTAGTCGATCGCACCGGCTCGACCTTCTCCTCCTCGTGCGTTCTCCTCGCCATACTCTCCCACGCCGATCAGCACCGCAAACCAGCGACGCCTCTACCGGTATCCACACGTACAGGGACAGAACGCCACGCGCAGATGTGCTAGCACCCGCGCGCGGCTAGGGTTTTGCTCGGAGAAGGAAGTGACGGCTAGGGTTTCTCACGTGATGCAATACCTCCGCCGGTCACACCCCTCACGAATATATAGGATCCATCACTCGGGCCTCCAAGGCCCGTAGGACTCCTATTCGGATCCCTATCCGAATTAAGCTCATATTGGATCTCCATCCAATCCCCTTATTCCGACCCATTAAGCGTGCGACCCTGTAGGTTCATATATACTCGGTTGTAACCCGAAAACTCCTTTCCGGTCCACGCGTCAACAGCGGCCCCTAGCAGAACGTATTGACCCACCGGGCATACATAAAGATCATATTGGCTGAATCTCTAGTGTATACTTGTATGAACCCCTTTGCCTCACGATATCGATTAAACTCAAGGCTAGATATGTGCCATCCTCTAATAGCTCAATCATTCACTCGAACTTGTTGATAGATTATATAACTTGTGATTGACCCCTCAATCACCTTTGGCATGGCCATGCACTTCCATAATCTATAACATCGAGGGGCCCAGAGATATCTCTCCATAGGAGGGGCAAATCCCATCTTGATTATTCATATCCCACTACATGTTTCATAGCATACCTGAAAACTACTTTTATAACTACCCAATTACGAAGTAGCGTTTAGCAGTCCCTAAGTAAGCTACTACACATGTTGGGAACCATAATAATCTCATGTCTAAGGATTCAACACCAACACTAAATGAGATCACTGATGACACAACACATATGGCTCTTACAGTGTCTCATGTTGGGTCTATTCAACAACATGTTTACTAACATATGTCCATATTATTAATTTGGTATCTCTATACCATGATCCATGAGACATAATTATTAATTAATACATGTGCAGATCATCTAAACATATTTGTTCCACATATGATATTTGATCAGGGATCCTTTAGAAATAGCAACACATAACATAAAGAGTCTCATGAAAGAATCACATATTCATTAACCAATAATGAGTTTATCTATTTCAAGGAATAAAGTCGAATAAATATGTAAAAATAGTGTGTGATACAATCATCTCTATGATTGCCTCTAGGACATATCACTAACAAGGGCGCTCAGGGAGGAGTCGGCCCGGCTGTATGAGCTCAAGACCAAGTACGCCGGCCCCATGGCCGCCACCGGACCACCGTCAGCGGCGAAGAAGTCTTCTGCTATGTCCGAGCCGGTGCCAGCTCTCCGACGTAACCTCGTCGGCATGGAGGCTCCCCGGAGGGAGCTGCTGGAGCTGGTGGAGGAGGAGGAGGAGGAGGAGGAAGCCGAGGGCGGCAAGAAGCGGCGGCAGAAGGTGATCTCCATCGTCGGGTTCGGTGGCCTAGGGAAGACCGCGCTCGCCAAGCAAGTGTACGACGACGTCGGCGGCGGGCAGTTCAGCCCGATGGTTTGGGTTAGCGCGGCGGAGAAGACCGCCGAGGAGGTTCTCGAGGAGATACTGATTAAGAAGTTTGGGTCGCAGGTTAGGGATGACGACGACGACATGGCCGACGTTGAGCATCTAAGCTTGCGTCTCAGAACACACTTGCGTAACAAGAGGTGAGAACTACTTCCATCATTCGCTAAATACATGCATATGCTGATATATATGCATAGTTAAAAGGGACCACCTATATATTTATCGATAAATTTTCTCTTAAAAATTTGACAGATGTAATTATAGTACAATCATAGTGTAATTACACTGTAACGTATATGTAATTACACTGTAATTTGCATGTAACTACAGTGTAACTTATATGTAAGTTTCACGTAATTTTGAATCGTTAGATATATTACAAGATTTATTTTGGTGAGGAAGAAAAAAATCACAGCACACATATATGTGAAAGAATTTATTCCTACAACCTCCATTTTACCGAAATAATATGTTACGGAGAGATTTTTGAAAGTTACATACAAGTTATATTATATTTACAGTGTAATTACATGCAAGTTACAGTGTAATTACACTACGATTATACTGCAATTACATCTGTCAAATTTTTTGGGGGAAAATTTGTCGACAAATATATAGCAAAATTGTAGTTAAATAAAAAGGAGATGCTATTTCTGAACGAATTTTGCTACCCCTGGCCCCACTCTCCCCTCCCCCTCCACACCCCACCACCCCACAAGTCATTGTCTCACCGCATTTTTTTTATTTTCTTAATTTTTTATGAATTTGTTCAATGTTTATTAAAATTCAGTCAAAATTTATTAAAATTTCAAATAATTTCGGTCCAATAAGCATGAAAATTCATGAAACCGGAAATTTCTGTGACACCCGCTACTAGAAAAAAGCATTTTGCAGGTGGACAAAATAGGTTTTCACAAGCGATTATCCACCATCCATGTCGCAACTTAAGTCATGTGAAAATCACGTATTTTCATAAGCGGACAAATGGCCGCTTAAAAAATAAATTTTCGCAGGCGGCTATGTAACACGTCGATGACCTCTTCCCCTCTAGCCATATCTTGGAGAGGGATGGGAGGGGATAAAAGAGGGGGGAAGGGGAGTGGAGCCTCCACTGCCGCCCCTCCTCCATGTTGTCGAACGCTGCAGGACACGGCCGATATGGGGTGCTGCCGACCTCACCTCCGGCCGGATCTAGGAGAGGGATTGGAGGGGAGGGGAGGAGCCGACGCCCTACCGCCGAGGAGAGGAGTGGAGGGGAGGGGAATCGGGGAGGGGAAGCGGTGGAGGGTAAGGGAGGAAGAGGTGTGGTGAGAGAGGGGACGGGAACCGGTGGAGGAGAGGCGTGGGTGAGGAAAGAGGAGAGCGTGAGACTTAGTCATTGTGAGCTCCGCTCGATCAATAGGGTCCTGATTTTAACAGGCGGACATCTTTAGACCTGCCTGTAAAAATTGTTTTTCGTAGGCGGAGCTAGATCTATGTGGTCTCTTGGTACTTTTACAAATGGTATATGTGGGAATATTTTAACATGCCTGGAAAAATAAAACCTAGTGTTGGAAGAAAATGCCTTTTCTAGTAGTGATCGAAATTTCAAAATTTTGGTGAGAAACAAAATGGGAAACCGTGCTAAAAACTGAAGTTACAACCTTGCAAATTCATATGCATCGTGATCTATGTGCGATTGCAAACTGAAGTTACAATCTTGCAAACTGAAGCTCCAGTCAGCTTTCCCTTTAAGTGCGAAGATCAGTGACGGTAACTACCCATTAGGATTCAGCGGTGCAGGCAGAGACAGAGCGAGAGCCATTAGGGCAAAGGAAAAAGAAAACTGAAAGGACGGTTTATTTGACATTTGATAGGAAACAAACCTCACAAATCTTCCGAATTCTAGACCATTGGATCGTTTCTGAGATTCATGCAAGCATCTCCCTCTCCCCTCCCTCCTCCCTCACTCGGTCTTGCCATCGCTATTCACCTCAACCCAATCTCCACCTCCTTCCCCATCACTACCCCACCGCGCTGGAACTCCTCCTACCCTGACCTTAACTCTGAACCTTAAACCGTAACTCGCCAAGTGAGTCAGGCTACCATTGGTCGCTGAATCTAGAGGAAGAGTTAGGGCACAAATCTCCAAACAAATTAGACGAACCAATTGGAAAAAATAACCTCAAGTCTCTCTTTTCAGGAAACAGATCCACTACAATACTGCCCTATGACATGTAAGCAAGTTCACATCTCAATGACTAATGTCAAAGTATAGTAATGCAAATGAGACTCATCCCTCTACCAGACATAAGAGAGGGGCAAACTAGTCCTCCTTTACTTTCGGCTTATTCTATGAGGTCGACACGACAACTACTACAGGCCCCATCGTTTGGCTTTTTCTTTAATAAGCCAAAACGGCTTATTAGAGAATAAAAATGAGTTTTTAGGTAGAACTTTTATATATGTGTTCTTGGTGACTTAAAAGTCAATGCTGAAAAGAAATTACGTTGAAAATATCTTAAAATCAGTCTCAAAACTAAGTTTGAAAATTTAAAATTTAGCTTTTTCTTTATCTGATTAGGCCATCGTATGAGAGCCTACACTAAAAGAAAAGTTGTATGGCCTTGGTGGGCTCTTGCGCTTCTCGAGTTCCTGTCACTGGGTCAGCAGTAAGCCGCAGCAGCCGCCGCCGGCGCTAGTTGACGGATCCTCGCTAGCCGTCATGTCCTGCTAGGAAGGATCTACGGCTTGTTTGGCAACTCGAGAGAAGGGGATTGGGAGTTTACACGAGGGAATTGATGGTGAGATTAAGATGGAAATTTGATTTTTAATCCCAATACCTTGTTTGGTAGAGGTGGTGGAAATTGATAGGGATTTTAGTTGGAGATTAGGTCATTAATTAAAACGGATGGCTGAGATTTGTTTAGGCAAATTAAAGGAGGAATTCCCTCTCAATTACCACCCCTACTAGGTATTGAAAAGGAGGGAGTTTCTTCCTTAATCCCCCATCCCATCCTATCAAAATTCTCATGTCTCCCAACCAAACAAAGCAGTTAATAGCCTCATCCCTCTAAACTTATAATCCCTCCTAACTCCCTCATAGGACTTAGGTGAGGGAAAGATCAGGCGGCGATGGCGTGCTGCTCGCCGCTGGCCGAGACATGGGGACGAACAGGGTAACTTGCTTCCTTGCACTTCGATCTCTTTTCTGGTTTTCTGTTCTATCCGTTGCCATTTTAGGCTGTATTTTTTTTCTTTCTCTCGCTGAAATAGCATGGATTGGTGTCACGGGAACTATAATACTTTTGGGTATTGTGTTGGCCCTGTTCCTCCTTTGGTTGCTCCACTGGTGGCTGCAATTTCTCAGAAATTTAGTGGAAACTCACCTTGACGATCTAGGGAAATGTGGGAGCACTACAAGATGAGAAAACGGCTCTCATCAGAATTAGTCTTAACACAACACTGTATTGTATTGTTTTGGTTGCACGCTACCAATTCGTCAGGGCCAAAGATTGTGATAACAGCATACACATGTGGTTTCAAGCTTTCAAATAAATGTGCATATCCATAGCCTAATTTATTCATTCTGCTATCATAATGTTTGTAACTTAGTGATGATATAGCTAAGGCCTGGTTCGTTTAATCTCTCTCATAGGGGGATTGAGGGGGATTTGAAGGGGATTTACTTCACACCTATTGTGGTGTGGAATTATTCCCCCTTAATTCCTTCCAATCCCTCTCTCTTCGGGATTAAATGAACAAGCCCTACATGAGGAAGCTTCCTTTGTTGCAAACTATATAAGAGAGATAAGAACTAGCAGTTTTCTTAATTTCTAGAATCTGATCTCTCTAAGAGTAAATTTCGCTCTTTTTTTTTCAGGGAAGAATAAATTTCACTTATCTGCCAAAAATCCTATACTTCCCTATACTAAGGCGTACTATAGTAGAATATGACCCATTTGATCAAAATCATTTGACAGCCCATATTCATCCTAGGGTAGGTAGTTGTATTTCCTACTGTTTTGAGTATGATATTGGCAGCAGTAACCATTGAGAGAAGATGGACCAAACTAGTACAAAAATAACCTGAAGAAAGCAAATTTGGTCATTTATGCTGCTTCTCTGTCACTCTTGGTTTGCAATGATGCTACCTATCATGCAAAGCAGTAAAACATGCTAGCTACCTGATAGTTGACCAATTTCGTAAATGAGATTTTGAGTATGCTGCACTTTTGAGAGGAGAAAATTATATTGAGTCTGGTGCTTTTTCCCTGATACCATGCATAAGCATAAGCATTAGGGAGAGAGACACAGCTTTTCTTTTGCTGGGCAAGATGGTGGATGCGACAGTAAATTAGGAAAGGAATGGTAGAGTCACGGACTGGGTTGAGGATTATTTTGGTTGAAATTACTTCCTCATCTATAACCAAATCATCTTCTCCTAAAATTCCCACAAATTTTAAAGCTGAGTTAGGATTGGATGATGATTATTTACCCTCCATACTTGCTTTATTAGGATGTATGGAACAGATATTTCAGCTTCCTAAATAGATAGGATCCACCTTACTAGGGCTAGATGTTTTTCAGAGAACTTCTGGCATACTTCCCTTTTCTTCCTAGAGACTATGGAAAAACCATACATTTTTAATGCGCGATAGATAGAAGTACTTGCAAAAATTATAGAGACAAGCATGCACACAACAGACCATGCACAAACGATGGAATTGGACAAAACCAATGACAAATGACATGTAGTCTCCCATATGTATTATTAGTAGTAAAAGTAACAATATGGGTCCCACAACAATACTAGGGTCAGTCCTTTGTGGTTTCGGTGCTGTGATGTAAAATCTAGTTAGTTAGAGGAATCATTAATAATTAAGTAAATTTCACAAAACTACATACTAAATTATTATAAAACTATAAATTTAAGATGATATATATCACAAAACTATAAATTTGACACCAAATTTATCAATGAACTATATATTTAAGGTGAAGTATCCTAAAACTACAGGTTTAATAATAAATTTATCACAAAACTATGTTTAGCGTCAGTTCAATCACCAAACTTGAACGTTTATAACTAAAACATAACATTAGTGCCAAGGATTTAGATCCAAAACCTATAGTTTTGTGATACTTTTATTACTAAATCTGTAGTTTTACAATGCTTTGCTTTAAACCTATAGTTTTGTGATAAATTTATTGTTAAATCTATACTTTTATATACTTCTGTAATAACTCGGTAAAAGTATATGTAGTTCTATAAAATTTACTCTTAATAATTCAAGTAAGATTTTGCCGTGTCGTTTAATTCTTATGGATGTAAGATTGTTGCTAGCTTTACTTTTCAGCATTGCTTTGCTTCAAAATACATAAGTTGCTTTATGTGCTAGAGCCAATTCCATTTACAATTTTCCTCTTTTCTTGGTTTCTTTTCTTGTAGGTATTTTATTGTGATTGATGACATGAGGGAAGAACTGTGGTGTGATACAGAGCATGCTTTCCCTGCGGACGACGGTGTCAGCAGCAGGATAGTGGTGACCACGAATATCCAGTCCATAGCTAATGCATGCAGCACTGCAGAAGGTTATGTGTACAAAATGGGAAAACTCAACACTGAATATTCAAAAGGTTTGTTCTTCCAAAGTGCTTCTATTGAGGATTGATCACCAGACATGGAGAGAGGTTCAGAACAACTTCGGAAGAAATGCGATGGTCTACCTCTAGCTCTGATCTGCGTAGGCCAGTTCTTGCTGTCAGAAGGTACAGTAACAGGGCCCACTTGCAGTGATGTATGCAGCAACCTTGGTCACCATCTGGAAAACAAGAGCAACAGCAATGCCCTGGCAAGAATGCAAAGGGTACTAACCAGGAGCTACACCTGCCTGTCTGGTGATGCTGCCAAAGCATGCCTGCTATATCTTGGCATGTTTCCAGGTATGGTAATTTTACCCTCCTTAAGTAGGTACTGAAAGTTACACTATTTTCTAATGACAAACTTGGTACCTCCAGGTACTAGATACCTTAAAGATACTAAAATTTTTATCTGCATGTACTTTCTCAACGTTCGTAAAATTTCTGCTCCAGGTAACCATTCGATCAGGAGGAAGAGGTTGTTGAGGCGATGGTTGGCTGAAGGGCTTGTCAAGAGACAGCCTCACCCCCGGCTCGGTGACAGTGCAGTCGAGAGCTTCAAGATGCTCATGGACCAGAATATCGTCCAGCCCGTCGATGTGAGCAACAACGAAGGGGTGAAGACATGCCAACTGCCTGGGATGATGCTCGAGTTCATCATGCACAGGTCCATATCAGAGGGTTTCATCACCATATTCCGCGGCGAGGATGAGATGCTCCTGCTGCCTGATCAGTACGCCGTCCGTTGTCTCTCTGTCCAATGTCGTAGCACCGCTGCTGCAAATATCGGACTTGAGAGAAATGATCTCTCTCTTCTCCGGTCTCTCACGGTCTCTGGTGAAGTATGCCAAGATTTTTTGGACTTCAAGGAGTACAAACTGCTGCAAGTCTTGGATCTGGAAGAATGTGACGGCTTGATGGATGGCCATCTCGATGGCATATGCAAGCTGTTACTGCTCAAGTATCTGAGCATTGGGGGAGCTGTTACCACACTTCCAAAGATGATTGGTAGACTAAAATTTTTGGAGACATTTGATGTCAGGAGAACTAAGGTAGAGGTGGTGATAATGCCAGCCGAAGTACTCGTGCTTCCTAAATTAGTTCATCTCTTTGGAAAGTTTGAACTTTCAGGCAGTGTATCAAACAAAATACAACAAATTATCAAGTCTGGAAAGAGCAACCTGCAAATTCTGTCAGGATTTGTTGCTGGCAGTAACCATGGTTTTGTGCAACTGATGTGCCATATGAAGAACCTGAGAAAAGTCAAGATATGGTGCAAATCTGCAACAAAAAGAAACAAGTCTATTTCCCTTTCAAGTGCCATTCAGAAGTTCATAGAGAACGGCAATGATCCAAATGATGCGCGTTCTCTGTCAGTGGATTTCAGTGAATGCTCCGAAGACATCCTGCAAATTTCTCCTCGAGGAGATTGCAACCTTAGGTCCCTGAAACTCTACGGCGAACTGCAAAAAATCCCCAAGTTTTTCGCTTCGCTATTAGCTCTCAGAGAATTGTACCTTTCATCAACTACTATCCGAGGGGATGTCCTAACAGCCCTGAGTGAGTTAAGATACTTGGTTTATCTCAAACTTATCGCAGAAAACCTTGAGGATTTTATGATAAAATATGGGGCATTCCAAAGCCTGCAAAGGCTATGCTTTGTGATTCAACGTCTGACTCTTCCTGGAATCCAGGAGGGAGCTCTGCCACAGCTTGTCTCCCTCCAATTGATCTATGAAAATCTTGCTAATGTTTGTTTGATCAACATTGGAGGCATCAAACGTCTTAAAGAAGTGATGCTTGATTCTAAGATGAATGTAGAATCAAAAGAATATTGGGAAGGCGCAGCAAAGAAGCACCCCAACAGGCCCAAAGTTTTGTGCATTTAAACGGAGAGCAAGGCTAGATAAGGTTTTGTTGCATTTTGAAAAGATAATACGAGCTAAGTTATAAGCAAGGATGAGACAGTCTGTTGTTATAGAAGAAATGGGGAGGGGAATGTTTGTTGCAGACTTGCAGTAGTTGCCAATTTCCAACTGGGTGCAGTATCCTGCCTTCAAGTAAATAAATACATATATGTACTATTTAGAGGGGAGCGTATCCTATACACACAAGCCCTCGCGTGTACACACCGTGTACACCAACTAAAAATTATCACAAAAAATTCTAGGAAAACTAAAAATTATCACAAAAAATTCTAGGAAAACTAAAAATTATCACAAAAAATTCTAGGAAAATTCATACATGTACTTTCAATAGTATTACATCTACGTGCAAAGTCGCATATTCAAATTCATTATACATAGAGAATAACAAAAAAGATAAAATTCTGACAAAATTGTAATTAAAACTGTCAGATTATTTGTTTTTTTTACGGCTAAAATATAATGAATTTGACGTTAAGATTTTAACCCTAGGTATAATACAATTGAAAGTATGTGTATGTTTTTTTCTAGATTTTTTGGTGACATTTTTTAGTTGGTGTGCACGTGTGTACACGTGAGGGCCTGTGTGCATAGGATATGTTGCCTATTTAGAGATTGTTTAGAACACGGGATATTTTAAGCAATCGGTCCAATGCTTATAAAATTTCTATAAACATTATACCTTTCAAAGTATTCTTTTGGTACCTTTTTGTTTTATTTTTGTGGAATACTGAGGAAGAAACAATGCATCATAGTAATACACATTGACGAATTGGTGAAGGTGCTATTCTAGAGGATAGTAAAGTGTATTTTCTGAATCATAGTTTTGCATATAAGCTAGTAATAGAATTAGTAGAATCAGAATTAAATATGTTTTGTTATGTTCATACTTGCTAATAATTATTTCTCATTTTCTAGAAATATATGATATCAGTAGGGTTAAGTTATTTGTTTACGATTTTCCTAGAAATATATGACCTAGGAAAAGTGCATGCGGGAGAGGAGGAAGGAGCCGGGAGGAGAGGAAAAAATAGACTTGAATGCTAGGATGGTAGATAGCGGGTGGAGTGAGAAAATTGGCATGCATGCTCTTGAAAGGCCCGAAACAAGGTCTTAACTAGGTATATTTCATGTCGTAAATTTGAGTTGATGATCATGCACCTTTTTACCAACTTTGGATAGAGATTCTCGAATACAATTTAATAATTGGGCTGGAATATTATTCTATTATCTTAAAAAAATTATTTTTATACGGTACTTTTAGTCCGCTTAAAAAAAGTTATCGGCTAGAATATTTTAAAGAGTAAATTTCACATTGCACCATATATTTTGACCAAAGTTTCACAATGGGCAAGGGCCAAACCAACCTTTTCACTTAACACCACGTATCTTTGCACTAGTTGGCACTTTGGACTAGGGTTGAGCACATTAAAAGAAGTAATGAATAAAAATAAAATAGAAAATAGTTAATTACCACTCACACTAAAAAGAAAGAAGAAAACATAAAATGTTTTGCCTTTTATAGTTATCCATGTGTATATCATATGAAGTTTTCTCACATTCCCTTTGCTCACCCCTAGTGCAAACTGAAAATTTATGTAAAGATGTATGGTGTTAAGTGAAAACATTGATTTAACCCTAGCCCATTATAAAATCTTGGCCCAATATGAAATTTACTCTATTTTTAAAGTGGCGATGCAAAAGACATGTCCTGACATCACGGATGATGATGGATTTTGGCACGCAGACATCACGGATGATGCATCCAGCAGTGACTACAGTTCAACATCGAGCAGCATGTATCACCGGCCTCATTTTTTTTTTCTTATACTTATGCTTAATTATCAGTTAAAATTTTAATTTTTGACCCTAAATTTAGATTTAATTTAAAGGTTTTTCAATGAAATTTATTTTTCAGCCTTTGCTTTTATATCCCTAAAAACACTTACATAAAAAATTTTATTTATAAATTATTTTTCGTTAGCAAATATGCCGAGTCCGGTCCCGTATGTCAACATCACCATTATTGCCGTGATCGATCAACCACCCAAACACTCAGCAAAAACACACAACAATCCAAAACACAACGTGTTTTAAGATTATTATTACCCTATCTGCTTCTCTCCCTGACCACTAGGACGAGCTAGCTGAGATTGCCGGATGGGACGAGCTGAAGCTGCTGGGCACATGGCCGAGCCCGTTCGTCACCAGAGTGGAGCTCGCCCTCGCCCTCAAGGGCCTCAGCCAGGACCTCGTCGGCATGAGCGATCTCCTCCTCGCCTCTAACCCGGTGCACAAGAAGGTCCCCGTGCTCATCCACAACGGCAAACCCATCTGCGAGTCGCGGATCATATTAGAGTACATCATCGATGAGGTCTTCCCCGTCGACGGTGCCGCCCTCCTCCCCGCCGACCCCTATGACTGGGCTGTCGCTCGCTTTTGGGCTGCCTACATCGATGACAAGGTATCTATAAGTAATAACTCCCAATGTTCTAAAATAAATCTTTACCTATATATAAATCTGAACATGTAGCTGTACTTTAGGACGAATGTAGCTGTATTTTGAGACGAAGGGAGCGAGTAATTTGTGTCATAGACTCATAGTTGGTCCAAGCATTTTTAATCTCTCGTGTAAATGGTGATAATCAGTCATGTGATTTTTTTTGATTTTTTTTAAAGAAGGGTAATTTTTACCCAGCCGCTATATCCAACCGGATAAATGTAGCCTTTTTAAATTGGGAACTTAGCCATCAAACAGGGAACTTAGCCCTCAAATAACCCAATATGAAATTGGGTACTATGAAGATTTGAACTCAGGACTTTGAGATATTACTCATGTCATTGCAACTATTAGGCTATGTGCCCTTTCGCAATCACTCATGCGATGGCTGACAATGTGCATGCAGTACATTTTGTCGCGCCATGGGCGCCGATGTTCAAGGGGAAGACAGAGGAGGAGAAGGCGGAGGGGATAAAGCAGATACTCGCGGCGGTGGAAACACTGGAGGGAGCCTTGAAGGGTTGCTCAAAGGAGAAACCCTTCTTCGGTGGCGGCACCGTTGGGCTCGTGGATATCATGCTGGGTGCCCATATCCCTGGGGTGAGGGCGACCGAGGTTCTCACCGGTGCCAAGATCTTCAACGCTGCAATTACCCCCCTTTTGGCCTCATGGACGGAGCGCTTCGGTGAGCTTGACGCTCCCAAGAAGGTGTTGCCGGATGTCGACGGGATGGTTGAGTACGTCAAGAGGAGGCAGGCACAGTGGGCTGCCGCTGGTGCTGCGGCGGCGGCGGCTTCAAAGAGCTGATTGGCCGGCATTGCGACGTACTTTTTCCGTCTCAAAAAAAAACAAATTCTAGAGTTTGATTCTTTTTAGGACAGAGGAGTCTAAAACTCCCGTTTTTGCTTAATTTGGAGGAAATAATGTGCTTGTTGCTGAAAAGTAGTGGAGACCAGACAGATTAATTAGTTGCTTATTTGACTTGGTTGTGAGTGTAGAATAAATGTTTCTGTTAGTCGCTTGATGACTTGGTACGTTGTGAGTTAGAAAAGAATTATGCAAATCATTTTCTCTCTTATTCTCAACTCTAGCTCAGTTTTCTTTAGTCTTTATCACCGTATCCACCACCTAGTTGGAGATTTACAGGCCTTAAATTGTAGGCAGAGCCACTGGCCGTATGTGTTTTGAGCGCCTGCGAAACTGATTTTCATAGAAACGTGGCCACAGTTTGAGATAGGAAGGGGAAAGTGTCACAAAGATCAGAAGACCCACATTTAAAATAGGGAAAAGTCCATTTGACACCCTCGAACTTTTATGCTTGTCTAAAATACACCCCCAAACTACGAAACCGGGTATAATACACCATCTAACTGTCAATACCGGATACTTGACCCCCTTGGGCTGTTTTACCATGGTTTTTGCACACGTGGATGACACGTAGGATGCTACATCAACCCTTCACCACGTCAGCGCTTACGATTATGTGGGCCAAGCCCATATCGCTGGGTTGTTTTGATCTTACTTTTTCACGAGCGGCGGCGGTAGCGGCACTGCGAAGGCAGGGTCGAGCGGTCAGTGGTGCGCATCTCCGACAAGCAGCTGTGGTCGTCGGCGGAGGAGGTGTCGCAGGAAAGTAGCAGCTCCAAGCCGTTGCGCGCGGTCGTCGGCGGAAGCGAGGAAGAAGCAGCTCCGACACAAGCGCGATATAGACCTCGACCTGTCTCTAGTGACTTGTGTGTGATGCTTCTCCTGTTTATCGTAACTACTAATATACTCCCTCCATCCCAAAATGTTATCTTTGACGTCGTTGACTTTTAAAAAAATGTTTGACCGTTCGTCTTATTCAAAAAATTTAAGTAATTATTAATTCTTTTCCTATCATTTGATTTATTATTAAATATACTTTTATATAGTTTTACACATTTCACAAAAGTTTTTGAATAAAACGAATGGTCAAACATGTTTAAAAAAGTAACATTTAAGGAAGGAGGGAGTATACTATTACTAATCTCGGCAAGCTATTACGTTGTGCTGCTAGCTACTCATCTTTGCAGTCATGAGCATGTCAATCCCAAAGCTAAAGCTGTTCGGCTTCCACACCTCCAAGCAGGAGACGATGGATTAGCACAAGCACGGCTAGGAGCAGGACAGGAGTAGTACTCGACTGAGCGTCTGAGCCGGAGAACGCGCCGGCCGGTCTGCGGCAACGGAGACGGAGCTCGATCGCAGAGGAGGAGCTAGGCGGCCAGCGATGACAGAGCTAGCTCGTAGACAATCTGATGGAGGCGTGCCCGCTGCTCATTGAGTAAAGCTCGAGCTTGCTTCCGCCAAGCTCGACGAATGGGTGCGCCAAACTCGCGGTAGTCATGGCGCTCGAGCTCCTCCCCGCGCATGTATCTTCGGCGAGCTCCGCCTCTCCACTCGGAGTTGCTTCGTCCCTGTGCCGCTGCCTTCGCCGGAGAACGCCGCCCCCACTGCCGCCTCCACCACCACCGCCGTAGGTGCTGGAGCTCGATTTGGTTGCGCGCTTGCGGCTGTCATCCTCTACGGCGGTGGAATGGGTATTGGAGGACGGTGTTTGCAGGCGGCGAATCTGCAGCTCCGTCAGGGACGAGATGTCGATGGGTGTGCGGTGGTCCTCGCTGGGCAGATGGATGAGCCATGCGCCCATGCCGAAGGAGAGAGAGACAGTGGAGAGGAGGAAGGAGGACCGGACTGATACATGGGACTAACTAATCTATACAGGTGGCATCCTAATGTGCAAAAATAGTGTAGAAAACCACTCGAGGGTGTCTTTTGTACTGTATTGAAAGTTTGAGGGGGTCAAATGTCTGTCTGGTTTTAAAGTTGTGGGGTGTGCTTTAGACAAGCTAAAGACTTAGAGGGTGTAAAATAGACTTATCCCTTTAATTCTGAGAGAGTTCTGGATGTTGGTGTCGGCTGCCGTAGTGTCTCTAGCCAGTGTTGGCTGAAGGAAATCTGTTATTTTGGTTTAAGTTCTAACTTGTAAGCTGGAATGCCCGGCAAAATGCTATATTTGCTTCAATAGAAGCAGGGTCATTGGCTGAAGGAAATCTGTTATTTTTGTTTAAGTTCTAACTTGTAAGCTGGAATCCCCGGCAAAATGCTATATTTGCTTTCAATAGAAGCAGGGTCCTAGTGACCTTTTCTCTAAAAAAATACTCCATGTATTAAAGGGATGTAAAGCGAAACTTTATTACAAGCCAAACTAAAATTCACTTAGAAATTACTACCTTCGTCTGAAAATATTAGGTATTACGTGAGCTCAACCATTAATTTCTTTCATAATTATCAACAACTACGAAACGAACTCAGTATGGAAAATACTTTCAAGTACAAATCTAATAACAACACATGTTAGTTCAGTTATTAATCAAAAGTTATATTAGGTTGCCTATTATTTTTTTTTAAAAAAAACATGGGCTCGTTATATACGGATGGAGCACAGAAGAGTGTATTTTGAAGTTCAAAAAACGTGAATTTCAACTTAAAAATCGTGAATTTTTAATCTCGAATATTGTGGATTGAAACTACCCGGGAGAATTAATAGTTCATTTCGGTTATGAAGAAGCAAGCATACAAAGTCCTGATCTTTTAAGGAGGTGACGGGAGAAGCGCCTTGACGAGCCAGTTTTGTTCCTGCAAAACTCGCTCAGTTCACAAATATTACAAGTATTTTTACGTTATTTATAAGTCGAGATTAAGGTTTACGAGAAAATACTGTGGACTGAGGAGAAAATTATTCTGAAAATGTGACTATCTCTATGATCTATAGCATATATGTTCGGTATGCCGTCCACAGTGCTTGACATGCCCTTTTTTTAAACTGTTGAATCAGTTGTTCATTGGCAACTGTTCTGAGTCCTCTAGTTTTTCCTTCTCTCTGTACTTTGGACTTGCTGCTACTTGTATTGGGTTGTTGCTGATAGAGTTGGAGTTGGAATTTGAGAGTTGGGCTTGCTAACATTTTCATAGAAGGAATAAGGGGCAATTACGCAAACAACATTTTGTAGTAATCATTTCCAGAAAGCGAACTCTGTTCTAGGTTGACAACTGACATGCACCCATGTTTTGGTATGGTAAAATTATAAAAACTTCACAACGTCATAGATGTTGGAAAATGTTCAATTGGCAAAAGTAAAGATCATCCTATTAGTACAAATACAACACAATTTATTCTGTAATGTAAATTTCACTTCTTTTTATTTAATAGTGCAAATTTTATCTTTTTTACACAAATTTCTGCACATGCAAATGTTCCAGAATGTTTTACATCGATGATTCTTTAGTTTTAGGGTGTGCACACATGAATAGACACAAATAACTGCACATGTAGCTAGATGCAAAATATCCACTTCAACTTTATAACCAGTAAATGTTTTACTTTCATCAGCGTAATGTGCTTGTAAGAAAATTCACTGCAACTAGCTGAGAACTTCCCTTTCCAAACTTTCAAGGATCCTAATGGAAGCATTTTTTCACAGGCGAGCACACAAGCGAACACTACAATGGCTATGTCCATAGAACATTTCTTGCAGGAAAAAGGTTAGTTCTATTTTAGATTAGATGGGCCATTTCCATTCTGTGATTCTAATTCTATTGCATATTTGTTTCTAAGCTACATTTCTACACTCTGCAGACATCTTGATCAAATATTGCAACTTTGCAAGAAAAGAAGTGCATATACAGAAATACCATGTCCAGGGCAAGTGTGATTAATTAAGCTAAACACCGAAGTACAGATTTTTTTAAAAAAATTGTGTATGATTCATATTTCTGCAACATGTGTTTCGAAGCTATAACCTCGCAGGCATCGTGATCAAATGTACCAAGAAAGTATGTGCAAATATGGAAATACCATGTCCAGGGTAAGTATGATACTCCTTCCGTCCCAAATTAGTTGTTTCTTTAGGACTCAAACTTTGTCCCAAAATAGTTGTTACAATGGAATACTACTTATCCCATCAGTCACTTCTAATTCAAAATTTTCTCTTTTCTACCCTTAACAATCATCCCACATCCAACCATACATCATTTAACAAATTTTATCTTTATATGCGTAGTGCATAGTATTCAGTCGATATAAGATTGATAGGTCAATAATCAAAATAAGCTGTAGATGATACCAAACCAATCAGTAATTAATATAGAATTTTATTAGATTAGCATGGAGTTTTTTTTTATTATTTTGCAACTAATATAAGGTTTTCAACCTATTTATCCTAGAGTAAATAACACAACTCACAGCAAGATAACATTAAAGAACAGAGACGTCATCTGTCATATTCTCATTATTTCCTATCAGGTCAAGTTTAATAGTCTATGCACATGGAAATCGTTGATGGTTACACATTGAGATGAAAAATCTATAGAAGCACAGAGGCGGTGGCGATAAGCAGAACAGTATGAGGCACTCCCCTGTTGGATAGCATTTTTCTAAGAAGTTTTCTCCATCAGGTGGATTGGTGCCAAGATGTTCTGTTTACTAGTTTCGACAATGCAACCATTCATCACCATCTCTTCCAGCATGAAGTGCACCTTCTCCAGATGGAACATAATGTCGAGCTCACACTGTGCAGACAAAGAAGAAAAGATAAGAATCATCAGTTCTAGTCATGTAAGGATATTCACGATGATAAGAAAATTTTGTTGGGATTAGGCAAGCTTACCACATTGCCAAAGTGACGGTCCATAGTTTCAACCAAAAGATGAATGAATTCAAGGATAGCTAACTCATTCTGCCAAAACAGACACAGTTCAAACATATTCAGTTACAAGGACGAAAGCAAGAAAATGGATGTGACGATGGTTAGAACTCTTGTGTATAGCTACAACATAATCTACTCATCACAAAATTTGAAATGCAAGTGCCCATCTCTCTTGTAAGTTGAAAAATGAAAACAATAACGGTTTGGAGGGAGAATCCTCTTTCTTAGATACATAAATTGTTTGAGTAGAAACATATTAGATGAGAAAATGAACGATCACCAATTGCAACAAAATTCATAGATAAGCCAGGTGGTTAACAACTAACCAAAGGGAGCAGGCTCAATAAAGAGACATTGTAAAAAATTAATCCCTACAAAATGGGACCATACTAGAATATAATCTACTGTCAGATGCCCAGGGCACTGTTTGGTGAAATGAAAACAGCACCTACCCTCATGCCCCCTCTAGCCTCTGCTGTTGTGACCCACTATTGTAATAACCAATCTGACAGTACGGGCATAAACAAACCACTGCACCCAATTAATGAACCATTGCACGTGAGTATAACTGAACAAATATTAACGTAAATGAACCGACATGACTGTAGATCAAGGCAGTAGTCACTTTTTTATTGATATACATTTTTAGGGGTTCTGGAATGGATGGTAAGATCATTTCTCCTTATTTCAAACACCTATCTTTCTCTCTCCCTCTCTCGTCACTCCCTACCTCGCATCGTTGATTCTGATGTGCTTGATCCTGGCAATGTGCCAAAATGAGGGGAAGTTGTGTTTCTGATGGGAGGGCTGACAATCCATCATTAGATCATTTTGTCCACCTCACCCGTGCTTTGTTTAACTACCACTGAAGACATCGTAGAAGATCGATGTTCAGGAAATATCCGTCAGACTAATCAGAGGTTAGCAGTTCCAAATGCGAAATAGAGGGGTTCTTTATGAGATAATTTGATGCTTTCAGGCAACAAAGCTTTTGCCCAAATTGTATCAGCAATGTAGAATACAATCAATGCTTGCTCCAATGTCTGCTAAAAGAACATGTATAAAGGCTGCCTTTTATGTTTATTTGAACTGAACGTTTGCAGATTTAATACATGCACAGTCTGAGTACACATGAGCTCGACATTGCAAAGTTTCTAGAGTTAACTCCAGAGCTCCTTTAGTCGATGTAATTAGTAATATTAGTCCTTATATGATGCTCTTGCGACCTTGCCAAACAAGGAAATTTGAAACTATTATGATTCATCAAGTAAATCCAAATAATTTGATTTCCAGTAAATAGCAAATCAAACTTATGGATTTACATTAACTCTTAGAAGCCAAAATAAGTGCTGTTGACCTCCAGTTAGATTTCCGCTTCAGACGCACAGAAGTGTGCCAGGGGGGAAGGGGAAACTAGTAGCAAAGATTGCTTGAGACACTAGAAACAAATCGGAGCTCAACAATACAGGATTGAGACACGGTGCAAACAATAATAGTGGAAATTAACCAAGTACAGATATGCCATAGAAGGACAGGTCAATAATGATAGGACACAAGTTAATGATGACATTGAGCGAGCCAAATATACATGTAAAATTGCAAAATCTATCCCTTTTAGACTCAATCCTAAGCACATCATTTGTGTTTGGGTTGAGCAAAGACAGATGACAAAGAGCAAAAAAAGAAGCGAATATTAGGGAAGGACCTAATATCAAATAATTAGAAAGTGTGAGGCTTTGAACCCAAGTCGTCTAGCCCACCAGCTTATGGAGCTAGCCAGAAGACCCCGGATGACAAAGAGCAACCACACCTCTACAGCAAAGACGGATTTTCAGCCATTGACACGTCGTCTATACAAACCAATTCTACCTTCATATCAGTGCTTATTAATTGGTGCTGCCTAAAACTGAATCCATGAAGATGATGGGGAGAGAGGAGGACGATGAATTCACACGCATTACCTCATCGTTGTCGACGCCGACTAGGAAGAAGAGGGAGGCGTAGCGCCGGTACACCACCTTGTAGTTGCGGTGCTCCACGAAAGAACACTGCAAATTTTTGACGCACCACACAAATCCAATCAGATCAGAGCGGATCTCCTCTGTCTCTCTCTCTCTCTACCAAGAACCACACAAGATTCGGCGGCGGAGAAAGGAGAAAGGAGAAAGGAGGGAATTGGGACCTGGTGGTCGGTGCGGGCGAGGCACTTGCGGACGATCTCGCCCTCGAGGGCGCGGCGCTCGTCGACGGAGAGGTGCTCGTAGTATTGCGCCACCCGCGTCTGCCCCTGCTTGTTCACCATCACCACGAACCGGATCCCCATCCCCTCCTCGATCTCCTCCTCCTCCTGTTTCTTCTCCTCTCTCTCTCTCTCCTGTTTCTGTTTGTGTTGCCGGCGAGAAATGTACTCGCCGTGTGGTGGCGGCGGAGGCGGCCCATTCCGGCCCAATCAGGCCCGGCCCGCATGTCGCGACTGCATCCCTGGGACCACTATTTTATCTGGGTAATAAGTTCATCCGACGTCCCTGAACTTTACGTCGAATCTGTCTAAGGTCCCCAATCATGCAAAAAAAAAAAAAAAAGTCCTGAGGCAGTATTGATCTAATTTTTCCCCGGTTTCGCTGACGTGGCATACGGTGAGCCCCACATGTCAGTGTCCTCTAGGTTAGCTATTGTGGTGGGCGTCGCGGTGAAGGAGGCGGTGAACGCCTCCATAGGCTCCCGCGATGGGTGAGCTCATGGGTGCACCGTCGCGGTCGTGGCAGAGACGGCGGCGAACGAACTCCCAATCATGCTAGATTGTCTCTGCCCACGGATTCGGCGCTGATGGCGGCTCAGCAATGGGCACGAGGCATGGGGCGGAGACGCAGTGCAGGGACGTCCGGGCAGCAGTAGGCAGAGCAGCCAGTAGGGACATGTGGGCGGAGCAAAGCATGACCGGCGATGGTTTTGGACCGCACAATGATTGGGAAATACGCCAACGAGATGTCGTCGCAAAAAGGACTAGGCTCGGAGGCAAGGATTGGGGATGACACCGATTAGGCTCGGAGGCAAGGATTAGGGACGACGGACGCCGTCGCAGAAAGAGAGGAGGCGCCGATGAGAGAGGGAGTGCGGCGAGCTCCCTTCACCTTCTCGGTGGTCACGCTATGCCTACCGTCCCCTGACTGCTTCGCTCGCCGCTGTTCCGTGCTCTGCTCACTGCGGCACTAGCCCGCCGCCGCTTCATCTGCCGCTCGCTGCCACACTAGCCTGCACTGCCGGCAGCCTCGCTCCCTGAAGTAGACAAGAGAAGAGAAGAGCAGAAAGAAAATAGAAGAGAAAAAAGAAGAAAAAAGAGATGCGGTCCCTACTTTTTTTTCTTCTCACTTATATGTGGGCCCCATAATTTTTTTTTGCTAAACTAGGATGCCACATCAGTGTAACCAGAGATCCATACCGCTATAGGACCTAAATTGCACGGTTTTGTATATTTTAGGAGTGGGTATTGGGGATTAGGGATGTCATACAGACTCGACATAAAGTTGAGGGATGGCTGGTGAACTTATTCCTTTTTTGGGAAATATGAGTGAAAATAATTGTACAACTGAAAACCATATCTAAAAGGAATAAGTCCACTTTGACTCCCTTAACTAGTGGCTGAATCTGATTC
Source organism: Oryza sativa Japonica Group (assembly GCF_034140825.1). Taxonomy (NCBI): domain Eukaryota; kingdom Viridiplantae; phylum Streptophyta; class Magnoliopsida; order Poales; family Poaceae; genus Oryza; species Oryza sativa. The sequence goes on from NC_089044.1 coordinate 12,149,886, forward strand.
TTATCCCTAAACTACAATTCTGGATATTTCGATACCCGAACGGTTTTGGAGAGCGGTTTCGCTGACGTGGCGGTGTTGACCTGTCTTCGTCCCATGTGGCGTTGACATGACGTTTATGTAGCAGTAGAATTTATAAAAACATGTGAGACCCATTTTTCATCCAACAAAAAAATTGTGGGACGCACTAACATATGGGGCCCATATGCCGTCCTCTCTCTTATTCACTTCTTCCCCCTCCTTCTCTCTCCCCCTTATCTCTCTCTTACTTTCACCCTTGTGCGTTTGTTGTATTTTGTTTGTTTTGTGGTGGTGATAGATTTCCGGCACTAAAGATCATGTCCTTTTTATATAGCTTCCTCCTCTAGCCCAAGCCATTGCTGCAAAGTGAAAGGAGGAGGAAGAGAGGTGCTGCCAAAATTTTCTGTGAAAATATTTTGGTGATATGATACAAATCGAAGGGAACTAAAAGGTTAGCAACTTCATCCTCTATTAATGTATGGTTAACACATTACATTTCTAGCTATGTTTTAATACATCATTCCTTCTCAAAAAGTTATATCTAAAAAGATGAGAGATAACAAATTTTTAGAGAAAATATGGGTACTTCTTAATATTAGAAACATTTGGATAAAAATATTTAAAAAAGACAACAAAGGAAAAATATAGAAAATGAAGACAAAAGAATAGGAAACAAAGTCGATTTAAAAGCACTAAAATAGTTAGAAATAGGTAGAGTGCATTAAAAATATGTTTACAACTTCAAAATAACTCTTAAAAATAATTAAAATAAGGATAATACATGAAAAAATATATGTACAATTTTTTAAAACTGGTAGAATTTCATGTAATTAACCATGACTTCGATTAAGTCCATTTAAAACTCGTTAAAATCATTATAAATAAGATGAATTCATTAAAAACGTGTACCGTCAGTTTTGATTTTAATTATGATGTTTTAAATTATTATATGATTATTTAATTATTTTCACTTTTGTGGACTTACTCTACATTTGTTTATTTGATGTAGATGAATCGGAAATGGATGTACACCATAGACTGACGGTCGATGGAGTTTATTGATGGCGTGCATTATTTTTGAGTGTGCCAATGCCCACGAACCTAAGGGTTTTATATGTTGTCCATGCAAAAAGTGCAAAAACCAGAAGAAGTATTCTTCATCAAGAACTCTTCATATCCAATTGTTGAAGACGGTATTCATGCCTAGCTATAATTGTTGGACCTCGCACGAAGAGTTAGGAGTTCCAATGGAAGAAGATGAAGAAGAAGGCGACAACATTCCGGACTGGGCTCAATACGATAGATTTGTAGAAAATACAATAGGCGAGGCGGAAGGAGTTATTGAAGAAAACGACGGTTCGGATGATCTTGGTCAGATGTTGTATGATGTAAAAAAAGATTGCGAAAGTGAAAAGGAGGTCCGGAAATTGGAGCGTATGTTAACGGACCATGAAACGTCCATTTGGAGAGATGAGCAGCGGTCATAGCACTTGGCCTGTGACCAAGTGCTATAATTTTTAACCTCTTTTTAATGTATTTTACTTATTTTTTATGATTTTTTTAATCTTTAATGCAGTTAATTGGGCCACGGTTAATTACTAAAGTTTTTAACCTATTTTTGATGCAATTAATTGGGCCATATTTAACTTATTCTCATTAATTTTTAGTCCCAGATGTTATCCAAGGCCGATACCTAAAAAATTGGAAATAGCGGGAACGGATTTTTAGTCTCAGTTGGTAAGAATAACCGGAGCTAAAGCTATTTTTAGTCTCGGTTGTTCATACCAACCGGAACTAAAAATCTAGTTATAAGTAGATCGAGACTTAGCAGTTTTTCGCAATCATCTTCTCGCCATCATCGTCATCGCCGAGTGGAAGCCCCACGAAGATGCCTAGAGTTGACGAGCCAAAGAAAGCCGCTCTCAAGAAAAGAGCGTATGATAGGACTGACGAGGAAGTGAAAAGGCAAGTGAAGGAGTTCTTCAAGTCACAGAGTCCACAGAACAAGACTCCAATAGACCTGACAACTAAGGTCTTTTTTTAGAAGATGAGCGAATTGGACAAAAATGCCTTAGCATAAGACTAGACCACTCAATTCGCAAATCTTTTGAGAAGAGGACAAGAAAGACAAAGAATGTCCCCTAGTTTGGAATGCAAGATAAACACGCGGTTGACCCCTTGCAAACTGTTGATGAAATTACTTTATTTATGGCAGATACATGTCTTATCAAAGAGCAATTGATGGGGAAAGCGCCTATCAAGAAAGCCATGGAAGAAGATCTAAAACACTCATACGCAATCGGCGCACCACTTGTCAAGCCAGAGCTGGTCAAGGAACTAAGTACACAGATGTATAGATGTATCGATTCCATAAATGGTACATGGATCAATCAACTCATGGTAGGGTTATGTTCGCTGAAAGATTTAAAAATAAAGACTTCTGTGGGATGTACGATGTGGATCAAGTTCAAGGATGTGTACAATGTATACCAACAAGACGCCCTTGACGTCTCTCTTGTCAATTGCTGGGTTCTGTAATTAAGTGTCGTTTAATTTTATTTCATTGATTAGTCCGTCGTATGTAACATCAAAGATTTAACGTCTTTTTTTGGCTGTGGAATGGAGGTTATTCAAAATTGTCGTAGGGGTGGATACTTCAAGTGTGGATTCATGGACCCATACATAATCAAGGAGAAGACTGTAGATGATTTCACAGGAGAAACCGAGGATAACATTTACAAATTCCTAGTGCAACTACATTATAAGGAGTTCATATTATTGCCCTACAACACGTGAGTTTTTACCGCCTTTTATACCAATTTCCTTCTCGTATTCACAAATTTTTTTACTGCCTTTTATACCAATTTCATGTAATTTGCATATTCCACTATATTCATGTATTAGACTATATGCGTAATGAACAGGAAACATTCGACACAATATTCGGCATGATTAACAGGTAATGTCATCCACTGCTACTGTCATTATGATAGACGCTATCGCTACTATGTAGATTAATTATAGTTTGCAACTGTATGGCGTTGGCAAATTTTCGTTAAGACGTCCGCGGGCATTTCAAGGAAGAACTGGTTGTGAGTATGGACTTTCTGGTACGTATCGTCCAAAATTATATACTCCCTCCTTCCCAAATTGATCATCATATATGTTTATTCACCGAAACCAAGGATAATTTAAATCACATTGATCAAGATCACCATACACACATTCTCCCACAATGCATACATTGATTGGAAACACTATGTCAATTACACCTTAGCATGCACACATTCTCCCATGCTACATTAATTGTATTATGATGAAATCCGTGTACATGTGGTTATATGATGATTAATTTGAGAAATTTTAAAATCCATTATATGATGATCAATTTGGGAAAGAGGGAGTATTCTATAATAGAAATATTTCATAAGCTCCTTTCTCCTTTTGTGTTTACGAAGAGGGGACTAACTTGTGTGGCTACTATATGTCTATGATTTTATTCATTGCATAGCACAAGACATTAACATCGCCTCGATCTTACGTCAAGCCCTAGCACCATCTAATCTTGCGACAACCACATGGGATCATCATCTCCTCTTGCGGCACCTACCTAGCGATCCATGCGCATCGTGCCTTTAAATATGACATGTCCTATACCTAGGGTGAGTAATTCAATCCAACATAGATGTTTGGGTTTTTTACCCTGAAAGAATGATGAGGACAACATGTTATTCATAAATAACAATTAACTGCAAACGACTCCATAAAGAATCTGATCCATGAAGAATTTGACAAAAAGAAAAGAAAACAATATTTTCACCATGAAGCATTGCATTAACTACAAATCCATACTTATTATTGTCCAACAGAGTGTGCGCATTCTTTGTGAAGGAAAGGTCAAGTGCAATGTTTGCATACGAACCGAATACCCGTGCACAATAAATAACAAAATAGCATCATATAGATTATATAAACCCATATTTTTGCAATTCGATGAAAACATTAAAAAAATATTGTTTTGCATAATAAGATGGATCCACTAAGAATTTTTGTTATTCTTTGCATACCTCAATCACTTTTAAGCTTGGGAAGCATGCAACAAATTTACTGCTGTTACTGGCATACCATTGGCCACAGTCGTTTCAGGAATTACCGCAATGGAATGGTTGTTAATCTAAAATTTGAAACAAAACTAGAAACATATACAACTACTCTAAATGTAACTTTGCATGTCGAGCTCAAATATGAGAGATACTGGGTGACTTTTATCCTCGGTCGTAATAGATGGATGGGCGACACTTAGAAGATTATCAATTTCTAGGTCAAAAGATAAACTATCAGAATGTATGCCCTAATGGATTAAATAAACGAGCTTTTGTTGGCACGCGCGCTTTTAGAGAATAGCTGACAACACTTTCATGCTATCGCCCCTCTGACCCAATCATAGATGATCTTTTGTTAGCAGCGGGAGTCACACTATGTAATGAACCTAAATTTGACATCGTGTTCTCAGCAATTGCCTATCTATTCTCAATGGGTACACATTGGTTGCAGGATTACACTTCAAAAGATATGCATGATTTCAAAAGATACGCATGATTGGTGCCAGAATTGGTAGAATGCAAGCAAAGCACTAAATGGAATACATGGATGATCTATCGAATGGGTGTGTCCTGAAACTTTTGAGGTTAAATGAATACCTCCAGCTAAAACATTTTACAAGACAATGTCTAACGTAAGAATGTTATGCCATGGTGCTCACTCTGCTATCAACCCATTGAGATCCATAAACAGCAAAACGTTAACTGGAAAATACATGGGACTCCAAGTGACAGGGCCCGTTGTCCAGCTCAAACTATTCAAGCATGACCTCTTAAAAAACTTCGTTCTAATTCTATTTGGATTTTATTAAGATTTGTTTTGCTCATTTAGACATTTTTAGGTGTATAAATGATATAACATAAAGAATATAATGTTAAAACCTAAATTTTACAACCATGATAGTTTCTAAACGAATCATTCTAATCCTAATTATTTTATTAAATCTTGTTTTTGCTCATTGAGTCATTGTTAGGTGGATAAATGATACAGCATCAAGAATGCAAAGTTAAAACCACTTAATTTAATGGTGAATCTCTTGGATGACATTGAGTTTTGTGGCCTTTAGATTGATATGAGTTTGGTTATCTTGTATGTAGGCTTCTGAATGTAATCTTTTATCTTACAATTTGGATTGGAAAAATGATAGCGTAGGATTTTTCCTCCAAAACAAAAAAAAAGATACCGAAAGTCCTAGAGCCAGTAGCAAATTAAGTGGTTCTCTTTTACATTTACTAAAATGTTAATTTCCTCCATTATTTGCCGAGAATGTGATATTGGAAGTGTTTTCTAATTTAAAAGTTGGAGCTAAGCTAGTGGTCACGGCGACCACGAAAAACATTGGTACCATTATTTGATTTGCGTGTTGTAGTAATGGGTGTAGTTTGCATTGCATTGCCTTAACTTATTGGGAACATATAAATAGAAACTGGTATCCGTTGTAGAGGGAGGTGAATAGCATGCTAATTATCTTCCCATTGCTCATTTTTGCTAGGGGTAAAACTGGTATAATAGCAAGCTAATTATCTTCCCCTTAATACTCGCTCATTTTTTTTCTCAAATTGCTCCCTTAGACCATAGCTATAATCAAGCTGGAGATCGAGAAGGAAACCTTGCTCGCTCGTTAGGAGGCTTTATCCTCTTAATTTGCTCGAAAGCCACATGAGGTTGTCTCTTCCGTCATTGCAAGGAAAATCAAAAGAGTAGAAGAAAAAAAGCACTCCACATAAAATAGAAGGAAGGAGGCAATACCCGTACGAAATTAAATTGCGTTAATTTAAATTACAAGAAAATAAAGTGCCAGAACTTGAAATTAAATTGTACAACTCAAATCATTCTAATTATAAAGATTTGAACAAAAAACACTCAAAGATACACCTTCACATGAATTTTGAATTCAAACTCTCAAAAAACCATTTAGGCAATCTCTCACAAAGGGACACAAGCGGCACCTCTAACACTAGCATCCACCTCTCTATTTATAGCCCAAGATAACTAAAATACTTCACAGACAATGTCCAATTTGCCCTTAGGGAGAAACCCTAGCTCACCCAAAATCTGAGCCATCCATTCATCGTTAGCTTCAAAGGAAACCATCAAGATGGTTGCCAACCACACTGAGCATCAACTCACCACACCAAACCAAAGAAGATCCACCACCACCATGTCACTGAGTCACGCCTATTAACGCCAAAATTTGGTAAGGTTCTTTAGTGATTCGGTTAAGGAAAGAGGTCGATCAACCAATGGAAGTTTATCTAGAAGCGACCTAATCCAAGAAGGAATCATGAAGACCATGGCATAGCAGTTTAATTCTATCTATTAATTAGACAGGATTTATAGTAATTTCCCTTTATCTTTATGAAGTTTTTCTAGTGTCCAATCAAGACTTGTATTTTTTCCGTTTATATTTAGAAACATGTGTCGCGTCCAATATGGACTAGTATTTACCTGTGGGTATAAATATATACACATGGGGTCATTGTAATTTATCTCTCGATCAATATAAATCTCCGTGCATCGCCACTCTGTTTTTCGGGGCTTTTATCACCGGCGGAACTTGGCACCTGACGTAGGGCTACATCGCTTTGATCTCCGGTGAAGGGGTAAGTCCTAAGTTCTTTCGGCCCTGGCAATTGTATCGGCTATGTTGACATTGTTCAAGGCTGCATCGGTTCGATCTACTGGATTGCTCTGGTTCAGTTGGTATATTTGTCTACCCGATATTTCAATTCTATCTTTAATTGCATCGTGTTTAGGGATGTATCGGTTTATTCGGGACTGTCTCGGTTAGGTCCTATCTTCTGTCTTAGTTGATATATCTCTACAATCACAATGTTGTTTTAAATAGATTTGTTATATCTATCACATTAGTATAAATATATCGACTTATCTAACTTATTTGATCAAACGTAATCTAGAACTGTCTTGGTTGGATCCGATCATCTATATTACTGCTGATAATCTAAGTCTTGCTAAGTTTATAGATTTATGCTACATTTTATTAGAGTGCAAGCCAATAAGTTATGTTTATATCGGACTTCCAGCCGATCATCGAGCTTACATTTAATATTTTGTATCAATATTGATCAATTGATTCATTTGGTATCTACTTCATCAAATTATCATTGGTTGATTGGATTGTTTGTTCAAATTCTTCCATTTCTTTATCTAAGTGTCAAATCTACATCGGATATATAGTCAATTGTTCAATACCTATCGACATCGGCTAGTATCGCTACGTCGGTTTATTGGCCGATTGGATCTTTGATCATCAATTTATCTGTCTTATCAGTTATAGGATCAAATTAACTAGCATGTCCTGAACCCGATCGATAGGACCTACACTGGCAATAAGCAGATCTCGCAGGTCTTCGTGTGCCACGATGAAATTTGACGTCAACATCTAAATACTAATTAATTTTGGTAGATAGAAGTACATTATTATAGCTGACGGCTTATGGGATGCTAATTATGGATCATGAATTAAATTGTGGAGATTGCAGCGGCATCCAAATAGAGGAGATTCATTTTTTAAGATGAAATGACTGATTATGAATGCGTTGAGAAAACTATTTTTCTCAGTAGATTTTTTTTTTGAGTCTTAGCTAAAAAAATCTTCCTCATTATAGAATACATGCTTACTTTATTTTAACTTGTATCCATCGGACTATAATTCTTTTAGAAAATGATTTACATCTTCAGCCTCTACCAACAAGCATACGGCCAATATCAGACTACACAATATTGAAGGCGGCTGAAGGTTTCATAAATTCGGCTAATAAACAACACATGGAAGAAATTGCCGGGAACTATTTTGATGAACTTGTAACTAAATAGAAATTTGCAGGATGTCTTCGGAGCATTGACTGAAATCCACTGACAGAGTGCGCGCATCGTTTGGATCGTTGCTATTCTCAATGAACTTCTCAATGGCAATTGAAAGGGAATTCAACTTGTTTCCTTTTGTTATAGACTTGCACCATATGTTGACTTTTCTCAGGTTCTTCATATGGCACATCAGTTTCACAAAACCATGGTTATTGGCAGCAATAAATCCTGCCAGAATTTGCAGGTTGCTCTTTCCCGGCTCAATTTTTTTTTGTATTTTATTTGATACACTGCCTGGAAGTTCAAACTTTCCAAAGAGATGAATTAACTTAGGAAGCACGAGTACTTCGACTGAGATTATCACCACCTCTACCTTATTTCTCCTGAAATCAAGTGTCTCCAAAAGTTTTAGTCCAGCAATCGTCTTTGGAAGTGTGGTAACAGCTCCCCCAATGCTCACATACTTGAGCAGTAACAGCTTACAAATGCTGTCGAGATAGCCATCCATAAAGCCGTCACATTCTTCTAGATCCAAGACTTGCAGCAGTTTGTACTCCTTGAATTAAGTCCAAAAAATCTCGGCATAGTTGACCAGAAACCATGAGAGACCGGAGAAGAGAGAAACCATTTCTCCCTAGTACGATATTTGCAGCAGTGGTGCTATGACATTGGAGAGAGAGACAACGGGGTCGCGTCCTGATCAGGCAGCAGGAGCATCTCATCCTTGTCACAGAATATGGTGATGAAACCCTCTGATATGGACCTGTGCATGATATCTCACCCCTTCGTTGTTACGCACGTTGATAGGCTGAACAATGTCCCAGTCCATGAACATTTGAAGTTCTTGACTACACTGCCACTGAACCAAGGGTGAGGCAGTTTCTTGACAAGCCCTTCAGCAAACCATCACCTCAACAGCCTCTTCCTCCTGATTGGATGGTTACCTGGAAACATGCCAAGATATAGTAGGCAAGCTTTGGCAGCATCACCACACAGGTAGGTGTAGTTCATAGTCAGCGTCCTTTGCGTTTTTGCTAGGACATTATTGTCCTTATTTTCCAGATGGTGACCAAGGTTGTTGCAGACATCACTGCAAGTGTGCCCTGTTAGTGTGCCTTCTCACTGCAAGAAATGGCCTATGTAGATCGGAGCTAGAGGTAGACCATGGAATTTCTTCCGAAGTTGTTCTGAGCCTCTCTCCATGTCTGGTGAACAATCCTCAACAGAAGCACTTTGGAAGAACAAATCTTTCGAATATTCAGTGTTGAGTTTCCCATTTTGTACACATAACCGTCTGCAGTGCTGCATGCATTATCTATGGACTGGATATTTGTGGTCACAACTATCGTGATGCTGATACCGTCATCTACAGGGAAAGCAGGCTCTATATCACACCACCGTTCTGCACTCATGTCATCAATCACAACAAAATACCTACAAGAAAAGAAACCAAAAAAAGGAGGAAAATTGTAAATAGAATTGACTCTGGCACATAAAGCAACTTATTATGTATTCTCAAGCAAAGCAATGCTGAAAAGTAAAGCTAGCAACAAACTTACATCTCAAAGGCTCTGTTTAGTACTCTGATGGCTTTACAACAGAATTTAACGACACGGAAAATCTTACTTGAATTATTAATGATTCCTCTAACTACCTAGATTTCACAGCACAGCACCGAACCCACAAACGACTAACCCAGAACAACACTGAACCCACAAATGACTGACCCTAGCATTGTTGTGAGGCCTATATTGTTACTTTTACTACTAATACATTTGGGAGACTTTATGTCATTTGTCATTGGTTTTGTCCAGTACAATAATTCCATCATTTGTGAATGGTCTGTTATGTGCGCGCTTGTCTCTCTGTGTATGTGTAATTAGTCTTTGCAAGTAATTATATCTATTGCATATTAAAAATGTATGGTTTTCTCATAGTCTCTAAGAAGAAAAGAGAACTGTGCCAGAAAAAACATCTAGCCCCAATAAGGTGGACCTTGTCTATTTATGAAGCTGAAATATCTGTTCCATAATCTATCTATCTATCTATCTATCTATATCTATACTAATCGGGTACTTTCTACGCATAACCTTATGTCTATCATTGTCTCATTAAAAACTTTGTATGAAAAAACCAGATGGTAAAAACTCACAAAAGGAAAAAGAGTACAATGAGAAGCGTTTTAACAGGTCCATCATTTAGAGAGTCTCCCTCTGAAGCTTGCAAGTCTCTGAGCAGTCTCATACCAATTCCCTTAACACATCTCTCGAACGAGGAAGTAGGTAGAGATTTGGTGAAGAGAAGATGTTTATTTCTCCACCTTGCTGAAGCTCATGGGGATAAAACAACTTAGGAGCAATATGTTTGGTGATAGTCGAGCGAATGTGCGACTTAATATCCTAGTATACCGGATCTACCGTCGAAACTCAAAGAACACAAACCATTCCGTTGAAAGTAGATCAGCTTTAATTTGTTACATTAAATTATATTTACAAGGTGCATCTAGAGCACTTAGGCTATTCCCAACCCAATAACTAGAATGGTGTCCATAGTATTAGATAAGCTGCCACCTAGGATGAAAGATGATGTGACAAGTGAATAAATGAGGAAAGAGAAGGAAACTATGTTTGGCATGAGACATGGTTTCTACACAGCATCCAAGCCATCATGTGAGATAAGTATCATTAAATTTAAGAATGGAAGAGTGATGTTTGCATTTAAAGAGTAGTGTTTGGTACTAGTTTCTTGATGATGTGGAGTTTATAAAAACTATGTCTAGTGTCTTTGGTTGGACTGGCCTTATACGCTCTTGTCTTAACTCAGGAACTAGAATATACACCAATTTTTTCGATGTACTTTGAGGTTTATGAACCTCAACCCCTCGTCTATCGCAACCGACGTACGCACTCTATTCATGTTATTCGTCCTATATATATATATATATATATATATGTCAGATTGTCTCACGATGTTCTGAGCTGCCGCGCACCATTCATATTCCCCACCATGCATCACCTCCATCATCCCGATATTGATTAAAATCGGGCGACCGGGGGAGGTGGGAAAAATCGGTCGCTCCTCCTCCCCCCATGCGCGCGCTCCCCTCTCCTCATCTGGACCCACTCACTTATCCCTCCCCTTGTTTCACAAAAGATGTTTCACCAAGTTTACTTACAATGTACAATGTTTCACTATGTATAGATCTAATATTGCAGTGAACTGAAATAATCTATTGTAACAAAAACCCACTTATGTTGGAAACCCCCTATCAAGGGAATTTGGTTTATTTTTTGTTCCACCGAAAAATGTTTCACTTAGTGTACTCACAATGTTTCACTATATATAGATCTAATATTGCAGTGAACAAAACATTCCATTGCAACAAAAAACCCACATATTTTGAAAACACCCTATTAAGGGAATTTGGTTTATTTCTTGTTCCATCGAAAAATGTTTCACCTAGTGTACTCACAATGTTTCACTATGTATAGATCTAATGTTGCAGTGAACTGAAACATTCTTTCGCTATTCGTTGAAACATTGTTTTTATATAAGGTGAAACAACACCCAATTTAAACGAGTGAAACATTTTCGATCTACTTAATGAAACAATTCCGATATACTTTATGGAACATCGTGCAACATTTAAAAATAATTTAATAATGAGCTAAATTTTTTTTCCGTCGGAATATATCCATGTGTGGTCTTGTTTTGAAGATTTAATTATAACGAATTTAATGGTGCAATCGAATCATGATTTGGATAAGTAATTTAAGAGAAAAATAGTTTAAAGTAGTTTTGCACATAAATCGGACGCTAACGTCAGCGCCCGATTTTTCTTGAAATCGTCGGGCGCCCGAGCCGTAGGCAGCCCCCCATCATCCTTGACGTTTTAATTTCCCCTATTTCTAATTAATGGCTAGGTCGTTTTCTTCACCATTAATTGTTGGATTTCTTCATCATCCCCCTTCTCAACAATCAACATGGCGCGGGTGCAGCGCCGGCTACGTATCATGCATGGCGGCATCCCGGCCGGTTCCTCATTACAACTATATCACCGGTTAATGGTTTATAATAATTAAAAACTTAATTACTCACTGTTGTTAATGGTTTTCTCATTTTTCTCACGGTAGAAACGAACACCTCTTAATTCCCTAATGTATCTTGCCAGATTTTAGTTAGTAGATCGATGCCTTCTTTCTCTTTAATCCCTTGTTCCTATAAAGTTATCCCCTACTAAGTGCAACTATGATCCTAAAGCTTAAACCTAAATGATTCACGTCATTATTAATTTACAGCCCTTGGATCGGTAGATTAGATTGCATCTACACCGTTGGATGAACAAAACTCAGGGTCGAACAGGCCTATATGAATATACCGCAGCCCAGAAGACCCAAGTCAATCTAAGACAGCCTAATGAGGGATTTAGGGTTCGGTGTGTCTCATCTCCTCCTCACTTCCTCTTAGCAGAGCAGCAGCGGCGTAGTGCGGCAGACCCTAGTTTTCTTATATGATTGTGTGCTTTCACTATGTAACACTACTCAGTCCAAATCTGTATCCACGGACGGGATTCGCTCTATTCCTGTCTGCATCATTACAAACAAACAGTTCGCCTATATATATTTGAATCAACCTCTCGATCTTAAATATTATATATAACCCATGGTCACGCTCACGGTCGCACCGAATATACTCTTGAACGTAAACAGAAAAAAAAAAACTGCGTCACACTAACGGCGCCGACACTTACTCTTCAGTCTAAGCAGGAAAAGAAAAAAACACTAAATAAGTACTGTTAATTAGCTAGTCATGGATCGTCTAATTGTGTCCCAGTGGGGTAAAATATATAGGCAAATTATGCACGACTTTTTTTGGATCCACGAGCTTGTACGTTGTCGGAAAGACCCCCAATATAATGGGGCCAACGTGCATGGTATATACATACTTATTCATATCGAGTTTTTTGGAAGATTATTGTCGGAGGGTGAACTCCTCGAGCGGGGGACCATGAGGCCCCTCCTTTGTTAGTTCGGCCAGGGGCAGCGGGTGAAAGTTGAAGAGATGGAAGGATTGGAAGGAATCGAGGGGGTCGGGCCCTCGATGAAGGCCAGACACTAGGGATTTATTCAGGTTCAGGCCGCTAAGAAGCGTAATACCCTACTCCCGTGTATGATGATTTTTCTGAGCTTACAAAGTCTCTGAATCTCTGATGTACAAGCTAGGGCTAAGCCTTTTACCTTTCGAACCCCCTCTTCACTGGATATGGACCTCCTTTTATACTCTAAGGGGTTTCCCACATGCACTGTGAGTACCACCTCGTGAAGAGGGAAAATATTCTCTACATTAAATACATGTCTTGTGCCTTAACCCGAAAGTCGTTTGCATGTCGGCTGCTGTGCGGGGCCCATTAAATCATGCCGGCTGACACGGGGAAAGCCCTCGTCATTCACCATTTAATGGAGGAGGACTTGGGGACGCGCATGCACCGTGAACACGATCTCGGGCACGTACAGAGTGGTCAAGACGATTCCGGACGGTTGAAAGGCGTAGAGCCTCTTATCATCGTGACGGGACGGGGCATACCTGCCGCATGCCGCCTGACATACGGCTAGGGCGTGCGTGGCTTGCCACCATCCCATCTGTTATTCGGCCGGTCACGTATCGGTCACAGGCTGGTCAGACGCGCAACACGCCACATTTAATGCGACGTTGTGCGCTCGTTCTGCCTGCGTTAAATACAGTTAGGTGGGCGTTGGGGAGTGTCCACCTAACCTCACTTACATGGTGGCCACGTGGTGACCGCCAGGAGGGGTCGGGGCAGCCCGACCCCTTGGGCTCGGAAGGGATAGATGCCACCCATCCACAGGCCCGACCCCCTAGGGGGGAACGCCACATGGATGTTGGGTGCGGCTTCTTCCCTTTAAGCTTGGTACCCGAGGCTCACACTCACCGACAATTATGTACTCGTATTATGTACTCTGTCGGTGCCCTTCATCTAATTAAACTAGAGAATGATGTAGATTTGGACGATCTTATACATATTCTCTGTGCTCTGTCCGTGTGTCGGGGCATGATTCAAAAGTTTATTTAGAGTATTTAATTATCATTTTGGAAAGATAGCGTCTCAATGGTTATATAAAATGCATTCACTGCAGACAGCTGACAGTAGGAACACAATCGAGATGCCATCTGCTATGGAACAAAAAAGAAAAGCGTGCTCTCATATATATGATTAAAACCAAAATACAATGTTTAAAAAAACAAAATACAAAATAACCACGTACTACTAAGTACTCTTGATCCATTACAAAATAAATTTATTTCGTGATAACTTAGGTTATCCAGATTCATAACTATAAAATGTGTTGCATCCTATATATTTTAGGTTTATCCTATTTCAAGGTTTGTGTTTTATAAAAGAGAAAGAGTATAGTTATTGATTGATTGATGTGACTTGCTAAATCATGTGCAACGTTCTGGGTCGCGTTTTCTTAGCTAGGGGTATGTTTAGTTCACGTTAAAATTGAAAGTTTGGTTAAAATTAGAATGATGTGATGAAAAAGTTGAAAATTTATGTGCGTAGAAAAGTTTTGATGTGATAGAAAAGTTAAAAGTTTGAAAAAGTAAGTTTGGAACTAAACTCGGCCTATGCAATGAGATCGGGCACATTTTCTTCGGCGACACGCCGTTCCAGTGCGTACTCGATCTCCTGAGTTGGCGCATATATACCTTACAAACTCGCCATGAGTTCATATCTTTACTCGAACAAACTACGGTATACTTCTGCTAATTTTTGAACAGGTGTATATTCCTTTAAAACCGGTAAAGAAAAAGCATATTTCACTTTTTTGTTTCAGAAAAACAACACATATATATCCCCTTTCAACCGCACGAGCACGACGGTCAGCCAAATGAATATGATATTATATTCCCAGCAAGTAGGAAAGCAAAGATCTTGATGATTACGCATAGTGGCAAAACAGATCTCCGCCGGCCTCTTCAGTTTAATTAATGACCATTATTCATTTTGTTTATTTTTTAGGAGATTATTTACTCGTATTATTAATTGAATTCAGCTTGCGCAATGTGCACTAGCTGGCCCACTTTTCTACTATCCCAGTGACCTTTGATCTACTTAAACTAGAGAATGAAGTAGATTTGGACGATCCTTTGTATTCTCTGTGTTGTGTCCCTCTACTGTCGGGGCATGACTCAAAAGTTTTATTTTTTCGAAAGATAATGTTTCAAAATTTAAATAAGCTGTATTAATTAAATCTATACGTCGCACTGCTGGCAGTGTGTGCCCACGTTGGATGCATGCCATCTGCACTGCAAGGAAACAAATTAATTTTTACTTCTCAGTTCTAAACAAACTTAACCTAGAAAAAGATGTAACTCTTACTAGTACAATGAATCTTTACACTGCGGATCACATCTCCTACTAAGTTAAGATTTTCCTGGACGGATGCATGGAGTATAGGTCACAAGGGAACGAACAAATTAATCAAAGCACAAATAGAATGTACAAGACGTAAAGGCACATAACAGCATATCAAGATCTTTTGTGAAATAATGAAAGAAGTACGAAAATACAAATTAAGATGCATGCAGACGCATCATGCATAATTATGGATGTAAATAGCTAACTTGCGAATTCACTTATAGATTAAAAATAGTATATAAGTGAATTTGTGGGTTAGTCACTTTCCTAATCGCTTGGTTGAATTGCTGGCCAGCCTGGCCTGCAGCCTGTGAAGTCTTCATTACCGATTAATTAACAGAGTTATCAGTCGTACTTTGGTATCGTCTTTTTGCCATAATTAACTGGCTCGTGCATAGATCGATATTAATTAAATTAGCCGATCCCGTGGCATGTCCTTTCGCTCTCCGCTAGTTAACAACGTACGTGAGTTCATTGGCTACTGCCTCCGGTTTCATTTTAATTGACGTTTTGGACAATTACACGGTTTATAAGATATATCTTTAACCCTTATTTTTCTATTATAATATACATAATAAATAAATATATGTTTACTTTTATTATAGTGCTTTAAAAGACAAATCTATATATGTTGTTCTAGTTTCTTTAAACTAAATTAATATTTTTAAAGTTATTGATGGTTAAAGTTATAAAAGTTTGATCTCAACCTTGTCCAAAATGTCAATTAATATAGAACCAGAGGGAGTATGCCCAACGCGGTGATTCGGGGAGTGGTCTCGCCTGTCCGAGTTAACTTGATACTATCCGAATCCGAGTTTGAATTTGAATCCGTAAAAAATAATATGGGTTAGGATACGGAAATATTTATACACATCCATATGTTCCATATCTCTACTATTATAAAAATTAAATATGTTTCCGCGGT
This sequence comes from Oryza sativa Japonica Group, assembly GCF_034140825.1. NCBI lineage: Eukaryota > Viridiplantae > Streptophyta > Magnoliopsida > Poales > Poaceae > Oryza > Oryza sativa. The sequence continues at coordinate 12,166,199 of NC_089044.1, forward strand.
CCGTCATCCGTCTTTGAGTCGATTATAAAAATTAAAGATGTTTCCACAGTTCGTTATCCGTATTTAAGTCGGTTTTAATTTTATGTTTTTGTTTTAATCTATATCTCTTCTCTACAATTATAAAAATTGAAGATGTTTTTAACGGTATTTTGGTACGTCATCCGTGTATGAGTCAGTTTTTAAGTCCGTTTGCTTTTGAAAGTACATATCTATATTTGAGTCAGTTATTAAGATCGTTCACTTTTGGTAACACAGAAGGAATCATAGAAGAAATCTGTTCAAAAAAAACTCGCATGCTAACTTGAGACAATCGGACCCCTAATTGTAGCTCATGATTTTCTAAAAATATATATATATCGAAGTGAACTCCCACAGTGAATTTCATCTTAACTAAACCATATAACAATAATAAGATTAAAATAGACTTCACCCGTTGCAACGCACGGGTATTTTTTCTAATTATAAAACATATATGAAAATCTATTATAAATATACCCACAAACATAGTTAAAGATTGGTATTTACGAGCTCACATGTAATATATTTTTTTCCTTGATGCATCTCTTTTAACACTTTAATTGTCTATTTATATTTAATATTTATGAATTAGAAATACAAATAGATATCTGTTTCCGAATCCGATTCAATGAAATATGGGATGACCGGATAAGTGATATATTATCTGGAACTGCCCGTACCTAATTCCAATTTTAAAGGAAAATATGGGTTAGGATATGAAAATGTCATGCATAATAAGACCGTACCCACCTGTTTTCACCCTGTGGAGGATCACGATCACCGTGCAGCTGATTTGGCCGGGAGAGGACTCAGGCGAGTAGATCCATCAGCAGGGAAAGCAAATCAAGCCATAGCCACCACGTGATCCTCGATGCGATGAGGCATTGAGGCCGCGAATGAAGAAGAGATAGCCGCCGCCGTGGTTTCCTCTCTGACGTTGCGACCTCCTCAATCATCGCCACCACAACTTTTTCTCCCGTCGTCACTGTGGCCTCCTTGAGCAAGGGAGCTAGCAGCAACCAGATCTGGAGGAGGGGAGAGCAAGAAAGGACGGCAGTGGTATCTAGTCGATTACCGGGCAGCCAGGAGCGGAGAGTGAAATGGACCAAATTTAAGTTCATTTTGGTGCCTTAGTTTATATTGAGAGAGTACATATATGGTGAAAATAGATAAACTATAGTTGAAAAATTTTCTTGACTGGTTCCTGGGCACCCCCTCTCTAACATGTAGCTCCGACCCTGCTAGCAGCAGCTACAATCTGGAGAAGGCCGAGACACCGCTGTGGGCAAATAACACTACTAAAAATGATTTTTGAGGACAAACCCTCCTTTGTCTTCAGCCGGACTAAAAAGAGTTCTCAAGAGGCTCGCATGTAAAAGGAGTTGATAGAGATTCGGTAAAGACATGCATGTGAAACTAAATTTTTGAAGGCGGACCTCTTAATAGGCCCGCATCACCCAACTATATTTTTTTTCCTTCTCCTCTATCTCCATCCTACCTTTTTCTCTTCCCCTTAAGTCTCTCGGTCCCTTTTCCTCCCCTTTTGTTGCCCCTCCTCACACATTCCACTCACACCCGATGACCGGCGACATGGGAGATGTCGCCGGGCGATGACAACAACGAGGAGAGGTGTAGTAGGAGGCCACCAACCTCGAGCGGATCCGGCAGCAGCGGCAGGTGAGGTGCCAATTCGCTGCCACCAACCTCCCCATCCTTCATGGATCCAGTGAACATGTAACATCCCGATTTTTGCTACATTTTAAAAACCCAATTTAAATACAAAATCTATTTTCAAAAGTTGGTTCTTATTTGAATTTTGGTTTGTGCCATTGAAGATCTCAAATCATTCATCCAAATGTGGCCATACACAATCCTAGAATTATTGGAGTCCACGGTCCAATTACAATCTATTTACAATTCCAACAATACTCTCCAAAATTCAAACTCTGATATATTCCTAGAAATTGAGAAATATCATTGTTCCGTTGGGCTGCCCCTTTCTTTTTTCTTCGCTTAGGCCAGTCCCTTCCCTCACCTAGGCCAGCCCACCTCCCTCTCCCATTCCTGGACGGCCAACTCAGCCCAGCTGCCCCCTCTTTCTTCCCCGGAATAAGTTCACCGGAGGTCCCTCAACTTAACAACGAGATTTTTTGAGATCTCTTAACCACAAAACCAGAAATCCCCACCCTTAAACTATACAAAACCGTTCACTTAAGGTCCCTAGACAGTATATATGGTTGGTTTCGCTGACGTGGCATCCTAGTCAGTAAAAAAAAATATTAAACAAAGCACATGGGACCCACATGTCAGCTGCATATCTTATTTTCTTCTCTTTTCTTCTCCCTGCTGTTGCTGCTCCCGTCCCTGCCCTGACCGCGGTACACTAGATCCGCAGCCGCCGCCGGAGTCCTCGTCGTTGCTGCCGGCTGGAGAGCGTGCTGTTGGGGGAGGTCGCGTCGGACTCCTCGTGTCCTCCTCGCTAAAGATGCCCCCCTCGTCGTCGTCGTCTCCGCCGCTGGCGCTGGCCGGTTCACGTCGATCCCCCGCAAGAACGGCATCTCGACGTCGTGGCACTCCATCATCGCCGTCATCCCCCGACCTTCATAAGATCCATGCACGAAACTGAGACGCCAAGATTGCAGCATGCATGCACGCACGACGTTGACGTAGTCCGTCCATCTATACTCACCGGAGGAGAAGAGGCCGGCGCCGCCGTTCAAGCCGCATAGCTGTTGCGGCTGCGGGGCGGCACCACGGCGCGGCGGCGGCTCGTCGGCTGCACACAAAGGAAGGCTCGGGCGAACCTGAGCCCGGGAAGCGCGCGCGGGTGAGGTCCCACGCCAGGTCGACGCGGCGGTCGCCGGTGGCGCAGAACCGCCTCGTCCCGCGCTGCCGCCAGAGGAGTTAGGGACGGACGCGGAAGGCCAGTGCCTCCTCGTCGGGTGCGGGTGCTGGTGGACGGCGAGGCGGAGGCATCAATGCTGCTGCTGCTTTTCGCTCAATCAGATGATTCAATCACATTCACTGCTACTCGAGATCAAGACTTGGTACTACTCATCGATTAATTAACTTGTACTCAAGACACTGATACTGATCAATCAATCAATCAATCAGTGGTTAGTGCTCGTCTGATATAGAAAGGCAAAAGGCGCAGGCAAGAACGAGGAGAGGACGGACAGGAGGTTGCGTAGCCATCAGAAAAGGAAAAGAGACGGGAGAGAGAGAGATCGCGGTGATGGCCGGAGATGCGGAGGATGGCGACGGCGAGAGGGTGCGGCTGTTCATCGGCCAGGTGCCCTGCAGCATGGCGGAGGAGGAGATCCTTGCCGTGGACCGTGTCGCTGCTCGCGCCAATGACGCCACCGTCATCCGCTACTGCGCCGCCGTACGTGTTCACGTTCCAAAGGTGCCTCCGAAAGTCCGGATGACGACTTGGACCGCCCCACCACTGCCGCGGAGCCTCGAAGGCGGCCACCGCATTGTGCACGGCGACGGATAGCGCCGTCCTGTCGGGAGAAAGGTGGCTGGGCCCCGCGGGAGGAAGCATGCCGCCATTGCCGCTCTGCCCGCCGCCGGCCTCCTCACTGAAGAAGAGAAGAGGGAAGAGAGAAAAGAGAATAGAAGGAGAAGAAAAAAATGTGCAGCTAACATGTTGGTCCTACATACTTTTTAAAAAATTTTTGCTGACTAAGATGCCACGTCAGCGAAACCACCTATATATACTGCCTAGGGACCTTGAGTGAAGGGTTTTGTATAGTTTAGGGGTGTAGATTTCTGGTTTTGTGGTTAAGGGACCTCAAAAAATCTCGCTGTTAAGTTGAGGGACCTCCGGTGAACTTATTCCTTCTTCCCCACACAGGCAGCTTCACATGCCCGCCACTTGTTCGACGAAATGTCGAGGCGGGCGAGCGACGCACCGAGTCGCGCTGCAAAGGGCACACAACGTCATGCACTGCCCGAGTTGTGCTGCATCACGTCATGCCGCTCCACGACGAATCCCGGACACACCTCCACCTTCCCGCCCGCAAAATCCGACTTCCTCGCCTCCCAGTACACCACTCATGTTGGCTGATGTGGCTGGCATCATCACGCTGGCCCCACTCCGATGCCGCCCAAACTGTAGCCGCACGACACCTCGCCCTAGCCCTGTCTTTTTCCCTATTGTCCGTGCCGCACCAACGCCGATGCACTCGGTGAACCGCCTCGCGTTTTCGTGCTCCAGCTCCCGCAGTCACGCGTCCTCGCGGAAAGTGTGAGCCGAGCTCATGCCACTGTCGCCGCCCCTATGCCACCATGCCCACTTCCTTCCCCTCGAAGCCATCCCATCGCCAGCCAAGACAACAGTTATTAGGCCAGTAGCAGTGCAAGACATGCTTGGCGTGCCTCCAGCCCATTCCAACAAGGATTTTGGCCAAAAATTCATCTCTAGGTCACCCACCCCACAGTGCTGGTACCCCACGCCTTCCTCCTCAATCTAATCCCCACGCCGCTTTTCTCGACTTTTCATCCCCACGCGCTGATTCTTGTCAGGCCGCCTCTTTCCTCTCTACTCTCCCCTCTCCACCTCTCCCGCGGTGGCGGCGTCCTCGACGGCGGAGGCGGCGCGATGGCCTCGGCGGCGGAGGTCCTCAAGGTGGCGGACTCATATCTAGACAGACAGCGACGCGACGGCCCACGCGGCGGCTCGGCCACCACCGACGTCGACGTGAGGCAGCTCCAACCGACGGCGACGCGGCAGCCCACGTGGCGGCGGCAACGGCTCGGCCGACGACGGCAACCTCGGCGGTTGCCTCGTCGTCCTCCGCGGATCTGGAGCAGTGGCACAACGTCCTCGGGCTCGTCTTCGGCCGGCGCGGCGTCCACAGCAATCTCGAGCGGCGCGGCGTCCTCGGGCTTGTCTCTGGCCGGCGCGGTGGCCTCGGCGGCGGAGGTCCTCGAGGCAGTGGCTTCCTCGGGGCCAAAGCGGCGACGGTGGCGTCCTCGGCACTCCCTCCGCCGTCCGCTATGCCCTCGCCTTCCCTCTGCTCCAACCGACGGCGATGCGGCGGCCCACATGGGGAACAAGCGAGGGAACGACCTCCACAGTGCAAGAAACGGCAACACGCGCCCTCGATTTCGACGAGATAACTCGTCGCCCAGTTGGGGGGCGAGCAACCAAACAGAGCTCCGCGCCCTAGTGCCACGCAAGCTCGAATCCGATGTGTCGAGCTAAAGCACCGGTCCATGGTGTTGCACTGTGAAGGGCCTTAGATCTACCTCGAACCACCCAATCCTCCACCCTTCGCCCTTCCAAACATCGCCGCCACCCTCGCACTCCCAAGTCGGTCCGTAGCGCGCGGACGAGCACATTGTGTGCGCTCGACGCTGCGTCGCTCGGACCCACGCTACGACCGCTCCGTCCTGTACGCGACCGCCGCTGTCTCTGCTCCACCCTCCTGACCGCCCTCAACTCCACCGCCGTCAAAGCGAGGCCAAGCCAGCCCGTGCGAACTCCCACGGCCGCCTCTGCCTCCGTCTGGCTAGACAGTCATTGAGGCTGCCGCTGCCGCCCTTGCCCTGGCCCGGACCGCCATTGCACCAAGTCAGGCTCCCGCGTGACCGTCTCCTCGAACGCCTCCTCTAGGACACCGACAGCCAGCCCGCATCAACTCCTCCCCACACCTCCTTTGCCCCGCTGCCTCCCTCCATCGCTGCGCCGACCACTGTCCACCGCCCTCTATCTCGACCTCGCTGGAATAAAAGAAGGGGATCGAGAGAGAGACAAGGACTCAAGGAGAGATCGAGAAGGAGAGGAGAGAAGAGAACAAAAGGGAAAGAGGAGAGGAATAGGACATTGACAGGTGGCATCCCGTTGGCCCCATAATCTTGCTTAATCTTGCACAATAATTACCTCCCTTTTTCTTAATTAATCTTGCACAATAATTACCTCCCTAATCCCTCTCTATTGTATCACTGACAAGTGGGCTCCACCATGGTTAATTTCTGTTTAAACTCTCTTAATCTTTGAGTCACTTACAAGTGGGACCCCACCTTATCCACCCGGTCGACACGCACCCAGTCACCGACTGCCAAATCCGACGCTCACTGGCAGGCGGCCATGGACCGGTTCCACCACCGCCACCTCACCGCTCCGCACGCCGGGTTCCACCACACCGACCTCTCCCAGCTGTTGAAAGCGGGCCCCGCAAGGAATATTCCTTTCCAATAAAAGAAACTTATTTTCCTTCGTACAAAAAATCAATGAAACTTCAAAAATTCATATCTTGCAAACCGTAACTCCATTTGACTCCGTTCAACTTTCATATTTTTTATAAAAATGATATCTATCTAATGGAAGTTCTATCTCTCACTGTTTTAGCTACTTTATTAGCTTTTGTGTTGATTTTCTCCTTTTACGCGTATAGTTGCCAAACCTTAGAACGGTCCGGAAGTTGTTCTCGATGAGGAAGAACCACCGCAGGACCAAGGCAAGCCACCTTTGACAATATTGCCTCCAATAGGTGGAAAATTATGTTGTTTGCATAGGTTACACATTAAATTGTTTGGCCTCGGTTGGCGAACGCCACCGGTGGACCTACCTATTAGTCGCACATATATTTTGTAGGTTATGGGAATAACATACCTTTGTTAGCCCTACAAATGATGCACTGACGTCTTACCCTACGGGTATGATTGCCGAGGTAGTTTTGTTTAGCCCTGTTGCGATTGTATTGTCATGTGGGCACAGCCAAGGTGGTGGCGGGGGTGGCCTCAGCTGCTGGCAGCGATGACGTCGCGCCCACCCGAACCAGGCGATGCCTTGAGGGGTAGGAAGGGTTAGGGTTTGCCTAACCGCACCCCGCCTCCCCTACCTTAAGTCGGCTGGGCCAGGCTGGCCCATTAGCCGCCCACGCTAATGGGCCACCACACCCCCCCTCCCCCAAACCTGCCGATGGGCCAGGCCGCGCCCGCTCCTCCCCACCTCGCCTCCATGGACCGACAGTGGTGGTGGGCCGAAACCCACCACCCAATTAGCGTTCATGGAGGCGAGGTAGAGATGCGCGGGGGGGGGTGTGTGGCGGCCCATTAGCGTGGGCGGCTAATGGGCCGGCCTGGCCCAGCCGACTTAAGGGAGGGGAGAGGGTGTGGTTAGGCAAACCCTAACCATTCCTCCTCCTCGAGCCGCCGCCGTCGCCGCCTGGCTCGGGTGGGCGCGACGCCGAAGACGAATGCAGCCGAGGACGCCCCCAATGCCATGGTGTCGCTGACGCCGCCACCCTGCACACCCCTCCCCCCCTCCTCCTGGACTTCATTGCTCCCTTTGCTCAGACCTCCCACTCACTCGAGGATGGAGGACGACTAGGCTTGCCACTGCCGCTTGTCTTGGCCGGGACATGCCCGTTCTTGATGATGCGGCGGGGGTCGGGGAATAGAGGGGTCGGTGGAGGGGCGGAGCTCTCGCCGGAGCCCCATGCTGCCATGTAGAAGGGCGGGGCTCCACGACGTGCAGCGAGGGTTCCAATGAGGAGGAACTCCAGCGGAATAACCGGTGTAGGTATGTGCAGCGGCGTCTCTGGTGAGTAGTCCGGCGATGGTGATGGCGCGGCGAAGATGCTTTGTCCAGCCGTGATGAGGACAGAAGGCCGTCACCACGTCGGGCATCTCCTGCTGCGGCCGCACCCTCACTGTCCACCCATGGGACTCGCAGTGATGCGGTGACTCCACCAGAATTCATTCTGGTGCAGCGCACATGACGGGCACCATCGGAGGCCCTCGGCGAGTCGCGAGGGTGTTGGAGTCGGTGTTGCCGGCTCTGGTGTTCCTTTGGGCAGTGGCGCCATCATCGTGGTGTTGTCCTCCATGTCCAGCGAAGCTAGGGGGAGGAGACCGAGGGCACGGCCGGCAATGCCCGCACCACGGCCCCTGCTGTGTCGAGTACGGCGCACTAGAGCCCGGATGATCCTCTCAAGCTGATGCATGAGTTGACGGAGATGGCGAGCACGGATGTTGCGAGGAAGGGAAGAACCGGCATCGAGAGAACAGGATGTGCCATCTTACCCTCCACGTGCAGGTGAGTTTCACCGTTCTTTCTCAGTAGAGCGTTGCTGATAACGTATTAGAGTACAAAATGAATGAACAGTGAAAGTGTGAATTCCCTCTCTTTTCATTGATCTCAAATGTCCCCTTTTATAGGGATGATTTATGTATTACATGCCTAGGATTCTCCTAGGATTTAAGGAGGTTTTAAGCCTCTAAATGTGGTTGTTATATGACACAAATTCTCCTTAATATGGCTGTTACAAGATTGATGATTCATTTGATTGCTGTCATTGTTGCGCTTTGATGAGATCAAATATGGCCTAATGATGGCTTTTGTAACAATTGCAAGCCAAGAGTGACAGAGAAGCAGCACAGATGACCAAATTTGCTTTCTTGAGGTTATTTTTGGACAATTTTGTCCATCCTCTCAGTGGCTACTATTGTCAATATCATACTTAAAACAGTAGGAAATACAACTAGCTGCAAGGTTACGCATGTGAAAGGGGATTTTTTTTTTTAATGGTAGCTGCCCTAGGATGAATATGGGCTGTCAATTGCTCTTGATCAAATGGATCATATTGTACTATACTACGCCGTACGGCCGTAGTAAAGGGTAGTCAGAATTTTTGGCAGTGAAGTTCATTGCTATTCTTGTAACTAAAGGTTGTAGATAAGTGAAATTTATTCTTCCCCGCAAAAAAAAAAGAGAGCGAAAATTACTCTTACGAAAAGATCAGATACTAGAAATTAAAAAAAAATGCTGGGTTCTTATCTCTCTTATATAGTTTGCAACAAAGCAAGCTTCCTCATTTAGCTATAGCATCACTAAGTTACAAACATTATGATAGCAGAATAAATAAATTAGGCTATGGATATGCACATTTATTTGAAAGCTCGCAACCACATGTGTATGCTGTCATGAGGTTATCACAATCTTTGGCCCTGATGAATTGGTAGCGTGCAACCAATACAATACAATACAATTCTCTGCTAAGACTAATTCTGATGAGAGGCATTTTCATCTTCTAGTGTTCCCACATTTCCCTAGATCGTCAAGGTGAGTTTCCATTAAATTTCTGAAAAATTGCAGCCGTGGAGCAACCAAGCAGGAACAGGCCCAACGCAATACCCAAAGACATTCTAGTTCCCATGACACCATTCCATGCTATTTTAGCAAGAAAAAAAATACAATCTAAAATGGCAACAGATAGAACAGAAACCCAGAAAATAACTGCAAGAAAGCAAGTTACCTGTTCGCCCCCCTGTCCTGGCCGGCGGCGAGCAGCACGCCAGCACCGCCCAGTCTTTCTTTCACATCGATCCTTCCCAGCAGGACATGATGGCTTCACACAGCCGAGTGAGTGTTGGAAATCATCTCCTGCCGTGCATACGCACATACCATGTATAGATAAATATAGTTAGAACTCAAAACGCTGATCATAATAATAGACAGTTCAAAAACACTAGTTACTAGTTGCTACAGCAACAAATTGTATTCAGTAATGATGCATAATATTTCAACCATCACTACTTTTGCTGCAAATACATCATCTTCGTTTTTTGTCACTGGTAGCATCTCCACTCATAACTAATCAACAAAAGATAGTAGCAAATGTGCCACTGGTAGCATCTCCACCCATAACTAATCAACGAACGTTAGTCAAGCAATAGCCTAGAACCACATGTAATCCTAAAAGAAGAAGAAACAGCAGATAGCAGAGAAGAGCAACCATGTTATGAGTATCCGGTAATGATCAGATGGGACAGGAATGCGAGGTAGTAGGGCGTGGCTTTGGCGGCTTAGACAATGAACAGCCCATGGTGATCACGGCAAAAGCACAGCAGCAGGAGATGAGAAAACTGAGAACAAGGGGATGAAGAACTGAGATTGATCTTGCTTGCTCTATTCATCTAAAATGGTGCCATTTATATGGCTTACATGGCTAAACCGAATGCTAAACAAAAGGAAACCAGATGCTATTTCAAAGGGATAAGAAATGCAATCTAAACGAAGCAAAGCACTGTGATCCAAGCACCCGATTACGCCTTCACTCGCTGTGCGTCCTTTCTGGCATCTGTTCCTGCACATCTGCTGGCAGCCCAACAGCTCCCGATGAGGCTGGCGCGCGCTTGCGCCTGCGGTACACAACACCCACTTACCCAGAACTGAAGCATAGAATGGATGTTGAACCCACGGCAGGACCAGGATCAATGGATAAGGAAACACCTCCAACCTTAGGAGCAGAATCAATGAAACTGGTAGACTGTTCTAATAAAATGTTAGCTTTGCATTCATTGGCCCTACCGCAATACAGATAGGAATCTGAGATGAGCTGAAAGATACATGAAAAGTAAGCATCTGCCATCTTAGGAACAAATTGATCTGGACCTATTTTCTCTTTCTTCTTTACAAAAATCAAAGGTATGGATGGTGGGCCAAGATCTCAACAGTCAGCACTATTGTTCTAATTTTACACGAGTTGAAATTTAAGGGTTATTACCTTTTGTATGTAAGTACAACTTGAAATTCTTGTCAGGAAGAATCTGCATTATTCTACGATCACCCACTGGACATACAGCTGCCATCTGTAGAACAATGTCAACAAAAGGGTTAACAGATGGAAAGTACACACTTTCAACAAGAGGGGAAATACATACCAGGTCACCGAGCATGATGAAATCAGCGATGAACACCATGATATGACCATTTCATTTTGATTGAACAACGGATGCTACGGTAACTTCAAAAGCCGCAACAACCATCAAATATAACATAGAGAAGCACATGTTTCTAATACACTTCAACCTGGTCAGCCAAAATGGTAAGTGGCTTCCTGACAAAGTTTTGTACCATAATTCCCCATGTGCGCTCATTAGGTACTATTCCACCACTTACTGCCCTGTTTAGAAGCATAGCAGCATCATCAAGCAATCTGACTTTGCAGTGCCAACTAATGAGAATATTGTATGTAATAATATCAGGATGCACATTTTCATTGTGTAGCTTCTCTAGGAGATTGAGAGCGGCGTGCATCCATCCCATTTTGCATAATCCATTTATGAGTGTATTGTAAGTGACAATGTCAGGAGCAAGCCCTTGATTCAACATCTGCTTTGAGAGCTCTAGAGCATCACGTACCCTTCTCTCCTTACAAAGCTCACTGATCAGAATGTTGTATGAAACATTATTTGGCTTAATACCCTTTTCTGCCATTTCTTCAAGAAGCACAAGGCTCCGATCAACATTCCCATCTTTGCACATGGCTTTTATCAGCCCGTTGTAGCTAACAACATCAAGTGAGCAACCATGAAGTATCATTTCCTTCGCAAGTCTCACAGCATCCTGCCACCTTCCATCACGCAGCAGTGCATGAATGATTGTATTGTAAGTTATACCATTTGCAACAACACCCTCCTCAAGTAAGTTTTCAAACATATGTTCTGCTTCCTCCATCTGTTCATTGTTGCACAAGTGATAAATTATTGTATTATATGAGCAAATATCAGGGTTACACCCTTGACTTCTCATCTCTTGAATGAGCCCCATCGCCTCGTCCATCCTGCCATCCTTGCATAGTGCATATATCATTCCATTGTACCCTTGTGAATTCAAAGTCAAGCCCTTTGCTGACATCTCCTCCAGCAATGCTCTTGTGTCATCCCACATGCCATTCTTGCAAAAGGAATGTAGCACGATCGTGTAGGTGACTACGTTCGGAGCAAATCCCTTCTTCTCCATTTCTCTAAGCAATCGCACAGCGGAACCGATCCTTCCAAGCTTGCAAAGACCATGCATCAATATACTGTAGGTGTGCGCGTCTGGTTGGCAGCCCTTCAAACCCATTGTCTCATACAGCTCTGTAGCCTCTGCTAGCTTCCCCTCTGCGAGACAGCCGCCAATCACCGTGTTAAACAACACGACATTCAGCTCCGGCACCCTCCCGAGCATTGCCCGTGCCTCATCAGCCTGCCTCACCCTGCACAGTCCCTGCAGGAGGAAACCATACGTCATCACGCCGGGCATGCAGCCTTTCGTCATCATCCTGTCAACCAGCCTCGCCGCCTCGCGTACCCGCCCGAGGCCGCACATCCCACGCACGACATCGTCGAACGTGTTCACGTCCGCGGCGCAACCCATGAGGAGCATCTCGTTGAGCAGCGTGGCGGCCTCGGTGACCCCTCCCTGATCGCACAGCGCGTGGATCACCGTCTGGTAGAGCACGGCGTCGGGGACGCACCCGTGCCGCGCCATCCCGCGGAGCAGCGCGAGCGCCTCGTCGGCGCGGCCGAGGCGGCAGAGCGCCCGCGCGGCGACGCCGAACGTGAAGGTGGTGGGCGGGACGCGGTCCCTGTGGACCATCCGGCGGTAGAGCGCGAGCGCGTCGGCGTGGCAGTCCGCCCTGGCGAGCACTGACAGGACGACGTTGTAGGAGCGGAACGACGGCTGAACACCGAAGCGGCGGGGCAATTGGTCGAGCAGGTGGAGGGCGCGACCGGGAGGCAAAGATCGGAGCAGCGGGAGGAGGAGGGACTCGCGGAGTGGGAGGAAGCCGGGCGGGAGGGAGTCGAGGAGGGAGAGGGCGCGGTCGGGGTCGCCGCCGGCGAGGAGAGGGCGGAGCGGGAGGGAGGAGAGTGCCGGGTGGGAGGAGGCGTACCAGGTGAGGAGGAGGAGGGAGGTGGCCGGGGAGAGCGGGAGCGCGAGGAGGCGGCCGAGGCGGCGCGGGGTGAGCGGGCGGGAGGCGAGCGTGGCGCGGAGGCGGGAGAGGTCGAACGGCGTGAGGAGCTCCGGCCACGACGTCGCCGCGGCGCCGGCGGCGGACGGCGGGAGGCGAGGCGGGTGGTGCTCCGCCATTTGTATCACTCTTTTGGGGTAGTGCAAGTTCAGTTGTGGCGCACATGCTCGATGCCTCAAGGTAGTACAAAACTCAGGCGAAAATTCGACGGAATTCAATGAAATTCTATGAATTTCGGTGAAGTTTCTTCGAAATCTATCGAATTAGCGATAACCCCCTATCTAATCAATGACGTAAACCCTAACGATAGGAGCCGTCTGATATTGTTTACTAGTGTTTGGTCGCTAATAATTGTGCTATTACCTTATTTATTCATCATTAAGTCAGCCAACAACAAATACTACCAATCTATATACCTAATTAAAAAATATGTAAGGCTCAGACACGTAACTCCTCTCTCCCCGTGCGCCTCCGCCTCCTCCTCCCTCCCCCTAATCCCTTCCTCCCGGCAGCCTCCATCTCTCTCACGATCCCAAAAAAAATAGTTCGACCCGGCCTCACTACACGTGCTCCCCCTTCCCTCACGGCCTCCAGGGTATTTTAATATGAAGGGGCAAATTGTAATTCTTCCACCACTCTTCGCCGTGGAGGGAGCTAGCTGTAAATATGTTGCCTACATAGAATGTCATGTTGACGATTAGCTCGGGTCAAATGAGGTTTGGACCGACTATGGTTCATTAAACCAGGATGGTGGACTTATATGTGTAATTTTCAAGTTTAGGGATCTAAGAAACACCTGCTCTCAAGTTTAAGGATTAGCCATGTATTTTACTCAAAATAAAATAACCTAGAACTGAATTAGAAATAATCTAACGTTATGAGTCTATATTTTGGAAAAGAAGTAGTAAATAATTTTTTGATCACTGTTCGAGCTACAAACAATGTTAAGTCCCTATTTGGTATAACTCCCGGTCCAAGATTTCTTCGAAACGGGATATTCCTAGCTTCACAAATCCATGATAATATTTAGTTGAATCTTATTTTTCTATTTTAAATGAAATATAAAATTTTAAACCACTATAATTTAACATGTAAACTTCTAATCTAGTATGGTATAGAATAAAAGAGTAAATTACGTTTAGGGCCATCTTTTATCACCAAAGTTTCACTTTCGACAACCCTTTAAACCATCTCTTTTACTTTGGACTAGATTAGTTTGCCTTTGTTTCACTTTGAACCACCCCCAAAAACTTTTCTCGAGCACATAAATAACTTTAATCACATCGGCACTCATAAACCGATAATCTTCCCAATTTACATGTAGACTATTCTTTACGAGATTAGAGGGTATATGCAGCTAGAAAAAGTGACTTGGGTGGTCCAAACTGCAAATATTAGCTAGAGGGTGGCCCAAAGTGAAACTTTGGAAATAAAAGGTAGACAAAGTGCAATTAACTCTATTTAGAATTCTTTTATAAAGTTTTTACTAGAAAAATGCTCATACGTTGCAACAGGTAAACTAAAGTTATAACAAATATAAAAATATTAGATGATTAGGGTTTAGTTTTATGTATGAGCCTTTAAAAATATATATTCCTCCAGAAATAAAGAAAGTAAAAAAAAGAAAAAAAAAGACCTCTGACTCACCAACCTGCTAGGGCATTCGCGCGCGCGACCCATGAAGCGCGGTAGCCCAGCAGTGCTGTGGCCTGAGTATGGGGGCTGACTCAACACGCGATCAATCTGAGCTGTTCAATTTGATGGACGGCTGAATCGGTTCCAACTCGTTCAAAACCGCTGGTGCAAAAAACCCTAACCCCAGATCGAAATTTTCCCCTCCCCTCCCTCTACCACGGGCCACTTGTCCCTACCAGTGGTGCCTCTCCTCCTCCTCCGCTCCCTCTCCGCTCCTCCCCCTTCCCCCACCAGCGTGATCGCTCCCTCTCCACCGTGGGTCATCTCTCCCTACCAGCGGCTCCTCTCCCCTCCCCTCCCCTCTTCTCATCGGCAACGTCGCTTCCCCTCCGCAGCTCACCCTCCCCCCACTAGCGCTCTCCCTCCCATCACCGTCGATCCCCTTCCTCCTTGTCGGGGTGCCGCTGCCTTCCTACTCCTCGCAAGATCTGGTCTGAGGCTCGTCAGATCTAGCCTTGGGAGGCGGTGACGGGCAGCGGTGGCGCAGCTCGACCGAGCACCACTGGTGGCCAGTTCGCACCCCCTTCTCGCCGGATCTGACCTCGGGAGACGGTGACGACAGCTTGAAGGCAAAGGCAGTCCCACACACTATGAAGCTTTAGTTTTTATAAAATTTGAATTATTCATAGTGCAAGTGGTTTTAATTTTATATTTCAGTCCCTAATACTTTTCTTTTCAGTTCTTATAATATTATCTTCAGTTTATGTGAAGATCTAAAATTTACAATAAACACCCTAAAATCCAGAAAAAAATTAGAAATAATTTTCTTCGATGACGGCGGCGGCGGTTTGACAGCGGTGGCAGCACGACGACGGGGGCGGCATGATGATGGCATCCCGTGCCCTCTCCATGGCGGGGGGAGTAGTCCGATGACGACGGCGGCGACTCGACAACGGCGGCGGGGCCGGCACGGCGGTGGCGGCCTCGACGACGACGGTGGCGAGGGGACTGCTGCTTCGCATTTGAGGACACGGTCTCTCCAATGCGGTTTCGCCTCTCTCCTCGCACGTCACGGAGCTTCCTCCTGATGACAGGTTCCGACGAAGTTCGGATGGCCACGCCCCCCGTGGCTCAGAATCTCTGCGCTTGAGAGGTGAGACCGAACTGTGAATGGCTCATGGGCCGGCCTCTGGGCCTTCAGGTACACGTCATCCGAATTCTCCACCACAGGGCCCGGCCCGTCTATCGCCATGACTAGCTAGGGTTTCAAAGCCTCCATATAAACTACTCGTCCCTCCCTCACTTAGCTCCGCACCCAAAGGTTACCGCCGCCGCCGCTCCATCTTCCGCCATTGACGAGCAGATCTGAGTTATTGATTGGGTCTCGTTTGGTTTTTTTTTTCTCTCTTTTTCCTTTTTGTTCTCCGTTGCGATGAGTTTGCCATCGAGAAAGAAAGCTGAGTTCGTTTCTTCTGCCTTTTCACTTGTTATTATTATGCCTTGGTGTCTGGCTGGCGGATTGGACGACGGTGATGAAAAACCGCAAGAAAAACACACCATCTTTCGGGGCTGATTTGGCGCCGCCGCGCGTGCAATGATGCTAATTCTGCAATTCTGATGTCCATTGCTGATCCGTTGCTACCAAGACTGTTCTTTCGTTTCTTCCTCAAGTTCTTGGTTTTTTTTCTTCTTTTAAACTTTTCTTTTGTTGCTGCATACTAGTAAGAGTTAAGAACGAGTCCCACTGTTGTCTGCGTTGGCCGGTGAAGAAAACCTCGATTAAAAACACCATCTTTCGGGGCTGATCGGCCGCCGCTCGGCGGCCATGCTGCCATTCTGCAATTCTGAGGCCAACCCAATCTGGAGATGATGTTGGTACTGCCATTATAGTTATTGTTGTTTTTTATTTTTATTTGATTTGTTTTTCTATGGATTTGTCGGGGACCTGTGATGAAATCTGGAACCAAAAATACCATCTTTCGGGACTGATTTGGCTTTCAGCAGCCATGTTGTCACTTCCAAGATCCTGAGGTCTCACTGTTTTCGACTTTTCGTACTTCATATTTCATCTAATTATTACTGACTAGATAATGCAATTCCAAATTGGAAAGAATGAACTGCTGATTAGTTTGCGCCGCTCCAATGAACAGGGCTTGTGGATCTGTGAAAACCCAATGGACGTAGATGATGAACGAGGCATACAAATCATAAGTTTGTGTTAATATCCTTCAACATCCAAGTTATTATATTCATTGTAATCTTGAAGGTGAAATCAATCCAAAGCAGGGAAATATATGTCGCCAAGGATTATTGTTCATAGAGATCTGTTTTGAGGACAATACGCCGTTGCAAAATCAGGCGTGTAGTACCAAAACTGCATGCAATTCCATTCGCAGCCTATTTCCTGGAAGACCTCAGAACCTCGTTTGTGGCTGTAACTTCAAACTTATTTGGCACCTGATGGATTATGCCTATGTATATGTAGCAACCAGTATTGACTAACTTCAAACTGGTGTGGCAAACCTGATGGATTGTGATTATGTACTGCATCTGTATATATCAGTATATGTAGCAAGTGGCAACCAGTATTACATGTAATCGCAAGGTGTAATCAACTAACCAACATGTTTTCGTTAGCCTACAATGACTGACTGCATAAGCCTCATTTTAGAGGCATAGGCATTTCTAATGAATTCTCAGTTTCTCACTGGCATAAGAATCGGCATTTCAACGAAAAACAAATTGACCTTATTAAGGCTGCGATCGGCATTTGGTGTTAACTAATCCCACACAGACTCATTAGCACATGATTAATCAAGTATTAGTTTTTTTAAAAAAATAAAGGGTTAATATGATTTTCTAAAACAACTTTCGTATAGAAAACTTTTTTTAAAAAAAAACCACACACCGTTAAGCAGATTGAAAAGCATGCGCATGAAAAAAGAGAAAGTTGAGTTGAGAAAGAAGGGGAAAAGAACACAACATAAATCAATTAAGCACATATTTAGTCCAAATAGTACTTACATCATTTTCATCGTTACAATGATTTTGAAGAGCCAACATAAAATGGGAGAGAACTTTATTAAAGGATAGTGTAATAATATGAAATGTGAGACCCAAATGTTAGTGTAGGGGATGATATAGCAATGAACATTTTATTTTCTAAAGGAAAAAAAGTAGGAATTTTATCAAATGAAATTTGCAAAAGTAGAAAAGATTTCTGACACAAAACCAACGAACACTGATATTAGATTCACCAGTTATAATCAACAACTGGAAACATAAAAGGGCATGTCAAGCAATATGGACCAGAAATGTCCTCAACTCAGTTTCCCAGAGCGGTATTAGTCTTCAAAAAATTCAGATGCCAAGCAATATCAGATATTAGTCTTCAAAAAATTCAGATGCTTGTATCTGGCAGTATGATATCGCCAAGCTAACACGTTGCCATCTAAGAAATGTTGTGTCTTCTTAATAACTGGAGCATGGAGCATGAGAAACATTAAACTGTGCACCAAAACTTAGCGCAAATCACCCATGACACATAAGCGACATTACAGTATGAGATGGGAGTGTTTCAGTAGAGCATTCAGGAATCTCTGACAACTCAACGACTTGAGAAGCTCATCAGAATCATGCCGCCTAGTTCAAACTGGCCTGCTGTCGACCATCAGGGATAGCGAACAAAACCACCGGCTTCGAGGATCTGACAAAAGGGGCATCGCACCTGTAATAGCCTTTCCTCTCAAGCTGTATGACCTCCCCACGCAGGAGGTTCCTCATATTTGCGTCTCCTAGGGCCAGGGTTTCTTTCCGAGTGCATGGGTTCAGGTTGTCAAGGAAGTTCTCATCCTCCTCAAGCTGTACACATGGCCACAAACATAGAAGACATTCAGTGTTAACTCATTGATAAATGAACGAGTAATATAGGAGCTAACTCCAACCAAGAAATGGTTCACATTTTGCATGACAAAAGAGAGAAGGTTTAGTTCCACAATTTTTTTAAAAAACATTACTGTACAGGAAAATATGATATCCACATAGAGAAACTAGAGAAAAGATAGCATGTAATATCAAGTAAAAAAGACAGACTATTTGAGTTAAGGCAAGCAAGAAGCTTTCATGCTAACTACATCTAGCTGGAATTGCTAACTCACCTTCTTCTTGCTAATCAGGTAATCAAATTCCACCAATGAGAGAGGAACCAGATCATCTATGTCCGGAAGCCATGTAACCTTCAATTTTGTTGTCTTCACAGATCCCTCAAGATGTAGTTCTCCAATCAGTTCAGTAATTACTCCATTCTCCATCTTGATTTCTTTAATGATGGCATTTCCCCAGTCCATCAGAGTAACTTCCTCACCCTTGCTAATTGCAGATGCATCAGCATAATCTAGCCAAATTCTGTTTGTGAAGGTTGTTGCCTTCTTTCCTGCACCATCAAATTTCTTGTGCCTTGGCAAAATTTGAACAAATGATTTCTCTGGACCATTAGTAAGCCTGAAGATCACACGCTGATCTTTCAACACAGCAGTATGCCTTGCACAAACTGGGTCAATTATTTTCTTGTTGATTGTCCAGAGTTTATCCCACTCCATAAGATTCAAATTTTTCGAAGCACCCTTCAGCAAAGAAATGGGCATGCAATCAGGATTCATCATTTTCATATGTAAATAACACAAAGCAAGAGCTAACTAGCAGATAGTAATACCTGTTGGAGTATAAATTGTATCAAAGCCTCAACTTTCAAGCCACGGCGTACTATGCCTTGAACAGTGGGGAAACGAGGGTCTGTCCAATCTTCAACCTTCTTGTTCTGCACAAACCAAAGCAGCTTCCGCTTGCTAAGAAGAGTATAAACCATATTCAATCTGCTGAACTCATATATTTCTACTCTCCTCATCCCCATATCTTGAAGAATTCGATAGTATTGTGCATTCCTGTCATGATATTCACTGGAACGAAGAGCATGGGTCACTCCCTCCAGCGCATCAACGAATGGACAAGCAAAGTCATAAGTTGGATAGACCTTGTACTTTGAACCAATACGATGGTGAGGATCAGTGTTGCAACGGTAGTAAACTGGATCCCGAAGGGACTTGTTAGGATCCTGCATGTCAAGTTTACCCCTCACACAGCATTGCATACCCCTTTCAGAACCATTTATCATCTCTTTCCATAGAGACAGATTTTCCTCCACAGTATTATTTCTGCACTTTGACTCCACACCATCCATTCTCTCACTTCTCATTTGCTCCTTTGGTGTGTCATCAACATATGCTTTTCCCTGCTTAATCAGTTTTTCAGCCATTTCCATTAGCTTTGGAAAATAATCAGATGTGTATGTGACAGCATCATATTTGATTCCCAGGGTCTCAATATCTTTTAGGAGGTTTTCAACAAACTCATTGCTTTCTTTTGAAGGGTTAGTGTCATCAAATCGAACAATTAATCGACCTTGATATCTTTCTGCAAAGTACTTGTTCAAGAGTGCAGCCTTTGCATGACCTATATGGAGGTAACCACTGGGCTCTGGGGCAAAGCGAACACACACCTCTCCAAATTTTGCACCAGGGAGATCAACTTCTGGAGCTGAAGGATCCTTTGAGTCATTAACCTTTTCCTTAAGGTTTGGTGCAGGGGATTTCCCAATTCCTCGTTTCCCAACATAAGCAGCTATAACCTCATTCAATGTGTCTTTGTAGTCTGAATCTATGCCATTGAACCAACGGACAAGATTTTGGTATTTCTTTGATTTCCGTAGACTCTCCCATCGTTGACCAATCCCTGAAAGAGAAGATATACATCAATTGTTAGCGCACATTATGAAGCATAGGAGAAGCTTGAGAGTAGAACGTGAAAGAAGCCCATGGCTCACCAGCCAGATTTGACCATACAGTGATATCAGCAATCGTTAAAACATGACCAACCAGAAAGGTCCGAGACATCAAGTATCCATCAACAAATGAGCAGGCAACCTCAAATTCTGATCCTAAAAGGAAGGTGGGGGCGTATTCAAGCCATTCAACAACCTGCCAGTTCATTAACAACAGCAATTTAGAACACTAACAAAACAAAGATTATGAAATATGTTTTAGCAAGAACTTGGTCACAGCATACATGTCCAGACTCAATAGCATCTCGGCCATGGAGGCTTGGAGAGGATTGGGCAATGTACTCGAGAATAGGGTTGATACCACGGAGTGATTCTCTGTGTAGAAACAAAGATTCCCATGAGAAACTATCAGTTCCAGATGGTGAGTAAACCCAAAAGATAAAATAAAGGACAAGTAAAAGTAAAGTGATAATTTGGAAACTAAAATTGGTCATGTACTTCTATGTGAAAAAACAAGTACAGCACAGCCAAGTGAAAAATATAATCAAAACAATGATCATAATAATAGCCACTTGGAAAACACAAGTCAGCAATAAATTGCATTCAGTAATGATGCACAACGTTTCAAACATCATATTTTGCTAAAAAGAAAACAACATCTTTATTTTTGCCATTAGTAGCATCTCCACTTATAGCTAATCAACTCCAGATAGCTAAACAAATGCCTAGAACCTTATGCAATCCTACAAGAAGAAAAAAAAACACATACAGAGAAGAGCAGCCACTTACCCAGAACTGAAGCATAGAACGGGTGCTGAGCCCGCAGCAAGACTAGGATCTATGGACAGGGAGACACCGGCAACCTTAGCAGCAGAA
Source organism: Oryza sativa Japonica Group (assembly GCF_034140825.1). Lineage (NCBI taxonomy): Eukaryota > Viridiplantae > Streptophyta > Magnoliopsida > Poales > Poaceae > Oryza > Oryza sativa. Next base: position 12,187,316 of record NC_089044.1, read on the forward strand.
ATTATGGAAATTGGCGGGCTGTCCTGAGAAAACGATAACTTCGCCTCCATCGATCCTACTGCAGTAGCACAGATACGAACACGAGATTAGCGGAAATCAGAAAGCCACATCAAAATTACGCACCATCTATCAAATCATCCTGTAAACAAATCAGTCTGCACTCGCTCCACCCCCCCCCCCAACTACCATGGGCGGATCTAACATGCCAAACATCAAGGCAAATTTCTAGAACACAGAGCGAGCTAACTAGGGTTAACGCAAATTCGACAAGAAGTGAAGTGCGTGGGTCGAGAGAGAGAGAGAGATGGGAAAGAGGAGGTGCTAACCAGGATGGATGCGGCGGAAGCGGCAGGAGGACGAACGACGGGGCCCCGCTCGCTCGCGGGATTGATGGGGATCGTCGGCGGCGGCGGCGGAGGATGTGCGAAGGGCTAACCTAAGCAGGGAGGATGGACGCGGCGGAAGCAGCAGGATGACGGATGGGGCCCCTCCTACCACCTACGGATTGCCTCTCTAAACCCTAAACCCGACCGGTGTTCGAACCGGTGAATGAATCCATCGATTGGCCGGTTCTTCCATCGGTTCAATAAAATAGTAAAATTATATATTTTATTTATATTGAGAATTTTGGTTTAATCAACATAAGATATATTTCTAAAATCATGGTAGCAACTAACCCAAATAGTCAGGTGCGCACGCATGTATATAGGTAGAGATAGTAACGGGCCCAACTATTTTCCTTATAAAATTTAAGGGTTGGATCTAAAATACGATGTACTCACTTTTTTATACAGTTTTGGCATGAAAATATTTAAAGGTTAGGTAAAGTTGTGAAAGAACCCATATGCATTGACCGTTGGGGGTTTGATCCCTAGGCCACCCTAGTTCCTTTGGTTCTGCAGATAATCCGGTTTAAATGATTTTTCTCAAGTCAATTACATCTCTAGACTAGGCACTGGTTCTGTTTTTTTTTTTTCAAACCCCCATTTCAGTTCGATTGTTACAACTAGGCTATTGGATGCCACTATTTTCAGATGAAATTACAAAAATGCCACTAGAGAAAGAGAGTAAATCTTTACAAATTGCTAATCACGTTGCCAACATGGAGGGGGCATGAAAATGACCCATTTGCCCTCGTTCGATCTTATTGTACATTGAGTATGCCGATAAAATGCACGTGCAATATTTGAGCAACTATATACAAACATATTTACTAGCAGATCCAATAGGTTCATTGTACTTCAAATATTTGTTACAAATTTATCCTCTCATATCTTGTTCACATTACTAAAATTTTTGCACAGGATAAATCCATAAAAAAAATTGAAACATGAAAATCTATTCATATGCTAGTATATATAGTATACAATTGATCAAATATTGTATTTGTATGTTATTGGCACATTCAATATACACTGAGGTCAAACCAGGGGTAAATGGGTCATTTTCATGTCCATGTTGGCAAGGTGACATATCCTTCCACATATGCAAATTGGCAATTTGTAAAGATTCTCTCTCTCTCTCTCTCTCCCTCCAATGGCATTTCTGTAAGTTCATCCAGAAAAAATGACATCTCACGAGTGGTAGTCCGTAAAGTGCCAAATAATTAAATTCCCGTCAGATATCAAGATAACTCACAAAGGGTCAGGAAGTCAGGATCCCCTAGGGCTAGGCCATTAAGACGATGAATTTTTATTTTATTTTTTATAGGGTTAAGACGGTGGATAAATAAGTACATTTGGCCATGACCCGATTAGGCACGGCTCACCAATGGGCCATGTCGTGTCAACCCACATGCTAAGGCCGGAGCCTAGACACGATCCAGTGAGATGTTTAGTTGTGTCGTGTCAGCCTGGTACAAATGGGTATGTAGGTTGTGTGGAGGCCCGTAACCCAAATTCGATATATACCAAGAAAAAAAGGTGAATAGAGTCCGTTGCATCCCACCGCACAAACTTCAGTAAAGCTCTAGAGAGGTCCTCCGCTCAACGATATCACATTCCTCTTCCTCCTCATCAAACACTATCATGGCCCTTCGCTTCCTACTTCCTCCACCCCGAGCTAGTGAGGCCTCAACGACCGACACATTCAGAATGGGGCAGGCCGCTCCACCACGTCACCGTGCAGGCCTACATCGATGAGCGCCCATCATCGCTTCCTCTGCCTCGAGCCCCTGGCTTCCTTGATTCTTCCCTTCTTTCCTCCTAGCTCCTGCACGATAGTAGCTGCTCAACTGGTGGTTGTTGGCCGGCGCCGGTCGTCGGTCGCCACCATGCCGCACAGCCCTGGCCGTGCTGTGCCATTCCTGGACCATGTCATGCTAGTTTGCTACATGCAATTGTCGTGTTGGCACGTGGGGCTAAGGTGGCGGCCCAAGCACAACATGGCTAGACGGGTCATGCCAACATGACTCGTAGCCAAACGGGCCATGCCATTCTTGGGTCGTGAACTATAAATACATGCCCAGGCCGATACGGAAAGACCTGGCCCATTTACAACCTATAGGACGATTTAACAAACTTATAGCCATTATTTTGTTTATACGGATGAGATCAATTAAGACACCTCATCGCACTTAATTAACTTGATTAGTGTGGAATTAAAGGAAAACTACTGTTTTAAGATGTTCCCTTCCACAACAACGATTACACTCCATCCAACACTAAAAAATAATAATGCACTCTTTACCAAAATAACATGCAAGAACAACATAATCTAGAAAACATATGCATATTCCTTTTGTTTTCATTAGATCAATTTCAAGTAGTGTTGTCCGAGACAAAAAAAAATTTCAATATGCAGAATGAGGATAAACCGATCTCACGGGGATATACACATTTATGTTACTTATCTCATTGTTGAAAAGGAAGATACATTCTCACTAAATCAATACTAATTGAGAGAGAGTTAATTAGGAGAAATTAATCTCAACCGGTAGAAATAGAGGGATGGTTGACATTTTTGCAACTATGTCGGGTGGTTTTAGCATCAACTTTAGGGGATCCACACCCCACGAGGAGTCGGAATCAACTTCGAGCATATGAGGAAATATCCTCAAGGCACCCCGCACAACGATTTTCTCTTCCTTGTTAGGCACAATTATGCACGGATACTTAGCCACCTGGGAATATGAAACATCGACAACTTTTCTAATACTTTTTATTGATTCTTTTCTTTTCATAATTCCTGTACGACGAGCATTGAAAAAACATGTTCTAAGATTTAAAATTTATAGTATAAATATATGGAATCGAAGTTGCAATATATGGAATTCACGGTACACATTTTGATTCTTTTATTGAAAAATGTGGCACCAAAAAATATAGTTAGTCATGATTAATATTACTTGCCAGACTACCAATAAAAATAATCCAATCAAATTGTTTCTCCATTTGATTCAAACCAATACACTTGTCAGCTCAATGTGCCATCCTAAGGTAGTGTTTGGTTGATGGGATGGGATGAACCCATTTTTAGGGGTGTTTGGTTCAGGGGTGAGTGGGATGGGTTGGTCCCTACAGAGGAATATTCCTCTCAGATCCGGGATCAATCGGTCCAGCCAAAACTGGCGGACGAACTCCTCCCACCTGTGACGAGCGACGGCATGAAACCGCCGCTTTGCTCGCGCGCTCTTCCTCAGGAGACGGCGGCGGTGGGCTCGGCAACGGCGGCAGTGGGGGGCTCGGCGACGGCGGTGGTAGATGGCTCGGGCGACGATGGCGGCGGTGGGCTCAACGACGGCGGCGGCGGCGGGCTCGACGACAGCGGCGGCGGGGGGCTCGGTGGCGGCTGATCCAGTGGTGGGGAGGGCGGCGGCGGCGGATCTGGTAGTGTGGAGGGCGGCGGCGGCGGATCCGGTGGTGGGGAAGGTTGTGGCGACGGATCTGGAGGCGGGGAACTCGGCGGCGGGCCGACCGTGCGTCGTCGCGCTTCTCCACCCGCCCGACCGCGATGGTGGCCGTGCTCGCCCTCCTCTCCACCGGCCTCTCCCACTCCCTCTCCCTCTCCCGCGCGGACCTCGCCGCCGTCGTCGTCGCCGAGCCGCGGCTGCTCTACGCGAAGGCCGACCGTGAGTCGTCGCGCTTCTCCGCCCGCCCGACCACGATGGTGGTCGTGCTCGCCCTCCTCTCCACTGGTCTCTCCCTCTCCCTCTCCCGCGCGGACCTCGCCGCCGTCGTCGTCGCCGAGCCGCGGCTGCTTTGCGCGAAGGCCGACACCATCGCCGTCAGCGCTCGGTTAGGTCATCCCGTCCGTCGTCGTCGCCGAGCCCACCGCCGCCGACGTCGCCCGAGCCCGCCGCCGCCGCTGTCGCCCGAGCCGTCTACCGCCGCCGTCGCCGAGCCCCCTGCAGCCGCTCATCGACGCCATCAAGGAGGCCGGCGGCGACCACGTCCGGAGGTGAGGGCAGAGGCGGCGTCGGCCATGGTTGTTGCAAACGGCGTTGTCGGTGGTTGCAAACGGCGCTCATCCCATCCCTCCCTCGTTCCTTGAACCAAACAAAAAACTGGGATCGTCCTATTCTACAAACCAAACACCCGAATGGAATCATTCCAATCCTCAAATCAGGGATGGTTTCATCCCATCCCACCTAGTCCCAGAACCAAACCTAGTCCCAAAACCAAACACACGCTAAGAGAACTTTGAGAGAAATTAAGAAATAGAGGAGGTTATTCACTACCACACACATGAAGGAAAAATACTCAAATCCGTGGTATAATATACTCAAGTTTATCAATAGTTTGGTAATATTATTAAAATTTCATAATTTAACACAAATTTGTTCTTTACCACAGTGCAGGTAAAACAAAAAATCTATCCTGGAATTGTTCTGCTTTAGGTCCCTCAGAGTTATATTTTGAATTTCATTTGCGTCCCTCGACCATAAAATTAGATATAGAGAATCCTTCAATTATCAAAAACTAGTGTCAATCGAGTCCCTCTGCAGTGTTCACTGGCAATTCAGCACCCCTCTCTTCTTTTTCTTCTCATGTGACCGACATGTGGGCCTCACTCAACCACGTAGAACAAAATCCATTATGAAACCCAGACACAAAATGGACTGGTTTTGATAATTGAGAGATGTTGTATAGCCGATTTTATGGTCAAGGGACGTAAATTAAACTCGGCCTATAGTTGAGTGACTTAAAATTCTTGTTACCGAAATTTGGTTTGGTTAAAATAGTGAATGCATCAAAATTAAATTTTGTGTAGTACTGCGAATGGAAGACTACGAAATTACCATTTTTTTGTAGAGATTAGCCAATCTGCAGGTTGCAATCCAAGTTCCGACAGAAGGACGGTAAGCAAGAAAGTGAAATTAACTAATCCACAATAAAGTGTGTAATGAACGGCGCCATAAATGGCCAAAGCACTAATCAAATGTTACTAAATCCCTGGCACTTCATCAAATTTAGGTTAAAACCGTCACCACCAAAGTACCAGAATTAAAATCACAGTTTTCATCTGGGTTTGTTCTTACAATTGTTTTGGATCTACACAAAATATATACATACAAGTTGAGGTGTTCCAATGGCGCCAGATCTTTTTCACCGGGCTTCTTTCCACATCCTGGTCTTTTCCAGGATGGACTTGCCTTCCTTGTACTTCTCGTTCTCTTTGTATGCTTTCTCCTGTAGAGTATTATAGGTGCAAATTAATAATCCAGAAAAAAAAAAGCAATGAGGTGACAAATGAATCAGTGTTAAGAGCTCAAGGAAATACTACTTTTTTTTTTTAGAAAATGGATTAAAATCTGGCCTCTACATCCACAATGGATGTACACAGCCCTCAAGGAAATACTACTGTATCGAGACAATATGATAAATGAGATGTGTACCAGAATACAAAGTTATCGTGTTACTAGTAAGTATGATGAACAGGTGAGTACATGCCACGAACACATAAGTTCTTCCAGTTACAAGAAATTGAAGGAGAAGCTAGGACCAAAAGTAGCAGTCACAAGGAGCTGAAAAGAACCTTAGATGCGCAACTTAGCATATAGGTGAAGGTAGCCAAATTCAGGGTTTAAACAAAGTGAATTTCATTAGAGATCAATTCAAGCAACTTTGTTAATTAAGCGCAAATATGCCACTGTGACTGCCAAATAATAATAATAAACAGTTATTGTACTCTCCTAACTGCTAGGATGGAACCAATAGGTACAAGAACAACGCAAAATGCTAAACGACTTGCAGAATCTGTGCCTTGAACCTTCATGGGACATAGGGCTTAGAATAGTAAAATACAAAATTGATCGGACGTCACAAAACATTATTTTACACAGAATCAAGGCAACTATTACATAGTTGTATAGTTCATATGTAGTTGCAGACTTGCAGTGATGAGCTAGATATCAAGGCAAACAAAGGGTTTACACAGAATCTAGAGCCACATATTCCACAGCAATGAGCAACTAAAATCTTGAGTAACATACAAGGCCACATTATTTTTCAGCACAGGAGACCCCACACTAGTATTTGCGAATACTCCTAAAGTTTCAGCATCAAACCATATTTTCTTAAAATGTTAGCCTCATCTATGAACTGCAAAACTAGCTAGACATTAGTCATTACACCTTTTTATTATTTTGAATGGTTATTGATTAAGTGTAGGTCTAATTTATATGTGACGTTCGTTGACTATAATTGACTGGTAGCAATCTGATAATGAATGGAGATAGCATGGTCCACATCCCATGAATAAAATCATAATGAGAACAAAATTACAAATCAAACTGAGGCAAAATGATATGGCTAATTCAAAGATCGGTGTGAAGGTAGCAAATAATTGTGACAGGACAATGAGCCTATGGAAATATACGAGAATTACTGAAATGAAGAAACACTACTACTCTACAAGAAGAAGAAGGTGAAATGAAGTATAGATTGGAGTACTAGTTTTCCTATCCACTATTGTCAATTCAACTCATGCTTCTATCCAACAAATTTCTGCAGAACGCACTACGAATTTCTCCACAGGAAGGCACATACGTAATCTGCATAAGGGGCAACTATTTTTTGATTTAAAGCACTACCAGGACTTTGCCTAGTAATTATATGTTATAAAAAATAAGAGGCAACTATTATATGATGGAAGCAAATTTTCAAGATAACCTACATATCTCCAGCCAAGAATTTGCTGACAATAGCTACAATAGATGTCTCTCACGGTATACGCGCAGTCCGGTCATAAGATACCAGCCCTCATTAGGCCCTAAGGATATATTCACCCTGAAAAGTACAGAACAAAAGCATGAACAATATTGAATACATTCTACAAATAAACTGAATACATTGCGATGATCCAAAGTCAATCTAGTAATTAAACAAACTGGTCCATATGTTAGGTGGTTTCTGGAAATTAGCTCTTGAAGCCAAAACTACATCAGTATTAAGCAATTAGCTCTATTATACAGTACATTGAAGAAATGGAGATGAGCTGGTATTAAGGTGGTCGATCTTTTAGAGAAATACAGGAGGAGGCTGAGACAATAGCATGGGGATCGTGGTGAGATCTTAAGCGATAAATCAAGGGAATGATCTGAACAAGACAAAATGCTACCAAGTTCCTAAGCAAACCACCCCAAGGAGGCAATGGCTGAGGCAATCATTCATCTAAACCGATGTGCATGTCAACAACAAAATCAAGTCGATATCTGTTACTGCAACAGATTTACATCATGGCCTAATCGATTTGATATTGCAAAGCAATTCAGTCCAACATGCTAATCGACCCTGAACACAAATCTGCAGCTGTGACATTGCAATAATCTAAGAGAAGACCACGACTCCAACAGAATCCATGCAGATTGGCACAACCAAACCTTCTTTCCCCGAATTCCAGACAATCCAATCCCCCAAAATTTCTCGCACCCACGGCGATTTCCATTCCAAACCACCACGGCCAATCAACAGAACCTGCGGCCAGCCGGCCAAGAACCCAGGATCATCCAAGAATCGCTTCGCTAGGCACGCAATGCGCGAGCAAGGGGTGGAGGAGAGAGAGGAGGGGAGGCTCACATTCGTGGTTGAAGAGGTAGGCGCAGCCGAAGCAGCCATGGATGTCCCTGGAGAGGATGGCGTCCACGCGGCACAGATCAGAAATCCTTTACATTGATCGGAAATTCCGAAAGTTCATATCAGAAATTTCCGAAAGTGCAATGTCTCTCTCTCAGCCCTTTTCCTGAACTGAACATACATACCCTTTCACTTCTATTCTTGCACTCTTTCAGTTTTCACCGCCACCTCTCACTCTCCTCTAACTCCTCTCAGGCAGGCAACCTCGGTGGTGCATCCTCATTGGGAAACTCTCAGCTGAGCCGGCAAGCCTTTGCCGGAGTTCGTTGGCATCCTCGGCATCCACTTCCCAGCATCTTCACCAAGGCGTGTTTCTCTCTTTTTTGAGGTATTCTTGCCCCTTCTTTGCCCTGGTTCTTGTCCAAATCTTGATCTATGATTCTAGGGATTATCTTTCAAATCCTTTTGGTGAAGATGTTGCTATAGTCGTATAGAAACCTTGCCTAGAGTATCATTTGATTTCGTTGGCTATAAATCTAGATGTCGAGATTGTTTGGGCTATGTCTGAAAATAATGTATATTCCGATCGGGTCGATATGAAATTCCGATGCTTTTTGGAAAATCCGAAGCGATCAGAAATTCTGATCACTTATTGGAATGTCCAATGTTTATAGACCAGTTCAAGCAGCCTTTATTTTTTTATTTCAATTCTCTTGTCAATCATCTACTCAGTCATCACTCTCACTCAGTGTTCTTTCATGCTCAAGGGGGCCTTCAAGGATCAAAATTTCTGCTATTCCACTCGTTCCAAGGAGAGCTTCATGGCCCACACCAAGCACAAGACTTAGAATGGCAAGCGGCGACGGGTTCGATCTTCCTCCTCGGAGTCAAATGGTGATGATTTTGATTGTAAAGGGAAGGAGGAAACTCAAGTCGCAAATGTGGAAAGGGGTGGTGATTTGCTGAAAAGGAGGGCACCTAGGAAGCCGAAAGCTACCACCGTTGGAACAAGTCTTGCAGGTGCTAGTTCTAGTACCCAACCTGAGGTACAAGAGGAGATACCGACAATGGGTGGGGAATGTAGGGAGAAGGGTGCTCTCATCAGTCCTTTGTTCGTGCACCTCCCCGCTCGAAGTGCTGAACATGTTCGCAACCCCATAGATTGGAGTGCCAAGACTAAGAAGGTGCAGATGATAAGAGTGGAGATCCCAAAGAATGGATGCCGCTCAGCCACCGATCCTCGTTTTTGGACTCTTTTCCAGCAAGACTTCTATGAGGCGGTTATCATGAATAAGTCCAACATGCAGTGGATTAATTGGAGAGCTGCTGCCTCTTATGGCGACCCCGTGATGAATGAGGTGATTGAGGCTTGTGAGGCCATGGGGATCAAGGATTTCATGAGCATGAGATATGATTGGAGTGAGGAAATCATCTGTCAATTCTATGCCACAGTTTGGTACCAAAGGAAATAAGAAAAAGACCATGCACTGGATGACACAGGGGGAATGGCATTGCATCAACTACAGTCAATTCGCTGCTCTTTTGGATCTCACCTTTGATGATGATGAAGACAGGGATTGGTTGCATGATGACAAGGTCTTGGAGCCTCATGAGGTTGACTTCATGTACAATCATAAGGTGGAGTACGACCCTGGGACAACAAAGGGTATGCTTCCTTTCTTTGCCTATCTCAACAAGATGATTCGCAAAACACTCACTCCCAAGGATGACGATGACAACAATGTCCAATCTTACACTCACAACATTCTTGCAAGGATGAGGGCTTCTCCGAAGAAATTTGATGTGTTTGAGTTCATTTGGGAGGAGATTCGCCTCACATCTTTCACTCCTGAGTGGAGTCTTGGCTATGCTCCCATATTGATGAAAATGATTGAGCAAGTCACCAAACTTCGATTCTACAAGGAGGTGCACCACACTGGACTCAAAGTGAGGCTAGAGAAACCCATGACCACTCCTAGGAGGCCAAGGTCTACCACTAAAGCTGCACGTACTCAAGCTCCCTCCACTCCGACTCTCTCTTCTTCACTGTTGTGGAAAATTCTCAAGTCTATCTATAATGTGTGCAAGTCCAACGCCATCGAAGCCAGGAAGGGGCGAGCGGAATTGAAGAAGCAGACTACAAATTTCCTTGCTCCCCCGATGGCTCCGAGGTCAATGAAAGTGATGAAGAAGTGTTCGATGATCCCTTTGCCGACGAAGCTAGTAGTGGTGTCGTTCAGGAGAAGGAAGGTGTGGGACATGGTGATAGTGGTGATGATGGGCATGATGATTGACTCCATATGGCATTAGGTTCTCTCTCCAATTTTAATTTATCTCTTTTTGGTCCTCGATGCCAAAGGGGGGAGAGCCACATCTCTTTTCCATCTATCATTGTTGTTGGTCGGACAAATTTGGGCTTGCTTGTATGAGACAATGTGTGTTTTTATTTCCTTAAGATTTGTTCAACTTAATGCATATGTGGTGTATCAAACTATGTGATGTAATGTTATTTATCGTTTCTAGCCCATATGTGTGAATGCTGCTATGTCATGTATATATACTTTCAAGCAATCTTATGTGAAGATTTAGGGGAGCTCTCTACATGCCTATTATGCACAATTCTAGGGGAGCTAAACTTCTATCATTGGACCCAAAACCCTTTTTACATATATCTTTTTATTACATTCTAATCGAATTGTGATCGACAAAAAAAAAGGGAGATTGAAAGTGCGTCTAGACCCCTAATTATTTTGGTAGTTAATGGCAATCGAATAGGGAGGACTAACAAGTTTGTTGAGAATGTGCACAGTGAATTTAGCCCTTTGATGGTATGGAAAGATTGGTTTCAGCAAATCCAATTGGAAATGAAAAGTGTATGGGAAAAACTCCTATGGTAAATTTTTTCTCTTATTTGTGTCATAGGAAAAGCTCTACTATAAAGAGTGATATCACTTCGAAATCTAGCGTTGAAAATTTGGTGCTCAAATATGTTGCAGAGTTCCTTTCAAAACTTTCAAGTTGCTGGAATTTTCAATAGATCAGAATTTCCAATGTTATGTCGGAATATCTAAAATGACGTTCTGTAGCTCTGTTGAAGAAAATATCGGAATTTGTGATATGGTCACACAAGTGGTTTAGTTGGACAAAAAGAAAAAATCGGAATTCTGATATACACTTCGGAATTTCCAATATGGCCACACGGGGCTCTGTTGAGGAAATTATCGGATTCTCCAATGTGCTTGGAGTATGTTGTTTGGGAGTTATTTAGCAATGGATATAGTCAACAATTAGATCTATAGCTCTCAAGTATGTGTTTTGTGCATATTTGCATGTAGGTATGTCGTATACAGCTCGGCCAATCTTCAGGTTGCAATCCAAACTCCGACAGAAGAATGGTAAAGCCAGGTGAGCAAGAAAGTGAAATTAATTACTCCCTCCGGTTCTATAATAATTGACGTTTTGAACAAGGTTGAGGTCAAACTTTAATAACTTTGACCATCAATAACTTCAAAACTACTTAGTTTAAAAAAAACTAGATAAACATATATAGATTTGTCTTTCAAAACACTATTATAAAAGTAAACATGCATTTATTTATTGTGTATATTATAATAGAAAAATAAGGTCAAAGGTACATTTTGTAGACTGTGCCATTGTCCAAAACGTCAATTAAAATGAAACCGGAGGGAGTACTACTAATCCACAACAAAGTGTGAAATGAACTGCGCGATGAGTGGCCAAAAGCACTAATCAAATGTTAATCTCTGGCACTTCATCATTTTTCGGTTAAAACCGTTACCACCGAAGTGCCAGAATTTGCATCAAAAAGACAGTGATGCTCTACTTCTGTTGTCAATCTTCGTCCCCCCCAAATCAGACGCAGCTGTTTTCATCTCTTCTTTTGAGGGGGTCTAGTACTGCATGAGCAACTACAGCATGCATACAAACTTTGATCGCCGCCAAAGTTGTTGTTACAATCTTTGAATTGTTTTGGATCTACACAAAATACATACATACAGGTTGATGAGTTCCATGGCGCCAGTCTTTTTCACCGGGCTTCTTTCCACATCCTGGCCTTCTCCAGGATGAACTTGCCTTCCTTGTACTTCTCGCTCTCTTCGTATGCTTTCTCCTGTAGAGCATTATAGGTGCAAATTAACAATCCAAAAAGAGAAAATAAAACAATGAGGTGACAAATGAAGCAGTGTTAAGAGCTGAAGACTGTCACATCGAGATAATATGGTAAATGAGCTGTATTGATGCCAGAACAAAGTTATTGCATTGCTAATACGTACGATGAATGGGTGAGTACATGTCACAAACACATAAATTCTCCCAGTTATGAAAAATTGAAAGAGAAGCTATGAAAAAAAAAACAGAAGTTAGCAGTTACCCACACGCAACTGAAAGAGAACCTTAGATGCGCAACTTAGCATATAGGTGAAGATAAGCCACATTCAGGGTTTATTAAACAAAGTGAATTTCAGTAGAGGTCGGTTCAAGCAACTTTAATTAAGGGAAAGATGCCACTGTAACTGCAATAAAAAAAAATACAGTTGATGTACTCCCTTAAATGCCAGGATGGAACCAATGGGTACAAGAACAATGCAAAATTTCTAAACGACTTGCAGGATCTGTGCCTTGAATCTTCATGGGACATAGGGCTTAGAATAGTAGCATACAAAATTGACTGGAAGTCACAAAACACAGAACTTCAGATGAGAAAATAGCTGTATAATGCAGTTATTACACAGGATTACTAGAAAACTACAGTTCATATGTAGTTGCAATGATGAGCTAGATATGAAGGCAAACAAATGGTTTATACAGAATCTAACCCAACATATTCCAGTTCCACAGCAAACAGCAACTAAATCTTTAGTACCATAGAAGGCCACATTATCGTGCTGGTAACATAGGAGGCCCCACAGGCCTACACTAGTGTTTTGTGGATACTATGTTTCAGCATCAAGTTGTATTTTGTTAAAATGTTAGTCCTCATCTATCAAATGCAAAACTAGCTACTCCCTCCGTCCACTTCTCGCTATGACTCTGGACAGATACTTTTCCAAATTCATAGCCGGAAATGCTTATATTTTGGGATGAAGGGAGTATTAAACATAAGACTTTGTTATTATATTGAATGGTTATGGATTAAGTGTAGGCCTAACCTACAATAGAAAGCCTAAAACAAAGCATAATATTTTTGAAAGCTGAATTTGATGCACATTTATATGTTAAGTTTGTTGACTATAATTGACTGGTAGCATTGCCATTCACATCTGAAAAATAGACATCAATCTGAAAATTTTACATATCCAACTGAAGTACTGAACCAAGCATATTATGAATTTGAGATACATGCATATCCTATCAATTGATCGCAATGAGAATAAAATTACATAACAAACTGAGACAAAATGATGTGGCTAATGCAAAGTCTGGGCTAAGGTAGCAACTAATTATGTGATAGGACAATGAGCCTATGGAAATCTGAGAATTCTTTAAGTTGGAGTAGAAGGAAGAAATACTACAAGTAGAACTGTAGAAGAGGGTGAAAAGAAGCATAGAGACTCCTATTTTCCTATCCACTGTTTGTTCAACTCATGTTTGTATCCAACTTTTTTGTTTTCAGAATGCAACATTCTACAAGTTTCTCCACGGAATGCACATATCTAATCTGCATAAGAGGCAACTATTATATGATCATGGAAGCAAATTTCCAAGTTAACTTACATATCTCCAGCCGAGAATTTGCTGGCAACAGCTACAGTAGATATCTTTCACCGTATGCAGTCCGGTCATCAGATACCGATCCTCATTAGGCCCTAAGGATATATTCACCCTGAAAAGAATAGAACAAAAGCATAAAGATATTGAATACATTCTACAAATAAGCTGAATACATTGCCATGTTTCGAAGTGAAACGTTCTACAAATAAGCTGAATACATTCCCATGATTCGAAGTGAAACATTCTACAAATAAGCTGAATACATTGCCATGATTCGAAGTGAAAACTAGTTGTTGAAGCCAAAACTACATCAGTATCACAAAATTAGCTCTAGAATACACTGAAGAAATGGTTGAGCTGGTATTAAGGTGGTCAATCTTGTAGAGAAATACAGTAGGAGGTTGAGAAAACAGCATGGGGATCGCAGTGATATTAGGCGATAAATCAAGGGCAATGATCCGAACAAGACAAAATGCTACTACCAAGTTCCTAAGAAAACCACCCCCAAGGAGGCAATGGCAATGGCTGAGCCCATCATTCATCAAATCGGTGTCCGTTCCTGCAGGCAATCCAGAGGGGCCAAAGCTAATAAACTTGATACATTGAAGGCTTGAACAACATCCATTTGATACCGCAAATCGATTCACCCGAACATGCTAATCGATCGATCCGACCACAAATCTTCAGTTGTGACATTGCAATAATAATAATAATAATCTAAGAGAAGACCACGACGACAACAGCGATGCAAGCTAATTCCAGCAGAATCCATCCACATTGTGGCACAACCAAAGCTTCTTTTCTCCCCCATTTCCAGCAATCCAATCCCACATCGATTTCCATCCCAAAACGAAGGCCGAATCGACCACCGCAAGATCCGATTCGAACACACCCCCACCACCAACGAAACCCCCTTGGGCCAAAGATCATCATCATCATCATCCCAAGAACCGCCTAGCTAACACAAGGCACACGCAATGCGGAAGCGGGAGAGAGAGGGAGGACGCGTACACGTGGTCGAAGAGGTAGGCGCGGCCGAATCGGCCGCGGAAGTCCCGTGAGAGGATGGCGTCGGCGGAGGCGGCGTCGACGCGGCACCGGCGGCACTTGAGCACCGCCGACGCGGGGCCTCCCCCGTCGCCGTGCCGCGGGAGCAGCTCCACGAACAGCAGCCCCATCACCGGATCGACCGATCGAGGGGGGAGCGGGGCGGCGGCGGCCGGAATCAATGGCGAGTCGCCGGCTTCTTCTTCTTCTTCCCGGAGGAATGGAGAATAAGCTGGTTATTACCGTACAGTTTATTGGACAGAGGGAGGTGGTGTTTATTTACCGACAAGTTCTTTCTTTCTATTACTGTCTGTACGTATATCCGTAATTCATCCGTTACACGATATAAGATTTTCTAGTATTACGTAAATTCATATAATTAGATACTAATGATTCTAGGCATATATAGAAAACATAATCAGTAGATAAATCTAGATAACTAAAAAAAGTCTTACAATATAAAATGAGATGGAGGGAGTAATATTTTGGAATATTGGATATGTTTGGTTTTATTTTCTTGCCAAAATAAATATTTTTCGAGTTTGGTAGTAGTAATAAGAAAAATATTAAATATAAATTACCAGAGTTTGGTGGTGGGAAAAAAACAAAGGTTATTTGGATTTTCTAGTTTTGAAATTTATAAGATTATAATTCGACTAATTGAAAAGATGCCGCTGCAGTATTTCTAAAATTGGATACATGACATGTTGTACATTTTTTTCTACCGTATTTTTAGACTAAAATATCACGTCTCCTACATCTCGTACAATCAAGCACCATAAAAAAAATCAAATCGTATGGATCCATGCCGCTGCGACGAGCTCGTTGCCACCGCCGTACTGAGCTGTTGCTGGACACGCCGTCTCCAAGATCTCGCTGACGCTGCGACGAGCATGTCACGCTGGGAGTGGTCTCATGCACCGGTTTGTCGCCAGATGAGAGAGGAGGCGGGTGGGGAGGAGCGACGAGCACGCGGATCCAAGCCCCCTTGCCTCCGTCGTCATCGGATATGCATCGCCTGCCCTAGCATGGACATTGAATCCCGGAGCAACGCCCGACACCAGCAAGAGGCAGCTCACTGGGAGAGAGAGAGAGAGCTGCTCCTACTCTAACGAGGGAGAAGACAATCTTCGTCGCGTCGGATCCACACCACCTTCCTCCTTACCCGGACATGGTTGGATCTGCTGCGCTCAAACACCCTCGCCGGTCACGGCCCGATTTGCCACTGGCGAGAGCAACGCTAAATCCCAGAGCATCGCCCCCACACCTTCACATTCGACGAAGGCAGCTACATCGGCCCTACCTGAGGAGCCCGAGAGTGCTAACTGCTACGTTCAACTCATTGGAGGTGCGGAGACAGTGGAACTCGGCGACGAGGAAACGCGTGGGCGGTGGAACTCGACGATGGAGAGGCGACAGGGCGATACGGGATGGTAGACTCGCTTGTGTCGGCTATCAGCAGCCCCTCCACCTAGAGAGAGAAGTATGAAAGAAGGGGATGAAGAACATGGGAATTTTGTTCTAAAAAATAGAAAATGCTACGTAGTGGCATATTTTGAGTTCCTATGAAATTGTAATGACATGGATCTAAATAGATAAATAATAGATAAATAATGATGGTATTTTTCAAAACCATGAAAATTTTAGTGGCATGAATCTAATTAACCAAAAAAATAGACTGATCATGTTTGGTTTGAGACCTAATTAACTCATTTCCGAACTTCTACCTCTTGTTTTCACGCACACACATTTACCGAATTGCTAAATGATGTGTTTATTTTTTGCAAATAATTTATATAGAAAATTTGCTTTAAAATTCATATTAATCCATTTTTAGAGTTTATTTTAGTTAATACCCTTCCGTCCCAAAATATAAAAGATTTTGGGTGGACGTGACACATCCTAGGCTTCGTATCCAGATTCGTAGTACTAGAATGTGTCACATCCACCCAAAATACCTTATATTTTGGGATGAAGGGAGTACTTAATTAATCATGCTCTATCTGCCACTTCGTTTTACGTGCTGGAGTAAAGGTTACTAACCCTCACTCCCGAACTTGGCCTAACCATGCTGCCATTGTTTTGAATATTATATAACCCTGAACCGATTAAACTACCCATCCGGATTTTAATCACATAAGTACTCATATTTATAATTAATTATTCTTTCAGGATATACGACACGTTGACAACAAGACGTCTGTTGTGGTGACTCTGTCAATACTAAGACATGAGAATCAAGTATTCGAAGATGTATGGTGAGTGTATCGTGTGTGCGTGTATATAAGCACTAAGCGTCTGTTATGGTGACTTCGTCAATCTATCTTCGTAGGTGTTTATATGGGTAGGGTGAACAAAATTCCAAAAAATTATTTTCTATCCTTGTTTTATGCGACAATTAAATTATACATCTATCAATGTCATTATATGAGTAAATATGTATCTGTGTACCTTATGTATCACCGTATCAAGTTACTACGGACCTGTTCAGATTGGTACCATTTTAAACATATCATTTGTTTGGTAAATTGACAATCATATGACAATTAGTTTGCTGCCAACATTTGTAATATCTAGGGAATTTTGGCAACATCATATGTAACCCATTCTACATTTCTACTAAGAGCATATTTAAACTGCTACTAAAATAAACCTTATAAAAATTTGAAAATGCTAAAATTTTAATAGGTTGACAACATTATCAAGTTTTGGGTGGATGGCAATATTCCTTTCACATTACCAATGTTTAGTACTACCTCCGTTTCAGGTTATAAAACCTTCTAGTAAGATTCATTAACATATATAAGAATGTGGGCAATGCTAGAAAGTTTTATAATATGAAAGTAGAAAACTAAATGTAGTCATATGGTTATGAATTTTATCAAACAATTATATTGTTTAAAATGACACCAATCTGAACAACCCCTAAAACTTAGCAATGTTGCAATGTTGCTAACTTGCCAAAATTTTTGCTGCCAAATTTTAGAAAAGTTTATTTTGGCAGTAATCTAAACATGCCCATATCTTAGCGGGTGGGGATTCCCTGGAGTTCACTCCAACTCCACCCGATGGATTTGATCAAATCTCAGTCGTCTCTATATAACAACGGTTGGGATGAACTAACTAATTCCCACTACTTTTTTTTCATCCTAATATTTGTAACAAATCAACAAATACTATATATCTAAAGAATATACAAACTGATTTTACTTGCATAACCTAGAAATTTCATGGTTCATCCACGATATAAAAATCATATTGGGCTTGTGGCTCTAATGTTTTAGCAATATTTTTGTGTGTATATGGTTTATGCATGTTTACATGTACTAAATGTTTAACATAGTTTTATACATGACCATAGCTTCTTGTTTGGAGAAGAAGAAAGCGTGCAAACTTTGTTAATGTTGTTGGCAGAAACATACTCATTAGGAACATAAAAAGAAGAAAAGGTAAGTAATTTTCATTCAAGCCACTGGTAGAGATAACCTTTTTACTCCCGGTTGGTAACTCCCTATAGTCCCAATTTTCTAATCGGGAGTACGAATCCAGGACTAAAGATCGCTATCTTTAATCCCGGTTCAAATACTCGGGACTAAAGATAGATCTTTAGTCCCGGTTGGTGTTACCAACCAGGACTAAAGAGAGGAATCTTTAGTCCCGGTTGGTAAAGAGAGGGTAGCGGCAATGCAGATGGTCCTTTTTTTATTGTTTTTTAGAGTTAGTCCCTATATTTTCTCCTGAATCTAGTGCTATGTATATCCCCAAATCCCTAATTCAAAGTAACATCCCAAATCTTAAGTTACTTATACACATAAATCAAATATATCACAAATCCTAAAAAATACACCGAAATCAAATACATCACAGATTCATCTCAGATCTGTCACAAAATTATACATCTCAATCAATCACAAATTATTAAAAAAAGGAAAGACGTCGGTCGTCAGACGAGAGGGCACGGCCGCCGTGCGCGGCACCTCCGGCCGCCTGCCCACCGCCGGGCGCGCCCCCTCCGGCCGTCGCCGCGCGCGGCACCTCCGGCCGCCTTTCCGCCACCGGGCGCGCCCCTCCGGCCGCCGCCGCGCGCGGCACCTCCGGCCGCCTTTCCGCCACCGGGCGCGCCCCTCCGGCCGCCGCCGCGGCACCTTCGGCTGCCGCCTGCCATGGCTGCCGCCGGGCGCGGCCCCGTCGGCCGCCGGCCGGATGGGAAGGGAGGAGGGGGAGGAGGAGAGGTTAAGTTTGAGGAATTTGAAGGGAAGAGGATAAGTGTGAGGAAGGGGAAGGGATATGTACGTGTGAGGATGTTGTTGCGATTGTGGAGGAGAGGATAAGGAAGAGGGATTATATACTACGCATTAAAGATCATATTGATCTTTAGTCTCGGTTAGTATTACCAACCGGGACTATAAAGATGATTTTTAGTCCCTAAAGATCCTCGGTCACCTGACATCCTACTGACATGGAATGAACCGGGACTAAAGACTAAAGATCATAAAATAGCTATAGGGTTTTTAACCGGGACTAAAGATGATTTTTAGTCCCAGTTTTTTTGGAACCGGGACTATCGTGGTTTTGGGTCGACCTAGCAAAGATCGTTTCTCTAGTAGTGAGCATATGTGATTGAGGGAGTTAATTAATATAAGTTAATACGTGGCTTCATCTTAGCCAGAGGAAACAATTGATGGCATGGATTTGGTCAAATCCACCTGGTGGAGTTATAGCTAACTCTAGGGGATCTGGACCCCATCTTAGCTTGGGCCAATTTTAGTTCCAAAACTTCCAACTTTTCCATCATATCAAAATTTCCATACACACATAAACTTTCAACTTTTCCGTCACATCGTTCTAATTTCAACCGAACTTCCAATTTTAGCGTGAACTAGACACACCCTTGGTCATGGTTTTGTTTGGTGGAATTCTGCCTATGGTAAAAATTCAGGGTAGGTTTCTATTAACACGATCTTCAAAATACAGCCTTGATAGTCAACTTCTATTACAAAAAGCATATAAAAACTCCTATAAAATGTTATACTTTTGAGGACAAACTAGATATAAAATTTCCATACATCTCTTTAGATGTTTAAAAAAGGTTTAGGTTTTAAATTTTGGCGACCAGATGGAGTGTGTCTGTGTGGTTCATCGCGACCATGATAGAGATTAGAGAAAAATGCATCTTGTGGAAATCACGACCAAGAGAGTATATTAAACAAAACTACAGAAGGATTTAGTTTAGACGATCATGTTGCATATTTCGCATTTGCGCAGCTAGAAAACTGCATAAAAGTATAATCAAGCGTATACACTTTGTCATTAGAAATAGCAATCAGCAAGATCAATCCTATTCTCCTTAAAAAAAAAGATTAATCCTATTCAACGGAGTTGTATAGGAAAAATTATAGCACTGCGATGGCCATCATGCTCCAGGCAGTCTCTCATCAGAAAAATTCTTCAACCTGAGCTATTTTCAAGCATGCAGAACACCATGCTGCTGCATACCAAAGGCGCACGCACACACAAAATAAAAATATATATATATGTACTAACTGCATGATACAACACAGGTACACAAATACACGTGCCAGAAAATAGCATCATTAACAGACAATAATACTGATGTTATATAGCATTCACCCAAATTTACAAGCAACTACACAGGTACACAACTGACATAGAAAACTAGCAGCCAACTTGGGCCTGTCTAGCTTGATCACTGAACATTACAACATGTCAAACCTAAGAGCAAGAGCATCCAGCCTTGGATGCAATACCAGATTCCTATATTATACATATTTAGCATGGATAGAACAAGGTTACGACTTCTATGCTACGATTGTCGCACCAGCTGATGTTGAGTATCTCAGATGATCAGATAAGCGTTGAATTAGATGGATGGTGAGCATGGGGAGAATTGAGGACTAGAGATATCCACAGTTATAGTTTGCATTATTCTACACCACTGCAAAGCAAAGCTCGTGTTACATCTTGCACCTGCAAGCTGGAGATGGAGATGTGATGGGACCTGCGAAACGATGGCAGTGTACAAATTAAGCATATGATTTCAGATGTAGGAACATGCAAAATAATTTAAGTACAAATCACTGGAAGATGAAAAATTGTGAGATGCAAACAATGCACGTACATGAGCTTCTTCTTCCAAAGACATGTCAACACCATGCAGAAGATACAACCAATACTCTGTTCTTCCATCCAAGGTAAAGAACACCATCTCGCTCCTCAAGCCTGTAGAAGCTATTGTAAGTATGCAACAGCGTTTTGATGGTACTGTTCACCACTGAACTCAGCGGGTATGGCCGAAACCCTGCCATCGTTAATCTTGCCTTCCATTTTCCAAAGACCTCATGCCTCTCTACCCTCTCAGCACCCTCACATGCGATTAAATTGACAATGTCCCGCGCCACACAGTGTTGCTCTGCGCTCATCCGTCTCTTATCATCCCTTGGGAGAGCGACATCTATCGACTCAAACATGGCTGTGTAGTAGTCGAGAGTCTCCAAGTATCTTGGGAAGAATGGCCGTGTGTTTGTATTTGACTCCTGCTCAACAAGAGTCACCAACCTAGGGGAGAGGCTCTTGACCATTCTTAAAATCCTATCCCGATGGTTTTCTGTGCTTACACTTTCATCTGGAGTGTGATGCAGCTGATAGGCAAAATTCACAACAATAACTTCACCAACTCTTATATCAAGATGCTCAAGATAAACCTCATGGCTAGCAGCTGGAACAGCATTGAACTCAAAGGGCAGACCAAAAGACTGAGCAACTTTATACAATCTCATACCAACTATATCCAGTCCACCACCTCTGGCGTAAGCAGAATTCGAGTCATCTATACCAGTGATTCGTAGAAATGGTGGTCCTCCAGGCCTCGCTGCAAGGGCCTGTATTAATGTCATCCATTGACTCCCTTGTGCAATTTGGAAGTCAATTATGTGAACAAAGTTCTCTCCCTTAATAGCTTCAGCGATGGCGCCATTAGCTGACATATAACCAAATTTGAAGAATGGGCATATCTCGTAAAGAAGATGCATGTATGACATGAGCTCAGAGCTTGTAGGCTCCTTACACTTCAAGGATTTATATATCTTACTGCCAGAGGAAGAAAGTCTGGCAACAAGGCCTTCCAACATATAAGCCCCCAATCGTTGCAATGGATCACCAGAGACAGACACCATCTGACCTAACTCAGATATCAGTAGTTCTGTCAGCCGAACATCATTCTCGGCAACAGCCTTGCCACATGCTATGATTACTTGCTTCAAATCTCCTGTATTAATTCCCAGAAGCTGTCTCCAATTTTCTGGTGTTGCCATTATGTTTGGTTGCAAGGCGCTCTCAGGGCTGTCATAAGCTATGTCTAGCTCAGGCCCAAGAATTGCATTCTCCAGCTCCCTCAGTTTAATCTGGAGATCTGTAATCTCTGTGACACAGGATGCACTTGGAGGGGAATTGTACGTGTGGTCTGAGTGGCTATCATGATGAGACAGGGGGCTCCCGCTAATAGGAGAGATGCTGTGAGAAGATGCAGAGCTATGGGCAGGATGAGCACCATTTGCTGAGGATGATTCTAGAGTGCAGTACGGCGCTTCAAATGCTTGAGGGCTCGAACCAATCTTCTGTGACCCATCATCAGAAGAAGCGTAGTGAGCATCCTGATGATTTTGTGTTATATAGAACCTACCATTTCCCCCTGAAGGCACTGAGTTATTATAGTACGGCATTTGAGAATCATCTGAACATATATATGCATGGTTTGAAGCCCTAGCTGACATACTGGTGAAATCTTGTGGAATGGTACTCAACAGGGAGTTGATCCTGCCGTCCTTTTCACAAACATGTTCAGTATGTTGATACCATCAACTGCAATACAAACAAGATTGATCCATGTAAGAGACGGATACATAAGCACATTGTTAAAAAGGTTTTTTCATTTAACACCTAAGCTTCATATCGACTTCCACTATGCCATAGCATATGGTGTTCAACTAAAATTATATTTTGGAAAGTACGATTAAAGCAAACAGAATCAAGGGTATTTGTTCAATGGATTAGCTTTCAGCATAAGTTACATCTGAAATCAAGAAATCTTGCTAATCAATGAAATAGTTGGGACTTGGGACCCGCTTTGTAATAGATACGCAGGCATGGCCATCAACATATTAGCTATAAAAAGCAGCCAAAGACCAGACATAGGTCCCCAACATTATAAATGCAATTGGGAACCATTACAAACAAGAAGCATTTTTTCACATTACAAGTTATTAATGGCATGTGACCTCTTGCTTCAAAAACAAAATAAATAACCCATATAAGAAACTTAATCTTTGTTACCTAACAGGCCCGTTTGGTTCAAGCAAAGTAAGCTCAAATCATAAGAAACCTGCGCTATCGTGTTTATCTTTTATATTTCATAATTACAAAATCGTGTAACTATACAAAAGAACCACAATATGCTATTACCAAATTAGGGGAAAAAGGGAACCATGTGACACAAGAAAGCTATCCAAAAGAACCAGTTTTGTTCAGAATTAATGGAAAGCTATCCAAGAAGTTGATTAACTAGAAACACAGCAATAAATGTCCCAAAAGTTCAGTTCTACTGGGTCAACTAATTAATTTCTGTTCCAATGGATCCGGCAGGATGCGAAGAAATTGGTAGGGCATTGATCCCATTAGGCTGGCATTATGACAACTTTTCGCTAGCAATTGAGAGATCAAAACTCCCAAACATGTGGAGATCAGAAAAAAAGGCACACAGGTCACTACTACTTCTGGTCAGAAGCAGAACCCCTATATGAAAAAGGAGAACCTAGGAATGAAATCATTGGTGCTTAACTCCTGTGTATCTAACAGCAAACCAAACATAAATATTTTACTACATTAAAACATAAAAAATATACTAATATGATAAACCACCCTAAGACTAGGGCCAAAGCAACTAAACCTACCTCGTTCTTTAATCTCCCAACTCAAGGGTCTCACTTTCACCATAGGGTTTGGAGTCAAGATACACACAGAGCCAAGAATCCATGGCAAATTGATTAGAAGAAACGATTTACATAACAAACCAACAATCAGCAGCAAAATACACCACACACCCCTCATGACCCAAAATTAAGACGAACTAAATACTAATTATCACCACCAACCCCGGAGAAGCTACATCAATCGCACAACCCGAAATCACCCCCCAAAATCAAGAACAGCAAGAACCGCGAGAAAGAGAAGAAATGACATACCATCCCAAGAAACAGGCGTCCTCGAAGCCGGCCAGATCCTCCACCGGCAACAGAGGTAGAGGGAGAGAGCAGCAGGAGGAGGGAGGAGGAGAAAGGGGAATCGGGGAGGTAAAAGCGAAGGGAAGGAAGGAGGCGTGGGGGGTGGAGTGGAGAAGACGACGACTGCGGCTGCTTCGCTCGGTGACGGAACGGATGGATGGATGGTCTAAAAAAGACGTTTTTTTTTTCTTTTTTTTTGTTGAAAGAAAAAGAAAAGCAAAAGGGAGAATGAACTGACGGCCAGACAGTTCGCCGCCGAGGAAAATCACTTTTTTATTATTTACTTTTATTTATTTATTATTTATTTATTTCCACTTTTCGTTTTGTCCTTTATTTCCCTTTTCCCTTGAACGAAAAACTAATACGCGCACGCCGCAATGCACACACTCCATGCTAAGCTACTCACTAATGCTTCCTCTTCTGACTCATGTTATGAGCGACAACTTTCTCTTACTAAAGCTCGGCTCCCGTAGTTTCTCCAATTCAGCATCAACCGACGTTAAAATTTAAATTTTAAAAGTTAAATTTAAAGCTGATTTTAAAGTTTTTTCATCAAAAATTATTTTTAGCATTGGTATTTAAGTCGTCAAGAATTTTTTTATCAAAGATTATTCTTCAGCGTTAGCATTTAAGTCATCAAGAATAAACACACAGATATATACATATATATATATATATATATAAGTTTTACCCATAAATTATTATTATGCTAATACGTATCTGGTCAAACGATGAGAGCCTTCTATTTTAAATTCCCCCTAAATATATATTGAAAACGTATTCACGTGTTTATAAAATTCAGGATTTAAGTCTTGTTGAGTGGCTATAACATTAATATTTTATTTCCTCTTTCGTTCTGGGAGTAGTATATATTTTTTTTCTGGGCATTTTTTGTGTTGCAGCGCAGCCGTGGTAATACGAGCGCGTGATGTGGTGGACTGGTGTGTGTATGTCGTGTTGCCCGTGTTCTGTTTCGGATGATGGCAGACAACGACGATGTACCCTGTCCAACCCATCCATCCACCACCATCACAGAAAATCCTTTTGCTTCAAGCATTTCCCTCTATTAATGGCATGCCGTCACTTCAAAACCGTATCTTGACTTATATGACGACGGCCATTTCATCGAATTGTCCAAATGCGTTTTTATTCAATATGAGTTTTATAAATGACGAAACATGTTTTTTAAAGAAATATTAGTTTTCAAAAATCATGGACAAAGAAGCAAGTTTTTGTGTGAGTTAGAGACAGGTTTTAGTACCTAGCAAATATAAATAATGATGGGAAGCCGATGAAGAAAGTAGCTAAGTTCTAAAGCTATTCGGAAATGCTACCTTTTTCGCCAGAAATATATCGGATTGTTAAGCAATACGTTTTGTACAAAAAAATTTTCTATATAAAAAAGTTTTAAAAAATTAATTAAATAAATTTATCAAAGTTTATAATATTTAATACTCAACTAATCGGACGTTAATGTCCTATATTGTTTCATGTGGCAAAAAATCCTATCTGAATATCTAATTCGAACTAATTCTAAATGTTTTTTCAAGGGAGAACCATCAGACGTTGCGCATTAATTTCCATACAATCCAACACTATAAATACTAATTTGGAAAAAAAAAGACTTGTAATAATTGTTTATACCAAACAAACATTTGAACTCTGTTTTTTCTATAAAAACCGGTTGCTAGTACTGGTTTCCAGACAGAAAATATTTTTTTAGACACGACTAGGTTGCCACTTTTGATAGACATAACGGTTGAGCATGAACCCTGTTCTATTTCTCCTTTTGATATGTAACCATGGATAACTTACAAAAGAAGATGGATTTGATACATATTCAAAAACTAGAATCAAAATTAGTTTTGCCAATATATTGTCAGGGATCTACCGCCTGGCAGCCCTGGACAACCACCCAAACTCGTCGGGTGGATGTGGAATAGAATTTAAATGTTTTTTTATGAATTAGAAATGAAGTTTTCATAGCAAACACTTGATATAATGAGATTTGCTTAGGATCTAAGGGCCCCTTTGAATTGGAGGAAAAACATAGAAATTTTAGAGGATTTCAATCCTATAGGAAAATTTCCTATGATGCCCTTTGAAACAAAGGATTGAATTCTATCTAATCCTTTGAAATTCCTATGAAATGGACATTCCTATAGAGATTTTAGAGGAAATTTAGCAAGAGCTTCAACCTCTTGGTAACTTTCCTTTGAGTCTATCTCTCTCATCCAATTCCTGCGTTTTTCCTGCGGTTGAATCAAACGGTCATTCCTGTGTTTTGTTTTGTAATCCTCTGTTTTACACTTATATTCATATCGAAATCCTACGTTTTTCCTATTCCTATGTTTTCTCAATCCTGCGATTTAAAGGGGCCCTAAAACTTTTCTGGATCCACCCCTACGTACTTGGTCACCGTCTTACGTGTGATAACAAGCATGAGTAAAATATAGCCTCGGCATTCCCTGAAAATAATATAACCTATGCTCATCATTTACCATCATCATCAATTGAATCATTCTCTCCTGCTTTTCCATAAACCTAGTATTGTAATGTGCAGCCAAGTTGACATGAAGAGCTGATCGCTAAGAAGTTGGGCTTCAATTTAAACCAAACCCCGCGCGTTGCTGCGGGAGTTTAGTATAATAACGATAAGTAAAAATAATATGTAAGATAGCCAGAGTGCTTGACAATATAAGATTACGTAAGTTAACATGGTTTATGATAATTTAAATTTAAATAGTATATAGAATGATGATTCAAATGTAAAAGGAAGATCATATGACTTTATAAAAGAAGAAAAGTATTGAGATAGTTTGGACCGTAGATTAATCATCTAAATGCTAAATATAATTGAGGTGATATAGATTAATGAGAGAAGAAAATGAGAGAGATAATTTGGACCATAGATTATTCATTTAAGCACTAAAAACCAATTGATGTGATATAGTGATATAGCATAACGAGAGAAAAGAGAAATGATATTGAGAATGAACTATATAGGTACATAACATATTATAAAAATAATAAAGATATATATTGAAATATTACGTGAATTACGTGGGATGATGATTTAACATGCTTACATTTTAAAAGCTATAAAATTTAATAAATTATAAAATTATAGATTATATAGCATGTTTGTATGATGTTTAAATTTAATGATTATTAGTGGATGATGATATGGCATCTTTGCATGTTAATTTTTTGAAGTTAG
The DNA here is from genome assembly GCF_034140825.1 of Oryza sativa Japonica Group. Taxonomy (NCBI): domain Eukaryota; kingdom Viridiplantae; phylum Streptophyta; class Magnoliopsida; order Poales; family Poaceae; genus Oryza; species Oryza sativa. Next base: position 12,214,627 of record NC_089044.1, read on the forward strand.
TGTATTATAATTTTATAGTAAGTGAGGATCAGAGTAACCATTCGAGAAAAAACTCTCAGGTAGCCTCTGTATCCGCCTCCATGCCTTATCCCGACTGATATTCCTTCACACACGCTCGCCAAAAGTAGCGAAAGGTATTATCTCTTGCTACAGCATCCGTCTCTGCTGCACATCCAGAAGCAATTACGATTATTTTTCTTGAAATTCTCTCGTTACTAAAAACAAATTTTTCCTGACGGTCATTTTAAGTTTTCTCTGGCAGCCGACGCTACCGTCCACGACTAATGACCAATGAAAATACACCATTTTCACTTACGGCTACCAGCTACCAACGTAGATGGATTTTCATTGGCAGACGACCTAGTCCAGCCACCAGCGAAAATGGTTTTGGCTAACGGTTAGGTTAAGCCAGCCTTCTGCGAAAAGAAGATTTTCACATGTTGCCGGTTAAAACGATCGCCAGTGATGATGTATTTTGGCAAAAAAGAAAAACCACATGCATATGGATGCTCATTTCCACGGATCAAACACGACATACAAATCAAAGCATCAGCATCATCTCTGGTATGGAATATAAAATGCAAATCATCTACATCAAATAAATCTGCAAGAGAATGGGAAGATCATGCACACAGAAAAATTCACATCTAGCAACCCTAGCTCCCAAGCATCCCCAAATTCAAATCAAATCTGCACGGAGAACGGAACAAGCATACTAGGGGACCTCTAAACGAGCACTCTAGATATGTGAGTGGAGGGGCAGCCACTACTGTGCCCCTCTGCTGTTGCCACCGCCGGCCTCCTCCCCTCTCCCTCGAGCCAGATCTAGAAGACGGGGAGAGGGAGGGGAGGGGCGGAGAGGGGACTCAGGGCTCCATAGCCACATCGATAGTAACGGGAGGTGAGCGGCGGCGGATCCGCCTCATTCCTTCCTGCCGTCGGATCTGCCGCCTCCCGCCTCCCATCACCAATGCTGTTGTGGCCGTCGTCACCGTCATCATCGGTGAGAGTTGAAGGAGAGGGAGAGGGAGTGGTATGGGAGAGTATTTAAATAGAGTGGATTTGTTTCTCGAGCGGTGCTTGCTACCACCAATGAAAACCCAATTTTCGCTAGCGGGCGCTTAAGAGGTCTGCCTAAAAAAATAGAGTTGTTTTTTTTATGATGGACCTCCTAAGTATCTGTCAGCGAAAATCGGTTTTCGCTAATAGCTCGTGACCCAGAATCCTCCATATATTTTTACAAGCGTTTATTTGTTTTGTTAGTCCATCAGCAAAAATAAAAGGCTGTGATGCCATGAAAAATCGTATTTTAGTAGTGTCTTGTAGTCTTATTCATGTGTTTCTCGTTTATTTGTTTTGTAGTCTTTTAAAAGACTGGTGGTGTATGAGACCAGTATACACGAGTGCTATACTCACTGTATATGTGTTGTCTCTCACTGTATATGTGTTGTCTCTGATGGTTTTCTTCTTTTTCACCTTGATTCAAGTGAAAAACTCATGAACATCTTAGTTTTATTTGTAGTTTTTAATTGGTCACGCTGCACAACTTATAATTAATACGTGTTCTATTGTCAGGTGAAAATGCATTTAAGGATTTATGTCTCACTTTAGAAAACTACAACCCTAAGCATGTCTCTGTTCTTTTTGTTTCTTAAAGATGAAGCATTTTTTTTAATTACACAGTACAACGCAGACACTCACAACGCACGCACACTCACCCCTATCAAGCATGCGCGTAAATCCTATCCCTATGAACATCTTCAAAGACTGGGCCGATAAATCCTGGAGATTAAAGTTACCATAGGCGTCTCGTTATCGACGGATATGTCGTCTACCACTGAAAGCACAAAGTCGTTAAATCCTGAAGATTCGCTCTCACGAAAAGTCGAACTCAGGACCTAAAATGCTATGAGGCTCTTGTAACCACTAGGCTACAGGCACTTTTGCAAAGATGAAGCATTTTGTTTCAACCAAATAAAAGCAATTACTCTCTCCGTTTCACAATGTAAGTCATTCTATGTGAGAAATGCTAGAATGACTTACATTGTGAAACGGATGAAGTATATTTTTTTCAGAAAATTGACTCATTTTTTTATTTTTTAATCCACTGCAACACACGGGTATTTGGCTAGCATTATATATTTCCCAACGGTGGAATCCATTCCACCAAAATAGTTGCACAATTAATTATATTTCCGTTACTTTAGATATTATAAAAAATGACAGTGAAAGTAAAAAAGTTCATAGGCAAATTAAGCAGCTTCGTGTCGATCATTTCCCTTGCACGAGAACGCGACGAGAACGCCGGGGAAGGTTCTCAGTTCTCACGTACAAACATGTAAAAAGTAGCATTTGGAATTAAAAGGCACAAAGTACACTATACATGGGCTATCAGCATCACAGCCAAGCCAACCTTTTCAATTAGCATGATAGGTGTCATTCGAAACAGAGAGTATGAAGACCAAAATGAGGAGCACTATTCTTTGAAGAATCGCATCTTTTTTTTTTTCCAAGAGAGAGGTCGACTTGGATAGATATATAGATGGATGGAGCATCTCAACGAGATTAAGGAGACCATCTTGCAAAATATTATTATATGCTCCAAGGCCAGCCACTTAATCACCTGCTTATTCCTAGGGGAAATTTAGTTAGCCCATAGAATCAGTACTACCCTAATTAGCATCTCAGCTAAGAATAAAATCATTATTAGTGTTCCCTCCATTTTATATTATAAGTTACTTTGATTTTTTCATCAAGTTAAACATTTTTAACTTTAAGTAAATTTATAAAAAAAATATAAAAAAGTTAACAACATCTACAACACCAAATTAGTTTATTTATTAAAACTAAACAAAATTATTCTCATTGAAACTAAACAAATATATAGTATATTGTATTAGTATGTTTATTTGGTGTTAAAATTATTATTTTAAACTAAAAAAATTAAAAAAGTCAAATTATTTATATTAGGCAATGGCGTGGACCATTGTCACTCACAAATATTCGAAACATATAATAGGCATATATATATATATACTCCTTTTAAGCTAGGCAAGCTAATGATGGAGGTTTTTACTTTTAAAAACAAAGTACAAATATGTGCCCATAACGCGCGCACATTCATCCCTATGTACGTACACACGCACGCCCTTTCTCTATAAGTACCTTCAAATGACTAAGCTAACATATTTATTGATAAAGTCACCACGAGCGTCTCATTATTAATGAGTACATCGACTACCACTGAAAGAATAATTGGCCATAAATACGAGCACTCGTGTCAAATCTAGAGGTTTTGGTCGGTTTGAATTAAGTGTAACTTATTTAATTTATAGCATTATCCTATATTTATTAATTAACAGACTACGTGTTTGGGGTGTGAATTTTGCCAAGGAAAATCCTATGCATGAGATGCAAAGTGCAATACTTTGCCCTACTAGAAATTTTTCCCAACATCACGATTTTTATGTTTTCAAGCAGACTATAAAATCATTAATTGTTTGCAAACAACATCACTCTTTTATTTTTCACGCAGATTATAAAATCACTGTTTGCAAAAATAGCTAAAAATACAATAAATCTAGTCCCGTCTACAAAAAATCATTTTTTACAGGCGTGGTCTTAAGAGGTCCACTTGCAATAAACCTTGATGAACTCAATTTAGGATGAAAATGGAGTGGATAGTTTCTGCCCGCTCTAGTGAAAACCAAATACGGATGTCATTCGGAGTGGATAATTCTCAGATAATTCAGATATGGATAAGAAAATTGATATATTTTTTCTCCAGTACGAATACACATATGATATCGGAGTTTCCAACATATACAAATATCAAGTGAACCTTAATATTATTTAGTTTTTAAAATATTTAGATATTTGCTAAAGGCATGAAACATACCCCATATTTCTCATGCCTCTCACAACACTAGTCCAAACCATTAATATTATTTAAATCTTAAAATATTTTATAAATTATAATATAAATTATATGTTATAATATTAGTTAGACTTGTATTAATATGAACAATGTTGTACATGTTGAATTTAATTAGCAATGTTTAGTCTATGATCAAACTTTTTTTACCAAACGAGCTAATTATGTGTGATGGTATTTGTCGTATTAAAAGTTTATAGGTGGTTTTTTTGTTCCAAGAAATATTTGTTTTCATATTCGTGTCATATAATATTCGATAGATAATTCGTATTTGATTTTGTAACCGAGTTATTCATACCTATAAAAAATAGAAAAAAACAAATATGATATGAACATTATCTGTCCCATCCGTATCCGCTTCATTTTCATCCCAACTCGATCTTGGGTTTGAGCAAAATTTCAAATTGCAACACCCGCAGCATTATGGGTGTGATTGGTTGCTCGCATCCCTTTATCCTAGCTCATCTTTTCCATCCAGGCTGAGTTTAGCCTGGCTGAGAGGATACACATGCAGGTGTTTGGTTGTTTGCATTAGAGGTGAAAACGGTACGGAAACAACCTTTATCATTTTCATTTTCATTTTTTTTCGGAATCGGAACCGGAATCGGAAACCTCGGAAACAAATATTATCGAAACCAAAAACAGAGCGAAAACGAACCGGCGCGGATATGGCAACGAAAATTTATCGGAATACAAAAACCCCTCAAACTGAGCTTCAAACTTTTGTTAAGTCCAATTCTCAAGTCTCAACAGCCAACAATTCATCATAAAACATAATTATATCAGGTCTAATTATTATGTCCCAACAGCAAAATATATTCTTCTATAACTTCATATATTTTGCATAACAAATATTCTAAAAAAATTACAGCAAAACACTCCATCGATCCATCAATCCATCAGTACATCATCAGTATTCAGTACATAGTTCATCAATCATCACAGAACAGCAACACACATCAGTCTATCAATACAGTACACACATCAGCTGGGCTGCTGGTTGCTGCGAGGCGAGGCGGCGTCAGCTCTGAGTGTCACGCCCTAAAGGTCCTCTCCCAATCCTAAATGCAATTAATAAATCATTGCAAGAAATTATTTGTTTAAAGGCAAGAGAGAAATCCTAAATTAATGAATGAAAATAATAATCGGAATTGGCATATGGAATTTTTCTTGGGTTCTACATGTCAAAATATGCTAACAAGATTTTTATTGGAATTTCAACTAATTAAAATCGAGCATAAGCATTAAAAAAAACCCTGAAAATTCTTTTTCCTTTTCTTTTCTTTTTCTCCCTTTTTCCTTCCTTCTTGGGCCGCCGGCCTATTCCCTCCTCTCCCCCGCGCGTCCTCAGCTGAGCTGGCCCGAGGCCGAGGCCCAGGTGACCTCTCGCGCCCCCTCCTTCCTCCAGGTCGCCGATAGGTGGGGCCCACCTGTCGGGCCCGTCTCCCTCCTCCGGCCAGCGCTGCCCGCGCCCACAACCGCCGCCTCCCGCCTCTCCCGCGCCTCCCGTGCACGTCGCCCACACCCTGCACGCGCCCCGCACTCCCCTGCAACCGCCGCCCCACTTCTCCGCCCGCGCTCGTGCCCGAGCTGGCCGAGATTCGAAGCCGGCCTCTCTCTCTCTCTCTCTGTCCACCTCCCCCACATCCCCGGCGAAATCGGCCCGTTCCCGGCCACGTCCGACCACTCCGTGCCTATATAAACGATGCCCGCACCTCCTTCTCGCTTTTCCGTTCTCTTACCGAGCTCTCCCGTGCACTCCATCGCCCTAGTGCCGCGCACCCACCGCCGCTGCCTCCCGCTGCCCTGGCCGCCGCTAGCCGCCGCGCCGAGTTGTGCCGTCGACGCCGTCGGGTTCGCCTTCCCGAGCGCCATCCCGTCCGCCGCTTCCCCGACCGATTCCGCCGCCGGAGCCCCCTTCCCCTCGTGCGCCGGTGAGCACTTCCATGGCTACCGCCTTCGGCCGGCGTCCCCGTCCTCTGTGATCTCTCTCTCCCTCTCTAATTTCTCTCGTTGTGTCCCTTAGGAAACCCCGGAGCTCGTCCGCCCGTCGCCGTCGCCGACTCGCCGCTCGCTGTCGTTGATCATCATCGGTGAGGCCCTCCTCTCCCTTTCTCTCCCTCTCGGTGCCGCGCCGCCCGCCACTTAGCACCGCCGCTAGCGCCGCTCCATGCCGCTGCATTGCCACCGCTCTCCGCCACTGGTGGCCGACCTGCGCCGCCGCCGCTCCATGCCGCGCCGCCGTGTCACCATGGCCCACCGGGCTGGCTTGAGCTGAGCCCATGCGTGCCCGGCCGTGAGCCGCCACCGCTGTCCGCCGACGTCATCCGGGGTATTTAATGCACAATGAATCAATTAAGGACTTTTCTGTTATAGTAATAAACACAATGAATCTTCTAAAATTCATAGAGAATTCATCCGTACTCTGTTTAAGCCCATTCAAGTCTCAGTAAATCAAGAAAAATGTAAAGAATCCATTAAAATGGTTTTGTTCTTTGTTTCAGTAGTCTTATAGCCTGTTTGCATTGTTTACTTTGAATGTCGGTTAGAATCCGGCTCTCCCGACGCTTCGGTGTACTTCGAAGTAGTCGCCAATGTCCCTCCAGCAGCAGAACAAGGAAAGTTATACTTGTCACTTGAAAATATTGATCCCATATTGCAAATGCTCTATGTTTCCTTTAAATTTATGCATGGTTTATAATGTTACGATATGGGATGTTTTACCTACTGTTCTCAGCCATATTATTTGTGTACCTTATTTCTTTGTTAGCTTGGGATGTAACATGACTAGATGTTGGACTAGGAATTGCTTACCATGCTTAGTTCAACTAGTAAACAAAGGGGAATCCTATCTTCCTATATAATTGGTACCCACTAAGAAGCATTTACTCCTATAAAGCAAGACATGCAAGAAGCCACATCATCAACAATTTTAAGCCATCGGATCGCATTAGTATAGAGTTATCAGCCGTTGGATCAAGAAGCTAGCTACTCATCCATCTAATTTAATCATTGATTACTTATCCATTCACCTCCCTTTAGCTCATAATCATGCGTGACATTGTTATCCATTCTACGCATACATACAAATCCTCAAAGATAATACTAATCTTTTTTTCTAAATACAACTCCAATTATTATATAAGATGTGAGCTTTGTTTTGTTATAAACAATTGGATAACATACAATAATTAGGTATCATTAATCCAAACTCATTTTGGAAACATGCTTGAGGTGAAGCAGAGAAGTGCTACACTGCCTAATTGTGACGATATCCAGATTGTGCATGAAAATAACTTTCATATATCATAACAATACACAATGGCGTTTCAAAAAATAAAACATTAATTGTATTATAATAACAGAAGCTATATATGAAGCCGTATTATCATCTATTTTGTATATAAAAAAGAGTTGCATCTAACCATTTAAAACATTGATTTTATTCGATGATAAAATTAGCAAATCCCGCGGCAAGGCGCGAGGGTGCCAACTAGTTACATTAATGCATAGACATTGGCTTCTAGCATATCTTTGGACTAGTGCCACCGCAATGGTGTTGGTTAATTAAAATACACTAAATGGTGGGCTGTGGGTGCATGGTTTTGCTGGTCGTGCCCATAGCGATTAAGGACCGGTTCACGGGAAACCTTGGAAGAATTTATCGTACTTACCACAAGCCAGCATGGGCAACGGCTGGGCTTGTAGTGTAGCTTTCCTCTAGCTGACACATCCAGGCAAGGGTGGACGTGATGGAGTTCGAATGGGTCCTGCGACGGCCTATGCGGCTTGCTGATTCGCCTAGGCACGAGAAGGGGCTGCCCGCTGCCTGTTGAGGACCAGGGGCGAAACCTAAGGTGTGGTGTGCTTGGTTAGAGGGGGTTATGCGAAGGGTCCTGTCACGGCCTCTTTCCGGTATGTCGTGGCTGCATGGCGGCTCACGGAAACATGTCGTGGGTCTGTGTCTTGTGGGTACAGTTGTACACCTCGAATAGCCGTGCCCTCAGTTATGGGCGGTTGACCAGATTCATCGTGATTAGTCTCACCCCTAGTTTAGCTAAATGGAATTGATTAGTTCAGGTGGTGGTTTGGGCCTATCTCATCGTGGTGTAGCGTTGAGCAATGATTGGTTAATTACTACAACTGTTTTACTGCTTACAACTACCGTTTATAATTGCTAGCTTTTATGCAAATGAACCTCTCTAGATCTCTTTGGTTATATCCTGCATCGTACCTTCCATTCTGGTATGACTTGCAGAGTACAGTGGGTAGTACTCAGTCTTGCTCTATCTCCCAACCCCCAGAGTTTGAGTATGCGTCAGATGGTGGCTACTCGGAGGAGTAGGCTTCATCCGTGCTGTCGAGGATGCCTGTGGAATGGTGTCACCCGCTGCTATCCAAGTCAAGACCTAGCTTTAGATTATCCTTTAATTTCCACTGCATTTATGTACGATTTTTAGTGTGTTTGTAAGACGTGGACCTGTATGTCAACTTTGTCGTTTGTGTACCCTGGCCAGTCCTGGACAGGGGTTTTAATGCACATTCTGCTTGGAATTCTATTCGGGAATTTCTGGGCGTGACAGTGAGTAAGAGTCGCCTCGTCGGTGTGGCTGTGGGCCTGTGGCGTCGTCGTCAGTGGTGGTGGTGGCGGCGAAACGGTGGGACGGCGCCGCGAGATGGCGGGACCGAGCCGGCGGTGTGAGACGGCGAAGAGCGAGGGCGGCGCGAGATGGTGGGGGCGAGGATGGTGCGATTGCGACTCTACGAGAGAGGAAGGGTGGCGGCGCGAGATGGCGTGAGCGGTGGGACGGCGGACCAGCGGTGGCGAGGATGATGGACCAGTGGTGGCGCGGGTGGTGGGCGCGGCCGCTGTTGGTATTTCTTAGCGACACTACTGGAAATTTAATTCCCAGCAATAGCACTAGAAATAACCCTGGTATATTATGGTCACAGATGTAATCCGCAAGCGCGCGGATATACCATTGTAGCATTTCACCCGAGAGTATTCTAAGGTATCGTATTTATTTTATTCCAAGGGAAGATATGATAAGAGAGAACTATGCTAACAATTCATATATTACTTATACACATCAAAGTCTATGCATGGGTTAATTCAGTTCAAATGGTAGGTTGACACACAGCTAAGGATTTAGCTAACTCCTACATCTTCTAATTATGGCTAAGTGGAAAAGTATAGAAATATTCTATTCCTGTACTTCTAGTATACAAGTACCTAGTCTATCATAATTAGTATACTCTCCTGCGGTATAACCCCTTTAACAATGCAGCACAGCTGAGCCGAGACTCAACTGTGCCCTCCCGATGCATCGCAAAGTTACCCCGGGTTGCCGAGTTTCTTACGACAACCTGTCATAACCATCCAACTGAAGAAGTATACGGAGGAGTATCCAACCCCAGGAAATTGTATGTAGGAATATAAACTGCGGGGAAGATTCCCATACTGAGCTGTCACCATCAGCGGCCCGCTGCTCTCCCGGCGAATATACTCCAAAATAACGATAAGTCTTAGCCTAAACCCCATGCTTAAGCTACTACTTATTACTCTGCAGCCTTGCAATCGGTGCAGAGCATTTGTGTTCCGGAACCATAGCCCTCGGCTTAGCCTGGGCTGACGTATGGCCCGGTAAACAAACATTATACCAGCATCAATACAGATCCCAGAAGGTTTAACCAATGAGATTATACTAAATATAAATAGACTAAGCATAGCACTCATATTCTATAATTGGAATAAAGTACTAAACTTGTATAAAAAGAAGAATATTATATTACCGAAAAGGAAGTCTTAGAAAAGAGAAAAGGAAAAGCTAAGAACTTTACCGAACTCTCCGAAGCTTCCACGGACTCTGAACTATTCTATTCCTATTCCACTAGCACTATACTAATTCTAACTTTGGAGAAATGGAGCTTCAATCCTTGCTTGTGTGTGTTGTGAAGTGAGGATGAGACCTCCTTAAATAGGCAGGTATGACGGTTGTAGAGCATGAGAATTGTCGGAAATGCTCCGCAACTGCCATCAGGAGTTCATCCAGAGCGTCCATGCCAAACCCCAGCCTAAACGGCTGTGATGGGGGTTTGGCCAAACTAGAGGGTTCTGGCAGGCCGACTCCTCGTTTGCTCCGCATTCCAAAACATGGAATTTTGGGCTTAATTGATCATGTCTTTTCTGAGTTCTCAGCCCATCTATCCATAAGTCTGATCCTCACAGTATCTGATTGATCGTTTGTCTATTTTCTGTCGATTCTCCTCCACTCATGCGTGCTTCTCCTGCGTACATGTTAGTTCGCCAAGCACATAGTGGAATAGAATATTTTATTTGGGAATTATGCATTGCAAGCATAGCTAGTCTTCATATATTGGGTAATATTGACGATCGAAATTGGTCGATAACGACCGTCAACAGCCGCGCGGGGATGCGTGATGCCGCGATTTGGATGCGTTGCTCCGCCGCCGGCTCGCAGTTGCGTGATGTTGTGCCACGATCTATCTGTCTCGCTCTAGGGCTAGCCACGATTTGGGTTGGGTTGGGAACTTGGGGACGACTTATGGACTATTGATTCTATGTGCCTTTTTAACTTCGGAATTCCGAAAAAAATTTTGGAATTTTTCGTACCGATTCCGAGTTCCAACGGAAACCGCTAATATCATATTTGATTCTGTTTCTGAGGAAATATTTTCGTTTTCGATTCCGTTTCCGAGAAATTCCGACCGGCTGATTCCGTTTTCGAAAACAGGCCCGGAATCCGAAAAGTTTCCGTATCGTTTTCACCCCTAGTTTGCATTGGTTTAACCAGGCTAGTATAAGATGTTGTTTGGTTGACTGTCCTGGAGATACGATTCAAAAGAGATTTTGTTTGGTTGGTTGTATGAATGATGAATTATTTTTTTTTGAGGGTGAGATTCCTACGAACTCACTATTTCCAGCAGGGTTTACGATTCCGACGAAATCCAACCGGATTTCACGAAATTTCGACGTTTCGACGAGGCTCAAAAGTAGAAACCGTCTGAGATTTCGAGAAGTTTCATCCAAATTGAAATTTGAATTGATAAAAAAATAAAATAAAATCTTATAAATACTATGATATTCATAGAACTTATTAGGATATAAATTTTCGAAAAACATTATGTATTGTGTGTATTTACTGAAACTTACATCAGGAAATAAAAGAATAAAGAATTAAAAAAAGGAAAACAAATTACTGTTTCGATCGGAATTTCGCCAAAACCGACCGGTTTTCGAGAACTTGTTGACAAACTTAGGGAATTTGTATTCAAATTTTGGTTTATGAAATTTGTTCGGAATTTACCAGTTTTTCACCGGATTTCGCGAAATTCCGAATTCCGCCAGTGCACTAAATTCGTATGATAATTTTTAAAGAAATTTATCACGGAGCAAATGCACAATAAAAATCATAGTGCTTATTACTGTCTAACCAATGGAGGAAGGAATAAAATAATTCCTCGATGCATTCGTCGCCTCTTGTGGTGCTTATCACAGTGCTTAATACTGTCGATGGAGAAAGAAATGAAAAAAAAAAAAGAAAATCCTCGATGCATTCAATCGGTTCCTCGGGGAAGAAAGCTCGCCGCTGGTCTGGTCCTCCACCCCCGCCGCTCGCTGCCCCTATCTGCTCCTCGTGGCCGGCGGATCTGGGGCCAGCGAGCTCACTGCCGCCTCTTGCAGCCGTGGAAGAAAGAGAGGCAATCACTCATCGCCTCTCGTCTTCCTGTTGCCCTGTTGTTTGCTGCACCTCATGGCCGCCATGCATATGCAGTTCGTCGGAGTTGAAGAAGGAGGGCGGTAGTGGCATGCGAGGAAGATGGCGGCGGCGGCGCAGGCCAGGGCTGAGCCTCACCAAACCCTCGTTTTTGCTCGCACGCTCCTGGCCAGGCCGAGTTGTGAAGCTCGATTTGAGCGTTTCTGCTCAGCCTGGCTGAGGAGCTCTTTTTGCATGGGAAGGCCATCCAGACAACCGAAAATTGCATCCACAGATACGGGCCAAGCCTCATGCAGATGCAGGCAACCAAACACACCTATATTTCACGGGGTGCATACGCCGGGTGTACGGAGAAACCCCCGCGACGCCCCGCAACTGACGGGCCCGCGGCGTGGTGTAGACCGCCCAAGAATTGGTCTATGGATAGAGAGCGGTGATCCCTCTCGCTGCGGCACTGCCATTTTCCATATCCACCCTTAGAATCTCCGCAAATTCGTCATCTACTCCCTCGCATCGCATGGCACCAGCTTCCACCACCGGCGACGCGCCACGTGGACGTCCGGGGACGCTATATAAAGCCGGCGCCCTCGGCCTCCTCCGCGACCCATCCAAACACCCATCCGCCGCCGCTGGCTGAACTCGCGGGTGATCTGATCGGAGCCGGAGGAGGAGGAGGAGGATGTTCGTGGAGGGCTTCAGGGTGGAGAGCCCGCGCGTGCGGTACGGCGACGGGGAGATCGAGTCGGAGTACCGATATGACACGACGGAGGTGGTGGCGCCGCCGTCGCCGGAGAAGGGGTGGGTCGTCCGCCCCAAGTCCGTCACCTACCACTTCAAGACCACCACCACCGTCCCCAAGCTCGGGTACTACGCATGTATAATTAAACACGAAATGCTAGCTGCTCATCTTTCTTCTCATCTTGTTGATGAGATGAGACGATCGATGGAGAGGAATTTTGAAATTGGGTAGTAGTACCTGTTTGTTTTTCACTTAATTACTTAATTGTGTTCGATTTGATTAACTTTTGGAGTTGTTTATGTATGCAATGGATGAAATGCAGGGTGATGCTGGTTGGATGGGGAGGCAACAACGGCACCACGCTCACGGCTGGTGTCATCGCCAACAGAGAGTAATTAATTAATTAATTAGATAAAATCTTAATTATAACGTTATGTTGAATTGCTCGTTTATCCAGATGTTGTAATTGGATTCTAGTTCATCCACAAAAATGCATGAGTTCATTGCATCATTATTGAATTCCTCACTTGTCAAGAAATGATATGGTGCAGTTGCATTGGATTATGGTTTATCCAAAATAATGCATGCAATGCGTCCTGTCTTTTTTGAATGCCAAGAATGATATGTAGTGTGGCAGAATATGAATTATTCCTCATTTATCCAAAAATGCATGCCTGCCTGCCTGCTTTGGACTGCCAAACAGTGATACTCCTACTATATGTAGTGCAGGGTTCAAAATTCCGGAATGAATTTCGGTCATTTTGGACTCTCTAGATACGAAAAAATTTTGGCTGAAGTTTTATTTTTTTTTTCACTTTTTTTTGTGAATTCAGTAATATTTTGTTCTAATTTGACCAACATTTGTTCAAAATTTCGGTATATCAGTGACCTCTGATTGAATCGGCCAAACCGAAAATTTAAACCCTGATGTAGTTTGCAATTAGTGCATAACTATATGAACTCATCATTTATTTATTTATTTATTTAAAAAAATCGTCTCCATGGATCCTGATTGCCAAATTAAAAATGATATAGTGTGCAACTGAATTCCTCATTTATCCCACATGGTTAATTAATTGTTCTAATTTCAAAAAATATTTCAGGGGAATTTCATGGGCGACCAAGGAGAAGGTGCACAAGGCCAACTACTTTGGTTCCCTGACACAATCATCCACCATCAGGGTTGGGAGCTACAACGGGGAGGAGATCTATGCGCCTTTTAAGAGCCTTGTACCCATGGTGACCCCATCTTCTCAAATTAACCTTCTACCACTCAGATCATATCATAAAATTTCCCCTTTATCTACATTTTCTATCATGAAAAGATATATAAAAAACGACTCTATTTATGGTTTTTGACAATGTAAAAACATTCTGATTATTATACGATGCACCCATATATATATGGATTTGCGTATGCGAACAATCCAACCTATTTTCCTGTAAGCGATCGGGTCTTATACGTAGTTTATTAAGTGTACTGTATTTCAAAATATTTATTTTTAAATATACAGTCGTATTTCTCACGCTTTTCTTAATTCATTGACACCAAGTTTTTTTCTTCATATTCTATTTTCACTCATATTTCTTAGACTATAATAATACCATGATATAACCATATACTAGTCTCTACCTAGCCCTTGAAATTGACCCTATTTTCATAATACAATAAAGAATCGTAATATTTCTGACACTAACTAATTATGTCAATTTGAGATACAAACATACCAGAATTGATGAATCGTAATACTTTGAGACAGGCAGACACTGATGATGATAATTAATTTGATTCGGTTTTTGAAGGTAAACCCAAACGACATCGTGTTCGGTGGGTGGGACATCAGCAGCATGAACCTGGCCGACGCCATGACCAGGGCTCGGGTGCTGGACATCGACCTGCAGAAGCAGCTCCGGCATCACATGGAGTCCATGGTGCCCCTCCCCGGCGTCTACAACCCTGACTTCATCGCCGCCAACCAGGGCTCCCGCGCCAACAATGTCATCAAGGGCACCAAGAAGGAGCAGGTCGAACAGGTCAAGAAGGACATCAGGTAGCTAGTCTCTGAGCTACCAAAATGATATCATCTTGCTTGTTGCCTCTATTTCAGGTTATAAGTTGTTTAATTTGATTTTGGTCAAAGTCAAACTGCTTCAAGTTTAACCAAATTTATACGCAAATATAATATATTTATATTAGCAAATTAGTTTTATTAAATCAATAATTAAATATATTTTTATAATAAATTTATTTTGGGTTGAAAATGTTACTATTTTTTCTATAAATTAAGTTGGTCAAACTTGAAACAATTTAACTTTGATCAAAGTTAAAATGACTTATAATCTGTAACGGAGGGAGCAGTAGACTGTATGTGTGTTATTTTCTTATACCAAAACAAGCTATGTGATTTTCTGTTTGACATGAACTGACAAAATTCAGCAAAAGTTTGTATGTACATTAATTTTGGTTTTGATGGACATGGGTGGGATTTGTTGGTATAAGGGAGTTCAAGGAGAAGAGCAAGGTGGACAAGGTGGTGGTGCTGTGGACGGCCAACACGGAGCGGTACAGCAACGTGGTGGCCGGGATGAACGACACCATGGACAACCTGCTGGCGTCGCTGGACAAGGACGAGCCGGAGATGTCGCCGTCGACGCTCTACGCCATCGCCTGCGTCATGGAGGGCGTCCCCTTCATCAACGGCAGCCCCCAGAACACCTTCGTGCCCGGTGCGCCGCCCGCCGTCTGCTAGCTACATCCTCCATTAACGACGACGACGAGACATTGTTTCATGAATCCCGTTCTTAGGTTGACGATGATGTGCTGATGCATGGACAGGGCTGATCGAGCTCGCCATCAAGAAGAACTCGGTGATCGGCGGCGACGACTTCAAGAGTGGGCAGACCAAGATGAAGTCCGTCCTCGTCGACTTCCTCGTCGGCGCCGGCATCAAGGTATATATGTACATATGATGAACTCCAACTCGGGTGATCGCGATCGATGAAACATGAATTGGTTTGTTGTGCATATGGAAATTGGCAATGGCAGCCGACGTCGATCGCGAGCTACAACCACCTAGGCAACAACGACGGCATGAACCTGTCGGCGCCGCAGACGTTCCGGTCCAAGGAGATCTCCAAGAGCGGCGTCGTCGACGACATGGTCTCCAGCAACGCCATCCTCTACGAGCCCGGCGAGCACCCCGACCACGTCATCGTCATCAAGGTCCGCCCGCCCCCATTCTTGATCCAATTCATTCTTGCAGTAGTGGCACTCATCATGCATATGGTGTGGCTGATGATTTGGTTGCTGTTTCTATGGATTAATTGTTAATTGCTTTGGCACTCATGCACAGGGTTAGAAATTCCGGAATGAAATTTCTGAAATTCAGTCATTTCGAATCCTCCTATTCCGGAATGAAATTTCTGAAATTCAGTCATTTCGAATCCTCCTATTCGATATTATTTCGGCTGAATTTTTTTTTTGTTTTTTTAAATTCGGTAATATTTTGTTCAAATTCAAATTTGGTGACCTCCGATAGAATCTGCCAGACCGAAAAATTATACCCCGCTGATGCACGGTGGCTGATGATTTGGTTGCTGTTTCTATTGAGTAATTGTTAATTGTTGCAGTATATTCCATACGTTGGGGACAGCAAGAGGGCCATGGACGAGTACACCTCGGAGATCTTCATGGGAGGGAAGAACACCATCGTGCTGCACAACACCTGCGAGGACTCGCTCCTCGCCGCGCCCATCATCCTCGACCTCGTCCTCCTCGCCGAGCTCAGCACCAGGATCCAGCTCAAAGCTGAAGACCAGGTAACAACAGCAATGCAATCACATCTTGCACAGATATTGGAATGGACCCAGTTCATCTCTGACAACGAACTCTCTGAATCTACTGTCCGTTCTGCTCATTGTGCAGGATAAGTACCATTCTTTCCATCCAGTGGCTACCATCCTGAGCTACCTCAGCAAGGCTCCTCTTGTGAGTGCATTCATTTCCTGAAATCAAATGCACTTTTGGCCTGTTAACTTTATTGCCATTTTAGACCATAACAAATTTTAGCGTTACCAAATTTTAGTAGGATAACAAACTAAATATAATCTTATTATTGCCATCATACCAAAATTTCGTAGTTCCAGAAGTTCTCTCATGAGAACACTACTCAAATTTGACAAACCTCCAAACCAAACACGTTACACATCTAACGCTAGCTACCAAAATTTGATAACATCAAAATGTACCAAAATTTGGTAATTTTGGTAAGGTTGATTTTGACAACAAGTGAACAAGCCCTTCCATTTTCACTTGCAGGAACAAAACAAATTTCTGTTAGTTTCTGTTGCAATGCAATGTGCTGAAAAATCATTTGAAATTGATGAGGAGTTTGGTTGATGAAACTGCAGGTTCCCCCAGGCACACCAGTGGTGAATGCACTGGCCAAGCAGAGGGCCATGCTGGAGAACATCCTGAGGGCCTGTGTTGGACTGGCCCCTGAGAACAACATGATGCTTGAGTACAAGTGATATAGGCCTTGACAGGTCCTCTTATCAGGAGGGATGATGAACAGCAAGTGGTGGAGGAAGGTGACAGTTTTCTTCAACAAGAAAAAGAACAAAAAAAGAGAGAAAATGAGGAACACCTGAAAGAAATAACAAGAGGCCAAGTGGGGAAGCAAATGAAATGATCAAGTGATATTCATTCAGAAAATGGGTGTCATTCACTTGGATCCTCTTAATTGGGGGCATCTATTGACAGTTTGACACTCTGCTCCATGATTTTTTTTTTCATTTTTTGTTTTTTTAATTGAGATGGAGACTTTTTTCAGCTCTGCTGCTAGTATGCTGTGAGCTGCATGAACATTGGTTAATATTGTGTATGATGATAGGTGAAGCAAGGAACTAATCGTCTTCTATGCTTATGGATCTATAGTACAAGTTGTCAGTATTACTGTTAAGTCTTATATCTGGAACACTTTTGAATCAAAGAACAGCTTTGGTCCTAGTCTGTATTTATGAGGCCATGTTCTGCTTATCAAAATGCAGCAATTTCCTGTTATTATCCTGTAATTATGCAGATAGTGAAAAAAAGCAACCTTCTTCAACATCTGCATATGCTGTGCAAATTCTGTACTAATGGCTAAAACATCTTGGCATCCATGGGTAAACATCAGGTTAATGTGAAATGAGGTGTGATGGTTACAGTTGCCAGTGCCAGGAGGTGTCTTGCGGCAATTTCCAGTTCATGTCACATAATCAATGTATGTTCCTTTCCTATGCACGGTTGTCTCTCACACACACGGCAGATTTCTTCCACCGGTTTACAACTCGAACCAAGGATCACAATATTACTTTCCAATGCTAAATTAGCCCAAAAACCGCGAGCAATTCGGCTCAAAGATACTTACACAGGTTAATGGCCTCTTGCTCCTCGCTCACAGATAGTCTTTTTCAGCAGCTGCACTTCTGGTTGTACAATATATTGATGAGTGTGGTGCACCTTGCTAGGAGGCTAGGAGTGCAGCTTCAACCAAACTTGAGAGGGGGACATCATGGATCATGGATGTCTTTTACAATTTAGATTTCAGATTTCCTGACAATGGACACGACGACGGCTATGTCATCGAGTTTGCCCCCGCTGAAACCCAGGTACCCCACTGCAAGAGCGGCATCTGAGAATGGGGTACTTCCGGCTGCAGATCTACCAACTTCCTGCGCCTTGGCAGCCAGGTGTTCAGCAATCTCCTGCAAGTGGAATAGCCATGCAATGATTCAATGTTCAGATTCGCTAGGCATTTTATTTATGAGGCAAGTTGATTCTAACCGTTGGTTTGAGATCGGCTTGTAAAGATTTCGAGACCATGGTGGCTACTTCTTGCTCATACACATTGTCAAAAAGACCATCACTTGCTGTTACAATGACATCACCATCCTCCAGCTCAATTGTATAATTCTGAAGGAAAAGGGTAAACAATAATGTTAGTTTTAAATTACTTAATACGATTGCACATGATTTATAGTACAAAGGCTAATCTTTGCACCTGTACAAGTTTCAGGGGATTATCGCCCTTCTCAATTTGCAGTGGAAAGTTGAAACCATAAACCATTGGTTTTGATTTTTGGTACACCTCTCCATTTCTTATCACCAGAAATCCAGAGTCTCCAATATTCGATGCATTGAGGAACTAAAACAATGACAAATGTAGCATTGAGGAACTAAAACAATGACAAATGTAACAATAAATACAGTGCAATTGGTTCATTAGAAACAAGAAGAGTCTTGATCAAAAGAACAGACCTGGCCATCAAAGTGAGCAACCAAAACAGTGGAAGAACCAGGAGAGTGCGCTTCATCTGCAGCCTTGGAAAGAACTTGTTCGGGTTTAATATCTGCAGCGCCTTGATTCTCCATAATGAACTTTTTACAACCATCCATTAGCTCCCTTGCATAAAGCCCTGCATTGATACCTGTTTACAAAAATTATACAACAACTTAGCACTTCAGCATTCCCATGAATAATTATGATACACTAAGAACTTCAGTATGAACATGTATCAGACACATAGTGTTGGCTCAAAATTAACTTTGCAGCTAATAAATAAATGAGTGAATGTTAACATTGGCCCAAGGGTACTACCGATATGAACACATTTTGCCCTCTTACTTGAAGACTTGGTCCAAACCAGGTTGTATGCCTTTCATTCTATATCCATATATAGAGCCTGTGGTAGACCAGTGGCCTGTGTGGGTTGACATTTCAAAAGAATATTCTTCTAAAGAAGGATGTTCCTATTTCTTGTACTAGTAGTAATAAACTTATTCTACAACCTCCATTTGACCATTTCCACATCCATTCTACAGTATTATAGTTCCATTTCTTTTGTGCAAGTCAACTTTTGGTGAAGAGTAGATCCAATACGGGGTGTAAAACAGAAAAACCCATATTCATCTCCCAGCACCTGCTATGGCTATTCAACTCGATGGTTATTGTGTAACCCTGATGGTCTTTGAATTGCCATCGTCCTGCTACCAGGCCCACAGGCAGGACACCATTTTCCCATTCCTATGGAGTTTAGAAAGAGAACTCTGTCCCTTGTTCCTCAACCATTATTCTTGCTAGTAGTAACTATCTGGCAGTACTTGATATCTTACTGAGCTGGACGTAAAGAAGCTAAAGTTGGTTCGTATTTTCCCACTACGATGTCAAACCCATAAAATACTCAAGGAACCAGAAAGAAAATGAATACTAAAGTATTCTTTAAATACTGAAAAAGTTGCTTTTGGTTAATAACATCATCAGTCAATTAATTTTCACTATAGTAAAAATGTAAAACATGCTTTATATGTCTTGTCCAACATCTATAGACTATAGATGATATAGTCACTAAGTCAATAAAATCTGCCAAGGTCCTTGTGTTTATTTTGTTTAACAAGCAAACATTTCTTGAATTTTCTGATGGATAAGGATTGACTACATGTTTGGAAAACACATTGTCTTCTAAAGTGAGCAGTAACTAAAATTTAAGAATAGAATTGGAATGTGGAAACCTGCGCCTGGAATGGAAAGCCTAGTTCACACTGTTGCACTGAAATATTCATGCGGTTTACCTTCAAATGACCACTGGCCAACTCCATCAGCCACACCAAACCAGCCATCACACGCAATAAAATATGCATCTTCTCCACCTGTTGCTGCCTGGAAAGTTATTCAAACCATAATTGAAGCATCAGGTGAACCATTAGTGTTTCTGACTTACAGTAATAGTGTTATCAAATGGAGTACCAAAGAAAAGTATGTAGAATGTGGAAGCAATAATTAACTGCTTATTTCAGCAATAGACATACTTTAAATGAATTTGCTTCTGTGATAGGGTCAAGATAGACTAAAGTCCAAAGGTATACAGCATAAAAGAGAACACGTAGCGCAATTATTAGTACCTTAGAAGGATGAGGCAAGATCGCAGCACCTGATGCCAACACAAGCGTTGATGAGGCTACTGGAACCATCCTTTATATGAATTACAACATGACAAAATTATTAAAGCTGTTTTTGGAGGTCCAGGTTTAAAAGCATAAAGACAGGAAAAGCCATAAGATATGTTTGCATGAAAAAGTTGCCTAACTAAATGAAGACAAAATACAGGTCATATCCAGCTTTGTAAGCATCAGATGCGCACAACCATTACTGCACAAACTTGTATGGAAATATATGAGCTATTAATAATTTACTGAATGCCTTTATGATTTGAAACACTTGAAATCGAAGTAAGAAAACAAATTAATACCTATCAGTATTCTTCACCTCTGAAGTGTCCTTTTCCCAATCTACCTTGTTACAAACTTCTTCCTATAGGGAAAAAGAGAGAACATTAGGCCCTCACTTGCACAAATCAAACTAAATACCACCATGCGGTAAATATCTGATAGCACAAGATCTATGCCCCCAAGTACAGATCATATTCACAACAATATTACCATTGTGCGACTAAATTTCTAGAGGCATATACCAAACTCTCAAGGTGTATGTCTGGACCCAGTTTTTATGAAGTGTTGATTTGAAACAGAGGCAGTGTGTTTTAGTATAAGGTATGATCCCTTACAAGATACTGTCATAGTATAAGGCAGGAGCAGACAAAACAAAAATATCGTGACAACAACAGATGATATACAACATTGATCCCGAGTATGAACAGATGGGGAAAGCGACCACATAACAACTGGCCCTCATCCAAACAAAATTGTTACAGACATCAGTGAGCTGCGGTTATAAAAAAAAAAAAAGAGGAAACCGAGGGTCCACCAAAATGCTTCAAGTTTCTGACTTTGTGTGTGTCCATGAACTTAGTAAATGATTTACTAGTGCAGGTACCAACAACATGAACTCTTCAATTTACTCCTTGTAAACAGATACTAGTAAACAAATTACAAATCGATTGAAGCATTAACCGAGTCACCCAACCTTGTCAAGAAAAAATTACCATCTTCAATCATTCACAATTGACAGCATCCTTTTTTCAGAAATTAACCATGTTTCACAATTCACAGCATCCATTTTCAGAAAAAAAATTACTACAAATATATTTTTCTTGATGAAGGTACGGGTGAAATCGGGTGAGGAATATCAATCAGGGCGTATCGAAATCAGAGGAGTAAAATTGAGCAGGTGAGGGAAGGGGAGAGGCATACCGCCGGTGGCGGCGGGACGGCGAACTCGGCGGGCTGGTCGTCGTCGGCGGCGGTGGAGGCGCTGGACTCGGTGTCGACGTCGGTGTCGGAATCCCGCGCGGTGGAGCCATCCGAGGCCTCCTCCCCCGCATCCTCCAAACCGGAGGTCGCCGTCGCCTCCGCTCCTCCACTCGCCACCACCTCCTCCGCGTCCAAACCCGTCGCCGTCGCCGTCACCTCCCCTTCTCCACCGCCATCCCGGGCCTCAGGTTCAGCAGCTGCGGCGGCGTCACCGTCGAGCCCTGATTCGACGACGGCCGCGGCCTCGGGAGCCACGGCGTCCGCCCGCCGCTGCTGCTGCTCCTCGTCGTCGTCGTCCCGGGGGCGCGCGAAGCGGAAGACGATGCTCCCGTCGGCGAGCTCTGGGCGGGAGCAAGAGAGAGAGACAAGTGAGACCGAGAGCGGCAGAGACGCTAGCTGCTAGGCTGCTGCTGCTGCTACTGCTTACCGGTGGAGGAGTGGAGGTCGGGGGCGGCGCGGCAGGCGGTGGCGGTGGAGTGGGGGCGGCGGTGGTGGCGAGGGGAGGGGGAGACGGGGAGGGGCGGGGGAGGGGGAGGGGCGAGCTTGCAGGGGCGCAGGTCGAGCAGCCCCGCCGCCAGCGGCAGCTCCGCCATGGCTCACCTCGAGCAAGCAAAGAGAGATTTGAAAATGGAGATGAGCTCGAGAGAGAGGAGGAGGAGGAGACGAGGTTTTTTGTGCTGGAGTAGTAGTGGTGGGAGTGAAGAGATTAGCGTTGGTTTCTAGGCGAGGAGGAATGAGATTATTATGAGAAGGGGTAAGGAAACAAACAAGGAGGGAAGGGGACACTGGGGGGTGGGCCCGGGGTGGAGTAATGGTGAGTTAATCTGGGTGGTTAACGGTGCAACATAAAGAAATGGGTTTGGACGGTGGTGCTAATTGTGTGGTCGTTATTTTTGCATTTACCCACCGGTAACTCCGTCGCAAAGGTTCATCCTACAAACACAGCCTCCTACTAATTGGCTATAAATAAACCCTAACCTGTATAAAGGTATATACTCGCACACACTATCCTATATATTCCTACTACACATATCTTGTACAAGAAAAATAGAATCACAGGAAACAGGAATAGAAAATTAGAAGAATAAAAAAACACATAGGAGTAAGTAAAAAACAGAGGATTATAAAACACAGAATAAATACATGAATGATCGTTCGATTAAACCACACAAAAATATAGAAATAATCATTTGATTGGACCACTGGAAAACACAGGATAAACACATAAATAATCGTTTGGTCGGACAACACGGAAAATGCAGGAATGATCATTTGATTGGACCACAGGAATTAGATGAGAGATAGAATCAGGAAAATTTTCAAGAGGTTGGAACTCTGGCTAAATTTATTTGAAAATCTCTATAGGATTGTCCATTACATAGGAACTAGCATGGTGGCCCGCGCAGATTGCGCGGCTAGTATCATTATATTTTCTCTCATATAATAGCATATATGTTTTTTATTATATTATTCAAATATATTAAAATGACAACATAATTTTAAATTTTACAATAACTTTACAAAACTACTAATGTGTAATATTCATATTGTATTTTATATACGTGTTAGTTATTAATTATTTTTAATATCAAATTTTAGTTATTTGTAAATTATATATATTCCTATATGGACTCTAGACTCGTCTTTTAATATATTTTTTAATTTCGAATTTTCTGTAAAAGTGTATTTCTATATAGACTCTATACTCTTCTTCCAACATTATTTATTTTTATTTCTAAATTTTTATTATTTCTAATTGTATTTCTATGTGGACTCTAAACTCATATTTCAATATTCTTTAATTTTTAATTTCGAATTTCAGTTACTTCTTGTATTCCTATATTGACTTTAAATTCTTCTTCCCATGTTTTTCTTAATTTCAAATTTTAGTTATTTGTAAATTGTATTTTTATACGGGCTCTAAACTCTACTTTTAATTTTATTATATTTATTTCAAATTTTAGTTAGTTTTAAATTCCTATATGGACTCTATACTCTACTTCTAATATTCCTTATTTTTAATTCTGTATTTCAGTTATTTCCTAATTATATTTCTATATGGACTCTATACTCTATTTCTAATATTCCTTATTTTTAATTCCGAATTTCAGTTATTTTCTAATTGTATTTCTATATGGACTTTATACTCTACTTCTAATATTCCTTATTTGTAATTCTAAATTTCAACTATTTCCTAATTGTATTCTATATGGACTTTATACTCTACTTCTAATATTCCTTATTTTTAATTCCGAATTTCAGCTATTTCCTAATTATATTTCTATATGGACTCTATACTCTACTTCTTATATTCCTTATTTTTAATTCTGAATTTCAGTTATTTCCTAATTGTATTTATATATGGACTCTATACTCTACTTCTAATATTCCTTATTTGTAATTCCGAATTTCAGCTATTTCCTAATTGTATTTCTATATGGACTCTATCCTCTACTTATAATATTCCTTATTTTTAATTCCGAATTTCAGCTATTTCCTAATTGTATTTCTATATGGACTCTATCCTCTACTTATAATATTCCTTATTTTTAATTCCGAATTTCAGCTATTTCCTAATTGTATTTCTATATGGACTCTAGTCTCCTCTTCTAATATTCCTTATTTTTTAATTCCGAGTTTCAGTTATTTCTAAATTGTATTTCTATATGGACTCTAGTCTCCTCTTATAATATTTCTTATTTTTTAATTCCGAATTTCAGCTATTTCTAAATTGTATTTCTATATGGACTCTGTCTTTTCTTTTTCTCCGATTAATGTGAGAATTTCTAGGCCATGAGAGCGAACGTGAAGGCTCCTTTTTCTATTCCTTTAATAATATAATAGATTCCAAAACATATGATATGATTTAATCATTTCTTTAAAAGGTCTTTATAGTAAATTTTCCTATATAATTAAAATTCTCTAAAATTTCTATGTTTTTCCTTCAAATCAAAGGGACCCTTCAAATTAATAAAGTCATCATGAACGCTGCATTATCGAATGGTACATCACCTACTTATAAAAAATAGTCATAAATATGAGCATCCATATTAAATATAGGACATAAACCTGAATGGACTGATTTCATCACAAACAACCTAACTAATTGAGCTACGATCAATTTGTATTTGGAGATAATATTTGACGTTGAGCATATGATTTGATGAAAAATGTTCAAACTTTGATGTTACTTTTATATCGAAATAAGTTTATAAAACCTACATGTTTTTCTAGGACTAAGACCTATATATTATGGTGTTTTTCATGGTAAATCTAGACAGATCATTTTGTATTTTTATAATCTACGGGGCTAAAAGTTTATCTCAAAATCGTCCTAAACATTAAATATATATGCTTGGAGCCTTAGAGGTAGTATAATTTTCATAAAATTCCTGATTCCAAACTAGTAGTAGTGCTACTACTCAAATTGTTTCTCCAAGTGTCATGTCAATGGGTGGTGTTGATACTAGCTAGACTCGCCAAACCTACGCATGGTCTCTACTTAGGTTGAGAGAAAAAAACATTTTTCCCGACGTAAGGGTCTTTTTTTCGCAGATGAACATGACTAGCCAAATGACCGCCTAAAAAATATAAATCGGCTTGTATCTTCTCACGGCTTTCTTTACGGTTACTCTTGATGCACCCCAATAACTACTGTATAGCTAGATTTTGTCGAATTTCATGTCAGCTGGTTTGGCTTGTTTTCCAACTATGGCTAGCCTAACATCACCCCTGTCACACACAAGATGTTACCCCCACCCTACGGCCAGTTGTCTATTTTGTCATATGCAATTTTTAGCCCCGTCTCTCCTCTCCATGACAAACGGCATTAGCAGAGTGATAATAACTTACTCTGTCGGTTTCATATTATAGGTCGCTTTGAGTTTTTTCCTATTTTTAAGTTTAAGTAAGTTTATAGAAAAAACATTTTAAACACCAAATCATTTTCATTAAATCTAGCACGGAATATATTTTGGTAATATGTTTGTTTTGTGTTAAAAAATACTTCTATATTTTTCTATAAACTTAATCAAATGTAAAAAAAATTGACTAAGAAAAAAATCAAAACAACTTATAATATGAAACGGGGAAGTAGACAAAATCAGATCTTCTGACGCATTGTCACCATGATGTCGTAGCTGACATGTGGACTCTAGACGATTGGTCTCATATGTCAATGACCATATCACCTATAGGATGAATATCATGTTCATCGAAGGACTTATGAATACTGTATTAGGATTATGGGCAAGGAAAATGCTCTGGTACTATGTAGCATATATGACTATAAGAATTTTATAGCTAATTATAAATCTAGTTCATAAGAAAAAACAATATATGTACCGATAGATATTGGTAATTTGGTACATAGCCATATTATAATACATATATGCATTATGATTTATCCATTTAATACCCAGATAAATAAAAAGCACAATAAATATAGGCATTTACTTTTTTTATCATACATAAATAAAAAAACCGTGTTCATTTCTTTATGTAACACTTTCTTCCAATTTGTTTCATATTTTAGGTTACCTTTTTCATTTTAAAAATTCTCCTATAATCTAAATAAAACTTTTAGTAAATTTCACAAAACTACATGTACTTTTAGAGGTGAAAACGGAGTGGATTCAGACGTATAGTGGTCATACCATATCCTAAACCATATTTTTTAAGCGGATTCAGAGCGGGTGCAGATAGTGTACGGATGCGGAGCGGATTGTTTCGGATGTCGGAAATGATACGGATTCGGTTCGGAAACGGATTAAATTTATCGGATGTTGCGTGTGTAATACAACATCGAGTTAGCAATGCAAAGAACAATAATACAATAATCAATAAACGATCCATCGTAATAATTATGTGCTTAAGTGTTAAACAGCATGAATATATGATGTTCATAATATAAAATTACAGCTACGCAAGTGTGACATGAAACGGTGAAAGTCTCAGACTAAGAAATCTAGGTTAATTGATGGGTTAGGCTATTAGATGGACCAACTTATGTTATATGCTATAGATAAAGTGGTCGCTTGCGTTGATAATTTTGGATTATCCGGCAAACGGTCTATTGGATAATCCGATGAAAATATCGGATAATTAGTATCCGCCGGATTTTAGAGATACCATATCCTCATCCGCATCCACATCCATATCCGCTGGATATCTAAAAGACCATACCATATCCTCGTTTCAAACGGATTCGGAGCGGATCGGATCGGATATTATCCGATCCGTTTTCACCCCTAGGTACTTTGGTCAAATTACCACAAAACTATAAATTTAACATGATATATTACAAATTTACATATTTAACGCTAAATTTGTCATAGAACTGTAGACTTAAGATAGAATATCGTAAAACTACAGATTTAATAACAAAATTATCACAAAACTATATGCTGAATATCAATTTAATCACAAAAATTGGACATTTATAACTCAAAAATAAAATTAATGCTACGGATTTAAACCCCAAAATCTGTAGTTTTATGATAATTTTATTGTTAAATATATAGTTTTGTAATACTTAGACTTAAACCTGTAGTTTTGTGATAAATTTATTATTAAATCTGTAGTATGATAATTTGAACAAAGTGCCTGTAGCTTTGTGGAATTTACTCTACGGATTTAGGTTACCTAGTTCTTTTACAACACATGTTTCTTCCTCCATGCACCCTGGTGTTGGCCGGCATGCATCTTTGATGTTGATGGGTGGTGGATACCTTTAATCTCCTTTCATTTTAGGTCCTGTTTGGTTCGCGGGACAAAAAGTTTTTGGCGTGTCACATCGGATATACGGGCACACATTTAAAGTATTAAACATAAACTAATAATAAAAAAAATTACAGGTTCCGCCTGTAAAGTGCGAGATGAATTTATTAAGCCTAATTAATTTGTCATTATCAAATGTTTACTGTATCACCACATTGTCAAATTATGGAGCAATTAAACTTAAAAATTCCTCTCGCAATTTACACGTAATCGGTGTAATTAGTTTTTTTTTCTATATGTAATACTCTATGTATGTGTCCAAATATTCTATATGATAGGGTGAAAAGTTTTTGTTTACTCCCTCTGTCCCATAATGTTGCAACCTAGGATGGGTACGAATCTGGACATGCCTCATGTCCAGATTCGTAGTCCTAGGATGAGGCATGTCCAAATTCGTAGTTTTAGGATGGGTCTCATCCTATCCTAGGTTACAATATTATGGGACGGATGGAGTAGAAACTAAACAAGGCCCTAGTGGCCAGCCACTCAGGTGCCGGTGCCTAGCAAGCATTGACTACATACATAGGGTTGGGAAGGAGGTCGCCATGTATGTCATTAACACCCAAAATCCTAATAATAAAGGGTCACTATTTGCTAATTAATCTGAGAAAAGGTGTGGATGTCATCATGCGTTGTTTTATGTATGTAGTTAATGACCGACTTTAAAGTACCCTTTAGACCGGGTTATGTTTGGTTCCGATATATTTATTAGATTGCAAAATGACAAAACAAAGTCAAATCAAAGAGCGGAGCTATAGTGCAAGAGGGGATGCCTACAACTCGGTAAAATTTTTTAACTATAATTTACCTGTTTTTCATTATATACGTATCCTTCTAATACAAACTTAGTCATTCATATCAGCTTAAACTTATCCAAAGCAGAGTAAAGTTTGCGGGTGACACCCCCTCAATATTTTTTTTAAACTACCCCTCAATTTCATATACAACAAAAAAGATTACAACCCTACCATTACAAGAAAAAAACCAAATAAACATATGTTAAAATAGAATAATGATGCTGCACCTCATAAAACACTGAAGATATGTGAGCTGTAGAGTGCAGCCACAGCGCTGGCAGCTCTGGTATGTAAGAAAAAAAATACATTAATAAATATCGGTCACCATTTTTATTTCTTCTTACAGAACAGCCGACCGATGTCGTCAAACATGTCAAACAAGTCGACGACCTGAATCCGCACTGCCAATTGAATTATCAACAAACTAGAAATTAAACAATCTTAATTGATTGATGAGTGATGACATTGTGAACGGGATAACCTTAAAAAGAACGAGGAAGACCCTGTTTCTTTCAGCTTGGGATTATTATAATCCAGATTATTGGGAGTAAGCTGAAAGAAACAGACAACTTATTGAAGTAGCTTATTATAATCTGATAAGCTCATTTAGGTGAGCTTTTTCCAGATTATTGGGTGAAAAATTACCCAGCATGCCACCCCACTCCCTCTTTAGACTGGCAAACCCAATAATTTAGGCTCTAATAATCTATGAAAGAAACAACTAACCACTTATTCTACTACAGATTATAACAATCTAGATTAGAGTAATCTGACTCAATAATCTAGATTATAATAATCCCAAGCTGAAAGAAGAAACAGGGCCTAAAAGACTCTAAACATAACTCTATAAACTTCATAAAAGATAAATCCTAGACTACTAATACTCAATAGATTTTTTTCCTACAAAAACTTTATTGGAAAATCTACAAACTTAGTAGAACTTAGGCTGAGTTCTTTCTTCACTTTCCCAACTCACGCCTCTCGTTTTCTGCATGCACGTTTTTTAAACTACTAAATGATACGATTTTTTGCAAATTTTTCTAGACGGAAGTTGTTTTTAAAAATTATATTAATTTATTTTTAAAATTATTTTAGCTAATACTTAATTAATTTACATTAATAAACCATCAGTTTTTCCTTGTGAGACTAAACTCTACCTTCTGAACAGAGCCCAAGATGGATTGAGAGATGGCATGCTTCCCTCTTGCCTCTAGCAAGAACGCCCAAGGCAGAGGATGGGATAAACGGATCGAAATGGTGACAAAAAGTTTCGAGACGAGTTGCGACCTTGGTAATTTCGTAAGAATCGTATATAGACGAGAATTTTTTTTAAAAAAAAAATCTCATTTTCCATTGCTCTAATCGAAATTCGATAATCACGTCTATAGTGGTCCTACTGTGCGAAAATTAATCATAGAGATGCAACCAGTCATTAACCAAGATAAATTGCAAATGATACGGATTCATCAATATGTGATGTGCAACACACACCACCCACCTCCAGGTAGGCCCGGCCCCCACGAGCCTGATGCTACTGATTATTAAGAATAGAGTTGACAAGATCCTTATCTGTTTGGATATATGCCCTAACCTTCGAAGCAAGAACATAATCTATTCCACGTAGCAAATCATTTTTATTCCAGGGACAATGATGATATCTCTTTCTTTTCACTATTTCTGATCTACACTAGAAGATTAAATACGAACAGTTTTGATTTGATTTGGACGGCCCCTATTTAATTTGGCTCTGGAACTGTGTTAAATAGTACCGTAGTATGAAAAATATACGGGATCTTTTAATGTGGTCGATCTGTGAGGTTCTTTGAAAAGGTTTTTATTAGAAAGAGAACACAACCAGGACAGAATTTTTTTTAGAAACATAGTACAACCACATACGCTCTCCGGAAGACTAGGTCGGTATATCTTGAAATTGATGGAGTCACTGCGGATGCCTCTCGCTAGATATCGACTAGTATGTCACCTAGCATTGAAAGAATAATTAGTAGTAAATATAAGCACCAGTCAAATCTATAATTTGAATCTGGGTGGGCTGGTTCTACCGCGAGCAAGCTAACCAGTTGAGCTACGCGCATTTCGCAGCTGAAACGGAAAATTATGGAGCAAATTTTATTATCGGTGCTAATTAATGACAAGACTGATCGTATGTGCTGATGTAAGACTAAAAACACATTAATTAAAATAATCAAGATGGGAAAGCCTGTATGTATGGATGCTCTTAATTTGGTTTGATGTCTTGGTAGCTGGTTGCTGGTAGATTTGAGTTGATAGAGTGCCAGGAAAATTCGATCGATCTGGAGGTTGTCATCTCAAGATCAATGATAAGTTGGTTTGAATGTCCTTTGCACAGTGACACTCTAAAAGTGACCTTTTTGCCAATAATTGCTGGGCAAAGACAAGATAACTAGTATTCCCTCCATACTCATAAAGGTTTAGGATAATATTTAAGTCAAACCTTAAGAATATAAATTATGAATAACTCTCAAATTATTAAGTTTGAAAATATAAAAATTATATGAATAGATTTATCTTGAAAAATACTTTCATAAAAATATACATATATCACTTTTCAATAAATATTTTTATAGAAACAAGAAGTCAAATTTGTGTTTTGGAGATCGTGTCGCTGTCTTAAACGACTTCCTTTATGAGTACGGAAAGAGTACTCATAACAGGGCTCATATTGAGGTTTTGTACTGATACCTCCTGTTGATAACCTAGAGAGATCGTGTATGCATGTTTCTGATATTGTAATTTAGGCAATCTTCACTCTTTTTAAAAAATAACAGCCTTGCTAAGAAGAGTGACAACCATAATTTAGATAATCTTCAACCAAAAGATATAATTTTTACAATTTTTTACTAGCTTGATCATGAATATGACCAATTAAGTTTTCTTTAGTTACACTACTGCCTACATTTTTTTGTCGACCATAACTCTTAGGCTCTGTTCGTTTCCTGGAGTTCCCAACTCCCCCATCTCATTTTCCGCGCGCACGCTTTTCAAACTGCTAAACGGTGTGTTTTTTGCAAAAAGTTTATATACGAAAATTGCTTAAAAAAATTATATTGATCCATTTTTGAAAAAAAAATTAGCAAATAATTAATTAATCACGTGCTAATGGACTGCTTCGTTTTCCGTACCGGAGGGATGGGTTCCCAACTCAACCAAAAGAACAGAACCTTAGGCTGCATTTGTTCCTTTTTGTTGGCAACTAATCTCTCGCGCAAGTAAAACAGAATGACTCATTAGCACATGATTAATTAAGTATTAGCTAATATTTTAAATTAATAGATTAATATGATTTTTTAAAACAACTTTTATATTATTTTTTTCAAATACAGGAGTATAATTTAGCGGTTTGAAAAACATACGCGCGAAAAACGAGGGATGTGAATTGGGATTCAACTTAAGAACACAACCTAGTACCTATCAGTGCCTTCCTTCAAAGACTTTAGTACTTCTTTTCGAGTTTCAATACAACCTTTTGTGATATCCAGGAATTTTAGATAATGGAAATGTATATTACGATACCGAGACATGTATATATATACCTCTCGATACCTCCTAGCCAATAGGACAATAGAGTATTTCTCTATTGCATCCTCTCAATAAGGACCGTAATTACTCTCTTGCAAGTTTAGTATCACTATCTTTTGTTTTGATTCATCTAGATCTGAATTATAAATAGGTCCTTGGAAAGTTACAACTCACCTTAGTGAAGTTACAGCTCACCTTCACCAGTCTCCCGGAGCAAGAAGTTATTAATTATTATTGCAATTGACATGGTCCATGTGTAAGAGAGTACCTAACCATTAATCTCTCAAAGCCTATGCATTAACAAATTCCTCGATCTACATATTACTAACAAATTAATCGCACATCACATCATCCACTCTGCATATAATTGACCCCTTTTACGGAACACTGCATACTGGTGATATTTTTTGCCACTTTTGAAAGTTTTTTGTTGTTGATAATTAATTATTGAGTTAATCCAAAAGCTCAAATTGATTGATGGCCAGGCAATCCAAGTGTACTGGAGTACATCAGTAATGACTTTCCCCTAGAGTCAATAATCTCAGCCGTCCAAATGAACAATCGAATTGCTTGAAAATGTGCAGTACACAAGGCAAGCTGTAATCACTTTTTTTTTCCTTAAAAAGTTTTTGTGATGTAATGGAGTACCTCCCCATGTGCTAATCGCCATGGTTTAAGCACCGGGTTTTACGCTAATTGAGGTGGTGCGCCCCAATTAGTTGTCATAATCATTATCATAATCACTAAATTAACCTCTGCGAGTTGTGTGAAACGCAAAGACAAGAGGAGGAATACACTACATATCTGAGTCGGAATAAACTATATGTGATCAGTGGGGGTGTACACTCTGGAAGCACTACTAGTGTATAGTATACATATATAGTTTTATGTAATGTTTGGATATGTAGCTAGCTAGCAAAGCAACAAGTTATCATCAATCCACTTACATCTGACACCCCCCCCCCTAACCAACATGCCACTTCTATTCTTTTCTTCTCTTGTCTCACTATGATTCTGAATGTTTTCTTCTTCTTTTGTCTCATTGTGTTTCTGAATGTGTTCTCAATTTCTCACAGTGTGTTCTGAATGATCTCTCTGTACTCCGATCCACCCATTTTTCAGTGCTTGGTGGATTTATGATTTTTATGATCCTCGGAAAATAATGCACTATAATGTTAAATTATGGTATCGCTCAGTATCTCAACACCAAAAAAATATCAAGAGAAGAGGATGGGTTTAAAGAAAAATATGGTAACATCTACATGTCTCGGTATTTGGAACGGGTGGTAAGAGGATGTTTTAACATGGGAGCAGTCTAATCTACGGATTGATGATTCTTAGTATTTCTTGGACATTTTTTTTATTATAAAAACTAGCGTGTGTTAGGAAACGATAGGCGAACAAACGATAAAGAACAATAGATCAATCACAGAAGACACGAGATTTAACGTGGAAAACCCTCCCAAAACAGGAGAGAAAAACACCACGGGCGCCAGCCAGCAAAATATCTTCACTATATCTGAGGTGAGGTTACATCGCCGCACGGTGGATTACAAGAGGTATATATATGGTGGAATCCTAAAAAGGATGACGATATCAATCACAGAAGACACGAGATTTAACGTGGAAAACCCTCCCAAAACAGGAGAGAAAAACACCACGGGCGCCAGCCAGCAAAATATCTTCACTATATCTGAGGTGAGGTTACATCGCCGCACGGTGGATTACAAGAGGTATATATATGGTGGAATCCTAAAAAGGATGACGATCCTTACCGCGGGGGCTCCGCCCCCGCACCCCCGGACGTCCCCAGGTGCACGGCAGAAGCTGGCCTTTATTAAATACAAATGAATTTGGATCACAACTCAACAGCATGCAGGGTGTGCATCTGGTTGTATGCATCTAAGTTATGTCCTTAGTATTTCTCAACATTGTTTTATAATTTTGATGTAAATGATTGACAAAAAACTTCCATGTTTTTTTTTAAAAAAAAATCTGTAAATCGCCTCGTATCTGAATGGAAGGTATGCAACCAAGAGTTCGGTGCTGAAACAAAGCTGAAGGGATGCAAATTTCACAATTTCACGCGAATTAAGATTTATCAATTAATCTCATTCTTGTCTGGTACGAAAAGTCGAAAAGTGCGAAAAGAAAAAAGAGCAAAAAATTTGCCGTACAGACAAATTAATCCATGAGCACAATGCAGAGCATGCATATGCATGTGAGTGGGCATTTACAAGTGCACTTTTTGTTCGTTGTGGAGGAGTGAAGGACCGGAGAGAGGACCTGATCTTGCTTGGAAAGTTGGATAAAGATGTTGGATCTCAGATCTTGGATATTGCTGTCTCATATGGCTTCAAATTCATGCGTCCTGCTCCTCCCTACACATGGCAATTCTCAAGGAAAAAAGTTTCCAACTCCTACACATGGCGGTCACATGGAGATATATAAATTTGCAAAATTTTGAGAAATTCTGCATGGTATATAACTTACAAGGTCAAACTAATGGCAAATTGCAGACATGGTTTTCTGAAATTTTGCCCCATTGTGCATTCCGAAATGTTTTTTACAGGGTGCACTGTTCAGTAACTTTTGTAACAAATCCAACTCGATTTTTTTTAGAGACGAATCAAACTCGAATTTGAATTTGTTCATGGAACCAATTATTTCTGCAGCTTTGCTTTCCAGAAACAAGTACACACAGATAGAGTAAGATTAACTTCTGCAGATTGTTAATTTGGTTTGTCTGTTTCTAATAATCAGTGTTTTGTTTGATTGTTTCCTTCGACGCGAGTGGACGCATATGATGCAGGCCTAACTATGTTCAATGTTCCAATAAATTAAGCACTTTTTAATCAAAGCTGGTCGGCCGGGGACGGCAGACAAAAATTTGATGTTTGAATAGGATCCGAAGTACAATCATAATTGCTCATATGTTCACAAGATTTTGTAACCAAAAGGTTAACATCAACCAAATTCAACTCCATAAAGTAGCACTAAGGATAACACCAAGGGTATATAAATTATTAGCACATATATAGTATGGATGGCACATCAATTTGTGCGTTGAATATGCTTTGATGTTGACAAAAGGATGAGTTAGAAGATAACCTTTTTGTATCATTGTATGCATGAGTGGGCATCTTAATTCATATTGGTTGGAATTTTTGGCTCTAGTGGCACAAAGCATGCTTCATAGTGACTTCAATTGTTCCATTGGGGGCGTGAGAAAAGCCCAATGGATAAAAAGGTTCTCTCCCCACTCGCAATAGGTAGTAGAATATTTGTTTTATTAGAAGAGAACCCACAATTTTCATATGGTGTAAAATATAATAATAATATGGCCATGTGGTTGCTAATTCTGCACTTGGAAAAGCAATTTCAAAGATGGTGAAATGCGAAAAGAAATGTTGACTATTGAAGGCAGCCTATGGCTATGCTATCATCTTACCTCTCTTATATATGATGAAATCAGATAACCTCATATATATGCTTTCTTGAGAAAAAAAAGAACTCCTTCTTTTGTAAAAAAAAAAAGTATTGATCTGTATGTTCAGACATCTAAGTGCACAAACATTAACAGCGAATGACTATTAATCATTCAATCTTTGCTTTTCTGAATATTTGTTTCATAGGATAACTCAAAATTATATGCAAGTTTTGATGCAAAGCTTCATCTGAGAGAGAGTAAAACAACAAGAACAGATATATCAAGCTCTTCAGTGAAAATGGAAACAGAAGAACTACAATAATCAACCCTAATCATGACAATTCCATTGATAAAAAGTAAAACATCGTTCTTTTGCAGAAACATCCATTCTCAAGTTCCCTCTTTTATGATCTTCCCCTTGTGCTATGTCGGCAAACAAGAGAAACAAACTAAATTAAAGTCTTTTGTTTCCTGTAACTTTTGGGTAGTTTCAGAATAAGATACATAGCTATTCTTCTCTTGAGCTTGAAGATGAAAGATTCCATGCCAGAACTTTCTTGACCAACTAATTAATCTGGACTTTGGTTTCATTCCATTCCTTATTCCATATGAGTACAGTAGTACACTAGTACTGGTCTCCTTTCCTGAAAAAAAAAGAGGAGATTCAGAAGTTCAGAACAATAGGCAAACAAATCTCCAATCTGTGGTTGACACGTCACTCCTTCCTCATGGAGTCAATGGGGGTGAGCATCAGCAAGTCATGTGTGCTGCATGTTGTAGGTAGCCTTGAAGGAAAGCAGTTGGATTGGATCTCATTTTAGTTTAGGGCAGGAATGCATAAGCCCATTTGTTGTGTCATTTATTAAGTTTATACTACATTTCAACATATAGTTAATGCAAGGTTGGAGTTGAAACAAACTGTCTCCTTGATCCTAATTCCTGAAACATGTATGAGATTTTGCTCATGGCATATGCCCATCAGGAGTAGTGCACCACATTTACATACATAGTACATGTGGATGCAACTCAATGGAATTTTTTTTTTTTGATATTTGGATTCATTTGTGACCCGAAAAATTTTACGCATATTTTCAATCATGTTCAAATTCTTCAGTACCATCTGAGTGTAGATTTTACCTGTAATAATTAATCAGAAAAAAACCTACAAAATTTTGCAGTCCTTACATGTCTTGATTAAAAAAAACATAAAACATTTTTGCGTTGGCATGGATCGTATGTATTGCCCATTTGAGGGTTGAGACCAAGAAAGTTTCAGCATCGATACACTTTAAATTCCATGTTGGATTCTTGAAGCAGTCCATTAGCACAAACAGGCTTGTCATTAGTGGAAACTTATGTCACATGAACTAGTAAAACTATAGATCCAATCATACTTCCATGCAAACAATGACCCAATAGAACTCAGCAAAGTACAGATTATACAATCCCAACATGAAGCAACTGCAACTTTCATTCCT
The DNA here is from genome assembly GCF_034140825.1 of Oryza sativa Japonica Group. NCBI lineage: Eukaryota > Viridiplantae > Streptophyta > Magnoliopsida > Poales > Poaceae > Oryza > Oryza sativa. The sequence continues at coordinate 12,251,330 of NC_089044.1, forward strand.
CGAATCACAGATGGCTGACACGACTCAGTTATAGTGCAGAGCACAGTACAACTTATAATGGTATAACAGTAGAGTAAGATGTTTCAAGCAATTTGTCCATGCAAATCGTTTATTCATAGTACTCAGTTCATATAGCTCTGGTGACACCCAATTCAGACTGATTGTCTTAGTTCTGTGGCACCGAAATTATATGTTTTTCGATCATATCCTTCATGCTCCAGTTAGTGTAATTATTATTATTATTATAATAATATTATTCTTGTAGCTCCAGAAAGCCCAACCAAATGAGGCCTGACCATAGACGTCCATCTGCACATCAGCAAAATTCGTGCGGTCATCGTCGTTTGCACCTTGCACCCCCCATTCCGTAGTCCATTCCCCTGCACATTTGGAAAGACTTCTTCCCACTGTGTCGTCACAAAACAGCCTGTCCAGCTTCACCAAGGTTGGTCGCTGTTGCTCATTGCTCCAAATATATCTTCTTCCAAATAAATACATCTCCTTTCTTGCTGCGAAGTATTCATTAATCAGCGATTGTTTCTAGCATTGTTCTTGTCTACAGCTGAGGCAATTAAATTGAAATCCCCTGTAATCATCCATTTCCCAGGTCAAGCTTCCCGGATTGTTGTCATTTCTTCCGGGAAAAGCAGCTTCTCATCATCTCCTTGCGGCCCATACACTGAAGATAAGTACCAGTTGGACTGTCACAGACCAAATCCCAGCGTGCACCAAGTCCCCATGGAAAATATCACCTTTCCAAGCGATTATTAACACCCCCCCCCCCCGGCAACCCCACCCCCAACGTGCATGCATCACGGCGAAAGAGTCTAAACTAGGGCCACAATGCTTATAGATCAGCGAAGCATCTAACTTAATTAGACTCTTAAAAACAAACAACAGACGCAAACTGAAATTTTGAAATACATCTACTTCTGCAGCATCTTGTTTTATGTTTCTTTCATTTCTGGAGAAGTTGTAACAAGTGATGATGACATCCTGTGTTTCAGGTGCGCCACTCTGCCCTCTTCAGCATCTACTCTAGGTATAATTTGATGAGGTTCTGGATCGAGTATCAATGAATAAGGCATTTCTTCTTTCAAAAAAAAAAAGGCATTTTTGGGCGATGAATGCTTCTCTCGGCAGGATGAATAGGCTTCTCCCACATGAGTAGATGCAGCTGGAAGGAGCACAATGGGTATCGGCTCAAGGAAAGCTTTTGGCTGATCGAGAGAGTGTCAAAGCAGCGGATTGCCCCTGAACTAGAGATCATCCAGGGCAGGACCTTCTCATTGGACACCCTTGAGATGACCAGCAATTTCGATGCCTCTCTTGCCCGGTTGAACAGATTGTGCATCCCTGACCGTGTTGACGGTGTCTCGCTGTCATTGTCATCTTGCAACACTGAAGATATGTAGATAAAACCCTGAAAGAAACATTGTGTCATGGAATGTTTGATGTATAACTCTTTTGTTCTTAATTGATGAAGCATAATATTGTCGATATTCTGGAAGTGGCGACAGAAAGCTTACCTCCTCAGTACGGCTGATTGCAAATCCTAGTTTTGTGTCACCTACTTTAGGAGTGATCTCCAGTGGCATTTCTCCTCCTATGGAGCTGTACCAAAGTCGGGCTGCCTTCACCACCTCAGTGTTATAGCCTTGGTAATCCTCCAAGGTTGCATTTGACAGATCAGGCAACAACCCTGAATTGACAGTTGCAGATGTGGCGTCTCCAACTCTCGATATCTGTACATTATGGAGAGTGAAGATTAAAACCATGTAGAATCAAACCAAGTCGAATCTTGTGTGAGATTATGTGTCCATGTGTAATGCATGAAATTGAAATCTTGTATCTGCACCTTGGTGAGAAGATCATCACTCTGCACACTCATCAACTTGATGGGGACACCAGAGGCCTGCGAGGCATAGAGCCATGTGTTGGCACGAGCCAAGGTGACCTCGAAGGACTCGTATAGATGTGACTTCATGTCCAACGCCATGGGTAGGACAAGCATTGAGAGGTAGCAGCTAGAATCAGGCATGTGCACCGAGTCTTGCATATTCCCCTTCATGGCATATGAGATGTATGCATCTTCTGCCTTTCTTGGTGCTGTTGCAAGTCTTGTGCCTCCATGGATTGATAAGGCACCTATTTTGCATAGGAAGGTCATAAAAATTTCTCAATAAAGTGGATTAAAATGTTCCAAATTCATAGTACATGAAATTTCAGTCAAGAATTGTTCAGAAGAGTTGAATTTGTTAGGAAAACATGCATGTGTTCATTTTAAGATGACAGTAATTGCAACATGACACATATCACCACATTTGCTCGCGAAACAGCCAACACATTGTTTAAATAACCAGAAGCACTGCTAAAGTAACAACCACACGAGCTAGGTCAATCTTTTCCAGTGGCATCATTGACATCTTGGCTTGACCCCCAACCAGCCAGAGTGCTCGTGATTGATGTTAATTGTCAATCATGGTGGTCGTAAATGTAGCTAGATCAAAGACCCACAAATGTTCCAAGGCAGACCAAATCACCAAATCAGACAACAGAGGCATAACACATGCACTAGTGAGTGACTTTGCAATTCTTACTGGGCGTTTTTTTAGTATTAATCTGTGGTACCTCCTGGTACCTCAACACTATGGACATACCAAGAGGTACCTTCTTTTTTTTTTTCACCAAAAGAGGTACTACCTCCATCCCATAAAAATTGAATTTCTAGGGAATTAAGGATATATTAGCAGGATAGACAAATGACTACAGTAACCCTATTTAATAAACACAATACATGCACACATTCCATATATAAACTTGATTAAAAGGAATGTTGAGACAATGGGTTAGAGATGGGATGGAAGGAAAGAAGATTACAAGGAAATGTAATCAGTTTAATGGGTCCCACATCAGTAGAAATATAACTTTTATGGGACAAAGGTTCAAAGGTAAAATTTCAATTTTTATGGGACGGAGGTAGTACTAAATTTTATACTACAGAATGTGTCAATGTGGTACCTCTCGGTAGCACCTTGAGGCTAAAAAGGTTCTACTTTACACGAGTACTTCCCCAACGACAATATCAAAAAAAGATATATGGCATACATGTTCAACTCAAGTTGGAGCATGGAAAAGAAATGTTAGAATAGGTATCAAATATACCAGTCCTATTGGAGTTGAAATAGGTGGTAGGGGGTAGAGTTAGAGTCGGACTCTGTAACCCAGCAACTCTCTTAAATAGGGGGAGGCACCACAATGTAATCATGGCGACTACAATGTAGCGTAGACACGCAGGGAGATGATCACGGCGTGGCCATGGACTCGTAGCGGTTAGGAGCTATATTGGTTAGGGAGGAGCGCCTATAATCAGAGCCCGGGGATGTAGGCTTCGGCTGAACCTCGTTAACAAATACCATGTGTTCCTGTGTCGTCATCTGGCATGTCTTGGGCGATCAATGACTGAAGCGATCGGGAAGGTTAGTCGTCGTTCCGCTATATTGACTAACTTTTATAACAAGTAGTATCAGAGCAGAAGGTTTCAGTATTGGATCAAGAAGACATGTGGAGGAGGAAACACGAGGTGGGGATCACGCATCAGCAGGAGATTGTCAGCTGTGACGATGAGATCGATGGCGACAACGAGGACGTCGCGGAGGCGATGACCTTGCTCGCGATCAGACCGGCGATGGCGGAACGTGACCGGAAGACGGGGCCGGGCGTGGCCAAAGGCGACCGGAGAGATCGGAGGGGTAGCGTCATGGACGGCACGCCTGACGCACGCGGTGGTCGTGGATCCGCAGCGGCAAGGAGGCTAGCGGCGAAAGGGCAAAACCGACGAGCGTGGCGCAGCGCGGCAGACGTGCAGGGCCGATGGCGACAAGGTCGTGGACAGTGAACACGAGGGCTGCGACTGCGGTGCGTGCGGAGGCATGGACGAATAGTACGAGGTATTGTTCTTTGCGTACAACTTGGATGGAGTCGAGCACATCGCATGGAAATGCCTTCATGCGACACGATGTACACAAAATCATCATGGCTGCATGCACTAATAAAGAGTGGCCTGTGCAAGGTGATCATGACATGTTGTCAAGCACATGCATATACTACATTGCTGAGATTAAAGCATGGGAGGCTAGATGAGGACGTTGAGGCACATGGGTGTATTTTTGCATGAGCATGATGCGGCAGGGTTTTTGCTAGGAGGAAGAGGTACGTGAGCAAGGGAAAGCAGAAGAGACCCAAGCAGACACGACTGTTGAGTTGGTTTCTGTTTATGCGGTCATTAGAACCAAAGGTGTGTACTTGAATTGAGTTAGACTCGGTTGTTGGAACAGAATCCGACGGGAACTTGGGCTCGGTAAAGCAGAACCTAGGAAGATTCGATGCAGCAGAACTATCTTAAATAGAGAGGGGAGCACCACAACGTAACCATGGCGACTACAATGCAGCGTAGACACGCAGGGAGATGATGGCGGCGTGGCCATGGACTCGTAGCGGTTAGGAGCTACTTCCTCCGTTTCACAATGTAAGTCATTCTAGCATTTCCCACATTCATATTAATGTTAATGAATCTAGATAGATATATGTCTAGATTCATTAACATCAATATCAATGTGGGAAATGCTAGATTGACTTACATTGTGAAACGGAGGGAGTATATTGGTTGGGGAGGAGCGTCCATAATCAAAGCCCCGGGGATGTAGGCTTCGGCTGAACCTCGTTAACAAATATCGTGTGTTCCTATGTCGTCATCTGGTATGTCTTGGGCGATCAATGACTGAAGCGATCGGGAAGGTTAGTCGTCGTTCCGCTATATCGACTAACTTTTTTTAACAAGAAATGCTTTAACTCAATTGCTGGTTTCATTTCTTCTGTGAAAACTAACTTGCCTAAATTGTGCAAATACAAGTGATTTCAGGCAATGTTTGATGCTCTATTCGGAGTGCAAGAGTTTGCAATAATTTTGTCAAGCTAACAGGCAATGAGTCAAAATCGATCATATCGTTTCCTATGGAAAACATATGCTGCAGATCAATTTGCCCTTTAAAACGAGTTATGGCAACATGAAGGGGAAAGAAATTGTGTGACTTTTACACACTTATTGGATTTGTACAATGAAGAAATAAAACAAGATGCAAAAATTAGTTTGAAGGGTGGCATTCCTACCAGAAAAAATGATCATGATCAATTGTAAATTGGTGTGGTGCAAATTGAGCTAGTTTTGTTGATAATTTGGCAAGTGGTCAAACTAAATTCCCAAGAAGGTAATTAAACTAAGAACTATTTTGGTTTCTAAACTTCCTTATTAGTAAACACAATGACTACATGCCTAATGGCAGAGGCTGGAGATGTACTCCATTTCAGTTATCTAAAAAACTTTGTTATCAGTGCCAAGTTTTTGCAGGAAAGTTTCTTGGACAAAAGTGTTAACTATTAAAAACAATATGAGTAACAAATTTATCCATGCGGTGACACAAGATACACTGCTAATTTCCATTAAAAATTTTGTACATTCAATTTCTAGTTAAATTAGTGCGAAATTGTTGAGATCTTTTCTCCCTTGGTAAAGAGAGGAATTTCACTATGAGGCAGACGTACCATTCAAATTTGACACATCCATACCTTTTAAAAAAGTCATTTGATTAGAATAGCTACATCTCTCATTTTCTGTAAGAAGCTATAATTCATTGGTCGTCAGCTTTTTATCAAATGTTTAGGGGGGAGTAAAATAAATGGTTTCATAGTTGGGGAATGTTTTTTTTCTTATTCCAGAAAGACTCTAGGAGTAAACGAAGTCAGTTTCATGATCGTGGTTGTCCATGATCAGTAGAGACACAGAAATGAATTTTGAATGTATAATTGAGCAGGCCACTCTACTAGTTTATGTACAAAATGCTAATGTTTCTGCATATGAATACAACATTGACAGCCAGAATCAGTTAGAAGCAACGGACTAAGAAATGCAAGAAGATTACCTAGAAACTTCAGATGCCACGGATACATTGATGATACAGACCTGACAACAGCAACCATTTCACCACAGTAAAGTTAGGGTTGAACACGTAGGAATGCATAGGAAGTCATGTAGAAGATCGAAGGTGAAGCAAAAGTGGATTATATCTTTTTATATGGTTTCCTCAAAAAAAAAATCTTTTAGATGGAATGCACATACCTGATATCAGATTGTTTGTACTTATCTGGGTCTTTTGGTGCATACTCATCATGTTCTAAAATCCCATGTTCTTGCTCCCGTGGCAGAGGCACAATACTTCCAACTTGTTTGTTCGCATCACTTGACTCTTTATCTTGAGTTTGATGATATTCATCGAAGTTGGCGCTCATGATAGCATTTTGTTCTTCCTCAGACCCATGATCTTTCTCTTTTGTCACTCTATCACCATAAAAAATCTTATCCACCAACTGTACGTTGATTCTAGGATTGCTTGGGTGATTGCTAACAGCAGATGTCAATGCAGACTCTGCGTCGACACTTGCACCATGAATTTTTACTGAGATTTCTTTGAGGCCTAACAAGTGTCCAATCCTGATAGGTGCAGTACCATATAGATCCCCAAGGGCACTGAAACCTAACTTGAGCTTCCTGAGATTAGGCATTGCCCCTGCCTCAAATTTCAGCCAAGGTACACTACAATTATACTTGAAGTACTTGAGAACTGAGAATCCTACCTTATCAAAGAAAATGTTTTCTACAGATGCTCTGTGCACATTCAAAGATAGAGCCATGAGGGCAGGCAATCCCCTGAGAATATCAACACTGTTCTTTACAAGCTCCCTTACTGCAATCTTTAAAATGCATAGGTTGCCAAGTTCTCCAATCCACTTAGGAACTCTGTAAAAGATGCAGCTGTGCAGCAACCACTCAAATCTCTGGAGAAGAGGTGGAGGTGCCAAATTATCCCACAAAATAGTTACTTCTGAGGCTCCTGAAGCCGCAATTTTCTTTTGAGAGGAAGAAGAAACTAGAGTTAGATTTTTCAGATTACCAAGTCTTCCAAGCAAAGAGCCCAAAATTTCCATGTTTCTCTCTAGATGTTTGGAAGGCAGTGCACAGAAGGTGAGATGAATATCCCGTACGTTGTTCAGATTGCTAATGATGCCCCCACTGGGTGATGAGTTACTACTGCTTGATCCTAGTTCGCTGGGAGGTGTCATGTGGCCCATCAAATCAATCAGATTCATATCAAAACGAAGATGGAGGTGTAACAAGCACGGGAGAAAGATAATATCCCAAGGAACAGCAGTGAGTGTTGTATCCATCTGCAACGTTTCTAAATATTTTAGCCCTCGCATTTGGCTTGGTAGTTCTGTGCGAATATCGCATGCAATCTTCAAATATCTCAGTTGAAATAGTTCAGAAATCCCACTGAGGTCTAAGAGTTCATCACCAACATGACCAGATAATTGAAGGTTTAGAACACGAAGAAGCTTAAACTCTGTAAGAGAAGGCATACACTTACATAATCCAAAAAATGTAAGTGATCGAACTTCTGATGTTCTGATGTTTGTTGGTATTTTTGCATACTTTATGTCACCAAAGTGGACAGAAAGTCGACGAACTTTATCAGAAAGTTCCACATCCTTCCGGTAAAAATCTAATACCAGAACAAAGTTCTCCTCTACAGACTTGTATGCAATAAGATCTCGTACCTCATCATGAATTGTACAAGTTGACACCTCATTGTTGTAGTTGAGTCTGCTAGGTTGGAGGAATCTTCTGTCAATAAGTTCATCGAAATAGCTCCCTGCAACTTTCTCCAAGTCTCGGCCCTCTATTTGATCAATAAAACCTTCAGCCACCCATTTTTCCACAACATCATCCTTGCATATTTTATAACCCTCTGGATACATATTAAGATATAGCAAGCATGTCTTCAAGTAATGAGGAAGATTATTGTAGCTGAGGTTTAATACTTGCCGCGTTCCTTCTATAGAAGAATTTGTCCTAAAAGCAGAGCTTAAAGAATTACGTATGTATAAACATAGATCCATTAAGATGACAGGCTGACTTGCTAAAAGGCTAGCTAGGCTGATTGTTGCTAAAGGCAAACCACCACATATTTGAACAATTTTGTTTGAAACTTCTTTGAATTGTTGAGGGCAATCACTTACAAAACCAAAAAATCTCTGAAGAAACAACGTTGTTGAGTGCTCATCATCCATGGGTTTCATCTCAAAAATATATTCGGTGTCATAACAGCAACATGTTAATGCAAGATCTTCAACCTGTGTAATTATTACTATCCTGCTGCTCAGAATTACCTCTGGAAAAGCTTGATTGATAAGATCCCATACGGAGGCAGCCCATAAGTCATCAATAATAATTAAATACCTGGCAATATTTTATGCATATTAGATACATTTTTTCAGCTAATATAGTAACATTCATGAGAAATATATAAATCGAATAAGTAAATAAATGAGGAAGCAAGTTTTACAGGAAGAGATGTAATGGAAAAGATGTTCAAATTTTGACCCTTCCTATAAATGTTGGGTTCACTATAGAGTCCAAACTGTTATGCAATAGTGTCTGTCTACGTATTGCTTGACGGTATATGCAATAGAATTCAAATGGGCCAGCTAAAGTGGCCAAATTGGCTTATTATCAAAAACCACATCCCCATTAACATAGCTGTAGGTATGGCCCTTGAGAATATGTATCCCCAATAATCAATGGTCAACGGTCATTCTATTGAGCAGTTTTGCAAGAATCATTAAAAATAGTACCATCATTAAACAGAATAAATAAGAGTGGATAACTAGTGTATGCACCCCTGTGAGTAATTGAATGAAAATAAAGAACTCGATTTCGGAATGTACATTAGTTTCAGTTTGGATAATCTATATATAAGCATAGGATTATATACTTCAAACAAATTAGAATCTCAAGATGGGGAAATCATTGCAATTATCATAGGGAAGTCTAGAGACTTAGACCATATCCTATTTATTCTCTAGATTATTTTGCTTAGTACTCCTTCCGTTTCATATTATAAGTCGTTTGATTTTTTTTCTAGTCAAACTTTGTTGAGTTTGACCAAGTTTATAAAAAAATTAGCAATATCTAAAATATCAAATTAGTTTCATTAAATCTAACATGTAATATATTTTGATAATATGCTTGTTTTGTGTTGATAATCCTAATATATTTTTCTATAAAATTGGTCAAACTTAAAGAAGTTTGACTAGGAAAAAAGTCAAACGACTTATAATATGAAACGGAGGGAGTACTATCTATGTACAGAATTGATGCATGGACTATTGGCAACCAAAGGATCTGATGCATTTTGTGATGGATTGGTTTCTTTGGCATGTTCCAAGTTCTAGCACTGATATAAAAATGGACACAAGAGGCACTACTTAGTAAAGTATACCTTCTATCTTGAAGATACTCCCTGATGCTGTCAATAAGCGCAAGCTCCTTATAATCGTCAGGTGGCTGCTTCCGCTGGAGTTGAAAGAACATCTCGCGGAAAACCCTCTTCATATCAGGCTTCCGGGAGATCCGGACGAAAGCTCGACAGTCAAATTGTCCCCCAATTCTGTTGTACAACAGTTTGGCAAGTGTGGTCTTACCAATACCTGAAGATCCAACAACAGACACCACCTTGAGCTTCTGATCCTCATCATTGGCGAGCCGCTCGATGAACTCGCTCACCCGGCCATCAATCACTAGCTGGGCATCTTCTTCCCCATACGGCCTAGATGGCAACATAGGGCCAAATGACACATATCTCCGCCTGTGGTCGCAGCAATCCAGACCATACCTCCCATGCCGCTCAATGGCCTCCTCAACATAAATCCTGAACTGCGACACCATCTTCCCCATCTGCTGGTGCCTCTTGAGCCTCTTGGGAAGACGAGCAACCTTGACACGGCCGATTCTGCAGACGAATCTGGCCATGGTGTTCGCGCGGCGGCCAGGCCGCGGCGCTGCGCAGAACTCGTCGATGTAGTCCTCGATGTCGTAGGACAGCTCGCGCACCTCTCTCATCCAGCGCTTGGCCGTCGGGGGAGGGTCCTCCAGCTCCGACAGATCGGCGAGGTACGCGGCGACCACTCCAAGGTCGCCTCCCAGGAGGAGCATCCGATCCTTCACCCCCTTGGGTAGCCTGCTGCCATCGGGAGCCACAAGCAGCTCCTCCATCTTCCCAAGAAGGGATCCCATGGCTCCCTGTGAAGCACAAATCGGGGCGGCGAGGGGCGGGGCCTCCATCCCTGAGGACGGAGATCGAATCAACCATGGAGTACAGATTGAAGAACTGGGAAAATGGGGAGAACGATGATGGATATACTCACCGAGCTGCTTGTATCAAGCAATATAGAGAAAAGCAAATTGGATGAGATTCATCCTGGACGGTATCGAGAAAATCGCAGCCCAATGAAGATACGAACCCAGCTATCGGAACTTGGAAGTTGGAAGAGCACTGGTGAAGGCCGCAGAGACCAAAGACGGATCGGCGCAAGACACAGCAAGAGCTTTTCGTTCCCGAGGGACATGATCATCTACCTTATCAGCATGTTTTGACCCAGTACAATGGGTCAACGTCTATTACTTTCAATATAAGACGCTTTGATATTTTTTTAATTAACTTTTTTTTCAAAATTTGATCAAGTGTATATAAAATTTTAATGATATCTATGACAAGAAATTAGTTCAATTAAATATAAACTAATGTATATATTGCTTGGTCTTTTTTTGACAGAGCGAGTAGGAGAGATAGCAAGATAACCACAGTCAGATCGCCAGATCAATACTACACTCAGCGGATACAATACCTAAACAAGAGTAGGATATTACCTCTCATTGAGAGAGTATGAACATGTCTAAATCCTTATCTCCGCATCCATACACTTTTAGGTATCGAGGGCTACCCCTTTTATTATTGCCGATTTCTAGAATCAACAGTTGGCGCACCAACTAGGGGTTGCGCCGAGTTTCCTGTCGACAAGTGCGACGGAGCCAATCATCGACGTCGTTGGATTCAATTTCGCCCTAGGGCGAACCTTCCACTTTGGGAGCTTCGACTTCTTTGCCGGCGACTTAGGCGAGCTTCCCCTCTCTAACTCGGATTCTGTTACTGCAAAATACGACAGCCCGGGAGATTTGCTTAACTCCAGTGCAGGTACAAGACTTGTCTCAAGTGTCAAGAGCGTGCTAGCTGATTTGATCCTACAACTAGCAATGAAACAACAAATATAGTTAGATGAACGATAGCCGATCGACCGATAAGCCGATGTCGTATCGTTAGGGTTTAGCCGATGCAGTTAAACCAAATTGGCTCAATCTTTATGATGAACTGAACAAAGCAAACCCTAAATATGTCCCATCGGCTATAATACCATCTATCTTGTTTTTATCAATCACGTTTCAGATTGTATGGTATAAGTCACCTCTTGTTGAGAGATCGCAACCGATGCCCCGACTTGAAGCAAGAACTCGTCGAAAAACTTAAAAGAAAAAAGGGGGCAATGCGCCGAAAGTTGTATTGATTGGATGTTCGTCCCTTTTTACATGATCTTGGGTTTATATTTATACCCAAATTACAAAACCTGTCCATTATAGACACGACTCAAACTTTCCTAAAGACAAAAGGAAAAACAAAAAGACTCAAATTTAGGAGATAAAAGGAAAAAAACAAAAAAAAAGTCCATATGGCGGACTCTTACCATATCTCTAATTCAAGCCGGTATCAATATCCTAATTAATAGATATAATTGCGTTAAATGGACTCTATCTCTATACGGCAATACATCAGCTATCTTAATCTAGGCCCAAACCGAGCCCAAGTGAAACCGTATCGGCTGTCTTCCCATATCGGCTCATTTGAATCCGACTCTGCTTCCAGCCGATGCGCTCTCTATCTCAAATCTGCTTTGATTTTCCTCTTCATCTCTGAATCTGATGCTAATTTTCGTGGTTAACAAATTCAAACTAGTCAGGAAGGCTCACGATCACTTCAATCTTGTTTGGTTTCCCGTATGTCATGAGGACTTGCTCCAAGCTCGTTCTCTCCAACTCGGATTCAATCCAGTTATGGAGATCAATCTTGGCGAGTTCGAATATTTAATTTCCGATATTCCTGGGTTTTTTTCCCTTCCACTTTATCATTGTTCATTAGATTGATTTCTAATCACCGATTAATCACATGTGATGTTGCGGCATTATTGCTGTCGACAAGTGGCTTCACCTCCATGGTTGGTGGACTCCGCCGCCATGGGAGTCTTCGTCTTAACCGCCGGCCGCCTTCACCTCCGCCAACTAGTGTTTTTGCCTTCATGGCTAGCTTATAATGCCACCGACTAGTGATCTTGCCTTCACGGCTGGCCTATTAAGTTGCCGTTGATGGGCGTCTTCGTCTTCACAGCCGACCGCCTTCGCCTCCGCCGACTAGTATCTTCGCTTTTACTACTGCCCTATTCTGTCGCCGACTAGTAATCTCACCTTCATGGCTGGCCTATTACGTTGCCGTTGATGGGCATCTTTGTCTTCACCGCCAGCTACCTTCGTCGCTGCAGACTGGTGTCTTTACCTTCACGATTGGCCTATTATGCCCCCGCTGATGGGTGTCTTCATCTTCACTGCCGTCCACTGCTGACTGGTGCCTTTGCCTCTGTGGCTGCATGATTTCATCGTTGCTATGCGTCTTCATCTTCACCGCCCGCCTCCTTTGCCGCCACCGACTAGTGACCTCGCCTTCACGGCTGGCATATTACGTTGTTGCTGATGGGCTTCTTCGTATAAACCACCGGCCGCCTTTGCCTCCGCTGACTGGAGTCTTCGCTTTCAGGTCCTCTCGATCATCTGCCGTTGATTTGCATCCTCGCCTCCACGGTTGGTGGACTGCGCCACCGCCGTTGATGGGCAACCTCGTCTTCACTGTCGGTCGCCTCTACCACCATCAATTGGTCTTCTCGCCTCCATGGTTTTGCGACTTTGCCGTCATTGCTTGATAACTTTATCTTTGCCGCCGGCCGCCACAACTGCTTCTACGGTTGGTGTCTTGAACCTGTCTAAATTATTGTCTTCACATCCATCAACTTTTAGTCTCATGTGCTATCCCCTTTTATTATTATCGATTTCCTGAATCGAGGGTGCGTTTGGTGGGAAAATTATAAAGAGGGAATGGAATTTTGAGATGCGGTTGGGGGAATTGAGGAGTGACCCCTTGCTTTTTAATACCTGCTTTGGGGTGGGAGTTGGGAGACTATCTCAGCCCTTGATCATCACAAAAAATCTAGACCCATCGAATCTCTTTAGAAATTCTAGGCATTCCTAGCAAACAAGGGATCGAGACTAGGGTCCTATTTAATTTGTAATCAAAACATTCGAATTTTTGAGAATTTCAATCCAGCAGAGAAAAATATATTATGAAGGCATTTGATACAAAATATTTAAACTTTTATGGATTGGATAATCGTATTGAGATTTTGAAGGATAGTTAGTATGAGCTCCAACCTGCCTAATTAAATACCATCCCTATAAGTTTTTCCTGTGTTCTGTAACCTTATATTTTTTTTAAAATCCTATGGTTTTTCATGTGTTTTATAACATTGTATTTTGCACTTGTATTTCTCTTAAAATCCTATGTTTTTCTATTAATTCGTTTTTTTTTCCAATCCCACTTTTTAAAGGAGAATAAAAGAAAAAAAAATCTTGCCTACGACCAAGGTGTTGAGACTTGAGCGTTCTGTCTGTTGCCCGTTGACGAGCTTAGGAATTAGGATTAAGGTGTCAAGAGTCAACTCTAGCAGGCATGGTTTCCTAGAGAGAGGTCTTCGTTGCTGCCTATCGTTCTTGTGTGTCCTAAAAAATTCGAGTGGAGAGGGAAGAACCAGTAGCGCTAGCGCAAGCAGATTGTGGTTGGCGGCCATGGAGACCGCGGTGCTGAGCGCCGTGCTCAGAACGCTGGGGCCGAAGCTCTACGCGTTCCTCCGTGACGGGCACGACCTGTTGCGGCGGGACCTGGAGCGCGACGTCCACTACATCCGGAACGAGCTCGCCATGATCGCCGCCGCGATCGAGGAGCACGACCGCCGCCCGCCGCCCGCCGCAGGCGACGTGCGGAGCGCCTGGATCCGCGGCGTGCGCGACCTGGCCTGCGACATGGAGGACTGCGTCGACCGCTTCGTGCACCGCGCCACCGGCCACGGCCTGGCCTCCATGGGCGCCCGCGCCAAGTTCGCCGCCGTGATCCAGGAGCTCAGGAGGAAATCCGAGGAGCTGTCCCGCCTCAGAGCCAGTTACGCCGCCGCCGCCGGCGAGCCCAGCTGCTGGGTGGCTACAGGATCATCCGCGTTGACCCTGCCGGCGTCGTCGTCTGAGGCGCACACCCTTGCATCTGACATCGTGGGGATGGACGGGCCCCGGGACGAGATTCTTGAGCTGATAGGGGAAACCCAGGGCCAGCTCAAGGTGATCTCCATTGTTGGGTTTGGTGGGTTAGGGAAGACGCTTCTTGCCAGGCAAATCTACGAGAGCGACGCCGTCGCCGCGCAATTCCATCCACGGATTTGGGTTCGTGCCGCGGGGAAGAACGCAGAGGATGTCCTCATGGACATTCTCCAGCAGCTGGGGATGCCGGTACATCACTGCCATGCCAGCAATCTCGTTGTAAATCTCAGAAATTGCCTTGAATCCAAGAGGTAAGAAACCAACCACTGACATGTTCAACTGTTGTTACTGTTTGTTACCAAATCAATCTCTGTTGTGTGTCCTTCATCCTACACCTTTTGCGGCCTCTGAAAGCAATTGCTTCCAAGAACTACGAGGGATTGAGGAGCACTAGAGTTGTTTTTCTTGATTTGTTTTATACTCAACTTAAACGAAGTATCAGAAGGTACAACGTATTTTAGTACTAATCTACATTTCAGTCATACAGAGTAAGGTGAGTACAAAAAGTTAGCCCTCAAGTGCAGAAAGAATCACATGTATGCGGTATCCCTCAAGTTCAGTTTCGCCTTAATCCGTGTGATAGAAAGCCAGAATAGGAGTAAACAAAAGATGTATGAATTGCTGTGTGCATGCATTAACAGTTCTGATTTCCCTGTATATGCATCACGCATGTAGATCTGGTCACCTTATTGATGTAGTTTTTCAGAAAACTGTCCTTTGACTCTGCACCAAGTGACCCATTCTGAATGCTTATTTTCAGGTTCTTTGTTGTAATTGACGACATGCAGAGGGAATATTGGAACAGCTCTTTCAGAAATGCCTTTCCTTCTGATACGGGACTGAGCAGCATTGTGATCGTAACGACGGCCATCCAGTCCATAGCAAATGCCTGCAGCTCTCGCAACAGCCATGTGTACGTGATGAGAACCCTGAATGAGGAACACTCAAGACAGCTATTCTTGAAAGAAGCATCATGGAAAGATTACCCACCAGGTTCAGAAGCAATCCTGAAGAAATGTGATGGTCTGCCGCTTGCTCTCGTCACAACAGCCCAATTCTTGCAAAGCAGATGTCAGCAGCAGCCTCTGGGATGCGCAAAGCTGTGCGACAACCTGGGTAAGCATCTTGTGACAGAAGACACCTTAGCAAGAATGAAGCGTGTGCTTGTTCACCATTACAGCAGCCTCCCTGGCCATGTCATCAAGGCCTGCTTGCTCTACCTGGGAATTTTCCCCAGTGGTCATCCTGTCAGGAGAAAAACTCTGATAAGGAGATGGTCAGCTGAAGGATTCGTGGGAGCAGACCATCACCGGAGCTCTCTAGATGTCGCCATCGACAGCTTCGAGGAGCTCGTTAACCGGAGCATCATCCAGCCTGTTGATGTGAGCAGCAACACTGAGGTGAAGACCTGCCAAACTCACGGTATGATGCTTGAGTTCATCCTGCACAAATCCATATGTGACAACTTCATCACATTTCTGTACGGTCAGGCTCGCCTGCCTGACAAGATCCGTTGCGTTTCCATACAACAGAACAGTGGTAGTAAGACCAGAGTGGATTCAGACATTGATCTGTCCCTTGTCCGGTCTCTGACGATCTTCGGAAAAGCGCACAAGTCTTTCCTGAATTTCTCCAGGTATAAACTTCTCCGGGTTTTGGATCTCGAAGAGTGTGATGAATTGGAGGACGAGCATCTGAAGAAGATATGCAAGCGGTTGCTTCTCAAGTACCTAAGCCTCGGCCGTGGAATTACAGTGCTTCCAAAGGAGATCGCAAAGCTGAAATTTCTTGAGACGCTCGATTTACGGCGAACGGTGATTAAGTTTCTTCCCATACAAGTGCTCGAGCTGCCATGTCTGATTCATCTGTTTGGAGTGTTCAAGATCCAAGATGCTGACCAGCAAATGAGGAAGCTCAAATCCTTCCTGACGGAGAAAAGCAAGTTGGAGACACTGGCCGGATTTGTCACCGATAGGTGCCAAACATTTCCTCAGCTCATGAAACATATGACCAACTTGGCAAAGGTGAAAATATGGTGCGAGAACACCGCAGATGCCAGCAGCAGCAGCAACTCTGATGTTCACCTGTCAGAGGCCATTCAGGAGTTCATCCAGAGAGGCACAGATGTGAACGATGTCCGATCACTCTCTCTCGATGTCGGCGAATGCTCCCAAGAATTTCTCAACTTCTCTTTAGGAGATTCATGCTACCTAAGCTCCCTGAAGCTGAAAGGAAACAAGATATGCAGGTTGCCACCGTTCGTCACCTCGCTGGCCGTTCTCACTGATCTGTGCCTCTCATCCTCTGATCGCCTCAGCTCTGATGTTCTTGCGGCCCTGAGCAACGTCCGCGCGCTGCGTTACCTGAAGCTGATCGCGCGTCACCTGGACAGGTTCGTGATCGAACGCGGCGATCTGCAGAGCCTGCGACGCCTGCACATCGTGGTGGTGTCCATGACGACGATGAGCAAGCAGCAGCCAGAGATCCAGGAGGGAGCCCTGCCGAATCTGGAGTCGTTCCATCTCCTCTGCAAGGATCTGGATGGCCCCTGCGGCCATGGAGGCATCAGGATCGACTCCCTCGGGCTCGGGTGCCTCAGGGAGATTGTTCTTGACGACGGAGTTCGTGAGACGGCGAAGGAGCAGTGGAAGGACGCGGCGAGGCGGCACCCGAAGCGGCCCAAGGTGGTGTTCGTCGGAGCGGGAGACGTCGTCGATCGGCGGCGGGTGGGTGCTGCTGCTGCTGCCGCGCCTGCAGCAGGAGAGAGCAATTCTGCGATGGCACCGGCGGCGGTGGCTTCGGTGGTGGCCGCCGGCGACGTCAAGAGGCCGGCTAGGGAGGAATCCGATATCTCCGCCGCGCTGGCGAGCCTTCCGGCGAAGATGGCGAGGCTGCTCGGCGCTGCGAGCATCCACCAGAGTAGTGGGACTCAGGGCGAGCTGTCCTGCGGCGGGAACGGAGCATCACAGCGCCATTTCAGCTAGACAGAGATACAGAGAGCATAGCGTGGTAACGGGTAACTATCTCTGTTACCTCTGTTCCATATTACATGTCGTTTTTAGTTATATTCTAAGTTGAACTTGTATAGTTTTGATCGAGTTACATATAAAAGTAAATACTACTCCACTATAAGAGCAGGTACAATAGCAAATTATAAGCTAGCTATACACATATTTTAAGAAGATAAAATAGGGGAGAGAAAAGCAGTCGGCTACATATTTGTAGCCAGCTATAGTATGGACTCTGAGACACATTGTGTGTGTATGATAGATGAGACCAGATTTAATAGGGTAGTATGTAACTGTTGTATGAATTAGCTATTAAATTAACTATAGATGATTTAAAGCTATTAGTTGGCTATACTATTAAACTTGCTCTAAAACATGTTAATTAAAATCCACTATAAAACATGTTGTTCTGATAGTGTATTTATTTAGTATTGGAGATGTTAATTATTTTTTACTGTATAAATTTGCTCTTAAAAATAAATTTGACCGAGTATAATACTAGAACACCTCCCGTTGTGGAACTAAACCTCCAATTAATGTAAGCATCTAGGAAGAAGAATCTTTATTTCTTTAATTCAGCTTCACAAGAGAAAGTTACACTCAACCTGAGTACCTGACGTTTTATCTGCGCTTCCGCAACGTCTTATTTGCTCACGGATTACATATGACTGCAAGTACATACACATTTCCAATTATTAGGCAACAGTAATTACTCACTAATTGGCCTTGGTTAGGCTTATTTACGTGTTCTAATTGGTGATAACTAGAGACATATTTAATTATTAGTCATTATTTCTAGCTTTTGAGAGAGATGATCCCATTCTGGATATTCCACTGCATGCTCCAGTGGTTGTTGACGTTCTTGTAAGTCCAATAGGCCCATCCGAAGGTAGCTCGTCCATAAACATCTAGCTGGGCTTGTGCAAACCTCTGATAATCCTGGTTAGATGCTCCCTGCACATTCCACTCAGCCACCCACTCTCCTGCATATATAATTAAGCAACATATATGTATCGATCACGTTCAAGAACTTGTAATCTTCATGTATAAACAGTACTCACTCCCTCTCTAGGTTGGTTGAAAGTAATTGTCATTTTGGATATGGCCAATATTAAATTTCAAGAATTTCGACTACAAATATCTTCTAAAATATTTTTTTCTTCTGAATATGAAGACCATATATATAAATTAATCTTAAAATACACTTTAATAAAATAATATATTTGTTAATATTTACATATATTGTAGTAAAAAATACTGATTAGAATTATTTCTTTGAGACCGTGTCCTCCAAAACGACATTTACTTTCAACATGAAGCGAGTGCTCCATGTTGAAAGTAATTAAATTCGCTAGAGAAACTTGCAAATGAACTTACCCACGAACGTCAGCGGCCCATTCGGCCTTGTGACGGTGCTGAGTTCGTCGGAGCGGTTGGTCCTGACGTAGTCGATGTTCTGGTCGACGGTGAGGCCGTTGAAGCTGCTGGTGAAGAGGTTGTAGTAGTGGACGTCGAGGACGGCGCCGGGGAAGCCGGCGGCGAAGCCGAGGAGCTCCGTGTTGCTGGCGGAGAGGCGGTTGGACATGACCACGTACGCCGTCGAGGTGTACTTGCGGACGGCGTTGTAGCCGTCCTTGTAGTATCTCATGAGAGCCGGGAGAGTCACCCCGGGTGCCAGTGGCTCGTTCAGGAGCTCCACGGCCAGGAGGCTGGGGCTACTCGCGTATCTGTGTAGAGTAATTTAATTATTTGAGAGTAAAGTTCAGCAAACTATAATAATTATTTGAATGAAACTATCATTTCGCTACAACTTTAGTTTTGTGCTGTATTTCACAACGGGTTTATCATACAACTATGAGCAATTTTACGGTCCTTGAGGAGGTAAGTACCATTTTTTCTATTGTAAATTTGGTATCTCATGGTACCTCATGGTACCTAGGTACGATGATGTACCATGAAAATTTTGGTACCTCATGATATCTCCTTAAGAACCGTAGAATTGCTCTAAAACTATAACTGTATCCCCTAGTGGTTGAACCATCTTTCGGATTGTCATATACTCCCTCCGTTTCTAAATATTTGACATCGTTGATTTTTTAGCACATATTTGACCGTTCGTCTTATTCAGAAACATATGTGAAATATGTAAAACTAGATGTATACATATAAGTATATTTAGCAATGAATCAAATGATAGAAAAAAAATTAATAATTACTTAAAATTTTTAAATAAGACGAACGGTCAAACGTATTTAAAAAAGTTAACGGCGTCAAATATTTAGAAACGGAGGGAGTATACTATTATTATAGACTTACAATCACTTGCAGTTATTTGGAATGACAAGCAAAAATTGCAGCAAACTAATAGTTTTGAAAAAAAAACTTATAGCTTACTAAAATTTACTGTTTATTTTACAATAAGTAAATTAAATTAGGACAAACCATTCATGATTAATGGAAATTCCTCGTATTTTACTTCCGAAGAGATAATGGATAAACTAGACAAGACAAATTAAACCTATTTTGTGTAGTGAATTGAAATATCTATGTGGAATAATTAAAATTGTGACCTGTGTGTGAGGAAATCGATGACTTGGACAGTTTGGGCGATGTTGGCATCCGTGGTGCCCCAGTCCTGTGAACCATCTCTGGAGGCACTGTGCTCAAACGGGTTCTGCGACCCAGGTGCAGCGTGCAGGTCCACAATGACTCCCAAATTATACTTCCTGCAATGTACATACGGAGGACACATGCATAGAAAATCTCTGTCATTTGTAAAGTACAACCATCTATCAAGGGACTGCTCATTGTCCTGATTCCAAACCAATTTATTCTTCCCCCAAAATCAAAATTGTTGGAGACAGAGAATTTAATCATACTTGACTTATGCTGGAAATTAAAAAAAATGAGCATATGCTTTTAATTTTGACTAAATATGGAACAATTATACACTTACTCTGCCCATTTGAATGCATTATCCAAGGCTTGGAGGGATCCTCCAACGAAAGGAGCAGGAGGATTGGGGTCGCTAGCAATCCACCATCCAACTGGAATTCTCACTGCGTTTAGCCCACTTGTTGATATGAACTTGAAGTCGCTCTCAACTATGTATGTGCGCCAGTGTTCCTGCAAAACACAAAAAAATAGGATATATACTTATAATTTGTACATGTGCAATAATTAAAAAGAGGTGGCAATCTGCCTGTTATAAAAAAAATTTGCATCAATATCACGAGATATGTAGGTAATTCTCATCAAAATGCAAGGATTTCTGTGTGCTTATCTATATATATATCCTGGCTGTCATTTGTTGACTAGTACTACCTCCGTTTTTTAATAGATGACGCCGTTGACTTTTTCTCACATGTTTGACCCTTCGTCTTATTCAAAAAATTTACGTAATTATAATTTATTTTGTTATGAGTTGTTTTATCATTCATAGTACTTTAAGTGTGATTTATATCTTATACATTTGCATAAAATTTTTTAATAAGACGAATAGTCAAACATATAAGAAAAAGTCAACGGCGTCATCTATTAAAAAACGGAGGGAGATCTATTTCTCTCATGGAATACCTAGGACTGGAGAAAATGTGAGTGGACTCAAAACCTAAATCAGAAACCAGACGGGTCCTTGTAGAAAAATTAAGATGGTTTTCATCAATTTCGTCCAAAGTACTTCCTGGAAACGTTTATTCATAGCGCAGCCATTATTATTTGACTATACCAGTTCTCGCCGTACCTAATTATTCAGAGACAGCTGTCTATATAATTTTGTCAAAGAATAAGAATGGATTGAATGCATCAACTGAAAACCAAACTTGGAAGCCAGCTAGTATGTATCTAGATGCATGGATCGTTTTCAAGAGATTAAGAGCTTTTCCCATCAACAGTCATTTCCCATTGGACTATGGAAGCCAATATAAATATCACTTTCTGGGAATTGAACAGCTGAAAAGTTGGTATACTAAAGATTAATTCAAGTTGGTCAATTAGTCTTTTTTTTATGTTCAATCTTACTGGTTTGTGGTTAACCAAGTCAAACATATTTTACTTCGATCATAAGGATATTTACATTAATATTTCCTCTATATTTAAATATACAATACTATTAACTTTACACGTTAATTATGTTTGATTCTTGTGATTTATTTTATCACTAAAGATATTTTAAGTATAAATTATTTATATTTACACTAAGTTTTTTAATAAAATAAATAGTCAAACGTTATGTCTAAAAATCAGCAACAATATAAATTTAAAATCAGACGGAGTATAACAATAGCACATATATGAAAACAGAGCTATCCTCATGTTTCTTCTCTTTTGCCATATATATACTCCCTCCATTCTTAAAAAAATAAAACTAGTACGGATGTGATATATCCTAGTAATACTCCAACTTAGGGCTTGTTTGGAGGAGCTTCTAGCAGCTGCAGCTTCGAGAAGCTCCCCCCAAACAGTCTAGCTTTTTGTCTAGATTCTGAGAATCTGTAGTTGTAGAATCTGGAAATGAACTAGAAGCCAGAAGCTGGATTTTCCAGCTTCTCCAGATTCTCACCAGCTAGCTTCTCAGCAGCTGCTTCTCAGAATCTTAAGCTCCTCCAAACAGGCATTTCGTACTAGGCTAATTTTGTTTGGGAAATATGTGTCATAACCAACTTAGTATATTAGAATATGATGCATTTCGTACTAGGCTAATTTATTTTGGGATATGGAGGAAGTAGTCAAGTAATTGGTTCTGCAATTTGCATATTCCTTTTACTATATTTCGAGTGTTCAGATATTTACCCCATTCAAGACTATATATCTTTAATTGTACGTTTTGTATCATACGTCCAAGTAACAAGTGGAGCTGAAATGAGTTTGACATGTGTCTTACCCTGAGCACTTGTGTGGCCTTTGCTTTACCATATCCATTGCATATTTGGTACTCCCCTTGTAGACCGCCTACCCTAGTGACCACAAACACAGAGGGGTCATCGTCGCCCCAATTTGTCTCCCCATCATAATCTGCTGTAACTGAGTCGCTTGTCTTCGCCTAGCATCATCACAAGAGAAAAAGGATTCAGATTTTGCATCAAACCAAAAGAAATAATCTTGGTAAGGATTAGAATAAATTTAGCAAGGCATACTAAAAATTTATTTTGACTTGCTGAATTTAATTAGCAATATTTCGTTTCTATTTAAATTCAGCTACAAGAGATATATTGTATTCCACCTATGCTATGCATCCAAGCAAAGAAAACGAGTGGCTATGGTTTGTAAGGGATTAAGAAACCTAAATTAATCCTCAAAACTAGGACTCAAGTGGAACCCTTAACCTACCACTACAAAGGCATATGGCTTTTAATCTTACTAGTTAAGAATATTTGCTGATACAAAAGAGAGAAAATGAGTGGATAGATAAATATTGTTGCTACATGATGGTTGGAAAAAGAACAGAACAGTAATAGTTTTATATTATATTAATGGTCAGTCTTTATTAATTGTTATGACCGTTGTAAGTACAATCATTTAATGTGTATTGTTTAAGAGTTTTTATCGGGTTCTACCTTTACACTTGACATAAGTTAACCAGTAAAGAAGCAAATTGACTAACTAACCTTCTACTCTTAAATATACCTTCTCAGGTTAGACTAAATATGTAATTAGTCAACAAAAACCGAAAAATGTTTCAAGCTAATATATATAGTATTGGTCAAGCTTAGCGGGCAAGAAAAAAACAATTAATTTTAGCCGTATAAAATTTGACTGCCGAACACTTTGACTCTTTGATTTAGTAAGCTCGAGTTTATTTTGTCTACGTTGAATCCCTTTGACCCATGTAAAGATAGTCCAAAGGAACATTGGCTCACTTCTCTTTGCTAAAAAAAAAGCAGGAAGCCGTCACCATCATGCTAAAGTAGATTAATTCGCCCTATAGCTAGCTTTATTATCACTTAATATTACTAACTATGTTTCTCATTTTATCACTTAGGACATGTAGAACAGTTATTATAATAACACTCTTAGCTATACTAATTAGTGCTGAAAAAAAAGAAAGAAATAGGAGATAAAACATCGTTGCTACGATTAACAACGACTCTTAATTTTTTTAAAGTTAAAACTTAGCTGCATAAGGATGGAAAGAAGGAAATAAAGATAAATAAAATTAATGGTTAGAGGTTTTGTTGTCTCAACTGTCACATGGGATGACAGTCTTGCATAGTTTAAGGGCTCATAACAGGCTTTAACTTTAAACATGCCATCCCTAACTTTATCACTTATTATTACTAAGTACTAATTAACTATCTTTTAGCACTACATTATTTGATCCTCCAGCTAGCTTGATCTTTATTGATCTGCATGAAATGCGCTGGCCACATTTGTCGTTGTCACCAATATTGTTCAAAGAACAATACAAGCCAACATGCATATGGACCATGCTCGCAAGTTGGCAGCTATCATCAGCACATGTATATATCTATCCCAGCCTAATCCACTACTAACTTAGCTATAGCTACTTGTTGCCATTGGAGTACTATTATGCAATGCAAGAGGTGACTCTTGTACAGTGACATCAATCAATTTTTCGGCGTCCTAATTACCTGCAGGAACATGCCATTGGGTGCCCTGATGCGCGCGCGAGTCTTGTCGCCGTTGCGCACGATCTGGAACGCCTCCCCGGGCCCCGGCGACGCCACCGTCGCCACGACGGTGACCCCGTCGCCGGCGACGGTGACGAACAGGTTGTCGAACACCCTGAGGTCGAACGTGTCCTCGTCGATCCTCCACAGCTTGAAGGTCTCCCACCCCGAGGCGCTCGTCCGGTTCGCCACCAGGATGGTGCCGCCGCCCTGCT
Organism: Oryza sativa Japonica Group; assembly: GCF_034140825.1. NCBI lineage: Eukaryota > Viridiplantae > Streptophyta > Magnoliopsida > Poales > Poaceae > Oryza > Oryza sativa. Next base: position 12,275,598 of record NC_089044.1, read on the forward strand.
CGGCGCACAGGTACATGTTCTGCGTCACCGACTTGAATTGCAGCTGGGTTCCATCCTAAAATGCATAGAAAAGCGTGTTCTCTGATCATAAATGTTTGATGTTTAGAATAAGATTTGATAAGATTTTTGAAGTTTTTAATCATCCAAATGTACTTACCAGGAGGTCTTTGTTTGGAATGTCGTCGAAGAGGGAGGGAAGGATCCAGCCCTCCGTGACGAGCCAACCTCCGAGGTTCACCGCCCGAATGGGGGGCGACGGGGCGCCCCGTTTCGCGGGCCGCACCGTCCTCCCATCGGAGACTGAGAAGAGGCACGGCGAGCAGAGGAGGAGGAAGAGGAGGAGCTCAAAATGGCGCATGATGAAGACGAAGATTTTTCAGCTCTTGATGACTATCTTAGCTCAGCTTGCCAATGTATATATATACACAACGTAGTGCAGCGATCGATGCATGTGCGTGTACGAACTGCGTAATTAATGGATAGACGTGCGTGCTTAGAATAAAAATGTGGACATCCAGAGTTGAATAGCTTGATGCCTACGTGCGACGTTGTTGGCGTCCTGCACGCTTAATAATGAAGCTGCTTTGACGTTTGACCGCAGCCGTCCGATCGATGGTGCGGCTGGCCGGATGCCATTTGGTTTGACCCGTCAAACTCCGCCGGTGGCCGTCGGATGCTCATCGAACGGATATCGCATCGATCTTCAGATAATCGTCAGATTGGATAACGTATACGGATTAGTTCCGATCCAGGGGTGTGGATTCAGCGGCGCGGGCAAATTCTATTGGCTGCGTGAGCTTCTTAATTTTGTCAGGTAGACATATATATAGTCAGTCCGGCGCTGATACGTAGAAATGATGAATGAATTTGGATAAAAATATTGTGAGAATGACATGAGAAATAACGATTTAACATGTTCATATACTGAGCTTTAAAATGTAATAATATGTAGATGATGTATGTAGTTATATTTATGTTTTAGTGTTTGGTGCGTTTGACTTCCTTGCATGCTTCTTACTCCGTTTTAGGTTATAACATGTTTTGACTTTGGTTAAAGCCAAACTGTTCTAAGTTTGACTAAGTTTATAGATAAATATAACAATTTTTATAATACTAAGTTAGTTTCATCATACTAATAATTGAATATATTTTCATAATAAATTTGTATTGGGTTCAAAAAGTTACTAATTTTTTTATAAACTTGATCGAACTTAAAGCAATTTGACTTTGACCAAAGTCAAAACGTCTTATAACCCGAAACAGAGGGAGTAATTAATAATTGTTATGCTTGCATCTTAAGCTTTAGGTTTTTAGTGTGTTACGTAGATATGAAAGGTATCGCTTTGTTTAAAATATAATAAACTTTGAGTCTGGATACACGATATTAAATATTAAGAGAGTATGTGTAATTAAATGAAGCGAGTTTGTGATTGACCAAGGAAAAAAAAGAGAAGACGAAGAAATTAAACATGAAAAAGGTTATGATTGGTTAAGAAGCGTTTGTTGGTGGAAAAGTTGTTATGTTTTAGATAAATTTTAAAATCTTTTAAATTACTATATTTTGCAACGAGGGAGATTTTTTTTAAAAATCAATCTCTAAGAGAAAAACTATTCGCATGTGCAGCGTACTACACCCTGGCGGAAGAAACATGCATGCAAAGCTTCTATCAAAAAATGCAAGGAATCTCAGATACTGACAGGCTTGAACATATATATGTGCGATCGCGACGATATGTCGATCGATCAGGCGCCATCCGTGCCGTTCGATTTTGTGTGTCAGAAAATCTCGGCCCTCCATTCCGCGCCAGCGGTATGCTATGAGCCTATATGGAATGATGGATGCTCCCCCGGCCCGTGAGGCCATAAGACGTGCACGTCTCCGCCATGACCCGTGAGACGTGCACGATCCCATGCATGCATCCGGAGAGTGGAGACAAGCCAGACAGAGTGGCTGAAAATTTGACGTTTTGTCGCTCTAACTATTTGCCCCTTTGATTACTTATCGTTACAATCAGAGGAAGGATCACTACCATCAAATTGATTTTTTGCACATGGCCAAAATCGATTTTCACTGACGGCTGGACAGCCTGCATGCACCAAAATATATGTGAAAATCGGATTTTTCATGTGGATAGAGCAACCGTTTATGCAAATCCGATTTTGGCATGTGTATGTATAAGCCGTTCGACTGTGAAAACGAAGAGTCGCAAAAAAAAAAACCCAAAATTCAATTTCCTGTTGCCCTGAAACCCCAACACTAGAATTTTAGAAGCCGCCGACACTGTCGACGCTTGAAGCCACTGTCGCTACCGTCATCATCGCTCGAAACCACCGGCAAATCTGTGCGTGTGGGTGGTGGAGAGGCAGCGGGATCCATGCGGAAGGGGGAGGGGGCATCGGACCCGTCTTTCCCATCGCTGCCGTCGGTGGATTCGCACACATGGGAGGTGGAGCGGCGACCGGATCAGCACCAGAGGGGGAGGGGGCGCCGGATTTCGTCACAGATTAAATAGATTCTTGTAGTGCCCTCCCGTTGCCACCGACGGTGGGATCCCTCTCGCCCAAGCCCGCCACCCTCGTCCGCCATCACCTCGTTGGGGAAGGAGGTCCCCGCGCCTAATCGACACCAACCGAGGTACCCCATGATTGATACAACGCCGCTAAGCCTCCCGCCGCCAACAAGCTCTCCACTGCCGCCACCCTCCCCATCGTTGTATCCACTGCCACCGCCGGATCCGTTGCATCCGCCCTCCCTATTGCCCGGCGCTCCCACCCATCCGTCACCGAATCCCTCCGGCGTAGGCCACTCCCGTCTGCCCACTTGCTGCCATCGTCATTTTCGTGGCTGTCACCACCGTCATCGCGACCACGGTGAAGGAAGGAGAGGGGGAGCCACGATCGCTTTGAGGAGAGGACAAGAGAAGATAAGGGAGGAGTGAGAAGAGAGTTGAGGAGTGGGGAGAGGCGTGCGAGTGGAGTGGACGGGAGGAATTAATGGGACTTAGTGAGAGAGAGGAGGGGAGAAAAAAAAAGAGCGGGGAGAGAGATGTATTTTCACATGCGGGTCTCTTAGTAGGGGCCTTTTAAGAGGCTTGCCTGCGAAAATTGATTTTCACACGCGGTTCTTGATCTATGCTTGGAAAATCGATTTTTACATACATGAGAATTATGGTCCGTCTACAATTTTAAGGGGTCTCATTTAAAAAGTCGATTCTATGATAGTGGATATATAGGTGAATGATACGTGGATCAAAATGGCAAATAATTGAGACCCATTCTATGTAAGCCCCTGCACTCCACCCTAAGCTCTTGATTAAGCTTCCGATGCCACGGCCCTTCGCTCTGCCTCTCCACAACTAGCATCGCCATACCAGCCTTGATGGTTCCCGCGTTCGTCGCCTTTAGCAATGTAGCCTCGATCTCGCCACTATCGCTAGCTGACCTCAAACCGTGATGTTGCCGTCTCTCTATGCCACCATAGCTGGTCTAAGAGCGAGTGACTTCAAGCATATATGAAGAAGATAAGAGAGATCCTGTCACTGCATTGACAGAGCTATCCTTGAGCAGCCGAACTATCTGACTACCTATATATATATAGTTGGATTGTTCAACGTAGTTCCGGACTATCCTATTAGGCTTAATTCCACTCCAAGTTTTTAAAATTTCAAGAAACGCCTATTCACACCTCCTCCCTCTAGATGACATATCCGATTGACGGAGCGTGGGGCTCCTCACCGGGAGACCGCGCAGGCCCCCCTTTGCTGGTTCGGCCGGGGGCGCTAAGTGAGGTTCTTCACCCTCGATCTGTGGAAAGTTCGCGAGAGAACAAATGCGCAAGACACGGGCGACGTAGACAGGTTCGGGCCGCTGAGAAGCGTAATACCCTACTCCTGTGTTCTGGTGGATCTGTGTGTGAAGGAGTTACAGAGAGCTGGAGAGCAAGAGTCGTCTGAGAGTCCCCTCCTCGTCCCCCCTTTTTTCGGTGGGCAAGGTCCTCCTTTTATATCTCAAGGGGATACCACATGCACCACTTCTACCTACTCTTCTTTTGGGTGGGGACCCACCCTATCTTCACCAAAACTTGGCTTGCGCCTTCGCCTGGAAGCTAAATCACAGCTTGTCCTTGAGTGAGGCTCAGCGCCGTCACTCGCCTGACACAGGGGATAACCCTGTCATTTCCTCATTAATGGGTGGAGATTTGCAATGGCCGCTGTCCGAATGACTCTCTGATGGGATGGGTCATACCTACCTCCACTCCGCCGAAAGCAGATGCAACGTGGGAGCATGGTTGTCTGCCGATGACGTGACCGGCGTCAGACCAGTCACAAACCGGTCATTCTTGTCCACCACGCGTCAGTTTAGCATGCCGCACGTCTGCCCTTCTTCATACAATGACTTCCTTGCCATGGTTGCGATGAAGCCTGGAATGAATCTGGCCGGGACTGACGTGCCAACTCCAGGAGTTAACACGCCGGCTCCGGCTAGGGACGAGCGCCTGGAGGCTCTCATCATTCCGACGGGACGGGGCGAGGCGTGTGACAGGCCGCCTGTTGCCACCTAACCCGCGATCTGACCGGTCTGTGACCGGTCACACACTGCGACCGGTCACGGACCGGATAAGCGCGCGCTGCGCTGCATTAAATGCGGCGTGGCGCGCTCGTCCAAACCGCAATAAATGCGGTTAGGTGAGCCCTGCCGTGCTCACCTAACCCACACACGTGGCGCCAAAACCACAGGGGGTCGGGGCGTCCCAGCCCTCGGGGCCGAAACGGGAACGGCCCGACCCCTCGGGGAGACAGAGGGAGGGGTGACCATGTCACCCTCGGGCCCGACCTCCCCGAGGGGGTCAGGCCACGGGGGTGACCGCGGCTACTCAAGCCTCTAGTCACGATACCCCCGGTCCCATGTCACCGACAGTAGCCCCCGGCGTTACGCCAGGGCGATCGCCCCCCTCGAGGGAAGCGCTCGGGCGTGACGCCACTCCTTAGGCCCGGTGACAGGTTGGGCCGGTCTCTACAGGCGGGCAGAAACCCAGCGGTCGCAAATCGCGCGCATCGGCAAGGGAAAACCGACCGACAATAATGAGCAGCCTCTTCAAGACCGCAACATTACTCGAGCAGCGTGCGAATCGGGACGAGCCGGTTCGTTTCGCCTGGAGACATGATGATGGCGCTTTTCACGATTGGCAAGCGCAGTTAATGCGCGCACAATCTGCCCCATCTCAACCGCCACGGCCGCACATCTGCCGCGTGCGCTGCAAACGGGCGAGTGGGGTTAGTGGAGGCGTGGGCGCGAGAAACGAGGGGGCGAGGTAGTGGGCGCGGGAAGCGAGGAGCCAGGCATAGCAAGGGTACAAAGACGCCAAGGAAGGGATTCGTTTCCTTCCTCTCGCCACTCTTCCCCTTGCCTTCGCCACTTGTGCTCTGACTCTTCGTTTCCTGCGCCCTACCCTTGCCATACTCGCTCGCTCTCAAGCTCCTCCTCCGCCGGCGTCATGGCACGGGGCTCCGCACCGCTCGATGGTAGCGTGCTGCTGCCTTCCCGCATCGTGAGCGAGAGGCAGGCTGGGCTGCCGCGCCGATTCATGCCGGAATCTGCCACCGGCCGGGAGGTGGTCGCGCTGGGCGAGGGACGCCCGGCGCCACACTACCCAGGGCGGTCCGTCTTCTTCCTCTCTTTCGCAATGGCTAGGCTGGTCCCGCCATTCTCTAATTTTTTCATGGATATTCTGGAGTTTTATGATCTCCAGATGGCGCACCTCACCCCCAACGCGATAATGACATTGGCCATCTTCGCGCACCTGTGCGAGATGTTTATCGGGGTGCGCCCATCTCTCCGGCTGTTCCGGTGGTTCTTCACCGTGCAGCCGGTGTCGCCGCCGACGATAGTCGGTGGCTGCTACTTCCAGCCGCGGGGGCAGGTGCTGAACCGCTACATTCCCTGCGTCCTCCGCAAAAAGTGGGACGACTGGAAGAGCGATTGGTTCTACACCCCCCTCGCCGACGAAGCGCGCCTCCGACTTCCGAGCCAGCCTCCAGCGCAGGCCTCCAGCTGGCGGGCGGCGGTAGATCTGGGAGACGGCTACGACGCCGTTCGTGACCGCTTGGCGGGTCTGCGATCCCAGGGGCTCACGGGGGCCATGGTGTTCGGCGACTATCTTCGTCGCCGGATCGCGCCGCTCCAGCGGCGCGCCCGGGGCGCCTGGGAGTACACCTGGCCCGAGGACTCCATGAGGACCCACCAGGGGCGCACATGGGACTGGGACCCTGAGGACTTCAGGATGGTGGTCCAACGGGTGCTAAATCTCAGCTCCGTGGAGGCATCCCTCATCCCCCAAGAGGTCCTCCCCCTCTGCTGCGATCCAGAGCGCGCCAACATCCTGACCATCATGCAGGAGGTCGGGGCGTCGGGGGAGCGGGCCCTCCGAGGCCACGATGGCGCGGGCGGGAGCCGCAGGGGGGAACAATCTACCCCAGGAGGGGGTCGTGCTTCTGGGCCCCGCGACGGGGGCCCGGGGGGCAGCCGCCCGGCCGACGCCCGGGGGAAGAGGAAGCAGGAGGGTACCCCTTCCCCATCTCCTCCCCGAGGGGGCGGGGCGGTGCGTGCCAGCAGCAGGCGCCCGGAGGGTGCCGTGCCGACGTCGCAGCCCGAGGGGGAGCGAAAGAAGAAACGGCTCTGCAAGATGGGGGGACCGAGCCATGCCGGGGGAACCTCATCTCGTCTCCGAGGTGGTCGTTTAGCCGACCTCCCCGCAGGTTCGTCCCTGCGCTCGCCGCGGCCGTATTCATTCTCCCATCTCCCAAGGCGAGTTTTCACTCACCCGTTTCTTTTTGTCTTCTGGTTTTTCTTCTGCCTCAGCGAGATCCCGTCGCGCCCCTCCCGCCATTCCAAGTCCGGCCGGTCTGAGGCCGAGGAGACGGCGACCGCGGAAGCCCGGAGGCGGGAAGCTGACCGGCGAGAAGCCGCGGACCGCCTCCGGGAAGCCGAGGAGGCCGCCCAGGACGCCGTCCGGGTTCGCCAGGCTGAGGAGGCCGCTCGGGAGGAGGCCAGACTTCGCCGGGCCGGGGAGTCCGTCCGGGAGGCAGAGGCGGCGCGCGCACGCCAGGCGGCCTGCCAAGCCCCCGACCCGACTCCGCCCGAGGCGACGACGACTTCCGAGGCCACCCACGACGAGGCCGCGGGCGCGCCGCTCGGGCCCGACCCCTCGGGCGACGCTTGGGACGAGCCAGCTTCAGGGGGCGCCCCCGACTCCGGCACGTCGATTGGCGGGCCGAGCCGCGCGGCACCCACACCGAGGCGGCTCTCCCCTCTGCCTTCCGCTGCCCCACTGAGCGCGGAGCCCCTCCTGCAGGCCTTGGCCGCCACGAACACCACGGTGCTGGACGGGTTAAGTGCCCAGATGGAGGTCCTGCAGGCAGAGCGGGCAGAGCTCGACGCGGCGTGGGCGCGCGTCGAGGAGGGGCGGCGCTCGGTGGAGGCCATGGTGGAGGCGGGCCGCAAGGCACACCGCCGGCACACCTCAGAGCTCGAGGCCCGTCGTAGGGACCTGGCGGAGATCGCCAGGGAGGTGGAGGAGGAGCGGGAGACTGCCCTCATCGCCACCACCGTGCTCAACGAGGCGCGGGACGACCTCCGCCTCCAATACGGGAGCCGGGCGGCGGAGCTAGAGAAGAAGCTCGACGCCGCTCGGGGAGTCCTTGACGCCGCTGCTGCACGGGAACGGCGGGCGGCGGAGAACGAGGCAGCGTCCCGGCAGCGCGAAGAGGCCCTTGAGGCTCGCGCCACGGCGCTGGAGGAGCGCGCCCGCGCGAAGGAGAGGGACATGGCGGACCGCGAGGCCGCCGTCGCCATCCGGGAGGCAACACTGGCGGCGCACGAGGCCGCCTGCGCTGAAGAGGAATCTGCACTCCGCCTCCGCGAGGACACGCTCACCGAGCGGGGGCGAGCTCTCGAGGAGGCCGAGGCCGCGGCGCAGCGGCTGGCGGATAGCCTGTTCCTCCGCGAGGCAGCGCGGGAGGAGCAGGCGCGCCGCAATCTGGAAGGCGCCCGCGCCAAGAGGGCCGCACTGGATCAGCGGGTCGCTGAGCTCGAGGCTCGGGCGAAGGAGCTGGATGCGAGAGCGCATAGCGGCGGGGCGGCCGTGGGCGACGGCGACCTAGCCGCCCGCCTCGCAGCCGCCGAACACAGCATCGCCGAGCTGCAGGGCGCGCTGGACTCGTCCGCCGGGGAGGTCGAGGCCCTCCGCTTGGCGGGCGAGGTAGGGCCCGGCATGCTTCGGGACGCCGTCTCCCGTCTAGACCGCGCCGGGCGGCAAGCGGGCCTCTGGGGCGGGCGGTGCGCGAAGTATGCCGCCAACCAGGGGGGCCTCGCCCAGCGCCTCTCAGAGATGGCCGGGACCCTCCAGCGGCTCCCCGAGGAGCTCGAGGAGACGATCAAGTCATCCTCGAGGGACCTCGCCCGGGGGGCGGTGGAGCTCGTACTGGCAAGCTACCAGGCCAGGGACCCTGACTTCTCCCCGTGGGCGGCGCTGGAAGAGTTCCCTCCCGGAACCGAGGACGGCGCGCGCGCACAGGTCCGGGACGCCGCCAACCACATTGTCCACAGCTTCGACGGTACGGCCCCTCGACTCGCGTTCGCGCTTGACTCCGACGAGGAGGGCGGTGACGACGGTGCGGGCGATGGCGACGACGAGGCTGGCGACCCGGGCGCGTCGGAGTGAGCCTCCAGGCCCCCGCCAATTTTAATAGCTTTTCCTTTTTCTTCCGAGGCCTTCGGGCCCCCTTCTTGTATAGACTGATTTAACCTGTAATCAAATAAAGAGGAAATTTCTGCGTCAGTTCTGTTTATTGCGTATATGAGACGAGGATGGTCTGTGTCGCGATCCTTCTGTGTCTTGGCTTGAACAAGGGCTCGTGCCCAGGTCCCAACCTCAAACAGCGCGGGTCGGGGCTAGTGCCTGGGGAGATCCACGTGTCGAGATTGGCCAGGCCGGGAGCGCGGTGACCGAGGGTTATGGATTACCCGATTGTGGGCCTTTGCCGATTCCCCCTCGGAGTTCACCACGCCCCGGGGCACGGCTCGGTTCTGGGCCCCGTTTGGCGATTTCCGCCGGCCCGGGCCACCGAGGGCAGGGTCGAGCACGAGTGTGCTAATTCAAGCCAAGATTCTTCAAAAGGAAACAATGGCACAGGCATAGTCCTTAGGAAATCGAAAAAACTTTTATTGAAATACGGAAGAGAAAAAAGATAAGTATATGCATGTGGTGGCCCCCGGCCAACCCTGCACGCCCGAGGGGGTGCGGGGTTGGCCCGAGCCCGAGACCTGACACCCGACCCCCACTAGGGGTAGAAGCGACGAAGGTGTTCGATGTTCCATGGGTTAGGCAACTCTGTGCCGTCGCCCGTGGCCAGCCGAACGGAGCCCGGCCGGGGGACGCCGATCACTCGATACGGACCCTCCCACATTGGTGAGAGCTTGCTCAGTCCAGCACGCGTTTGGACGCGGCGTAGGACGAGGTCGTCGACGCAGAGTGATCGGGCCCGGACGTGGCGCTGATGGTAGCGCCGCAGGCTCTGCTGGTAGCGCGCGGCTCGGAGGGCCGCGCGCCGCCTTCGCTCTTCCAAGTAGTCGAGGTCGTCTCTGCGAAGCTGATCTTGATCAGCCTCGCAATACATGGTGGCCCGAGGGGACCTCAGGGTGAGCTCAGATGGGAGGACCGCCTCCGCGCCGTAGACGAGGAAGAAAGGCGTTTCCCCGGTTGCTCGGCTTGGCGTGGTTCGGTTCGCCCAGAGCACCGCTGGCAGCTCCTCGATCCACGAGTCGCCGTGCTTCTTGAGGATGTTGAAGGTCTTGGTTTTGAGGCCCTTGAGGATTTCCACGTTGGCGCTCCACTTGGCCATTGCTTCTGGGGTGGGCGGGGGAGGCGAAGCAGAGCTTGATGCCCATGTCTTCGCAGTAGTCACCGAAGAGCTCACTAGTGAACTGGGTGCCGTTATCCGTAATGATACGGTTAGGCACCCCAAACCGAGCAGTGATGCCCCTGATGAATTTAAGCGCGGAGTGCTTATCGATCTTGATGACCGGATAAGCCTCGGGCCACTTAGTGAACTTATCGACAGCGACATAGAGATACTCGAACCCGCCCGGGGCCCGCCTGAACGGACCCAGGATATCGAGCCCCCAGACAGCAAACGGCCATGAAAGAGGTATGATCTGCAGGGCCTGGGCCGGCTGATGGGTTTGCCTGGCGTGAAACTGGCACGCCCTGCAACGCCGGAACAGGTCGACCGCATCGTTGAGAGCCGTCGGCCAATAGAAACCCTGGCGAAAGGCCTTGCCAACCAAGGTGCGTGAGGCGGAGTGGGCTCCGCACTCGCCTTCATGGATATCGGCGAGAAGCTCGACGCCTTGTTCCCGAGGAATGCACTTCAGGAGGACTCCGCTAGCCGCGCGCCGATAGAGGGTCCCTTCCACCAGCACGTAGCGCTTGGAGATGCGTTGGACGCGTTCACTCCCTTCGCGGTCCTCGGGTAGAGTCTTATCTGCGAGGTACGCCTGGATCTCAGCGATCCAAGCAATCAATCTAAGGGAGCTGGGAGCGCTCCCCTCGGGTCCCGAGGCCTGGACTCCGACGGGCCTCGGGGGCCGTTCAGGCGCGTCCGTCTCCCCTAGGGGGTTGGGTCGCGCCGACGGCTGGACAAGCCTTTCTTCAAAGGCGCCCGGTGGGGTCTGGGCTCGCGAGGAAGCGAGCCTTGAGAGTTCGTCGGCGACCGCGTTATCCCGTCTGGGCACGTGCCGAAGCTCTATCCCGTCGAAATGGCGCTCCATACGCCGCACCTGGCGCACGTAAGCGTCCATCTGCGGGTCAGAGCATCGGTAGTCCTTACAGACCTGGTTAACGACCAGCTGGGAGTCGCCTAACACCAGGAGGCGGCGGATCCCCAGTCCAGCTGCCACTCTGAGTCCCGCAAGGAGTCCCTCATACTCTGCCATATTGTTGGTCGCCCGAAAGTCGAGGCGGACCAGGTATCTGAGGACGTCTCCGCTCGGCGAGGTCAACGTGACCCCCGCTCCGGCGCCCTGAAGAGACAGGGAGCCGTCGAACTGCATCACCCAGTAGGCGGTGTGAGGCAGTTGTGAGGGGCTCGAGCTGGCCTCGGGGACGGAGACGGGCTCAGGAGCTGGGGTCCACTCTGCCACAAAGTCGGCGAGGGCCTGGCTCTTGATCGCGTGGCGTGGTTCAAAGTGCAAATCGAACTCAGAGAGTTCGATTGCCCATTTCACCACCCGTCCAGTACCCTCTCGGTTATGCAAGATTTGGCCGAGGGGGTAAGACGTAACCACTGTGACCCGATGCGCCTGGAAATAATGGCGCAACTTTCTCGAAGCCATCAGAATAGCGTAAAGCATCTTCTGGGCCTGAGGGTATCGGGTCTTGGCGTCCCGGAGGGCCTTGCTAATGAAGTAGACGGGCCGCTGCACCTTTCGGCAGGGCCGATCCTCTTCGCCAGGGGCCGCATCTCCAGGGCGCTCTTCGTCCGAGAGGCCACGCGGGGCGCACTCGGCTTCTGTGCCGACGACCTCGGGGTCAGAGGGCGACAGGTGCGGCCTTCCCGCAGTGGCCCCGGGGCCATCATGGGGGTCGGGGGCGCCTGGCACCATCAGACAAGCGGGCGGAGGGCCAGCTCCGGCCGTCGGGGGCCTCGGGCCGCCGTTCGGCTCGGGGGCCTCTCCTCCCTGCTCTCTCCCGGGTCGAGTCGACACAGGGTGGGGATGCGCGGAGTGAGGGTTGTCCTCGTTGCGCTCCACGACCAACGCCGCGCTGACCACCTGCGGGGTTGCCGCCAGGTAGAGTAGCAACGGCTCATCTGGCTCCGGGGCGACCAGGACTGGGGGAGAACTGAGGTACGCCTTCAACTGAGTGAAGGCCTGCTCAGCCTCCTCCGTCCAGGTAAACGGCCCGGAGCGTTTGAGGAGCTTAAATAGGGATAGCGCCTTCTCTCCCAGCCTCGATATGAACCGACTTAGGGCGGCCATGCAGCCGGTGACGCACTGCACATCCCTAAGCTTGCTGGGGGGGCGCATCCGCTCTATAGCTCGTATCTTCTCGGGATTGGCCTCGATGCCTCGGGCAGAAACCAAGAACCCGAGAAGCTTGCCCGTAGGCACGCCGAACACGCATTTATCGGGGTTCAGCTTTATGCGGGTGGAGCGGAGACTTTCGAAAGTTTCCGCTAAATCCGAGAGTAAGGTCTCTTGGTTGCGCGTTTTCACAACCAAGTCATCAACATAGGCCTCAACATTGCGTCCTAGCTGGCTACCCAAAGAAATTCGAGTAGTACGTTGAAAAGTAGGACCTTGTTAAGGTCGGTGTAGTCGATGCACATCCGAAGCTTGCCGTTCGCCTTGGGAACGACGACCGGGTTCGCCAGCCACTCCGGATGGATGACCTCACGGATGAATCCGGCCTCCAGAAGTCGCGCCACCTCCTCGCGGATGAAGGCTTGACGTTCCGGGGCCTGCCGCCGCACTTACTGCCGGACCGGCCTTGCGCCCGGCCGCACGGCGAGACGGTGCTCAATCACCTCCCTGGGGACCCCGGGCATGTCCGCCGGTCTCCAGGCGAAGACGTCGGCGTTTGCCCGCAGGAAGGAGACGAGCGCGTCTTCCTATTTGTCGTCCAGAAGACCACCGATTCGTGTGGTTTTGGACGGGCCGTCGCCCAGGGCAACCTCCTTGACCGGGACTTCGTCGCAGGTGACCATCCGCTGCCTCGGGGCGGCCGGGACGGAGGTGCTGAGCCTCTCGTCGCTGCCCGCGGGCTTGGACGCCGCGGCGAGGTGGTCCGCGCGCTGCTCCATACAAGCAAGCGCGACTTTGAGGTCGCCATGGACGGTGATGGGGCCACCGGGGCCCGGCATCTTCATCTGGAGATAGGCATAGTGGACCGCCACCATGAACTTCACCAACGTGGGCCTCCCCAGGACCGCGTTGTAGGGCAGACTGAGGTCCGCCACATCGAAGTCCACCCGCTCCGTGCGGAAGTTGGCGGGACCACCGAAGGTGACCGGGAGGTCGATATGACCCAGCGGCCAGGTGTGCCCCGGCGTCACACCGATGATCGGCTGGGACGGCCGGAGCACCATCCCCGGGGCCTTGATGGCGTCAAAGGCTGCGGGGGAAAGGATGTTGAGGGCTGCACCCCCGTCTCTGAGGACACGCCCCAACTTCACATTGCAAACGGTGGGGGAAACCATCATCGCGATCTGTCCTCCCCGGGCAACGCACGGCGGGTGGTCGGTCTGGTCGAAGGTGAGGGCAACCTCCGACCATCGCGCCCGCCGCGTCGCCTTATGGGTAGGGGCCGCGGCCAGAAGCTCTCGCTTCATGGCCTTGAGGCTCCAGCGAGAAGCGTGAGCGCACGCTCCCCCATCGACGGTGGCGACGGTGGCCCCAGGCTCCTGGAACCCCAGGTCATCGTCGCCATCGTCGACGTCCTCGGCGGTGGCCTTCTGCTTGGCCTCACCTCGCCGGTTGCCGGCGGGAGCCGCCGGGGCCTTGCCCTCACGACGCTCCTGCCTCCTCTCCTCCTCCCACTTCCTCGTCCGCTCAGCCAAACTTTTGACCACGGCAGTCCGCGAGGTCGTGGAGGGAGGTGTTGTGCACGGAACACCACTTGCCGGTCGGGCGCTCCCTGCTGGGAGCGCCGGCCTCCTTCTTTTTGTCGCTCGCAGGCCTCCCCTTTCGGGTGGCCCGCGATGCGCCCTCGACGGCGAGGACGTGACCCTCGTCGTCGGAATGGGCCGACCTCTTCTTCCTCCTCCTGTCCCGCCGCTCTGACCGAGCGGCGGACCCGGGGGCGGCCGGAGCTGCCACACCGGAACCGGAGGAGTTCCAGGTCCAGGCCTCCTCCTTGCGAGCCACACGGTCCGCGAGCTGGAAAAGCTCCGCGGTGGTCTGGGGCTCCTTGGAGGCGATCTTCTCGAGCATGCGGTTGTGCCGCACGCCCCCCCTGAACGCGTAGATCACCGCGTGTGCGGGGATGCATGGTATGGTGTTGCGGACTTGACAGAACCGCTGAATGTACGAGCGAAGAGACTCATCGTCCCCTCGCTGTACCGCATGCAAGTCTGCTTCTTCACCTGGGCGCGGATATGTGCCCTGGAAGTTCATGGTGAACTGCTGGCACAAATCCTCCCAAGAGTGGACCGACGCGGGTGGCAAGTTCATTAGCCAACCCCGCGCCTGACCTTTCAGGGCCATGGGGAAGAAATTTGCCATGACCCTGTCATCACCCCCGGCGGCCTCGATCCCGGTCGTGTAGATCTGAAGAAACTCGGCGGGGTTGACGCTTCCGTCGTATTTTTCGGTGATGGTGGGCCGGAACCTTGGGGGCCAACGGACGTTCCGAAGGCTCGCCACAAAGGCTCGACAGCCGGCACCGCCAACCGGGGACACGGGAGGCTGGCCCCCGTGCCCGGACCGAAGTGGCGCTCCGGACGAGGAAGCGCCCTTCGTTGCATGGGCAGCACGACGACCATTGCGCCGGCGCTCGATATTGAGGCGGGCATCCGGCCCCCCACGCACATCTTCTTGGGTCGGAGGCGTTGACGAGGGAATGGCGGACGAACGGCGGGTAACGGCCGCCGCTCGCCGCGCCCTCCGCCTCGACGACCTGGAGCCGGCGGCGGCAGCGCCAGAGGTCCCGGTGGCGGAGGACCGCCCGCCGGCACCTAGGCGCTGCTGCGTCGTCATGACCAAGTCGGCCACGTCATCCAGCCAACGTCGGGCTGGAGTCTCTGGATCGGAGACGACGGGCGGGTGACGCAGGAGCGCGCCCGCAGCCTGGAGCGCGCCCTGGGGCGTGCCGCCATCGCCGTAGACGAGGAGGCGACGCTCCCCGTCTTGCCGTCCTTCTCCATTGCCCGCGGGCGGCGAAGTCACGGATCTTTCGACCTCCTCGAGCGCCTCCTCCCGCCCAAGATTTCGGCGAGAGGGGGACGGTGGAGTACGAGCTCGACGGCGCGGGTTCTGCTCCCCGTCGTCACCGCTAGCGCTCGGAGAGAGGTTGTGCGCCACTGCCCGTTCGGCCATTTTGGCTGAGCGGGAGAAGCTTGGCGCACACGAAAGAGGACGAGGACTTCGAAAGACACTTGCGCCCCCTACCTGGCGCGCCAGATGACGGAGCATGGGGCTCCTCACCGGGAGACCGCGCAGGCCCCCCTGTGCCGGTTCCGCCGGGGGCGCTAAGTGAGGTTCTTCACCCTCGATCTGTGGAAAGTTCGCGAGAGAACAAATGCGCAAGACACGGGCGACGTAGACAGGTTCGGGCCGCTGAGAAGCGTAATACCCTACTCCTGTGTTCTGGTGGATCTGTGTGTGAAGGAGTTACAGAGAGCTGGAGAGCAAGAGTCGTCTGAGAGTCCCCTCCTCGTCCCCCCTTTTTTCGGTGGGCAAGGTCCTCCTTTTATATCTCAAGGGGATACCACATGCACCACTTCTACCTACTCTTCTTTTGGGTGGGGACCCACCCTATCTTCACCAAAACTTGGCTTGCGCCTTCGCCTGGAAGCTAAATCACAGCTTGTCCTTGAGTGAGGCTCAGTGCCGTCACTCGCCTGACACAGGGGATAACCCTGTCATTTCCTCATTAATGGGTGGAGATTTGCAATGGCCGCTGTCCGAATGACTCTCCGATGGGATGGGTCATACCTACCTCCACTCCGCCGGAAGCAGATGCAACGTGGGAGCATGGTTGTCTGCCGATGACGTGACCGGCGTCAGACCAGTCACAAACCGGTCATTCTTGTCCACCACGCGTCAGTTTAGCATGCCGCACGTCTGCCCTTCTTCATACAATGACTTCCTTGCCATGGTTGCGATGAAGCCTGGAATGAATCTGGCCGGGACTGACATACCAACTCCAGGAGTTAACACGCCGGCTCCGGCTAGGGACGAGCGCCTGGAGGCTCTCATCATTCCGACGGGACGGGGCGAGGCGTGTGACAGGCCGCCTGTTGCCACCTAACCCGCGATCTGACCGGTCTGTGACCGGTCACACACTGCGACCGGTCACGGACCGGATAAGCGCGCGCTGCGTTGCATTAAATGCGGCGTGGCGCGCTCGTCCAAACCGCAATAAATGCGATTAGGTGAGCCCTGCCGTGCTCACCTAACCCACACGTGGCGCCAAAACCACAGGGGGTCGGGGCGTCCCAGCCCTCGGGGCCGAAACGGGAACGGCCCGACCCCTCGGGGAGACAGAGGGAGGGGTGGCCATGTCACCCTCGGGCCCGACCCCCCCGAGGGGGTCAGGCCACGGGGGTGACCGCGGCTACTCAAGCCTCTAGTCACGATACCCCCGGTCCCATGTCACCGACACCGATCCTCAAGAACCTTTCAGACCATATGGTCATATGCTAGCTTTCCAGTCTTTATCTCAATTCTTCTATGAAATTCGGGTAAAGTACCTCCACTAGCCTAGATTTTCTTAGAAAATCTGCATTTAGCATCCCCAATACATTACTTTGATTTGAAAGAAAACATGGAATTCTGTAGGATTCCAATCCTGTAGGACTTTTTCTATACGATAGTTTGTAACAAAGGATGAGATAGTATTGAAACCTACGTGTTAGCGTTTCGGTCAAGGAGTCCCTACTTTACCAGTTTGCTTAATTAGAAAGGCAAGTCGATGTATCTACGCGATTAGTGGGCCATCACATCCTCGCCACACTTTAAGCCAAAAACCTTACGCAGAGATTCACATGTTCTCTTGCCGTCCAATTCTACAATTAAGGAAAAGCTGGAATTGTTCGAGAGTCTGGTAGGTGGCCCTAGACCTGCTCGGAGACGACTACGTGTCCTCTGCTGGAGCATGGGACTATCTGGTTTTCTACCCATGAACAAGGTTGTTACATCATTTGGAGGTGAGACCCATATCCTGGCTTGCCCGAGAACTACCAAGGGTGTTGCGTCTTTCATGTAGCTAACCATAGCAAGTGGCTCAGTCCTCTTTGGGGCTTAGCACGTGGCTCAGTCCTCTCCAGGGCTTAGCACGTGACTGTCCCATAAAGGAGGCCAGTCCCACACTTCAAGTGTGAAGTGTTTCACCGTGGGAACCCCTCATTAGCCCGGGAAGGGCTAGCATGATGTTCTCGTTAGCTAGAGAATGGTGGAGGCGTATCTTACAGGATGCTACGCCTCCATCGGATGTGTTGTGCTGGCTCTCGTGTCTATCTATATTATTGAATTTCTCGAGTTGTCTCATTGTATTAACATGGATAGATAACCTATATATATATGGGCATCTCGTTTTCACACTACCATAATGGAAACAATAATGATAACCTTGTAGATGGGCCCGACGTGAAGTTTCACAGGCGGGTTACATCGGTGGCTAAATCGGTGTGGAGCTCGAAGGGCAGAAAGTGATCTAATGATTGTAAATAGTGTAATGCGCTTCTCAGATATAAAAACCCAACCGGGACTCTTAGAAAGTGTTAGGTTCTTCATAATCGGCAAGGACTAGATCTGCTAGCTCGAGAGCTCCCAGCTTGTACGAACATTCATCTCATAGTGATGTACTCCCTTCTTCCCTAAACTTTTGATGCCGTTGACATTTTCAAACATGTTTGACCGTTCGTCTTATTAAAAAACTTTTGTGAAATGTGTAAAACTATATGTATACGTAAAAGTATATTTAATAATAAATCAAATGATAGGAAAAGAATTAATAATTACTTAAATTTTTTAAATAAGACGAACGGTCAAACATTTTTAAAAAAAAGTTAACGGCGTCAAATATTTTGGGATGGAGGGAGTAAATACTAGTAGGCTTGTTATCCTTCAACAGGCCCAAACCAGTATAGTTGTTCCGTGTTCTTTGCTTCCGAGCACACTCAGGCTCACCATCTCGGTTAGAACCCCTGGTTCATCTAAACTCGAGGTCTCCTACATCTGCCGGAGCTCATCCCTCCAACATTGCGAAATTCATAAGGAATGCCTCAATTCATATAAGTTAGGAATGCCTTGATCCATATAAGTTTTAGAGGAATTTATACATGAGGATCATTCCTGTATTACTTTTGATCCATATAAGTTTTAGAGGAATTTAAACATGAGTATCATTCCTGTATTACTTTAGTCTAGTTAATCGATCATTCTTGTGTTACTCTTATATTATAAAATTATTTGTTTTGCACTTACATTTCTGTTAAAATAAAATCCGGGGCTTCCTGTTACTCCGTTTTCTCAATCCTGGAGACAGAACAAGAAATGAGAACACATTTGCAGGAGTATATACGCAGGGCATGAGCCCTTGAGACGGAAGAATGGAGTACGTCACGATGATGACAGTGTGTTGTTGCCTCTGAATCTGATTGAGCAGTGCAGGAACTGCAGCAGGTTGAGCACGCTGAGTGCAGCCATCATCCAGAAGAAGTAGTCCAGATGGCCCTCGTCGAGCTTGTCCGGGATCCACCCGGCGCCGCCGCCGCGCGCCGTGGCCGCCGCCACCACCCTGAGCATGCCGGAGTTGAGGTAGTTGGCGACGGCGACGGCGAGCTGCACGAGCGCCGTGCCGAGGCTCTTCATCGACGCCGGCGACTGCTCGTAGCAGAACTCCAGCATGCCGATGACGGCGAACACCTCCCCGGCGCCCAGCACGAAGAAGGACGGCACCTGCCACGCGATGCTCATCCGCGTCCCCGCCGCCGCCGCCGCCATCGCCAGACGCCGCGCCTCGACCAGCGCCGAGTACGCCATGGCCACCGCGGACAGCGCGAGGCCGACGCCGATGCGCTGCATGTGCGAGACGCCCCTGTCCCTGCCGGTGACGCGCCGCGCCAGCGGCACCAGCGCGGCGTCGTAGACCGGGATCAGGGCGAGGACGGCGACGACGTCGAAGGTGGCGAGCGAGGCCGGCGGCACGGTGAAGCGGCCGACGCGGCCGTCCATGGCGACGCCCTGCTCGATCAGGGTCGACGTCATCTGCGCGGTCACCATGAAGAAGCCGACCAGCGACGCCCAGACCGGGAACGTCCGCAGCAGCATCTTGAGCTCCTCCACCTGCGACACGGTGCACAGCCTCCATGGGCTCGACGGCGCCGCCGGCGCGCAGTTCTTGTCCGACAAGATGGCAGCCTTGTCCAAAAACCTGGACATCATGGAAATGTTAAAGTTAAATAATCAATTTATAGAAACTTACACAATTTAACATAACAAGATTTACTACGTTTTTAGATTTACCATCATAATCGAAGTATATCATTTATTTCCTTTTATAACTATGGAAAGTCCATATTACCCTTGATTGATAAGTGATGGCACACTCATACATGATAGGAGTCAAATCAACCATTGGAACTTCTAAAACATTATGGTCTAGAATAACATGGCAATATCTTAAAAGAATCTTTCTTGACAGTGGAATTTGTTCCTACTAATTCACTTAGTTTGTTCTATAGTAAATTAAAACAGGTTTGACTATTTTGTCCGACAACTCTTGTGGTAATTTTGATGCAATGAGCAATACCTGAATTGATAGGTATGTTGAGTTCTGTAGTCACCTTCAGTCACTCCTGGAAGCTCATGCAGGAGTGAGCTATCATCAGGCAAGTTCAGCCTATGATTTCTTACAGCTGCAACCAGCACCTGAAAGACCCTTGTCAGAGGGCTCCCTCCCAGTTTCTTGTACCTGTACGCCCTCCTACCGGCGATGAACATGGCGAGGCCGAACCCCAAGAGTAGCATTGGGCCAGCAAAACCGACACTCCACCCTATGTTGTCCTGAACCCAGACAACCACGGTGGACGACAGCAGCGAGCCCACGTTGATTGAGAAGTAGTACCAGTTGAAGAATGAGCCCTTTGTCACCCGCTCCACCGGGTCGGCGCCGTCGAATTGATCAGCTCCGAAGGCCGGAATGTTTGGCTTTATACCTCCAGTTCCAAGGGCAAAAAGGTAGAGCCCTAGGTAGACAGTTAGACGAGAAATACCCCCATTGTAGAAAGAAGCATTCAGGAACAATGGTGATGCCGAAACCGTCAGAACGATCATTCCCTGACAAAATAGAACTGTTTCAGAGTTGCAAATGACACATGAAACTAACTACAGATTGTATCTTTCAGTTGCTGCTCTGCTTGTTGGCCTTACAAGGATGATAACAAGGATGGACATTACTACTGTCCAGTATCTTCCCCAATATGTGTCAGCCAAGAAGGCTCCAATGAGTGGTGTGAAGAAGCAACTGCCGATCCAGATCGACACACTTTGTGCAGCATTGACGTTGCTTTCATGGAGCACACTTGTGAGGTATGTGACTAAGTTCTTTGAAACCCCGTAGAAGCAGATGCATTCAGTGAATTCAACACCTAGGACATGTTCAGGACTCAATAGGTCAGTTGTGTATGTTGAAGAAGGAAGTTTATGAGCATCAACAGAATAATTTTGTGAACTTCTCAGAAGTACCTAAAATGAAGAAACATGCTCTCCAATTCCCCGTACTCTGCTTCAGCGCGGGCTTACTGTCAATATTAACCGTTCCATCGCATGTGTATTTTGAACATTGTTCCTGAATGACAAATGCCAAAACTAATGTATGTTGCACAGGATTTAACATTAAATATATGCAAAGATTCGCTGAAGAACAAGAAACTGCAAGAACTCATTTTTTTTGTTTCTGTGTAACAAACTGAAGCCAAAGTGGCAAAGTATCAACTGTACATGTCATGGGGTCACATGGAGATACAAAAGTTTGGTACCTACCTAGGCAAAAAAAAAAAAAAGATAATGGGAAGGTTATCGATTAATACCTGTGGAGGCAGGTGATGAATCAGTGGCCTGTCCTCATCAGATGCCTCCATTTGAGCCTCTGGCTTCTTCAGCAATTTTGTTGGAAGAAAACCGACGACTCTAAGCTACTTGCAATTAATTCAGTATAATCTTGCACCTAAGGAATTTTTCGTAAGCCATCTATGTGGGCAATGATGAGATAAGAAATTGTTAGAAGATAAATAAGAAATTATCTAACAAATTGCATCACATACCCGACAACACCCATTTGTGCTGTCTTGGTCTTCTGAAAATTCAGTGACATTAGGCCACTAGCATATCACTCGCACTTTTTCTGATTGATTACTCATATCCAATTCTGCATTTTGATTAGCACAATCACGCAATTTTGGTACTGGAAGTTATATATGAACTCTATTGACTACATAATTCTGTAAACAACTATTTCTTGCAAGCAACACCCTTCTGTCAGCTGGGAAATTAGGAAAGTAATTATCATAAAAACAGAAGAGGACAAACTGACCTTTTTTTGGGGGGTCAGACCGTCAGACTTCCTACTTTCTAGAGAAGGAAGCATTCCATGCAAATTTTTTTGACAATTATTACAATCTTTTTAACTTGGGCATTTAAATTGAGAGCTAACCCCTATGTCTTGTCCTATTCAATCTTGAACACAAACACACCAAAAACCTAAGAAATGAAGTGTCAAAACAAAATTAGCCTTGAACCATCAGGTCCATCCCACAATTTCTTTTATTTCTTTGAAGCAAACATCCATCCCACAATTTAACCAGGGGAAAATGACCACACACTACTCATAAAGAACTAGTAGGCTTCATTCAAAGCTGATACACTTTCTTTTTTATCCAAAAAAAGTTCAGGTGCAGTATTAATTCCAAAAATGAAGAAAGATTTGGCCTGCAACAAGCATGCTTATATCTATCCCTAAAATCCTCTAAAAACATATGTAAGCCATCGATTCCAGCAAAAGTACCAGGTGGAGAGAGAGAGAGAGAGAGATGAGACCTGAGGAGAGTGAGCGATGGACGATTGGAGAGGGAAGGGCAAAAGCGGCGGTGGGAGGTCGGTCTGGGAGGGAGATGGAGATGGGGTTGGTGTGGTTGCCGCTCCCCAATCGTAGCTCACACTATAGCAGTACTAGCCAGTAGCACAGGAAAGCCAAAAGCAGTTAAGGTGAGTGAGACAGTAGAGGCATCGAAATGATTCCGGTTCTTGGACAGCAATCAATCACGTGACGGATATATTTATTGTGGCATGAATATTTTATTCGTATGACCTAAATCTGCGGAGAATACAAATAGAGGGCGTTCGATGTTTTACTTGAAAAATCTTTTTGACCGTTGTTTCATCGCAACTTAAAAAAAATTCATTATTAAATGAAAAATATTTCAGATTATCAAAATGGTGAAACACATGTTAATCACGATTGAAACATATTATTCTCACATATGAAACATCAAGCTTCAAGAGCTGAAACATCACCAAACTACAAGAGTCATGTACTAAAATATGAAACACCATCAAAACATGAAGTGCAACATTAGCTGAAACATCACATACTCATAAAAAAGTATCGGTTCAAACCTAATTTTATTTCTTCTCTTCGATGGGCTTCTCAAGTTTCTACTACATATTCATGTAGAGACGTTATTCTTCTACTCCATCGATGTGGGTAGCCGCTGCTCCCAAGCTTTCTTCACCTCGTCGTCATTGGTATCAGGCCCTCGTTGTGTCATCTTCGCTGGCGAACGACACCTCCAATTCCACATAAGGTCATCATCTTTCTCTAGCTAATCAATGAGCACTAGAGCACAACGTCGGCGCTCCGCATGGCCCCACAAAACCCACAACCTGTGCATCCCAAACTTCTTTGCCACCTCGTCGGAAGCCATCCCTCCGGCCGGCCGCGCCACCATGTTCATTGCACCAAAGCATGCCGCAGTAATGCCCACAACATCTAAGGGCAAAAGAACCGCTTGCAGAAAAATAAGGGTGAAAACGGATTGGATAATATCCGATCCGAATCCGTCCAAAACGAGGATATGGTATGAGCTTTTAGAAATCCGGCGGATACGGTTGCGGATGCGGATAGTATGAGGCGGATGCGGATGCGGATATGGTATCTCTAAAATCCGGCGGATGCGGATTATCCGACATTTTTGTCGAATTATCCGATAAGTTGTTTCCCAGATAATCCGAAATTATCAACATATATAACCACTCTATCTATTGCATATAACATAAGTTGTACAACCAGTGCCCTCATTCATCAATTAACAAAGATTTTTTAGTCTAAGGCGTTTATCGTCTCATGTCACACACACGTAGCTATATTTTTTATATTATGGATATCATGCGTTCATGTTGTTTAGCACTTAATCATATAATTATTACGATGGGTCATTTATTGATTATTGTATTATTGTTCATTGGATTGCTAACTCAATGATGCATTGATTGCATATACACGTAACATCCGATAAATTTAATCCGTTTCCGAACCGATTCCGCACAGACTCCGCACCATTTCCGACATCCGAAACAATCCGCTCCTCATCTGCATCCGTATACTATCCGCACCCGCTCCAAATCCGCTCAAAAAATATGGTTTAGGATATGGTATGACCACTATCCGTCCGAATCCGCTTCGTTTTCACCTCTACAGAAAAAGTCGTGGGATCTCATCGGAGACACATGGCGAAGACGCCCCCACTGCTCATAGACGACACAAGAAGATAGAGAGAATGGATAAGAATGCAGAGGAAGATAGATATATGTAGAGGATGAGTGGGCTGTTGAGCTCTTGATTGTTTTTTCCCCGTCAGTCGACTGATGCAAAGCATTCTCGGACCTAAGAATGTGTTCTATTGGCAACTCCAAGCGACAATTTTTTTTAGGAGTTTGTTACCAAACTGCTAAATAATACTCCCTTCGTCCTAAATAAAATCGATTCCTAGATCCACGAGACAAGTTTAGGATTAATGTAAAATTATTGAAGGACCCTCGTTAACTACGTCCATCCATCAAAACTCCAATTCTCTCCACACATTAATTTAGTATGCTACTCGAGTACTTTGGTGGAGGAAAGGAAAAAAATAAATTGCATTGTGTTGATGTAAAAAACACACACTGGTTTGGGAGATCTGCTTAGGTCTAGTGCAGGTCCAAAACTTGATGAGATGCAGGCGTGCTAGTCAGTTTGATCCTGCAACTAACAAGATATGTAAATAGTAGATCAAATAGCCGATCGGCTGATAAGCCAATGTAGTAATCCAGCCGATGCCGATACTAGTTGGTGCCGATAGGGTTTTGAGCTATCGGCCATGCGTCCAATGTATATTCTGACACTTGATGTAAATACCAATATAAAGACAATCGGCTGATGATAATATAATATAACAGTATAATCCAGAAGAAACAAATTGGCTAACAATGATTTGATAGAATAGAACAAGCACTGATCCGAAGGTTAAAGAATATATCGGCTGGAGGTCCGATGTCATAAAATCCACAAGATTAGATTAAACAATGAAACATCTGTTGTCATCGGCTAGATCCAACTTATATATACAATCCTTGTAAGCCAATGCAACGTCCAGATAACTCATCAGCTAAAACCCTGATGAAACCCTTATTGGCAGTCAACAAACAGGCTAGAGATTATGATTCTAAGCACGACTTAGTAGATGAAACTTAACTAATGCAACACTAAGTATGAAAAGAAACATAATACCTATACAATCAAACCCTTGACTGATTTTCAGGGTGATAGATACCCGAGCTAATCTAATCTAGTAAAGCAATTTAGCCGATACCGGCATAAACCCTAAAGCGAGAGAGCCAGTCTGACCGGCAGAGTCCGAGCCCGAGTTTCTTTCGTCGGGTCTCAAGTTTTCCTTGCTTGGGAAGGCATGTTTCGAGTTTCCTTTGGTTTCTATCCTGAGTTGGATGTGGAGGAGAGCCTGTAGAAGGTAAGACCAACCCCTATATAAGGGGATAAGGCCGGTTCAATTGTAAAAAATATTCTACAATCAATCAATCGAATCGTTTTTTCAATATTGCTTCTAGTTCTAGTTTAATTTGTCCATCTTTGTCGATTTGCACCGTAAATCGTCCGCTGCCGCTGCGAGAGTGCGACACCTCTTTGTAGGTTTGTCCTGAAAACCTTCCGTTTGTCCACGAAACGGGTAGTTATCCATAGTTTCATCTAAATCGGCTCCGCTAGCCGGTTTAGTTTATGAAAACCCATCTTGATTTAGTGCTTGCTAGATTAGGGTGGTTGGTGACTCTAGGATCACCGCAAGGCGTTTAAGATGTTGCGATCGTGCTTGTCAACTTGTTAAAAAAGTTGCCAGCACTTAGCACTAAAATAGAATGGTTATATTTATGACTCGGGTCTTTTAACATGTCATATCTTAACATTAGAGTGCAGGTTCCCTCCTCTACAAAATATAACATATCCCTCTGATGTAGAAGCTGCAAAGATTGGTGCCATCTTTTTGTCTAAGGATCTAGTCATGTACGAAGACCTTGGAATGTTGATGCGTACCCCACGTATCTTCCATACGATCCTCCGGACCTGCAGGATCTCGCATATGCCCTATTTAGTGAATTTATAAGAGTTTGACAATGACCAATCCCTTTCCTCAGACTATAATATATGACAATCTTACTGTTGTTGATATTCTTTTTTAAGATTACACAACAAATGCACACGCATACACACCACTACACGCGCGACACCACACTCTCACCCCCGCAAATGCATCCTCTAACACATGCTCTAAGACGAAAACCAATGACACATTCCCGATCTCACTAAAATCATGTTAAAAGTACACCTGCATGTACATAGTATTCGTAGGCATCAGGATTTAAACCCTATGGGTAGAGTCATGCACCCACGACTACACCACCACACCACTGGTGCTTCCCCTACTGTTGTTGATATTGATTACGAAGTTATAAATTTAGTGCCATGATATGCCCCAGGTATAAACTGAACATTATATTCAAATGCTCATTCTTTAGTGGAAATGTGCACTTTGATAGCATGTAAATCGCATGAAATAAGACATGACAGAGGCCAAATAAAAGCAAAGATCATACATATTCAAATATGTGAATGTTACAATACACAATATAAGTCTTATAATACAAGCATGCATCTGGATGCATGCTTCCACCTGGCTAACAGAACTGATTTATTGGCCGTAATTAAACAAGATTTACAGACTTATTCTAGTTCGTGTTAACCCGATTGATACTTCGTTTTAGATAATGGAAAATCATTATTACAGTTCTGGGCTTCTGGCCTTTGCATTAGGTGTAATGTGTATTCACCCACCAGACAGAATTATGGCACTATTTCTATATTTTCAGTGAGATATACCCGTTCTTGATCATCCATTCCAAGCTCCAATGGTTATTGACGTTCTTGAAGTTCCAGTAAGCCCATCCGAAGGTAGCTCTTCCATATACATCAAGCTGTGCTTGCGCAAACCTTTGGTACTCCTCTTTGGATGCCCCGTTTACCTTCCACTCTGCCGCCCATTCTCCTGCACCGGAACAATAACTTCAGTGACCTATTGACCGTATATTCTTCTACAATTTCAAATTCTCGATCATTTAGAGAATTAAAAACCTTCTGATGTCTAAATTCTGATTGAAAGGCAATTTCCAACTTTTCAATATATGCCAGTCAGCAGAGAAGAGGGAGACCGTTCAAGCAAGAAAATAGGAAGAGGAAATCAACCAGAGATGTTAGAGCCACCTCACTACTTACCAACAAACGTGAGAGGGCTCTTTTGCTTCGTGATGTTGCTGAACTCAGCCTTGCGGCTGTTCTTCACAAATTCAATGTTTTGCTCTACGTTTAAATTTTTGAATGTGTCGTCATTGAACAGGTTGTAGTAGTGCACGTCGATGACTACGCCCGGGAACCTACTGGCGAAATCAAGAAGCTCAGTGTTGGACTCCCCTGCCAGCCGGTTTGACATGATCACGTAGGCCTTCGCGGTGTATTTCCTCACGACGTTGTATGCATCCTCATAATATTTCTTAAGCTTTTCTAGGGGTACATCCGGTCCCCATGGCTCGTTGAGTAGCTCAATTGCCAGCAGACTCGGGCTATTGGCATATCTGTAGATTAATTAAGGTGAAAAATAGCGTTACAAGAAAATCATAGATTTGTATGGTGTGTTTAAGGATGATGGTGAATTCTGTTAAGAGACCTGGAAGCGAGGAAATCAATGATTTGCACTGTTTGGGTGATGCTTGTATCAGTGGTGCCCCATTCTAGTGATCCATCCCTTGTGGCGCTATGCTCCCAATGGTTTTGTGACCCAGGAGCGGCATGCAAGTCCACAATGACACCAATATTGTAATTCCTATATACATGTGCCAACAGTTCAACAAAAAGTTTAGTTAATGGTAAAAAGGTGGAAAATTTGCTTGAACTTTTTACAAGCCTGCCATTTCAATGCACATTAGCAATGTAAGCACCAATGTCCTCTTTATAAGATGAGACTAAAACCATCTGTGTTATATTTCTTCACCCGACATGGCCATCAGGGTAAGAGGTGCTTATTCATAAATAAATGGCTGCATGGAGATACTTACTCTGCCCATTTAAATGCGTTATCCAAGGCTTGGAGGGATCCTCCAACAAATGGAGCAGGAGGATTGGGGTCACTGGCGATCCACCATCCAACTGGGATTCTCACTGCATTTAGCCCGCTTGATGAGATGAATTCGAAGTCACTCTCAACTATGTATGTGCTCCAATGTTCCTGCAAAACATACAATTTCAGAAAATGTGATAGTCATTGCTATGATTCTTCCTGACAAGATGTTTACCAATTTCTACACAAGATACATTAGTAACTTTTCTAAAGGGAAAATTATGTACTAGTAGTTATCAGAGAAGGATTTGTGATTATAATATGTATACAAAGAAATGCAATTGTTGCTTTCCTTCTAATCATTCAGGAATGCTTCTTCAGAGTCCCACTGTCATTTGTTGACTAATAACAATTTAGAGAGGGACAGTTCAGCACAGTGAGACTCACTGGCCTCTAGTTTTATCAATGAATATAAGACAGGATATATAGGATATATTGCATCGACTCAAAAAATAAGTCAAAAAACAAAGGTTTAGCAACATGGCAGAAATTAACAAGCCAATTATCAAATCCATTGAAGCAACATATGTAAATATTAGTGGAGGAAACTTTGTTCTTTTTTTAATGAAGCCAATATGAACCCTCTAAGATGCTAACTACTGAAGGTAAAATGCTTAGGTTTTAAGGGCAACACAAATAATTGCACAATATTGTAGTGTATTTGCCTCTTCTTCCTGCAGTTCTCAGGGAAAAAGTGTTTCTGCCATTATGCTTTATATCTACGTATACTCCAATAGTTAGAACATAGAAATTATGAAAGAACCTAACCTGATCGGCTTTCTTTCTGCCAACAACCATTCTATAGTATAACAGTTCCAAACTTGTAGAATCAGTATACAGTTAGTAGAAACCACAACCATCTTAATTTTTTAATAGCTATCATGAATGTTATAACCGTACATAGTAGGCTAAGAATTTTTTTCTGCATTGTCTTACACATTGCAGTGAGTTTTCTGCTATTCTCCATCAAATAATAGGTTAAAAATACAAGTGGAGGAAAAGTGGCCTAGATGTCTTACCCTAAGCACCTGCGAGGCCTTCTCTGCACCATAGCCATTACAAATCTGATACTCCCCTTGTGGACCACCTACCATATCTACGATAAACACTGAGGGATCATCATTGCCCCAGTTTGTGCTTTCACCATAATCTGCTGTAACAGAATTGGCAGTCTTTGCCTAACATCAAGAAATAGAGAAGACTGATCATTTTGAGTCAAGGACGGAGATAGCTAGATAAACTACTTTCAATTCAAAATTAGTGAGTAAATTTAGAATGATCATAATTTAGAAATGCCAAGTGAAGTATTTTTCATCTTAGAAATCTTTCTATTCATAAATTTTATTCAAATACAAGCTTTCTGTTCAAGAGCACACAAGTAATTCTTCAAGAACCCAAGCTTATGAATCAACTCTATTTTAGTCCAGGTACTAACCCACCAAGAACCTTTGGGGTAGTAGGGTTAATTCAGTCAGTCAAAGCATTACATGCCCTTGAACTCGGATTAAGCTAATCCACATAATATATTTTAAATCGACAAGTTAAATGCACTCACAATGCAATTTTTTTAGGGAAAACTTGGGCTATAATCCACCTAACCAGAAAAAGGATGGAACAAAAGATACATGCTAACTGGAATTTTTAGTTAGTACATACAAAACCTCGCATAACCTTTTTTTTTGGGTGAGGAAGCTAGCATAGTCTAATTAATTTTAACCCTAAACCAAACACAACATGTTAGAAGGCATATTCAAGCAGCTCTAGTCCTCCTTTTGTTTCTAGAGATTTATTTGAAAATACTACTAATTTTTGCCAATTGCATCCAAAGATGTTTTTATCCTGTGGTGCATGCCTGTTTAAATCACATAAGTGTACAAGGTTGTTTGGTTCCTGGCCGCACTTTGCCAACATAGACCAATAAAATGTCCATAATTAGCCCTGCTAGCAGAATATCCATAGTGAACATTACCTGAAGGAAGCTCCCATTTGGTGCCCTGATGCGCACCCTATTCTTATCGGTGTCACTGCGCACGATCTGGAATGTTTCTGACAGACCAGGCGTAGTCGCTGTTGCGATGACTGTTCCATTGCTGTCAATGCCCATGAATTGCTTTTTGAACACCCTGAGATTGAATGTTGTCTCGTCTACCCTCCACAGTGTGAAGCTCTCCCAATCAGAGGCCACTACTCGGTTGGCAACAATGGTTTGGCCGCCGCCCTGTTCGGCTGCAAGGTACTTGTCCTGGATCACAGACTTGATATGGAGAGTGGTACCGTCCTATAAAGTTACATGATTTTTGAAACACCATGAGATCACTGCCAAAACACAACAGGGAACCATCCAAATGGCTAATGTTCTAACTGAAGGTACCATGAAATTGAGTATAGACATACCAGGAGGTCATTGTTGGGTATACCGTCAAATAGTGACGGTAGAATCCAGCCCTCTGTCACAAGCCAGCCGCCAAGGTTCACCGACCGGATGGGTGGTGATGATGGAGGCAGATTATTGAGGGAGATGTACCCATTCTTGATCATCCACTCCATGCTCCAGTGGTTCTTGACGTTCTTGAATGTCCAATAGGACCATCCAAAAGTAGCTTTCCCATACAGGTCTAGCTGCGCTTGCGCAAAATTTTGGTAGTCTTCCTTGGATGCATTATCCACGTACCACTCGGCCACCCATTCTCCTGTTGCAAAGAAGAGCGCATACCAAACAATGTATCAGTTGAGCACTCCAGCATTTTCAAATTTTCAATAGATCTGACCAAATATAATTTTTTTTTGTCAATTTTGCTTATTGTATTAATCAAATGAGATCAATTTTGCACTTCTCCCATATGAGTGTAATGTGAAACAGAAGAGGAAGAAACAAGAGAAAAATGTCAGTGCCACATATTTTCTTTGAAAGGGATCAGTGCCACATATTAGTACCTACCGACAAATGTTAGAGGAACGTTCTGCTTTGTGACCGTGTTGATATCTGATGAACGGTTATTCCTTACAAAATTGATGTTCTGCTCCACAGTGTAGTTATCAAACATGCTGTTATACAGGTTATAGTAATGCACATCGATAACCGCACCAAAGAGACTGCTGGCTACTGAGAGAAACTCCGTTGGATCCCCTGACATTCGAGTTGACAGGATTACATAGGCTTGCAAAGTGTATTTTCTTACAGCATTGTATGCGTCTTGATAGTATTTTGTTAATGTATCCACAGGTACATCTGGTGCCAGTGGTTCGTTGAGTAATTCTATTGCTAGGAGGCTTGAACTTTTGGCATATCTGCATTCAGAGGAAAAAAATAAGTTAAGAACATTTCAGAAGTTCTGTTAGATGGATTGAGCATAATCTGAGTACAGTTGATTTGCCAATTTTTTATTATTGACCTGGATGCAAGGAAATCTATGACACCCACAGTTTGTGCGATGTTTGCAGCAGAGGTGCCCCACTCCAATGAGCCATCCCTGGAGGCACTGTGATCCAACCGATTCTGAGACCCTGGTGCTGCATGCAAGTCCACAATGATACCTATGTTGTACTTCCTACACACACAAAATGGCATATAGCAATATCATGACATTTGCAATAAAACACAATAATCACAATAACAGCTTAAGCATGTAATAGTCTTTTCAGTCTGTAAAGGAATAATATATATTTATGTCCATCTCTATAAAACTCAATCGCACAAGGTATTTCTTCTCTCATTATTTTTAAATAGAAACATGTGCATATGCTTACTCTGCCCATTTGAATGCGTTATCCAAGGCTTGTAGAGATCCACCAACAAAAGGTGCAGGAGGGTTGGGGTCGCTGGCGATCCACCATCCAACTGGGATCCTCACTGCATTTAGCCCATTTGATGAGATGAATTTGAAGTCATCCTCAACTATAAATGTGTTCCAGTGCTCCTGCAAACAAAGAACTTTAGATATTGAACTGCAATTATGACTATATTTTCGTCTCAAGAAGAAGAGTATTTTTATACACTACAATAGTAATTTATTTCAAAAAAGGATATGCATATTGCTCTGTTTTTTGGCTTGCCCATTTGACAACTAGAATTAGTAATGAATACCATAAATAAACTATGTAAGTGCTAGCTTCTCTTTCTTCGAAAGATTTCTTCATAAGAAAGACAATAACTCTATTCAGTGAGGTTCTACCATTTCTTTAACTAGTACAAAATTGGAAGGAACTCAGCATATATTAATTGTTGAAGATTACTATTGAACAAAACCAAAAGGAATTGTTGAACCAATAATAACAGTGATACAAATATAACACTTTGGTTTTTAAGGATAGAAAAAACAAGTGATCTAAACATCGTATGCCTACAGTTATCCATTCAGTGTCTCAACAAAAATAGAATAGAAACAACAGTGTCACATCTTACCCTGAGCACCTCTGTGGCATTGCCTGCACTGTAGCCATTGCAAATCTGGTATTCCCCTTGCAAGCCATAAATATTATTTACTACAAAGACTGATGGGTCATCATTTCCCCAATTTGTGCTAGCACCATGATCTGCAGTGACTGAACCCATGGCCTTCACCTAACATCTCAAAAGGAGAAATATATTTACAATTGACGATGCAGTTAATCTAATAGAAGTACGTGCGACTGAAAGAAACCTTAAAAAAAATGATTTGCATAACTACTACACAACTTGCCCGCTTTATCAAACCAAATGCAGTTCTCGAATAGCCACACTGTGTTGCCAGACACACACAATAAAAAACACTAACAAATTAAGTTAGGTTAAACCAGATAACCATGATAAAAAAAGTTTTTTTAAGATCGACTAACCTGAAGATTTCACAAATCTAACCTGAAGACTGTTTTATCTGAATTTTAGACATCTCCCTTAAAAAAAAGATGAATTTAAGATATGGTGTTACATATGGAAATTAAAGGTGGCTACGACATATTTGCAAAAGAAAAATAATTTGTGAATAAAACTTTTATATACGCGTTCTTAGCGATCTAAAAGCAAAGGCTGAAAAATAAACTTTGATAAAAAAAACCCAAAATCAATTCCAAATTTAAGGTTGAAAATTTAAATTTTGGTTAAAAAGCATAAACATAAGTGAAAAGATGGGGCTAATAGCATTTCCATAAAAACAGGTGGCTGCAGAATTTCCATAGAAATACTCCCTCCGTCCTATTTTAAGTGCAACCATGTGTTTTTGTATCTAACTTTGATTGTCCGTCTTATTTATAGTTTTTTATGATTAATATTTTTATTGTTATTAGATGATAAAACATGAATAGTACTTTATGTGTGACTTATGTTTTTAAATTTTTTCAAAAAATTTTCAAATAAGACGGATGATTAAAGTTGGGTACGGAAAATCATGGTTGCACTTAAAATGGGACAGAGGGAGTATGTCGCTATAGAACTTCCCAAACTAAGTACATTTTCACCCTTGCACCGTTTGCGTCCTAAAATCTTGTATGCGTGTAGGCTCTGTCACTAGATTTAAGGTGTGTATTACTTAGGTGGTGGCTCTAGTCCTTGAACATAATAATAATTTCCACCGCTGCGCAAACTAGTTAATAGTATAGAAATCTAGCACCTGAGCTCTACCAAAGGTGCATGAGCATAATACAACCACTACACTAACAACTTGAATTAAAAAAAAATCACTCCTTGAAACTAGACGATTGTTAAATCAATAGACATTCATCAGTAAATTGAAATAATCACATATGTTCCGCAGATATTGAGAGAATGCATACATGATAGTAGCAGGTAACAACTAGATGCACACTGACAAGGCATTTTTCGTTTTGCAAATTAACCTTACCTGCAAGAATTTCCCATTGGGTGCCCTTATGCGCATCCTGCTTTTGTCGCTGTCAAGGCGAATGATCTGAAATGTTTCATTCGGCCCCGGCACGGTTGCTGTTGCAATAACTGCCCCATTGCCACCAATGCTCACAAACTGGTTGTTGAAAACCCTGAGATTGAATGTAGTCTCGTTGATCCTCCACAGTTTGAAGGTCTCCCAACCAGACGCTTTCTCCCGGTTGGCAACAATAGCACTGCCACCTCCGTTCTCAGCGGCAAGGTACATATTGTTGGTGACCGATTTGAATTGGAGCTGGGTGCCATCCTAACCAAGAGATCAATAATGGAAATATAATATAGGACATGAAAATAGCTAGCTAATTGTGGTATAGTATCTCAGCAATTAGGATTACTTATCATTACGTGGTAGGGTGAGCACAAAATGAAAGAAAGAGGGTATCAGATAGTTTTGGTCAATAGATATACCAGGAGATCTTTGTTGGAAATGCCATCAAAGAGTGATGGCTTAATCCAGCCCTCCGTCACGAGCCAGCCGCCAAGGTTCACTGCTCGGATGGGTAACTTAGGCTGATTTAGTGAGATGTAACCATTCTTGATCATCCACTCCAAGCTCCAATGGTTCTGGACATGCTTGAAGCTCCAATAGGCCCATCCAAAGGTAGCTTGGCTGTACACATCCAATTGTGCTTGCGCAAACCTCTTGTAATCTTCCTCGGATGCATTATTCACTTTCCACTCAGCCACCCATTCCCCTGTAGCAATCAAGAGCTCATACCAGACAATATACCACTGAGTAATAACATTTAGATAGTGTCGAGTGTCAACAAACTATATAGTTTTGACAAATACTACTCACTCTGTTCCATATTGTAATTAAGGTGTTTCGTACTAAATCAAACTTCTCTAACTTTGGTAAAGTTTATAGAAAAAATGCACCAACATCTACAACGACATCATCAATTTAGTTTCATTCAAATGCACGATGAAATATGTCTTAGCTTAATGTTGTAATTATTTTGCACTTTTTCTATAAACTTGATCAAAGTTAGATTACTTTGACTTAGGACAAAAGTAAAACACCACATTTTGGAACGGAGAATCACTTAGCTATTGTATTATTGATCAATTGATTGAATATAATTGTCGCTGTTGATCCAATGGAGGAGTAAAGCACACCAGCAGACATGTTAGAGCGACAACTTACCTACATATGTGAGAGGCCCGTTCTGCTTTGTGACACTCCTGAGCTCAGCAGAACGATCATTTCTCACAAACTGTATATTCCACTCCGCTGTTGTGTTGTCAAACGATCCATTGAACA
Source organism: Oryza sativa Japonica Group (assembly GCF_034140825.1). Taxonomy (NCBI): domain Eukaryota; kingdom Viridiplantae; phylum Streptophyta; class Magnoliopsida; order Poales; family Poaceae; genus Oryza; species Oryza sativa. The sequence continues at coordinate 12,310,234 of NC_089044.1, forward strand.
TGTTATAGTAGTGCACATCAAACACAGCACCAAAGAAGCCACCGGCAAACTGGAGAATCTCATTCGAGTAGTCTGCATTAATTGGATTCGACATGATCACATATGCATCTGATGTATATTTTCGCACAGCATTGTACGCATCTTGGTAGTATTTCTTTAGCATTCCAGCTGATACTTTTGGTGCCAACGGTTCGTTTAGTAGTTCAACTGCCAGGAGACTTGGGCTTTTGGCATATCTGTAGACCAATTAAGACGAAAGATGAGATCCCTTTGGTTTTTCTTTTCCGGTTTTAAGATAATGATAAGGAAAATATTATTTATTGATATCTTTGTCAGACCTGGATGCAAGGAAATCAATCACTTGAACAGTTTGGATGATGGTTTCATCGGTGGTGCCCCATGTCTGTGAACCATCTCTACTACCACTGTGTTCCCATGGATTCTGCGATCCAGGTGCAGCATGCAAGTCCACAATGACACCTAAATTGTACTTCCTGTGCACAACAACAAAGATCGCTTATTACGTATATGACATCCTTTTTTCAATCCAAGCTAAGAGAATTTATTTAATGATGAAGAAATTACGGTGGTTTTGCTAAAAAAAAAAAAGAAACTACTATACTGTGGTGACATGGAAAAGTAAATATTCTTACTCTGCCCATCGAAATGCATTATCCAATGCTTCTAGAGATCCGCCAACAAAGGGTGCAGGAGGGTTTGGGTCACTGGCGATCCACCATCCAACAGGGATTCTTACAGCATTTAATCCATTTGATGAGATAAACTTGAAGTCGTTCTCAAGTATGTATGTGCTCCAGTGTTCCTGCAAAACAAGGAACAAATTGAGAGCAAGGATAATAGTTATATTGTCATAGTATTTCCTAGTTTGAAGAAAATAATCTGATTTCATATAGGTTTCGTTCTGCACACATAAATTAAGGGTGTCTAATAAACTTCAATTCTGAGCAAGTCGAAGCAAGTTTTCTAGGCCAGATGGTTTTTCCCTTGCAAATCGTTCAAATTTGCTAATTTTGAGCGTACAAATGACATGGTTGAGTAGAAATACACATTACACCTATCTAGCATTGTTGAAAAATAACTGGACATGATTTGGATTCCCTAAAAAAATAGATTTGAAGGGCAAAGTATTGTTTTCTGAAAAGTTCACCAAGTAAGGCTTGGACTAACCAGCACCAGGTTTCTGTTCTTCACCAAGTATTGTTTTGGAAGATTTACTTAGAAATTACGAATATACCATCCAAAGTCACAAATGTCAAAAATGCTTGGTACCGGCAACGAAGTCGAAGTCGCCGGCCAAGCCTCCCCCACTCAGCCGCCACCCAGGCACCGGCAACGTCGTGTCCCCCATGACACCACACCACCGAGGTCACCGGCCACGGAACCCCTTCCCGCCGCCGCCGAGGCCACCTGCCACCGAGGTCGCCGGCGACGAAGCCCCTCCATCTCGATGCCTCCACCGAGGACGCCAGCAACGCCGCCACGGGGATCCTCTCCCTCGCCTACCACTACCGAGGCTGATTCGCCGGCCCAGCCGAGCTATCGAGATCGATCGAGCCCCCCTCCCCCTCCCGCCGGCGGTGGAAGCGGAGAGCGGCGGCGAGCCTCGGTGGCACCCTCGGGCAAAGGGAACGAACTAACGAAGACAAGTCTGTCTGATGTATCGGTTGCGAGGGTAGAGGCGTCTTTTCCCCTCAGTTTTTTTTTTTTTTTGGCAGCAACAACTAAATCTAAAAATTTCCATTCATTTCTACGAAGTTTTTATGACTGTAGCAATTACATGTTTACGAATTCCGTGACATCCAGAGTGCAAATAAATGATATTTTCAACGAAATAGTACTCTCTCTATTCTTTCGTGCTCCATTGACAACTAAAATTAAGAGTGAATTACACTTTTGGCCACATTTTATTGGGTGGTCCTAGTACGCGATCACTCGCTGGAGGGAGGGTCAAGCGATAAAAAAAACGATCAGCACCCCCTATAGCGATACGCTCCTCCCTCTTCTCCCCCTTCCTCCTTCCATTTTTCCCTTCCTACTACAGTACACCACAAAATATTTTTTAAAAAAAACAAAAAGTTAGAAAAATTTATATATAGAAATACTATATATAAAAAATTTGAATTTAAATTCAAATTTGAATCGGGTATGTAAACTTTTGACTTATAAACTTTAGATCTATAAACTTTAGGTATATAAATTTTAGATGTATAGAAATACTATATATAGAAAATATTTGAATTCAAATTCAAATTTGAATATGATATAATTCAAATTCAAATTTAAAACGGTATATAAACTTTTGACTTATAAATTTTAAGTCTATAAACTTTAGATGTATAGAAATACTATATATAAAAAAAATTGAATTTAAATTCAAATTTGAATCGGATATATAAACTTTTGACTTATAAACTTTTGGTCTCTAAACTTTAAATGTGTAAACTTGAGGTGTATAAACTTTAGGTGCATAAATTTACTAAAATAGGAAAGTAATACGGTGCCAAAAACGGAAACCAGGTGGAGGGAGGGAGGGGGGGCGATCGCTACCCGATCGCCACGGCGATCAATTGCCCATTAGAGTTTCCGCATTTTATTGTCGTAGTTTTATTTTGGATTACGTTTGGTCTAATCTTTTTATTTTAGACTAACTAAGTTTACATTTGTTTTATTTTAGACCACCTAAAATCACTTCTTTATCACATCAATAACCTTGAAGACATCGGTTATAACAGCTAGCAAAATTCTCCGTCTATGAGCAGGTCGTACATTTGCCGGAGTATAGGTAGACATGGCTAATGAAGAGAGTTGAGATGATCCAAAGTGCAATAAGCATAAATTTAGCTAGTACAAAGTGAAAAAATTGACTAGGGTGATCTAAAGTGAAACTACAGCAATAAAAGGTGGCCCAAAGTGCAATTCACTCCAAAATTAATTTATCCCTTAAAGACTTTATTGCTAGGAATTGTAGCTAATCGGATTAAGATGTGTGTATTTAATTAACGATTTTGCTAGATATTTGTCATCAAATTTCTCCCCCTGATATTTGTCAGATGTAATTACAGTACAATCGTAGTGTAATTACACTGTAACTTGTATGTAATTACACTGTAACTATAATGTAACTTGTATGTAACTTTCAAGAATCTCTCGGTAACATGTTATTTCAGTAAAATATAGGTCGTGGGAACAAATCATTTCACATATGTGTGTGATGTGATTTTTTTCTTCGTCCATAGAACAAATCTTGTAATAGATGTAACGATTCAAAATTACGTGAAACTTACATACAAGTTACACTGTAGTTATATGCAAGTTACAGTGTAATTACATACAAGTTACAGTGTAATTATACTACGATTGTACTATAATTACATCTGTCAAATTTTTAGTAGAAAATTTGTCGACAAATGTATAGGTGGTCCCTTTAATTAACGTACAAAAAGTATTAATTAAGGGCACTGTTATTATTTACTAATTTGTGTGAGAATGTCCGTAAAAAAAAATTGTGTGAGAATGGTCAGTAGTATGGACGGTCTTTCTAGTAAACCGAACAAGTGAAACATATGGTGCTGCTTTTTCCATTGGGCCAGTTCGGTTTTTTTCTATTGTCATGGCACATCACATGCCTTGTCGTACTAGTTAGGAACATCCCATCTGCAAACTCATATATTTTTATAAATCAAATTTCAAGTATTTTCCATAATTCATCTAACAAGTGGTCAAGTGGAGCTGAACCAAGGATTCATATCTTACCCTGAGTACTTCCGTGGCCTTCTTCATGCCATAGCCGTTGCATAGTTGATACTCTCCTTGAAGTTTCTCCCCCCGGTTTATGGCAAATACTGAAGGATCATCATCACCCCAGCTTGTACCCTCACCATGGTCTGCCGTCACTGAAACCGTGGTCTTCGCCTAACATTTCCGAAAGAAATTTCGACCTTTTATTTAGTGACAAAACCCTATCTTTCACAAAAATAAATACTCCATATGTTTCAAAATATAGCTAACTTATACTTCATCCGTTTCATATTATAAGACTTTCTAGCATTCTCCACATTCATATAGATTTATTAACATCTATATTCAAGAATATATGTAATGCTAGAAAGTCTTATAATATGAAATGGAGGGAGTATTAAATTAGTATGAATTTAGATTGTCCAAATTCATGCTATTAAGCTGTTTCTAATTCAATAGTAAGTTGCCATATTTTGGGACGGATGAAGTAGTAGCTTAAAATGGATCGAATAATAACTGATAAATCAGAATTTCCATATTTAGACACACTACAATAATCTTCATCTTTGTAAATGTTACTGCCGGCCTCTGTTAAAAATACTTGGCGTTTGACTTTTTAAATTTATGAAAATTTAAATAATAAAACATTTTAAATATTAAGTTAAAATATAAAAATAACATGTGCAGATTTGTCTTGAAAATTATTTCCATGATATCATAATTTGTTACATTTATAAACTTATTTTCATAAAAGTTATGTCAAAGTTGTAGCTTGGATATAAAGAAAAGTCAAATGCATGTCACGTAGAGGGAGTAGCGCATATAGGAAATAATATTTCTAACTTAGACTGAGCTAGCTCGTACACACAAACCATGGATTATTTGGTCTACCGTCCTAACAGCTTATTCGTATCCATGCTATATATTTTGCTCGCAAAGCTTAATCTAAACATTTAAACCTCCATTCCATACGGATATACTATAAAATAGATTGAATGGAACTAACTTAAGGTCGTAGATATTATATAATATTATCCTATAAACTTGTTAAGAAGTTTGAGTTAAGACAAACTCAAAAATAATAGGGAGCAGGTTTTTCGTTCATGATCTCATAAATATTTCCTTTTTTTTTACCAAATAACCATTATATACCTGCAGGAATTTCCCATTTGACGCCCTGATGCGGATCCTGCTATTGTCACGGTCGCTGCGCACGATCACGAACGTCTCTGACGGCCCCGGAGTGGCCGCCGTCGCGACGACCACGCCATTGCCGTCGACGCCCACGAAGTGCACGGCGCTGTCGTCGATCGCCTTGAGGTTGAACGTGTTCTCGTCGACCCTCCACAGCTTGAAGGTCTCCCATCCCGATGCGGCCGTCCGGTCGGCGACGACGATGTCGCCGCCGCCATGTTCGGCGCAGAGGTACGTGTTGTGGACCACCGACTTGAACTGGAGCTTTGTTCCATCCTGCAACACACATAAGAGTTTCAAATATCAGGTTCATAGTTAATTAGGTTACAAATGTTGATTGCACGGACTCAAGAAATATTGACAAACACTCGTTCCGTTCTAAAATGTTCCGTTCCAAAGAGCGCTGCCAGCGAAAATAGCTCATCATACCGCCAGTGAAGATAAACCTATTTTCGCTGGCGGCGCTCAGAAGGTACCGCCAGCGAAAATAAAAAAATCTTCGCAGGCAGCCCGTATTACTCGGCCGCCAATGAAAATATTTTTTCATTGGCGGTCGTTGCCTCCCACCCCTCGTTAAAACATTGCTGGCGGTTTTCATATTTTACCGTCAGAGAAAATATTAGACCAACACCATGAAAAATCGTTTTTCTCCACTAGAGAAAGAGAGGGGAGGAAGTACGAGGAAGTCGTTGTTTGGAATGTCGTCGAAGAGGGACGGCAGGATCCAGCCCTCGGTCACGAGCCAGCCGCCGAGGTTCACCGACCGGATGGGCGGCACCGGCGGTGACGAGCTGCTCGGCGTGGCCATGGTCGGTGTACTATCGATCGCAGCTGGAGACGAGATAAAGAGAGAGGTATGGTGGCTATAGCTAGCTAGTAGGCCTGGAGGAGAAGAGAAGGAGAGGCACTTATATAGATAAGCTGACACCCACAGTTAGCTAGAGGGCGCTGAGTTGCCATTCCAATTAATTGTAGGTTTAGCTCGCCACTAGACAATTTTCCATCGTCAACTTGGCTTAATTAATCAAATATGAGTGATCATTCTAATTTTGTCCTTTGAAGATAAGAGTGTCAGACCAAATTGGCCTGCTTGCTATGTACTTTTAACAGTTTACTAATCCTCTACTAGGTAGGCACATGCGTCGCGTTTAATCTATATAATCTAATTTCTCCATGCATGCATGTCTTGACTTGACTTGTAAGTAAGATCATGTACAGAAAAAACATCATTGAGATGAGGATATATATATATGTGAATGCATGGTACATCAGTACACAAATATACACATATGAGATGTTGCTCTCCGAGTTAGCTACATTACTGGCAGATGCATCTATCTCACTCTGCATACTCAACTACTAGTACTTAGTTTGTGATCGATGATTATGAAGCATTGCCGCTGAATTAAACGAAATTCCACACCTCCGGCCGCCGGTTTCTCCCACAGACACACCGGTGACCCGCTGGCTGTGTGTGGACGCACGCTTTTGACGACAAGCTCGCAGATCTGATCTCCGTTCAAATGCCTAGTTACCTGTGCTTTAGCTCTCACACGGATGACAACGTGATCTGGTGTGATTACTAAAGATACGTATACAATGCTAAATTCAAAGTTTGTCTAATCATGGATTTTTCATTCGTCAAGTATGAAACAACTCATTTGATTTCCTCGTAAAATAACTTGTCTAATTTTTATTATAACATTCTTTTATTACAGGTAAGATGTTCTTGAAGAGTGTAAGGGATATGCAATCTAGTGGTTGTAGTGACCTAAGTAGCACCCCAATGTCCTAAGTTCAAATCTCCATAGGATCGAGCGGATTTTAGATTGGGTCATTTGAGGGCTAAGTTTTTGATTTAAGAAGGCTGCATATATTCCCTAAGGTCCTGAGTTCAAATCTCCATAGGATCGAGCGGATTTTAGATTGGGTTATTTGATAGCTAAGTTTTTTATTTAAGAAAGCTGCATATATCGGTTGGATATAGAGGCTGGGTAAAAAAAATACCCTTCTTAAAAAAAAAAGGTAAGATGTTCCTGTCGACGGGGAATACCCGTAGACCGGATATAGAGGGTATTGGGGTCCGTTGGTACGAGGATCTACGTAGTACGACATCAAGCAAACAGAAGACAAGGATTATACTGGTTCAGGCCCCTTGGTAGGTAATAGCCCTAATCCAGTTGGTATGGGATTATATGATAGAGACCACAGATTACAAAGGGAATAGCAGAACTCGATGATACCGGCGAGACTGTAGTCGAGTTGGTCCGACTAGATCTCCCGGCGACTTGGCTCCTGTAGGCTCCAGCTCCGTAGTCTGTGGTGGGTGTGTTGGCAGTCGTATTCGATGCCTTAGGTCATGCCTAGGGGGTCCCTTATATACCGCGGGTCAGTTGATCTCCAAGTAGGACTCGGAGATATCGGACCCCTCACGATATGGTAATGACCCAGTCTTGTCCGAGTAGGACTCCTTCCGTCCGTAGATTCTGCTTCTATCACGTGATAGATTTCCTTAACGTATACTGAAACTATTCGTATACGCGTGGGTATACCGTATCGGTACCCATCGTACATCCAAGGATAGAGGGTATACCTTATCCGATCGGGAAATTCTTCCGGAGTGCGCAAGAGTGAGGACAAAGTGCGCAGAAAAGACCTGTGTTGATCTGTGAGGGCAGTCTATGACCTATGAGAGCTGCTAGATGTAAGTGGGCCCGGCCTGGGAGAGGCGGGATGTTACAGTTTGGCTGCTAGATGTAAGCGGGACCGATCGGGAAATTCTTCCCGAGTGCGCATGAGTGAGGACAAAGTGCTTAGAAAAGACCTGGATTGAAATTCATTGAAAGAGTATTTGTTTGTGCGTGATATTTGTGGATACTAGGATTTAAATCTTGATAGGGGGAGTTACGTATTCACAACTCTATCAATAAATCACCTTTCCTATATTCTTTGATCTTGATGCTTCCACAAGAGGAGCAGGATAATATGTGCAGTGATGGTGGTTTAGACTGGTGTGGCACCAACGTGACACATTAACATAGTCTTTGTACTACATGGAGTAGCTATGTAGCTATGTACTACATGACATTAAAGTTGACAAAATAATAAGGAAAAGTGAGACCCATGTGTCATCCTCTCCCACCTTGATCCACCCTTAACCAATTTCTTCGTAAACTCTCCCCTTTCTCCTCTCTCCTCTCTCCTCCCTTCCCTCTTCCTCAGCTCTCAAGTCTCACCTTCTAGCAGTAGTAGAGAGCTAGGTTGGGAGGATGGCAGTAAGGCAGAGCCAAAGCCAGGGAAGGCATTAGCGGCTCCTCCCCTCTTCTTTCCCTCGATGGGTTGAGGTGCCAAGGCCATCAGAGACGGGAGGGCACGGAAGGAGAAAGGCAATGGCCTGCAGATCTCGGCGAGGAGGTTGGTCCAAAAAGGAAACTAGCAGAGCGTGTAATGGCAACAACCCTCAATCTAGCGCCACCGATCCGAGAGCCTTGCGGTGACCCATCGTGCTCCTCCTCTCTTTCTCCCACGCTGGTGTTAGGGACTGTGGAGGCAGGTAGCTGGCGATGGAGAGATCACAGGAGTCAACGGGGAGGTGTATCACCTAGAGCATGGGTTGGTTAGCGAGAGACAAGAGAATGAGATGGGGAGGCGTATCCAGCGGAAGCCAACAAGGGTGTCATCGTTCGGTCGTCGGGACTCGTGATAGATTTGGCACCTTTGAGTTGTATTGCTCTCCCGCCTTCCCGCACCACGGTTGCTTCCGTGCCCACAACTACTCCCACTCCCTCCTCATCTCCGCATCTAGTGACCGCCTAATTAGCCTCCTTGTCCTTGTTGGACCCCTCCCAACCCGCATGGCTCCAGAGAGCACCACCTGTCAAACACTAAGATCCTCTGTGACCCCATCCTTTTCTTCAACACAACCATCCCTAGGCTCCGCCTGGCTACTATCCCCCGGGTCGGGCCACAGCTCTCCCACTAACAAGGTCGTTGTTGCCTCGGCCTCTGGATCCAGCTCCTCTTTCGTTAGTCGTGGCCCCTAGAAGCTAGAAACCACTGGGAGAAAAGAGAGAGATAGAGAGAAACAGGGAAGAGAAGAGAGGAAAGGGTAGAGGAAGAGAGGTCACTGACATGTGGGCCCCATAATCGTACCGTATTATTTTCTCACACTGTAATGGCATATGTAGATGCCACATTGGATAGAGAGAGCCAAAATGAATCAGATTCGGTTTCTCACACTACTTGAGGAGGTAAAATGAGCCGGTTTTAATAGTTGAGAGAGAGCCTTTATATTTAGTTTTACGGTTAAGAGATATGAATCAGATTCGGCAAATAGTTGAAGGAATCAAAATGGACTTCAGCCAAAATGGACCATCGTCAGGTTGTGATCTGAACTAGAGCATTTGGCAATGGAATAAGTTAACCTAACATCCTCCCTCAATTGTATGCCAAGTCTGTTGAGGTCCCTAACAACAATATTAGAAATATGTACCCTGAACTATGTAAAACCGTCTAAAAAAGGTCCTGAGACAGTATAAATATCTGGTTTCACTGATGTGGCATCCTAGTTAGTAAAAAATAAAAAAATAAAAATGTGGGGCCCACATGTAAGTGAGAAGAAAAATGTGGGGTCCATGTGTTAGCATCATCTTTTTCCTTTTGCTGAAGTGGCATCCTAGTAAGCAAAAAAAAAATTAAAACAAGTACGTGGAGCCCACATGTAAGGGACAGCCCACATGTAAGTGACAAGAAAAAAATTGTAGGGTCCACATCTTTTTTTCCCTTCTCTTTTCTCTTTTCTTTTATTCTCTTCTTTTCTCTTCTCTTCTCCTCTCCTCTCCTCTCTTCAGCCGAGCGGAGGTGGCAGTTGGCGACGGGCGGCGAGCAGCGTGCGAGAGTAGCGGTGGCAGTAGCCGCCTCTTTCCCCCTCTCCGCCGGCATGACCGGCATCCTCACCCCACTCTCCTACTGACCTCATGTCCCCCTACTCCAGCCGGCTTCCTCTCCCCCTTTCCAATCGATCGCTTGGTGAAGGTGGCATCATGGAGCGGTTGTGGGCCTTCTCTGCAGCCGACGCGGCTAGGCAGGAATGTGGAGCAGGAGGGGTAGAGCTGCGTCAGGTAGCCTCTTTCGAGCTTCTCTGTCGCCGTGTCGCCGTACTCTGCGAGCTTGTTTTGGGCGGCGGTGTCCATCGCAACGCCAAGTGTGCGATGCCGGCGCGGTGGTGCTCGGGGTGTGGCACGCCCTCGTCGGCTTCTTCCTCGCCTAGCACGCATGCGCGCTCGGTGCGGTCATGCATGATCTCTTGTGCCGTCTCTCGTGCATGCTCCTCGGTCCTCGGATCTCCACTGCTCCGCCTGCCAACCGTTGGTCGCCCGTGCTCGCCCACCATCGCCCCCGCTCTGCTCCACCGGCCATTCCACCCTAGCCCTGCTCCGCCACCACCTCCCTGCCACCCAGCTGCTGACACCGTCTCCTCACCCGCCTCTAGTCGGTGCCGCCTCCTCGTCAGCCCAAGCCGTCGACCGTCGTCGGCTTGTCGTTGCTGTGGGCCCCAGCCGACACCCCCACGCCACCTCCTCACCACCCCGGCTGCAACAGCCGCCGCCACCATCACCTCATCGAGGGAGGAGAGACCACGAGCATGGGATAGACTAGAGAGCAGGGGAAGAGATAAGGTGGAGACTGAGGATGACATGTGGGGCCCACTTTCGTTTTTGCCACATCAGCGTCTAGCCAACACGAGTGGACCGGGTCAAATTTGCCACATATAGACACTTGGTTTTGCTGACTAAATTGGATGGTTTTATATAGTTTAGAGGTGAAGATTTCTGGTATTGAGGATAAGGGATGTCAAATAAACTCGATGTTAAGTTGAGGCACGGCTGGTGAACTTATTCCTTTGGCAATATATGGACAATGAACATTTGGGCTTGGCCCACGTGAATAGGGAAAGAGAGTGCAAGCAACAACGGGGGTACAGTACCATGGATGTCGCGTGTACTCCAAAGTTTTTGTTGCTTTGGTCGCGTATCTTCAGTTTGTAAGACGTAATAAGAAAGCTCAAACGGGCAGACGTGAAGACATCATTTGGATGTACTCCCTCCGTTTTTTAATAGATGACGCTGTTGACTTTTTCTTATATGTTTGACCATTCATCTTATTCAAAAATTTTATACAAATATATAAGATATAAATCACACTTAAAGTACTATGAGTGATAAAACAACTCATAACAAAAATAAATTATAATTACGTAAATTTTTTAAATAAGATGAATGATCAAACATGTGAGAATAAGTCAACGGCGTCATCTATTAAAAAAACGGAGGTAGTATAAACTACGAGATCTACGGGATTTAGATGCGTAAATAAATTATGAGCTATTTATACATGTCGGCACACATTGCATTACTAATAGACAAAGAAATTCTACTCTAGCCCAAAATTTTTAAACTCAAATTCACACTATAAAAACTTGATAAATTCAATTCAATTTTATAGGAATGATCTATTATATAGAGAGACAACTTTGTACAAATTTTTGGCTATTTATATATGTGGAGTCATTTTGGGTTGAATCATGCATTCAGAGCTAGGTTCTGATGGTTTGGTTCGGTTTGATCCATTTATGTTTTGTAGCGTTCCTAAAAATTTATTGGACTAAATTTATGCATCGATGTAAGGAATAAGTAGATCGAACCTAACCATTCCTATGGCTATCCTGAATGGTCCGTCCGCTATTTATCACAACCATGTGCGGTGTGACATGATCGATCAAAATGTGTAGTAACATATTGGTATGCAATAAGCTATATACATCATGAGCATACATTCCTTGTCAAAAATCAATTATAGCGGAATAGTTATATGATGCTGGATGCATTCAATTTACTGGATTAGAAAGCCAACTGAATTGGTGGCAAAGTCGCAAATCTCAGCGCCATTACGGCTGACGCTGAGTTTTGGGTTGAGAAAAAAAAAATAGCGCTCCCTGCCACGTCGGCAGGAGATCGGCTCGGCCGCCATGCTGGCAGGGCGTTACCGCCAACCACCTTGATGCGGAGACGGCTAACCTCAGCGCCAACGGTTCTGGCGTTGAGCCCGCGGTCTTTTTTTTTTTTAAGCTTCAAAATAAGGTTTTGAAAACGGCCAATTTGTTAAGAAAAGGAGCAAACTAAAATGATATTACTTAACCACTTTCACATTTATGCATGGGTCACCACGGCAGGAGTACTATAACCTACAAATTACGAAACTTAAATTTACACGTGGACCATATATAAACCAACCCGATTGTGCTAGTTATAAATGGCCTTGGAGCCCATCCAGCTTGGAACTTAGCACTATTTCTTTCCACAAAATTTGTACGGGTCTACGGGAAACCTAGAAAGTAAAATCCATGTCCGGCTGGGCCCTTCATGTTACAGATAATTAATATATAATTAATTAAGTATATTAACCAGTATAAACTTAATAAATATATTTATTTAATTTTTTAAAACCACTTCGATATAGAAAGTTTTTTTTTAAAAAAATATACCATTTAGTAGGCGAGGAAAATAGCTCACTCCATTTATACAAATGAAAGTAGCGTTAGGCTGCGTCTGGCAGTAGCACAAAGATTAAAACTCTCTTGTTTTTGTGCGCGCGCTTTTAGAAAAAGTTGCTTGACAAAATCAAATTAATTTTTTTTAAGAAAATTCGAAATAATTTACATATCTTCTTAATCTTAATATCTCCCTTTCATTTTTTTTTAAAAAAGTTGAGAATATACGTAAAACGAGGTGATGCATTAACGCATAATTATATTAACTATTTTAAATTTCATAAATAGATTACTATTTTTTATTTTTTAGAGCGAAAAGCTCTTCTATCATTCACCACCAGTGAAAAGGTGAGGTGGCCACGGAAAAAGTGCAAAACCGCGTCGGGTTGGGGTCCTCCTCCAGCAGTAGCACGGCGAGCGAGGTATGGCTGTGTAATCCCACCGTCCAAAAACTCAATTTTAACGTTTGACCGTACGTTTTATTTAAAAAAATTATAAAAAAAATTAAAAAGATAAATCATGCATAAAATATTATTCATATTTTATCATCTAATAATAATTAAAATAATTTCATATAAGAAGAGGTGGTCAAACATTGGACAAAAAACTCAAGAATTAAGGGTGTGTTTGGATAATAGGAAATGAGAGGTGGAATTGGGATTAGGAAATAAATAAAGGGTTAGGATTAAATGGATGACGAAGAATGAATGGTTAGAATTTAAAGATGGGTTGGAAATCATTTTCCTTAGATATTTGCCAAACACTGCCTAAGTCTTTTGAGACGGAGGGAGTAGCTGTGTAGGTAAGCGAACCGCCGGTGCGCGCATACGGGGAATACGGGAAACGGCGCATGTGATCCTCCGCACCGACGCTGCCGCCCCAGCTGCACTGCAGCAGTCGACGGCCCGTGAACGGGGCTGGATGGATGGACCGGCAAACGTCCAAAGCCGCACGAAATGGCGATCGCTCCTACTGTCATCCTTGCTTTTTTGAGAACATTGCTACTCCATCCTTGCTCACATTGAATTTGAACGGATGCGTGTCGCTATCTTCATCAAATCCAATTTGATTTCAGGGAGATATATGCTTCGTCCTGGACGGAAATCTTCGGCGAGAGCACGAGACATTCTCATGTTCTAATGCCTTGTTTAGATTTTAAATTTTTTCTTCAAACTTTCAACTTTTCCGTTACATCGAACTTTACTACACACACAAACTTCCAACTTTTATATCACATCGTTCCAATTTCTTCAAACTTCCATTTTTAACATGAAACTAAACACAGCCTAAAGGTCATACGTGAACTTGTATCTAGACCTTCTCCACTAGTAGCGTAGGTTAGCTTGTGTACAATGTCAAGTATTTAGAAATAATAACTTTTTAAGTTATAGTTAAATTAAAAAAGAATAGAGGGAGTAGTATATATTATTTAGCATCACTTGATTCAAACTAATACATGACTTATGGCATTACAACATGTAAGACAATAGACGAGAATATCATTCTTTTTATCAACTTATACGTACAGTATCTTGAACTTAACATGTGAGCTACAATAATATAAAAGTTGATGGCTTATACCATTTTAAACCAAAACTTGCCTACCAAATATTTGGTAACTTTGGTATATGCTTCATGTTTGAATTGCCACCAACTTTTTACCAAACTCGTGTTTGGCGCAACCCCGGTTCTCAAATCCACAGGAGATTTGAACTTTGTACAGTTTAAAATTTTAGATTTCATTAAAATTGGAAGAAAATATTTTATCCAAATATTATCAACGTAATTGTGTGTCAGGGTTACGAATAAGACATACCTTCTATCCTAGAAGTCATAAAGTATGCGGATACATTATATCTTCAAGTAAACGGAAAGGATCCATTTGAATTAAGGAAATTGATGAGTCCTTACGAAAATAATATCTACGAACAGGGGATATCAGAGTCCTACTTATAGGGGATAATTAATGACGTTGTCATATCGTGCGGGGTCTGTTGTCTCCAAGTTCTACTTGGAGACCAAGGTGATCTGCGGTATAAATAGATACCCCCTGAGAGGTATAGGGCATCGAATCTTAGTGCAAGACACCCGCCACCACATAAGCAATCCGGAGGACTTGAAGCCAATTCATCGATAGATCTCGTCGAGGCTCTCTCGACAAGAATCTCGTCGGTAATCTTGGAGTTATGTTGTTCTCTGTTGTACTCTGTGGATTCTTCTATAATCCCATATAAACTGGATTAAGAATATTACCTTGTGAGGTGCCTGAACCAGTATAATTCCTATCTTTTTATGTGCTCGATGTCGTATCGTGTAGATCCTCGTACCAACATACCCCGATACCCATAGAATACGGTCCGTGGGAATCCCGTCGACATTATAAATTTATAGAGTTCAAGAAAACTTAGATCCAGTGTTGTGCTAAAACAATCTTAATATGACTTATATTTACAATATCTTATTAAACATTGCTTGTGTTAAAACTTAGCCAAAGTTTAACAGTAGACAACCAAACCGACACTAAGTATATCTTTAAGAGCGAGTAAGTAATAACTTTGGTATATGGCGTTATTCCACATTTCCTAAGTTCGAAAACTATTTTGTAATAATACACGTAAGTTCAAAAACTATGTCTACAACATTCAACGTTACAATGTCATATAACCTCACAAATTATTGCTGCTGTAGCGGTTCCAATCGAAAAACATCAAATTTCGTCTTGGAGCAACTCGATAGATTATGGAGAAAATCTCAAACCCCTAAGTAGAATCATAAAAAAAAGAATGCGAGAGACCAGATCAGATAAAGAGTCTATTTGAGAGAGTTTATGGTCCTGTAGTTTCCTATCTGGCCTTAGGTTATAAGTCCTCAGCTATTTGTCATCTTGCTTAAAACTGTAATCTTTCTCAGACTGTAATCTTTTATGAATTAATAAAGCTCCTTGTATTCGTCGAAAAAAAAAGCTTTCTCAAAAAATTTAGATTTTCGTTCAAATTAAAAAATATATAGTCAAATAAAAATAATTGTACGATAGAAACCGAGAAACCCAATTTGTTAGATTTTCAGAAAATGATTAGCAACGAGCTTTGCCTTTGATTCTCCTGGGTCCTGGCCATCACCGACTCACCGTGCGGTGCTCGCACCCCCACAAAACCGGTCACATGCTGCGCATAAATCCATCCACCCCATCACGCGACCCCACACGACCATTATTCCTCCTCCTCTCTGGAGTCTAGTCTCCTCTCCTCACTCCTCACTCGCCCCACTCCGCCGCTTCACTCGCGAGCTCGTCGTTGGCGCCGGCGGCAATGGCGTCCCCCCGCGCGCTCTCCCTCCTCCTCGTCCTCCTGGGCATGGCCCTCGCGTCGTTCCCCTCCGCCGCCTCCGCCTCCCGCGACCTCCGCCCCCGCCGCGCGGGCTTCGTCGTCCGCGGCCGCGTCTGGTGCGACACCTGCCTCGCCGGCTTCGAGACCCCCGCCTCCACCTACATCGCCGGTAACTAAACCACACTTACTCCACTCCCTCCCGGTCTGTGTACGGACTCGGTCCCCCGTCGGTGAGCCGGGAGCTCAGCAGTTGTAGCCTGCAGTAGGATCTCGCTTAATGCTGAAGTTATCACTCTGCCACCGTGTGTTGTGTGTTCTTGCCTGCAGGATGCCAGCATTGGCCTTTTTTCTGCTGGTGGTTAGTTATTTTCAGATCGGCTTGCGGAATGTGGAGTTTGTTCGAGTAGATCTGCAAATCTAAGCTAAGTGACGTGCGTGTCTAGTATAAATGCTAGAACCTATGGTTTGGTAGAGGTGCTAGATCTTTAGATTCCAAGACCGGAACTGCCGAATTCGAGTCTGCAATCTTCGGTTGGAGAAACTGTTTTGAACATTTGTTCAAATACCATCCAGATGGTTACGGAAATTTCTCAAAAAAATTGTCAGCATTCATACAACATACATGTACCACTCCACAGATTCTTGAGCCTGGACTTAACTCGCACATAGAGGAATAGAAGACAAATTCGGAAGTATATGAACAGTACCTATACTATTCGCACCAGACTTGAGTCTTTTTTGTGTAGTGGGTGGTGGGATCTGCGCAAGACGGTACTGATTTAGGGTGTGTTTGGTTCTTTGCCAAGCTCAAACCATACCAAAATTCTGGGAATGGCAAGGTTGTGCATTGCCAAAAAAAGAAGAGATGGCAAGGTTGCTCATTTGGTTTGTTGCCAAATCTTTTGAAATGTGCATGGGAATGAACAAAACAAGCCCTTAGTTTCAAGGTGGTGCTGAAGGGTAAAATAATATAAACATCTTAAGGCTCATTACCTTCAGGTTGGATGGTCCCTCAGAAGATTAAGGTGGTGTTTGGATCCAGGGACTTAACTTTAGTCCATGTATTTAGACACTAATTTAGAGTATTAAATATAGACTACTTACAAAACTAATTACATAAATGAAAGCTAATTTACGAGACAAATTTTTTAAGCCTAATTAATCTATAATTAGAGAATGTTTACTGTAGCATCACATAGGCTAATCATGGATTAATTAGGCTCAATAGATTCGTCTCGTGAATTAGTCCAAGATTATGGATGGGTTTTATTAATAGTCTACGTTTAATATTTATAATTAATGTCCAAACATTCGATGTAATAGGGACTTAAAAGTTTTAGTCCCATCTAAACAGGGTCTAAACATGTGTGATCACAGGCTGTGTGCTGATGGATCTGCTACTGAACAAACTAGACCTGTCATGAATCAGTTTGTAACCATGGTTTCCCTCCAGATTTCCTTCACTGAATCATTTATAACCATAGTTCTGAAATCAAGCAACAATCAGTTGTCTCATGGGTTAGTGCTCGGTTTCTTCTAGCCATACTAGATGGAAATTTTTGGGTACTGAACTATGCCGACTTTCACAAAATGCTGGGCTGGATCAACATTCCTGACTATGAAAAGTTTAGAGCCATGCTTGTAATACCTGCCAAAATGTTGCATGTGTTTCATATATTCCATTCTCCAAGCCTGTTCTGCCTAATGTATTGCATGATTCATTGTTGTATCAACTATCAAGGGCTAGAAACTCTGCATATTTGTAAACCGAAGTGTGACATCCATGGCTATTTTACTCAACATTTGCAATCTAGATGACCAAGGTTTTGCATTATGACTAAAGTAACAACTTTTAAGATAAACCAGGTACTGTGGGGTCTGGTGCACTTTTATGTGAAAATACATGGTTACGTGAACCTGCAAGACATCAGTTACAAATCTTATCTGCAAAAATGTTGTCAATTTGTGGTTGCTGCTATGTGCTACATTAGGAAATAAGGAAACCACAACTGGGCTGTAGAATAAGGGAACCATATTAATTTGAGCAGAATTTTTTTATTAAATCATAAGCTAACTCTTGATGACATAATAGAAACTAAATGCATGTTTTTGATAACCTCTGCAACGCCTGATGGGGTTTAAGTCAGCTTGCAATTTTTTTAGTATATTATAGTCACATAGGTGACTAAAATCTTATCAGTAACCTTCTATGGCTAAATATTTGTATGTTGACTTTCCTTCTATCCATCCATCCACAGGAGCGAAGGTAAAGGTTGAGTGCAGATCGAAATCCACTGGCGCCAAGACATGCAGCTTCGAGGGCCAGACTGACCACACTGGCACCTACAACATCCCTGTCAACGATGAGCATGAGCACGAGCTCTGCGAGTCTGTCCTTGTGAGCAGCCCGGACGCAAAGTGTGGCAAGATTGTTGCTGGACGGGAGAGGGCTCCTGTCTTCCTCACCAACAACAATGGTGTGACATCTAATGTTCGGTTGGCGAACGCTCTGGGCTTCCAGAAGGATGCTCCTCTTGCTGCGTGCGCACAAATCCTCAAGATGTACGAGGAAGTGGACGACCGCGTTTGAAGGATGTGAGTTATGTATCAATATTCGTACGTTGTTGAAATACTCTAAGAAGACTTCTATATACCTTTTACTGAGAGCAAAACTATCAGCATCAGATGTTGCGTGCTTGATAAGTTGTGATATAGCTTAGCACTTGAGTATGTTATATGTATGTTCGTCTGCAGCTGAACTGCAAAACTCATCAGTTACTAAATCGACATGTTGTGCTTTCTATCAGGCAATTCTTCTGTTATCTAGTATGTGTGCAATTGTGGTTATGCATTCTGAAATGGTTTTGACCTAAGCTACCTGATGTTGCTTCAGAGGGCTGGAGCGCCAAAGTTTGGTTGATTGGTTAAGTTTTGCCGTTTCGTAATATGGATGATGACCCAACAAAATAACAAACTGCCTTTGATATATATATGTTCCTTTCTTGTTGAGATTGCCAAGCTGCCTAAACTTTATGAAATACTGGTTTAAACATGTAATCAACAAGGGTCTGTTAGCTTAATTAGGATAGGATAGCTTCCTTTTACAAGTACATAAATCATTGTATTATTGGAGGCTACAGGAAGCAGTTGGTCATGTGAATAACAGTTTCTTCTCTATCTCAATGAGCTACAGTTAGGGCAACAACAATGTATATAGCAAAAGTAGTCCATATAGATGGGACCCACATATATGGACTATAACTATTGTTATCTTCACAATGTATATAGATAGCAACTAGTATTAGGAGGAGAGAGGAAATAGAGACAAATAACATATTTTATTCTATATGGGCAACCTATATGCTGATGGGTAGCTTTTGCTATTTTCTTACTATGGACTAGTTCCACAATGTGGTGAGGTAGCTGAATGAAATATTTTATTGCTTATGGACTAGTTCTAGACTATATTGTGGATGCCCTCGTTACATGTTGTCTTCTATCTGTATGTGAAGGTAAACAAAACTATTTTAGCTAATCCAAACTCAATTCGCATTAAAAGAACACGAATGAGATATACTCTTTTTTTTCTGGAAATAATAGGAGAGGAAAGAATGAAGAAGATAACAAGAAAGAAAAATAAAGGACACTGCACGCCTCAGTTGGTCAGTGGTCACCACTAAATTGAGAAAAGGAGCATTCTATTAGCGTATAATTAATTAAGTATGACCTATTTTTTTTAAAAAATAGATTAATATGATTTTTAAGCAACTTTCGTATATAATTTTTTTTTAAAAAAGACACCGTTTAGCAGTTTGAAAAGCGTGCACAGAGGAGTGAGTTAGTAATAACTATGAATACCGAATTCAGCCGCCCCTAAACAACTTATTAACGCTGACAACACCTGAAAATCTGCGTTTGTGCCGTTGTGTACATATATGTCTTCCACGTGAGTTGGAAAAAAAACAAGACACCTAAGGGATCAGGAACGATTTGCACAATTAGTTACTTAGCAATTTCCTGCGCATGAGTTTTGACAGACAAAACTAGTTATCATAAAGTGCAGTCTAAATTAATTAATTGGTTTGGTTTGAGCCCAACATAATTAACTATACCGTATAAACAAAAAACAAACAAAAAAAAAACTGTACCGTATAAACAGATTTTAGGATGGTTAAACTAGAGACCTTTGAAAAGTCAGCTTTATCTAAATAGAGCTGATTAACTGAAGAAAAACTTACAAACTATCAATTGAAAAGTTGATTGTTTTGTGATAGTAATTCACGAGTATAAAGGAATAAATTAACTATTATAAAATTAAAAATGGATTTAAATAGTATTATAAAAATTTATATATAAAAATTGCACCGCTTATAAGTCCAGAAAACATAACTGCTAATCACACTTATTTTAATGACTAGTAATATACCCATACTTTTGTGATGGGCCAGACCAATATGATTTGGGATTGGCTGAATGGGTGGATTGAGAATAAATTACTGAATCAACAATTATGCACACACGAACAAGCGGACTTCGTACGGTGGAAAAAGGAAGAAAAGAGTATCGTGCTTTTAAAGTAGTAGAGAACGTAGAGTTAGCTCTACCTTACATGGAGAAAACCACAAACCACTAGTCATGCTTCTATTTCTTTTCTAGGCCATAGTATATTTGGGTCCCTCAAACTCTCCTCCAAGTCTAATTTTCTTCCATGCATTTGAAAGAAAAAAAAGGGTATGATGCAATTTAATCCAATATTTAGAGTTATTTTTTAGCTTAATTAGGACAAGCTTTGATTAAAAAATTTTAAAATCCCAATCATAAAATAAGTTTATAAAGTCTAATAAGTTCATGTTGTCATAATAGTGTTTTTAGGCAAATCTACGTATACAAGTTTTTTTTTAAAAATATGCATTTAAAAAATTATTGATTATAAATGTTAAAACTTAAAGTCAATCCTGCGATAAAAATCAAATAACTTTTACCAGAGTAGTGCCCGACTACCTGTATGGCTGTATTACATAGGAGGCCTTAACAGTTTACCTTCTCTGGTGAAAATCTATGCTTGGATTGGCTGACGCCTGTCTCCCATTTCTGTCCTCTCCCCTAAACTTTCCTCCGTTTCTTAATCCTTATCCTCCCATCTCTTTATTGTTATTTAATCACACTTTTACGCTTATTAATTAATCTACCCGCTGAAAAAGCGCAGCCACCCGTGGCCATCACCAAATCTGTCACGACATGACGCGAGCCTAATTAACCACTTCGTACACTGCATGATTAGCCGTCCCCTAATCCGTCATTAGCCTCTTAATCTTTAATTTATTTTTTTTGGCCTCCCGAACTAGCCGTGGCCACTAGTTTGTGCAAATTGTTAACAAATCCAGCTCCGCCCTCCGTTGAAGGGTGGCCACAGGATTCGTTTAAAAAGTTTATCGCCTCTCCGGTGTTTAAATTAGTTTTTTTTTGGCTTAATTTTGACCTGATCGAGATTAACAAGGTTATCACCACACATATAATGCTTGCAATGCTTGGTTAGATTGATGAGCCGTTGTGTGGAGATGGACCAACCTAAACGGTTTTTTGTAGCGACAAGTGCAACGCATTCTCATTATTTTTTTTCATTTTTTTGGCTTCTGTCATTTTCTTGTGGATTAGTTCATTATTACAAGAATGTGAATGGATTTGGTTATGGCTGCATTGTGCGCATTATTTATGAAGGCATAGACAGATTTGTTAAATATAAGTGCTCTACAGATTATATGTATTATTATTAATGCGCAAACTTGTAGTTAATTAACACATAGCGTTACTTATCTTTTACATTTAAGTAGTGTATGAATTTCTACGTTTTTAGGTATGCAATCAGCGGGAATGTTATATATGCAATTTTATGATTAGTTTTGTTGTCCATTCAGTAAGAATTAAGTGATATTTCAAGATATATTTATTACTCAATTTACTTATTAGTCTGATAGATCTTGTCCATATCTTAACGAATTTTAAGATACTATATATCTGATTCAGGAGTGGAAATTAGATTGCTTTGGAACTTTTGGTTATCGAGAATCTTGGTCCACTCATGTTTATCATTAGATTACAAAATCGATCGTTTCTTATGATATAAGATAACAGGTATTCTAATTAATCTATTCACACTAGGTATAGGTAACAGAACAAAAAAGTAGTTATTTGGCTATCTTTATTGGTCAAAGTATTGGAGGTTCCTGTTCCTTTCTATTTCATGAAAAGTTCATTTACCACTTTATTCTTTTTTCCTGCTCTACATAAACTGAAACGTTTATATATCCTGGATATACATTTTTTCCTTTATTGTGTGGCTCCTTGTGCAGATTCTTCGCTCTATGCGTATCCATTGTACTCTATAAAATTTCATAGTTACAGCCACCTAGTATCTCTTTTGACTAATAATTGAACCGCACACGTGTAAATTTATACCATACATCTTTTATATCAAGAATACGTTTCAACCGATGAGTTATCATGTTGCTCCACACATTTTTTTATAGAAAAAAAAACCCTATGGGTTGGTATGCTCAAAAGAAAAAAAAATCCAAAACTTGCAACTCTTGCAAAATTGCGACATTTGGTTCGAAGATGACCCTAGAATTACAACATATAGCATATTTTTCCCTTTCTACTTGCTAAAAGGATCAAAAATCATCATGGAGATGCATTATTAAAATAACACGGAGAGAATATAACAAGTGAACAAAAAGAGGGGGGATTTTTAATTTGCATTGCCTTTTGGCTTTCTGTACGCCTGGCTGAGGATGAAACGATGAACTGTTGGCCTACATTCCTTATGCTGACACATTGATGGATCACGCCATGTCCAATCAAATTGCAAACCGTCGACCAGAAAAGGTCTCCCTGCATCAAATCAAATTGTACCGGCGGCTTCTACATCACCATCGCATCACTATTTGCTCACACTTATTTTTTTCTTTCTTGGTATTTGATTTCATTCTTCCACGATCATATACCTTGGACTTAAACCAACAATTTTGGAACTCCATGGAAAGCAAGAGTTTTGTACACGTACCTCCGCCCTAAAATATACTACTCCCTTTGTCCCAAAATATAAGTATTTTTTGCCACTGACATGGTCTCTGAGATGTTACTTTGACCAACAATATTTATAAAATTAAGATGTTTTAAATAAAAAGAGTTGCATTTTATGATAGTTTGTTTAATGATAAATCTAGTAACATCAATTTTATATGTAATCTTTTTTTTTATTATTATTAATAGTCAAAGTTAAAAATGTTTGACTTGTCACTATACTAAAAATGCTTATATTTTGAGATTGAGGGAGTAGCTATTATTAAAATATACTTAGCTACCTAGTAACTGTATTTTAAGATGGAGGGAGTAGAACTTTCACAAAAATTAGTAGTTCAATTCTGACCCAATAAACATCCTTCAAAATTTATTCATCCATCGTCATAATTTTAATTATATGCACAAAAATGTTTTTTTAAGAAAAAGTGATAATAATTAAAGTGATAAAATATGCTTTTCATCCGGCCCAAGCTTCATTGACAAATTGTCTTGAATTTGTACAGTACAGCATGTGCCAATATCATCTGAATGAACAACACATTGTACTTGTCCATATCGAATTCAATATTGAAATCATAGGACAACAAGTACATGGAGGAAATTTGTGCAAATAGAAAAAAAATCAGCATGCAAAAATACAACTTGCCATGAAAAAAAAATCACATCATTCGTCGTCAGGTTCTTCCGCCATTGGAGCTCCATTTCTCAGCCAATCCCCAGCTCACACGTGCCAACTCTTCCACATATGTTGGTTAGGACAGTGGACACGTGGCAGGAGAGGTGCCACTTGGCACTTTCCCATTGGGTGAGATCACTACTCCCTCTCTGCCTATAAAAACACCATGGAGCTAGATAGCAAGCTTTGCTTATTCACTCATTCAACTTCCAAATTAACACGATTCTTCTTGCTGCGTTTGCTGATCGATCGCAAGGTAGAAGAAGAAGAAGAAGAAGCAGCCATGGATCGCCAATGGCGTTGCCTCGCTGCTGCGGCTTCTACTAGTGGTAATAGTAAGCTTCCTCCGCTGCCGATGGCGCTGGGCGGCGCCGTGGAGTACGGGCAGCTCGTCCATGGCGCGGCGGCGCCCGTGGCGCCGTTCTTCGTGGACGCCGAGCAGCAGAGCCTGTCGCCGGCGACGGCCATGGTTCTTGGCGCCGGGTGGTATAACTATAACCTTGTCACGCCGTCGCAGGCGGCGCAGCTGCACCACCGGCTGCGACGGGCGGTGGGCGCGGCGCCGTGCTCGATGAAGCGGTGCGGTGGCATGGCGGCGGCGGCGGCGGGGCGGCTTGCGCTGGTGGGGCCGGCGCCGGTGCAGGCGAAGCTGTACCGCGGCGTGCGGCAGCGGCACTGGGGGAAATGGGTGGCGGAGATCCGGCTGCCGCGGAACCGGACGCGGCTGTGGCTGGGCACGTACGACACCGCCGAGGACGCCGCGCTCGCCTACGACGGTGCCGCGTTCCGGCTGCGCGGCGACGCCGCCCGCCTCAACTTCCCCGAGCTCCGGCGCGGAGGGCGGCACCACGCGCCGGCGCTCAGCGCGTCCGTCGACGCCAAGATCCTCCAAGCCACCACCACCACCACGGCGGACACCGCCGCCGCCGCAGCACCGGCGTCGACGAACACCACGCCGCCGCCGTCGCCGCGCGTCGTCAAGACCGAGCCGGGCTGCTGCTCCGTCTCCGAAGCCTCCACGACGACGACGGCCGACGCCGCCGACGTCTCGTCCACAGGGTCTTCCCCATCCCCGACCTCATCGAATCAGGCCGCCACCGCCACGCCGCCGGCGCCGCGGCCGCCGCCGCCGTTGCCGGAGACGATTCAGCAGCTGGACTTCACGGAGGCGCCATGGGACGAGGCCGACGGCTTCGCGCTGCGCCGGTATCCGTCGTGGGAGATCGACTGGGACGCCATCCTCTCCTGATTAATTTCCTGACGGCTTCATGCATGACGTCAGCATCTGTGTTGTTGTATTAGTTTTTGTTCCCGAGTGTATTGGCCTTTGCAGCTACTAGCTTTGATCTATCATCAGTGTCTCCTGGCCTCTGCTGAGTTTGTTTTTTGGTAGATGGCATTGTCCAGGAGGAGATAGACTGAAGATTACTCAGGCTGAATTGATTTGTGTGCATGTGTGTGGTCAGTTTGTGGCTGTTGCTCTCATGAACAAATGCTATGTGCAATATGCCAAAGACATAGATACTGCTGCTACTCTTGTGTGATACATGTTGTTGTTTGTGGCATGTGTGTAATTAGAAATGCAGTGATTGATGCATCTGCATACCTTGAATTGACACATTGGATGGAAAGGAATGGCTGTTGGTTTGTGTTTGTGTTCCTGGTCAGAGAACCCTTTAATTTGATATCAAATTTTATTGGGACCAGTTTTATCTCAACATGCATGACTAAGGGTGTATTTAGTTCATAAAAACAAAATTTTTTGGTGTCACATCAGACATTTGACCGGATGTCGGTTGGGGTTTTCGGACATGAATGAAAAAACTAATTTCATAACTCGCCTAGAAACCGCGAGACGAATTTATTAAGCCTGATTAATCTGTCATTAGCACATGTGGTTTACTGTAGCACTTATAGTTAATTATGGACTAATTAGGCTAAAAAAATTCGTCTCGCGATTTCCATGCAAATTGTGCAATTAGTTTTTTTATCTATATTTAATGTTCCATGCATGTGTCCAAAGATTCGATGTGACGTTTTTGGGAAAATTTGTTGGGAACTAAAGAAAGCCTAAGGCTGTGTTTAGATCTAGGGGTGTAAAGTTTTGGCGTGTCACATTGGATATCCGACACACATTTGAAGTATTAAACATAGTCCAATAACAAAATATTACATAATCCGCCTGTAAACCGGGAGACGAATTTATTAAGCCTAATTAATCCGTCATTAGCAAATATTTACTGTAGCACCACATTGTCAAATCATGGTGCAATTAGGCTTAAAAGATTCGTCTCGCAATTTACGCACAATCTGTGTAATTAGTTTTTTTATTTATATTTAATACTCCATGGATGTGTCCAAACATTTGATGTGATAGGGTGTAAAATTTTGCTAGGTGATCTAAACAGACCCTAATTAATTTAGAACCTTATCAGTCACAAAAAGAACCATAAAATTGGCATTCAATTAAAATGCAATGAAAAATATGTGCGGTAATGTTTCTTGAGCAAATGCTCCTTCCATATTAAATTTGAAGTTACATATCTCTACTTTATATAGAGACTTTTAAAAAACAACAGAATTTTACTTATAAAGTCAGTAAAACTCATTAGAACGGGATTGGTTATCTCTAACGGACCTAAAGCCTCATCTCTTTCAGACAGAGCCTCCGTCACTAAGCAAAGATTACTGATGTGAGAAAATATCTTAATTGGGCATCCGGCCATCACGAATGACAAACATCTCAATCAGGCCAACACTATAGCCCCATCACGGATGACTCTCATATCTAACGGGCCAACACTATAGCTCGTCACGGATAACTCTCATCTCTAACGGGCCAACATTATAGCCCGTCATGAATGACTCTCATTTCTAACGCGCCTAAACTATAGCCCATCACGGATGACTGTCATCTCAATTGGGTCTAAATTATAGCATGTCAAGGATGAGTATAATCCAAAAAAAAATATTTTTTGGCTAGCCTCAGGCCTTTGGGGGCCACGCCCTTGGGCCGGTCTTTTCTGCGCACTTTGTCCTCACTTGTGTGAACCCGGTCGGTCACCATCCCGAAATTGCTCCACCCGGGAAGAATTTCCTGGTCGGTTCTCCACCCTAATCTCGCTTAACCTCAGAGTTCTTTGGAGATCAGCTTCCAAAGAAGAAGTTGTACATTCATTCACATACACAACCATTAATATATTTAACATAACCACATTCACATAACATCCATTTTTTTGAAATGACACGTAACATTCATTTTGATCACATATTTCACATCCATTCACATATTTCACCAGCAAAACCAAGTTAATTGGATCAAATATGTAAGTATTAACATGATGAGGAGGCAAATCAAATTTCTAGGAAAAAAAAATTTTGAATTGAATTTTATGATACTAAATGAACTCATATGAAAAAGTTGTCAAAGACAAAGTTGTAGAACTCATTGAGATCTACCAATTTTATTTTGGTCATTTCTCCATTCGGGTTTGATTGAACTATATAAAATTTAAATTTTAAAATATAAGAAATTTAAATAATTTTTCGGGTAGTAAATGATTTCAAATAGAAAAATTGTCAACAACAAAGTTGTATAACTCATCAAGATCTATAACTTTTATTTTGGTCATTTTTTCACGTAACATTTTTTGAACAGTTTGAATTTGAATTTGAAAATATGACAACTTCAAAATATTTTCAAATACTAAATGATTTCAAATGGAAAAGTCATGAACAACAAAGTCACGTCCATGTGGCATTGTCACATCAGTGCCACACAGGATCCTAGAGGGGATGTGTCAATTTGGGACCTAGATGATACACTTTGACAAGTTCTGGGATCTAAATATGCATTTTGAGAGTTTAGGGACTCTACAAGTTTAAGGACCGCCAGCACTTTACTCTATCAAGATTTACAACTTTTATTTTGGTCATTTTTCTATATAACATTTTTTAAATAGTTTGAATTTAAATATGAAAATATGACAACTTTAAACAACAATTTCAAATACTAAATGATTTTAACTGAAAAAGTTATCAACAACCAAGTTGTATAACTCATCAAGATCTATAACTTTTATTTTAGTCATTTCGTCATCCGACAAAGTGATAATAACATTGTTCATAAAATTCACATATCTCTTATCTGGTTTTATAAATGAATGAAGGGATACACGGTTTAGCGTGCTGCCAAGTTGCTCAACCGATCAGCTCCTTCGAACTCGCCCTTCTTTTATGGGAAGCAAAAAGGGTACCCAAGAATGAAGGGATATACGGTTTAGCGTGCTGCCAAGTTGCTCAGCCGAGCAGCTCCTTCGAATTTGCCCTTCTTTTATGGAAAGCAACAAGGTACCAAGAATGAAGGGATAGACGGTTTAGCGTGCTGCCAAGTTGCTCAGCTGAGCAGCTCCTTTGAACTCGCCCATCTTTTATGGGAAGCAAAACAGGTACCCATGCATGAAGGAATACACGTGCAAGAATCACATAAATGGAACTAGGGAAGCCTACATGAGGAGAAGTTTTTCTATTACCAGTTATATGCCCGAATTCGGAGATATCAATATATTCCAGTTTCTTTTGTGCTGGTTTTTTCACGATATATAGGTTGGGTTTTGGGGAGGATTTAGGAGCAGTTTTTTTTTTCAGAGAAGGGATCGTCTTTTTTTCTTTGGGGCGGAGGGAGGAGAATAACTGTATTTTTCAAGTTGTTAGATAACACACTTGGGTTATTAACTAATGAATGGAAAGTTTCATTTACATCTAGTATATCAGAAAATTCCTGTTCTCGTGTTGCAAGCCTAATTAATCTGGTTTCTCTTATTTTGGAGTAACTTGTAATATGAACTATCTTTTCGTTCAAACAGCTAGCTTTAAACTAAACACAATTAGTTATATTTTGAAAATCCCACTACACAATTTATAGAATGCATGACAGGTCAGACTATCATCTCAGCAGAGTTGGTGTATAGCTCGTTTTGAGTCTTGCACTTTTCCTTTTCTCAAGGGAAAAAGTGCAGAGGGCTTTCTGCAGACAACGAAATATAAAACTAGAGTTGAAAGCAACGGAGTATTTTGTGACAAGAAAAAAAGAGTGAAAGCATGTAAGCAACTAACCTGACACTGACATATGTGTATTAACAATTTTCTGTATATTTACACTCCAATCAGTTACTCCACGCGCACACTAAATTATTTAGAACAGTAAATTAATAACATGCACTATACTACTATGAAGACTGAATAGTATATACACATACTGTGCAGGGGAAGCAGCATCCAAATTTTACTACTTGTTTTCAATATATAGATAAAGTTATGGATATTTGGACATAATGTTTGATCATTTAATAAACACTTGGAAGTATCAATATTTTGTTGACTTGTTGTTTCATCTTTAAAGTTACTTTAAATATGACTTATAGTTTTTTTGTTAGAGTTTGTATCCAATATGTATACAAAGTCGGTTATAGATTACGACTTCGAGTTATCGTACTAGGTGTAGGAATAGAGTAAGAGCTGGACTCGATCCTAAGCTCTCTCTTAAATAGAGGGACGGACCGGTTGTAACTACATGACGACTTAACATAGGTGAGAGGTAGCTGCCAGTAGTGTCAGCCGATGGTCGTTGTAACTCTGATATATTGTAATACACTGGATCCGGGAGGAGCACCCGTAATCATTGCTCCGGAGATGTAGACTATGTCGTCATCAATATTTTGGATCTCCTATAAGGTTTCTTCCGTGTTTAGCTACTGATGACGATTTCGGGGCTGATTTTATAACAACTTTATTCAAATTTGTACTAAATTTTGAATAAGATGAATGTTGAAATGTCATGTATGTCAAAAATCAACAATGTTATTCATTTAAAAATAAAGGTGATATATATTCAATTTCTCTCAAAGAACTAGGACTCTACCTTTTCTACGCTATATATATATATATATATATATATATATATATATATATATATATATATATATATATATATATATTACTTGAGATAATACTACAGTTAATTGGTTATCATACCTTCTCGCGGTAAATAAATTACTTAAAAATAACGTATTGATATCATCATAAGATTTCTCTTAGTAAATAAATTACTATTACACCAATCTCAACATAACATATTGATATTGCCAAAAAAATCTCTTAGTAACCAAGTTACTATCACTGATGGTTCTCAATGTCTCTTAGTAACTAAATTACTATTACATGCACGAATCCAATAAACAAGACGGCGCTAGTGCCACATATCGATGTTGAGCCGACAAAACACTATAGATCCTTAGGTCTCCCATCGGCAGATATCCATCACCCACGAACATCTAGAGAGGCATCCCACAGCCACCTGGATATAGACAAAAACGATTACATAATTTACACTCATAAATGACTCTAAATGAGATATGATTCGCTGAAGAAGAAATAAAATGCTTCATAAAAAATTGAGCTACCAGTTTAGGTTCCTTCATGCGTACTTTTAGCCAACAGATCATTTTTTATTCAGACAAGCATGGAGGTCACATTATGTTTCCTTAACAGTAATTCCTGGGCTTGCCTAGTCCCAATCTATAATCGATGACATTGTGCAAAAAAGAAAATTAAGAATGCAGTTGGCTGAAAAATGTAGAATACGTAATTGGGATGCTTCAGGCTAAAATATCCAGATATCTCTGATTAATAACATACAAGTTATAAGCTACACAAAACCTGCCATCTTTTCAGATGAAAAACGATTTCAAGAATAAAAATGGACCGAATGTTCTTAATGAAAAGAATAATCATAAATTCAGAATGATCTAGCATTCACTACAAATTGATCTACAATGGATCGATGGAACATGCATGTATGTTATACAGCGCATCAACGAACACAAGCAATCACCACATATCTGGCGCCGGCAAATAAGCTGCAATTAACTGATCAAACATGGCAGCTATGCTTCCTCAAAGAAAAACAAGCAGCTATTGCCTATAGAGATTGATTGAGTAGATAGATCATGGAGAGAAAATAAAACAAATAAAACATCCTGACTTTCATTGGAACACATACGAATTGAACATCCATCCATCCATCGATCCTGACCGCCATCCCCATGCCTGCTTTGCGTGGCCAGGGTCTCCAGCGCCTGCTGCCGACCGGCGCGAGTGCAGACTGCAGAATGTGAAGGAATCAGAATACAGGAGCAAATTAGCAGAACTGCAGCAGCAAATCGGTAAAACAACAAAGATGCAAAGTAAAAAGTTCAAAATTGCATGGACTCAGCTGCTTACCCTCATTATCATCGTGCATCACAGATCATGACGCCACCGCTGTGGGAGGGAGGCAGCGATGGGAGGCCTGATCCGTGCCAGATCCTTCGAGGGAGGAATCAGGGTGTGGTCAACGCAGCAGGAAGCTCCTCCCCGCATCCCGCCGTCAACCGCCCCCTCCTCCTCAAGAGATCCTGTCGATGTCGACGCTGATTCATGGGCGGGGTAGGGAAGGGAGCACCAGATCGAGCGAGGAAAATAGTCAGAACCACCTCACCTCTCCATGGCTCGGCGCAAAGGACGTTGGCGACCCGCGACCATCGCCGCCTCCGACCGATTTCAGCCGTCGTTGACCAATTTCGCCCATCGTCCACCGCCCGCCGCTGGAGGACACTTCCACCGCCAGCCTTCTCCCGTGCCCTCTCCCTCGAGCTCTTGGTCGATCCGGGAAAACCGGCATGGGAGTGGATGGACTCTAGATCCAAAAAAATAGGGTAGGATGGTCCGTTGCATCCTAATATACATATTGCATAATAGGTGAGTAAATAGATTACCGGTAGTTTAGGTTTGGTGGGGTAGTAAGAAAATTACTATTACACATACTACGGATGGGGGTGGGATGCAGTAGGGGAGGGGGGTGGGTGGGGGGGGGGGGTGCGGCGGGAGGGGGGTTGTGTTTTAATATTATATATATATATATATATATTATAACCTAGTTTACTGCTGTGTTGCCACGGAGAAAAGAAAATACAAAAAGATCGAAACATCTCTATGAATATATCTGTTTTTTTTATAAAACCACTTAGGGACTGACACCACATAACATGAGGAGCACATATATGGTATATCAATCTGCAAGTGACTATCATGAATTAGGTAGTTGGTTATACCAATAACCAACAACTTTCTTCATGTCCACGTTTGTAATAACTACTCCCTCCGTTTCACAATGTAAGTCATTCTAGCATTTTCTATATTCATATTAATGCTAATGAATCTAGACATATATATTTATCTAGATTCATTAGCATCAATATGAATATAGGAAATGCTAGAATGACTTACATTGTGAAACGGAGGAAGTAATTAAGTATTTAGTATATGAAATGTAATGTGGGTCAATTGTACAATCGATGTTTGCCATGTGTCACGCATGAACCATGAGAAATGCATTGGTTGAGAACTTTTGATGCAAACTTGAAGATGCAGCTCCATATTTATTATGAATTCAATAAGACTGATATTCTTAAAAACTTTATCACGTATTACATTGTATAAAACGTGAACAGAAACCTATTTAACAGGCAAAGTTGATATTGAAATGGCATTGCAAAAGAAATACCATATAGAACGCAATCCTCGTACTTAAGGAACTGATTCGATAAACGACCTGCATTACTAATTTGCTGATTCGATAAACATTGATAATATATTTTGTTTGTTGATATATGTTTCATTACTTGTTCAATTCAAATTTTGCAGGCCAGAATTAATCTAGTATATATATGCTGGTTGATCATGGTACTTTACATGTCATGTTTATCCTCAGCCATCTTCCTTTTACTATGGCGTTTGTATACTATATATTAGCCATGTGATTCCAACTCGGTGTTGACCTTTCTTAATACATACTCCCTCCATCCTAAAATGTTTGACGCCGTTGACTTTTTTAAAAATGTTTGACCATTCGTCTTATTCAAAAAATTTAAGTAATTATTAATTCTTTTCCTATCATTTGATTCATTGTTAAATATACTTTTATGTATACATATAGTTTTACACATTTCACAAAAGTTTTTAAATAAGACGAACGGTTAAACATGTTTAAAAAAGTCAACGGTGTCAAATATTTAGGGAAGGAGGGAGTATAATATATAGACATATCCTCTGATCATGGAGCTTAGATATGTATATCTAGCACTTGCATAAAAGCAAGACAAACATATGCCATTAGCTTATAAGTCTCCCCCCCAAAAAAAATTATTTACAGGTCAACCTGGGCCATCCACTCAGTTAAAATATAGTGGACACCAATAGAGCTTGGACAAACAAACCCTCTCCATTACATTGTGTATATCTTTATGTTGTCAAATCCCTGATAGTTTTTTAGTTGACTTTGTTTTTAATTAAGGGTGTGTTTAGTTCGCGAAAAAAAAATTTGGGTGTCACATTTGGACGTTTGACCGGATGTCGGAAGGGGTTTTTGGACACGAATAAAAAAACTAATTTTATAACTCGTCTGGAAACCGCGAGACAAATTTATTAAGCCTAATTAATCCGTCATTAGCACATGTGAGCTACTTAGCACTTATGGCTAATCATAGATTAATTAGGCTCAAAAGATTCGTCTCGCGATTTACATGTAAACTGTGTAATTAGTTTTTATTTTCATATATATTTAATGCTTTATGTATGTGAATTTTTGGGAACTAAACAAGGCCTAAACAAGGCCTAAGGTCATGGTAACATGCAATCCAAGCTGAAGAACATTGACTATGACTGCATATATGCAAAAAGCTCCACCACCGGCTGCGGTGGGCGGTTGTGCCCATTTGAATTCACATTAACGGGCGGAAGGTGAATCACAAGCAGGAGCAACTGCATATGTCTGCCAGGGATGGCATTGGCATGATCCATTGATCCGTGGAAATCTGTGCGGCTTATATAGAAGTTGATTTCAATAGAGAGAAAATTTGCCCCCAAAAACTTTCAGTTCGAGAGTTGCTCAGTTCTCCTCTGTTTTTTATCCATTTGCTCTGTTATTGCTGGATTTGATACAGTACTATCTTAAGATGTTCGATATGCCGCCTTTGCCAACAAGTGGTATCAGACCTCCATCCAGCGACGTAGAGCGTGTTGAAGACGAGCTCGGTGTCACAGATCAGGGTGGTGGCCCAACGAGAACGATGCCACAACAGCGCGTCGTTAGAAGATGCTTTGTCTCATTGCGTTTTTTTTTTTAATGAGACAACTATCATTTCGGCCCGTATTCCATAACGAGTCAGCTCGAGCTGGCTCGCAAGCTCAATGAGCCAAGCGCAATCAAAAGAAGCACAACACTCATTAGGCCAACAACCCACTTGACGGCCCAGGCACCCAACCCAATTCTGCAATAGGCAAAAAAAAAAAAAGAAAAAAAAGAAACACTCTGAAGCTAACTCCAAAAAGACCAGCGACAATCAGTTCGCATCGTGGCATTGTCATTGTGCCCCCATCGGCTCCTCTGCAGCTTGCATGGCGGCCCTGGCACCTTTGCACTCCACTCATCGGGAGCGATGGTGCATTGCAGAGCATGGCTACGTAAAACCAAGCAATGGTGACGATGGAGTCAAAGCAACACGTGCTCCACGACTCATGTCGTCACGCTTGTTGGGCTCACTTCCCCAATCGTCACCCAATGCGCCGCTATCCCCCGGCGTCATCATACAATGCACTCCTCTTGTTGCTCTCGCTGGCCAGCACACTCCTCTCGTCGTGTCCATTACCGTCTCATTCCATGCCCCTATCCGTGTTTGCCAAAGAGGAGGAAGACAAGGTGGAAGAGATGAAGGAACACTGGCTCGCAAGCTAAAACAAGCTAGATTGAAAAGGGGAACGTGGGCATCACCGCATTGACATCGGATTGGGATGGACTTAGGCTTCGTCGAAGCGGCTGAATCAGTGAGCTAATTTGTTTGACGTAAAACGAATGTAGCATATAATTAATTAAGTATTACTAATAATTATATATTTTAAAATAAATTTATTTGATTTTAAAAAGAAGAGTAAAGTACACGGCCAGTCCTTAAAGTTGGAGCGAGGTGTCACTTAGGTCCATGATCTAGGTAAATCGTCATTCAGGTCCATGATCTTGTTTAAGTAAATTATTTAGGTCCAAAGCACCTCTGATTGGGTTGACTGGCTTACATGGCTATCCACGGTGGCAGCATATTTGCATTTTAGCCCCCCCCCCCAATCTTGGCTCCCCCTTGTCTCTATCTCATTTCTCTATTTCCACATGCTGCTAGCTGCTGACCACCACGCGTGCATGCATGAGCCATGCATGGCGGCGGCGGGCAAGCAGCTCACAGCACCTTACCAAGAATCGCCGCCGCCATTGCTGCTTCCGTTGCCGAGCATGCTGCTATTCCAGAACCCTGGGGTCTCATGGCCACCGATGACGCCGCCTCCGCCACCTTGGTTCTTGCCGTGGTCGTACTGATGATCGCCGCTGCTGTTTGCGTCGCTAGCCGTGGCGCTCGCCACCAGCTTCAGGTCCTCGAACGGGAACAACAACCTGCCCCACCGCGCTCTCTTGCAACCCAGCGCTGCACGCGCCAAACACCCTGGAGCTGCCGCCTGCACCCGCCATGCGTGTCCTGGGAGAAACCGAGCGCAGTCTGAGCTTGTTGCTGATGCTACTGTGGCGGTGGCGGCATGCGGAACTCGCCAAGATGGAACCCCACAACTGCATATTCCACCGGCATCCCTAGCGGCCCCATCTGAGGCAGAGGAACGTAGTAGCCGATGCTCCTCAGCAACTCCATCGCCGAGAACACGCGCCCACGCTGCCCCTGCCACCGGCGCCGTTCGCCGCCGCCAGGTTGCCTCCGGGGTTGCACATGGTGCTGCTCTTCAAGCTCGGGAATGCCGTGAACTCCGGTGACTGCAGGGCATGACCATGGTGATGAGGGAACGCCAGGTTGAGGTCCTGCGCGCCCTCATGCATCAGCTTCGGGTTCTTAGCCGCCAGCCCCACGGGGACCGAGCCGGACACCGCCGCGGAGGTGGAGGCCTACGCGGCCGCCGACGACACCATGAGGACGACGAGCGCTTGTTCTCCCGTGCCGTTGCCGTCGTACGCGCCTCCCTCCTCTTCATCGTTGTCGTCCTCACGGCCGCCGCCACGTCTCCACCGCCACCCCAATCGACGCTGCAATCGCTAACCCTAGAAATCACACAGGAGGAGGATTTCGGGGAGAATGGTTGGATTGGAAATGGGGAAGCCAAGATGTGGGGGGGCTAAAATGCAAATATGCTGCCTCCGTGGACGGCCACGTAAGCCAGTCAACCCGGTCAGAGGTGCTTTGGACCTAAATGATTCACTTAAACAAGATCGTGGACCCGAATGACGATTTTCCTAGATCATGTATCTAAGTGAAACCTCGCTTCAACTTTAAGGACCGGTCGTGTGTTTTACTCTAAAAAGAAATTTCTATATATATATATATATTATTTTTCACGAAAAACTCAATTTAGCAGTTTGATAAGCGTGTTCCTGATAAATGAGGAAATAGTCTAGCTCAATGGTTCTTTGTAACTCACCTTTATCCCATTCAGAAACAAGCTGCATTTTTTTCATCGGATGGGTTAGGTCGAACCCATTTCTAAAGTGTTTAATTTGAGGATATGTGAGATGGGTTGATCTCCAAAGGGGAATATTTCCCTAATATTCGTGTTAGATTCACACCTCAAAATCTAAGGGTCCAATTCAACCCACCTCCTCTCTCTCCCTCGAAAAAATGGAACCAATCCATTCTTAATGCCAAATAGTAAAACTATCCCATTAAAAAATACGGATGATTTTAACCCATTTCACCTGATCTCTAAACTAAACGCACACAAGTGTTCTCTTTCAAGGATGGATCACGTGAAGCTACGAAGAGCTAGAGCTCTAGCCAATGGATGATTTTAACCCATTTCACCTTATCTCTAAATTAAAGCATTGCTAGTTCTCTATTATTTTTGGACGTATTGACGATCGAAATTGGTCTATAACGACCATCAATAGTATGCAGGTGATTACTTGTTCCAATTGAGAGAAAACACTAGTAAGAAAGCACAACTCCAACCAATCAGAGGAGAGTACACGAATTAAAGGGCCCACACAAGGAGGAGAACAGCCTAAACTTGAGGACGCACCAAGCGGTGACCCTGACAGAAAACGGCGCGAACAGGATCGGCCGAACCCTGGCTGGCTCCCCTCGGCCTCAACTTCCACGTGGCGACGATTACTGATCTCCTGAAGTAAGTGGCGTAAGTCCCAAGGTAGGAAACCACCATCTAATGTCGGTTGTGGATAGGTGGAGGTTTGAGAGGAGCTGGAGGGAGAATATTCCCTTAGCATCCCCACTCTCTCAAGTCACTTCCACACCATAAATAGGCCTCCACTCCTCACTCTCAAACACACACCAAGGTAGAAATCAATGCCACATTCCAAAGGTGAAGCTCTCTGCAAGCGCACAGATACCGTTGTAGCTTTCACCCAAGAGTATTCCAGGGTGTCATATCCGCAGGGAACGTGTGTGAACTAGTTTTCTAACTAAATTACCCAAGGACACAACATAAATGGTAGGTGAAGATATGAGAGGAATTCCAATGGCTTACTTATCTTAGTTTAAGTTAAAGTAAAATTCTATCAATTGCTTCGGGCACCGGCTTACCCCTGATCTGCCAAGGAGACTCTGGCCTTATGATGTACCCGAACGTGGAGGATTACGAAGGATGGACATGGCTATCACCACCAGTCATCTACCTCTACAACCCGTGGGGCACACAAAAA
Organism: Oryza sativa Japonica Group; assembly: GCF_034140825.1. Classification (NCBI taxonomy): domain Eukaryota; kingdom Viridiplantae; phylum Streptophyta; class Magnoliopsida; order Poales; family Poaceae; genus Oryza; species Oryza sativa. The sequence goes on from NC_089044.1 coordinate 12,347,622, forward strand.
ACAATGGTAATCTCTAGCCTAGACACCACATCTATGCTATTAATTACTACCTTAATCTCAGTACAAAGTTAAGATTAATGTACTCTACCGAAGCAGCGCGATGAACCCACAACGATGAGAATATATCTTACTTAAATAAGAAGAGTGAATACCATAATGAATACTTACTTATACTAGAAAAAATGTCCGTGCGTTGCAACGGGTAAGATGTTTTTGAATCCATTCTTTGGCCCAACCTGCAGGTGGAGCCGTGGGTCTCCATCTTCTACCTCCACGAGATGGTGCCATGCACATATGATGTTTGAGCTGATTCTCCCCATCAAATCTGGCCGAATGTTTTTCGATCTCCTAAAATTGGTTTAGGGCTTTTGATCTACTCGATCTTCTCTTTCCATTTTTTCCAAAATTGGAGCGAACAAAACTCGGGATCAAAACGGTTGAGGAAGCTTACTGGCCGGCCATCATCGACGACACTGGCCGGCCATCATCGACGACAGTTAAATGGAGATTAAATCCGCCCAAGCCGAATTGTAGGGGAAAATCATGGGAAAAATGATGAGGGATGAGTGGAGAAACGATTTTTGTAATCAATTAGAGGAGGAAACGCATGGGGAGGCAGATTGACATGGCGACGGAGCTAGGGTTCGGCCTAGCGAAGGAAAAACACGGATTGGTGACAGCCAACGTGATTAATTTATGTAGGACTAACAATGCACTTCTTCTTGTTGCTGGGTGTAACAATTTTGTTCAGTTTTAATATTTCTAATTAATGTAATTTAAATTAGCTGGACTTATAAATTTTTTACCCATTAGTTGAAAGGGTAAGTTAACCCGAGGTAACCAAACTCTAATATATGCAACCAACCAAACAAGATTTTCCCTCATGTGCATTCATCCAACCACTATACCATTGCATCCAAGATCAACTGATCTAACCAGCCAAACAACATCAATTGTACACACTTATCCATGACACGGTAAGCCAGGATGATCCATACGGGCTATGCTAGACTAGTGCAGATAAACAAACACTGGTTCATTCCTTGTGTATACATAAAGGTATATAGTTTAAGGAAACATAGTAGCCAAGGGAACCTATTAAGCTGCTAACTAACGGAAGAAAAATCTGCTAACTAAGGGAAGAAAATCTTTTATAGTTAAAGAAAAAAAATACTGCTAGCTTACCACCTAACCCTCTAGACTAACTCACAAACTATAGTAAGGATTATACTAACAAATTATTCTTTTGTGGAAAATAATATATATTTTTTTATGTAGCTAGCTAGCTAGAAGTTCTCCTTGAATATTTTGTCAATGCAATCTAAAGACGCATATGGTCATGATCTTCAATCACTTTTAAGACCTACATTTAATATCTTGTATTGAAGATGTCACTTCTCGCGTTGTAGATTAGCATCTAACTGAAGACATAGATTCTCAATATTGAATAAGGTATAGGATATTTCCAACTAGAATCAAGTATCTGAGATCACCTTCAGGTATGTGCCACTTAGCATGGTAATCTCCACCACAAACACATTAGTTATATCAATATTAACATATATACCTAAAAGAGTGAATTAATTTTAAGACCAAGGACAATCATATGCAGTGATTCTACATATACTGAGTGGATAATATAAATGGATAAAATGTTGTTTTTTTGATTGTTTCGAAGAGGTGCATCTTCAATGTCATCAGAAAACTCGAGCATCCACAGTGACAAAAGGATGTAATGCTGCCTAGCTTATTATCCTCAACTATTGTCATCGACGAACTCGATGTTAATGATGCAAGACTCGTGAGCATATCTCTATTTTATAGCCCACAGATTTTTAAAATCAATAAAAAGCATAAAGTATGATAGGTTGATATATTAGAAACTAAATTGCATGTTAGTTCTAATACTCTACGAATACACAAAATAACATAATCTTACATGTGGATTGATTCATCTAATATAAATGTTTTGTGTGAAAAAAGAGTTAATTCAAAACCAATAATAGCCTAAATAGTAAATACATAATGCACATACCCTCGACTTTTTATAGTTGTATACACATGACCTCCACTAGGTCGGTCCCCACTTATTCTTAAGATGAAAGACATCAAGTGAAAAATGTTTTGTTGGTACATGCTGCAGCAAATACTTGAAGGTTGCAAAAATGTCAGAATATTAGAAGGGGAGGATTTCATACCCATGCAAGACTTTAAATCACGAGAAAGTAAATTGCACAAAAGAACTTCAATTCATCTCAATTACAAAAGAGTGGAACATAAACACTCAAAGATGCACCTTAACTTAATTAGTTTGAATTTAAACTCTCACACAATGAGGCCCAAATGGCTCTCACACAAGGGACACCTCAAACCCAAGGTTTGGTGCACTATTTATAGGCTAAGTTGATTGAACACCCCCTCTGGAAATCTCTAAACAACCCTTGGAACATAGCCACATCAATAGCCACACTGATGCCTGAGCACCGCCACACGCCGTCACAGAAGATCCTAGGCGCTATCCTTCGTCCATGTTGTGCTGCCCAACCAGGAACAGCCACGCGTCCCGCGCCGTCTCCTAGCCTCAGAACTTATCTGCATCCTCCTACTTTGCACCAATAGCCAATTGACATGTTGTTGCCTCGATCCCTTGCGTCGTATGGCTCCAGCATGAGTGCGTCCACAGGCGAGGCGAGACGCCTCTCCCGCACCCCCACTTTGTCGTGCGCCCATCAATCTGAGGCGCTGCTGACTGTCGTTATAGACAAATTTTGACTGTCAATATACCCAGAATAAAGGAGAATTAGGAATGCTTGCATGCATATTTGTTTAAGAATAATCTATTTCCGACAATTTCCGATCGCCACAACCATCATTGGCAGCCTATTTAAGGACCTCACTCTCTCCATTCCAAAGTGCACCAAGAAGGATCAAATCCAAGAAGCTCTCTAGTTTATTTACATTGTTCTAGTGCTAGTGGAGTAGGATAGAATAGTTTCTTTAGTTCTTCAAGTCTTCAGGAGATTTTGGGTATGTCTCTAGTAGCTTTTCCTTCTATTTTAAGACACTCATTAATGAAATATTCTTCTTTATATAGTTTTGGTCTTATACTTCACTCATATTATTATTCAGCTGCCGACTTTAATTAGTTCATATTTATCTTGTAATAATTATGTAGCTAGCTTACTGGAAATATGCAATGGTGTTGGTTTAATGTTCATTTATATGATTGCTCTGTGTCATTTGCAAAGATGTAGAGTAGTATTTAGTAATGTAAGTGCTGTGCTTTTATTATTAGATACCATTAAATGGTGTTATATGCCACGGGTCTATAGAGGTAGGCCACTGATGGGAGACTAGGACTTTCCCAAAAAGAAAAACAATGCAATGCCGTTTCAGGAAAAGAACGGAAACGGTCCCGCGAACTGACATGGATACGGTTCGTCATGCAAAACAAAATCGCGGACTGAGAGGGGAGTGAATTGGGCACAATTCATGACCAAAGCAAAGGAAGAAAACTATTAGCTTGACACTTTTAACTTAGCAACATTGCCTCCGGTGATCTGATATTTAATCTCCGGTGACCTAAGTCATGTTAGTGATTTTCGGAGCAAAGAGAACTCGAAAAAAAAATTATCCCTGACAATTCCAATTATTAAATGTATTATTAGCTGGGGTTTTCTCCTGGTTAACCAAAGCAAATTCTCGAGGCCATTTATTTGTGATTTGGAACCTAAGGAAAGGGAAAACTCCGGGCGTGACAATAGTTTAGCAATATGTCCTCTTTAGATTAATATTGTGGCCAAGGAAAATATAGAGGTGTTTTAACAAATGTTAGTGTTTCTTGAATATCTACGCTTGCTATCTACATTTTACTTCCACTAAGGCAACTATGGATGATTTTTGTTTTGGAATTATATGTGATGACCATTTCGTGCAAGTGAAATAGATTTAAACTTCGTGTTTTGCAGAGCACATGAACTTCTACTGCACACATGGAAGGAGCTAGTTGTATACACCTCATTGGTGATGATGTAAATGCTATTTTCAATTGATGGCCATGACGGGTATATTTGAAGTATTGTTGGTGAAGACATCGAGTCCTTTTTATACGATTACTGTAGCTAACGTGGGAAACGTGTATTGCACGTACACAAATTACTAGTATTTGTTAAGCTGGCAATATGTATGTATATGATAAGGCAAACTAATACTGGTTGGTAGGTTTCATCGCATGCTCACTTTGCAAAAGTCCGTAACTTTACGGGCCCCTTTGATTCAAAGGATTGGCAAAAGGTTTCATAGGATTCAAATTCCTATGAAATGTTTCTTACAAGACCCTTTAATTCATAGGAAAAAAAGAAGGAAACTATAAATGTATTCATATGCTTCACTTTCATAGAAAAATAGCAAGAAGTATGACCTATTTGTAAATTTCTTTTCTTTTTGTATGGAACTATCAAAGAGGCCATGTCCTATTTTTTGGTTATTTATAGTCCCATAGGATTAACGGAATTGCTATTCGTCTTGCGACAGATTTGTGGCTCCTGCTGATCTTTCGTTTTTTGCGAAACCGCTTCACAATATGTGCATTGCATATATGTTATGGTGATATACTGATATATAGCTCCCGCCTTCTCGTTCAAGCAACCATTCAGAAATTTCGGATAGCTTTAGTATATGTCTTTTATATGTCAGATGCCAGCATTTTGCAAAGCAAAAATGCCTCATACGCCAAATGAGATTTCGTCATCGGATGAATCTGGGGTTGACTACTGCAATTCTAATTCCGACCGTGAACCGTGCAACTACACTGTAAGTGGTCTGTAACTACCCTTTAAATGATACTCCCTCCATTCCATAATATAAGGCACAACCACTTTTTTTAGATGTTCCATAATATAAGGCATACATGCATGCATGCCATTAACTATGACATATTCTCCATTAAATTACTACTTTTTAAAATCCTTCACTCTCACATACTCTAACTCTATTGGATGCATGTATTATATTTATTAGGATGATTCAAACTACAATATGATAATAATTATTTCTTGGTTTTGGGTTAAGGGTGGTTGTGCCTTATATTTTAGAATGGAGGGAGTATGTAACTACGTAGAAAAGTGGTATGTAACTATTATGTAATTGGTATGTAACTACACTATAAGTGCTCCGCAAACTATAAGTGCTCCGCAACTATCCTATGGCTGCGTTCGTTTGTGCCGGTTAGGGGTCTATCCCTCTGGCACGGAAAACAGAATAGCTTATTGTCGCATAATTAATTATGTATTAGCTAAAACTAACTTTAAAAATGGATTATGATTTTTTAAGCAATTTTCCTATAGAATTTTTTTACAAAAAACACATACCGTTTAGTAGTGTAAAAAGTGTGCGCGAAAAACGAGGGAGTGAGGTTGGACAGCCTATAACTAGTATTAACTACATTGTAAGTTATCTGTAACTATTATATAATTGGTCTGTAACTATAGTGTAAAAGCAATGTGAACTGTAACTACGGTGACCTGTGCATGGTTCTGTTTTTTTCTTTTTTTTATGGTCGAGCAAGTTGCTATCTGTGTGTTATATGGGAGGATAAGTTGCTGTCTAAGTAAGTTGCATCTTCTTCGCGAAAAAAAAAAGAAATAAATGAAAGTAAATTATGCCTCACATAAAAATATTTTATATAAAATATGGAAATTTTTAGAACAAAACATGACTCCATGGCCCAATGGATAAGGCGCTGGTCTACGGAACCAGAGATTCTGGGTTCGATCCCCAGTGGAGTCGTATCATTTTTTTTTATTTTTTCCTAACAAAGTAGAATTCGGCTTTGTGCCAAGTTGGCCATGTATGTTTTGATATTGCTATACACAGGATTTTTTTTTCTTCAAGGTGGTATTTGTGTATTCAGAAATTCTTGTCGTTGTTCAGCAACTTGACAAAAAGTTTGTACGGTCTAATCTATTTTACTTTCTTTTTAGAGGAGAATAATCAATAAAAAATACGCCAAATAATTAAGAAGAGTGAGGCCTCGAACCCAGATCATCTAGCTCATCACCTTATGAAGCTAGCCAGAAGATACGTGGGCGTTTCTCGAATAATCAATCAATTATCTCCCATCCCAACCAAGACCTGACTAGCCTCTTTTAAGATCAAACAAAACACTCCCCGCAAAAAAAAAAAACAAAACACGTCAAACACACTACAACGCTACAATGGCAAATTTACTTGCAAATTACATAGAAATGCTACACCCAGCCCCATTCAAAGCTAGGCATACTCTTGAATCATTAATACAAACCGAGGAACTGAAATTCATCGATCAGTCGAAATCATCCCCCTCTTCTCCATATGGAGTTATGGACAATACAATACCCATTCAAGGGAGTCCAAATGTTCTTATAATCCGCAACGTAATCTTTAGTGCTATGGTATAAAAGCGCATAATTAACCATGGAAAATGCCAAACTCATCGTTATCAAGTAAGATGGGGCAGCACACGCGCACGCCACGCTCGTCCTGGATTCCGGCATCGACCTCCGCGAAGATCTCAGCGATCGACTAGCGTGGTCGGGGAGAGGACACGGAAGTTGTAGTGGTGATAGGTTGATCCAAACTCGTCGGTGCTTATCCTTATATATATCTCTGTCGAATCCGAAGTCTAAGTTACCATGGGCACTTCTAAATTGCTAGAAAATTAGAGTCATATGAAAACAAAAGGAATAAAAATCTTCGAGAGCATGCACTTCTGGAAGATTCCATTTTGCATATTCCAAATACTCTTTTCTCTTTTGCACTATTTCATTTGCAACACTTTAACAATAACAATAAATTCCCATCAAGTTCCTAACTAAAGTCAACAAAAGAATATCAAAACGAAAAAAATAAGTAGCCCTTCTATTTCCTTTTGAATTGCTTGAGAATATGTCTAGAAATTTACTGATAACTTGGAATGATCACATCTAATAAATCACATACACATAGCGAGAACTTTTATCCACTTCTCCATGTTTGAGAGAATGCAAGAAACAAAATGAGTCCAATACTGAATATATTTGAAAAGAAATTAGATTATCTACCTTCTATGCACCACTTATAAATCTATAGAAAATTATACTAGTTCTTTCATATGAAAAATTTAGAATATGTTTCATATCAAAATATTATGAATTCTGATTCTTAGGGTTAATAAGAAAATATCGATATGTCATAGGTTAAATAAAAAACTAACTGGCCTTCACCAATTATTTTATATTATGCAAAATTGTTGTATTCTAAAGGAGAATATGAATTGCGAAAGAATGCTAGTAGGTCCAATAGGAATAGGTAAGGTGCCGCCAATCGATCCAATCCTGAGGTTAGACTCATGAGAGCTAGCCAAGGGAATTTTGTGGTTTTTCAGTTAAAGAAATATATTATTACATGTTAATTTAGAAATTAATAACCCATCAAGTGGTCCTTCTAAGTATCGGTAGAAATTCAATGGGATATAACTAACTCCATGAAAAAATTTCTTAACTTTTGTGTATGTTAAACATGACATAAACAATATACATTGACTAATTACAAAATTACTTAACAAACATCTTATAAAATAAGAAATATAATAAGAAAGTACAGAAGGTATGATATTTATACTTTGAAAGAAAAAAATAAATATAACTTTTTAAGAACAAAAAATGACACATAAGTATGAGCTATTTGCTGAAATTAAACAAAACATATATTATTTTAGATTTTTTATAAGGATGACAATAATCTATCTATCTATTATATACTAAAAGTTCAGTAAGCTTCCTTAAAACACTCTCAAGATGCCACGTGGCTTCCTAAAAAATGCTCTCAAGTTGTCATGTGGTGCCAATAAAATCTATCCCTTGATTTTTACTTAATTCTATGGGTCCAATACTATAAACTACTAGGTGATTCCCTACGCTTTGTTGCAGAAATTAGTAACTTCTATTTTTTAAAAAATCAAGCTAAAAGTAAAAAAAAAATTAGTTATTAACAACAAATAAAACTGATTTGTCAAACTATTTTAAGAGAAATAAATTTAGTAGACTTTGTATGAAATTATAGATGAAATATGATGTCCTGTACTTTGATTATATGGATTATATGGATGAATATATGTTAAGTATTATAAAAATGATTGATATATATGTTAAAAAATATTGTGAAAAAGAATGTGAAGGAAGATGATTGGATATTGATGTGTAGAACTCAATGAATTATAGATGTTATTGCATGCTTGTATAAGTTTATATGTAATTATTGCTAGTGGATAATGAGATGGCATGTTTGTATGTTGAGCTTTAGAATTAGTGGGTTATAACTTTATAGTAAGATAGGATTAGATTTGATTAAATCTAAAACAAACCAGAGATACAACGTCAAAGTTTGTCTTTGTTCAATCGTATACGTCCATAGCAGCACAACGGTTGGATTACCACTACTACATGATATATTTTCCTAGACGCCACCCCTTTTGTTTCCATGTGGTCCATAAGTAGAACCACACGGGAAAATAGGGGGACCGACGCCGGGTTGTCCCCCGCACGAGAAAATACATTTTTCCATGCGGGCATCTTAATCCGACCGAATAGGATCACTACGCCAGATTCTCACACCTGTGGCGGCATATCTGTGACGGACATAAGTGCTGGTCAGTGATGAGGGTCACCTTTGACGGGTCCTACAACATGTCATCATCGGTGAGCCATCCGGCGGCGACCCATCACAGGTAACTAGTCACCTGTGACAGTCCAAAAATGGAACCCGTCAAAGGTGAGTTAAAGTCACCTGTGACGGGCCAAAAATATTTAGCCCGTCACAGCTAACTAGTCACCTATGACGGTCTAAAAATAGAACCCGTCAAAGGTAAGGTAATGTCACCTGTGACGGGTCAAATTTTGTGTGCCCATCAAAGATGATAAAAAAATCGCTCTCATAACCCTCCCCTCTTCCCGTGCAACTGTATCGATCGATCCTTATCCTCTCCCAAACACAGATAGCCACACAGGGATCCTTATCCTTATCCTCTTCTCTTTCAATCACTCCCCCCCTCTCTCTCTCTCTCCCTCCCAACCCTTTCTCTCTTCATCGGCGGAGGGCACTGGCGCCGGCGGGTGCGCGGGCCGTAGGGGGAGGCGGCACCGGCAGGTGCGAAGGCCGAAGGCGGAGGTGGCCCGGGCGGGTGCTGGGGCCGGATGTGGAGGCGGCACCGGCGTCGGCGCCAGTTGGAGGCCAGGAGCTCGGGGTTGCCGCCTCCTTCGCCGGAGATAAGGTCGGCCTCTCTCTGTCCCTTTCTCCAATTCTCTCGACTTCTCCTCTCTCTCTCTCTCTCTCTCCTTCTCTCTCTTTGTGCAGCGGCGGCCCCATCGAGCCAAAGATGAAGACAACGCCACTGCCCAACGCCATCGACAAGCCCCGCCATCCATCGCTGCTTATCTCCAGTCGACGACGAGCTTCTGCATCCCCACCTGGCCTCCCCTTGACAGCCCCAGCAACCATGAACCCGGGGGCTCTAGATCCGGACACCCTGAACTCGAAGGTCGCGGATCCAGCCATCCCGAGTTTGGGTGCTCCAGATCCGTCCGCGAGGAAAGCAGTCCGCCGTCCACACCACTCCGCGTCGTCGAGGTCAACCTGCCGAGGGGAGAGCAGGCGTCGGCTATCCCCTTCCACCCCATCGTCGGTAGTCACTGCCTCCTCATCTATTTTACTTAGTTTAGTACTAAGCAGAAGTCACCCTTTCCTTCTCTTGCGTCCAGATCTGAGCTTGCAGTCAACCGATTCTAGCATCTCCTGTGGCTCCTGTGGCTAAATCCTTGTCCAAGGATGCATCTAGCTTTAACCCCAGGCAAAAATCACGAGCTACTGGATCATTAATTAGATGATCTTTGTGTACTAGTATTTTGTTTGGATAGTGGGCATGCTGTTTCGCTTTGTTTTCTTGTTCTATTTAAGTTGATGCATCACTAGATATGTTTTTATTTTCCTTATTAGACCTCTTACCAGAAGTTTTTTTGGGTGTGTTCTTGGATACTCTACAAATTCCCCAATTTCTATGCTAGCTGAACAAATTAGACGCTAGTTCTTTCTACAAATGGTAAGCTTCCTCTGCTAGTTGATGTATTTCCGTTTCTTTCACATAATATTTAACTACTGACATGCATATGGATGACTATCAAGGATGGGTGAAAGGCTAATGAATACTAATCTGAGGTAAACTTCTCTGAATGATGTCATTGCAGGCACTGGGGGCTGTACTCATGATCTAATTGTAAGTTTGTATGTTATACCATATTCGTCAGGCTCAGAAACCAAAAGAAGGAAATGCTATGTTCAAGTTTGTGTCACTTAGGCTGTATTTCTCATTTTTCAGTATGTTGGCATTGAAGTATGATTCTTTGTATTTTTGATAACCCTGTGTGCATATTAATGAGCACGGCATGAAGTATGTTCTCTTCTTTTCTGGATTTATTTGTGGTGCTTTGAAGTATCGGCTTGGCTCAATTCGAGAACTTGCAATGCATGTGTGTGAATGTCTATGGATTTTCGGTGACAACATGGAATGCATGTGATGTTAGTTTGAAACTTTTAATGCAATGGGCTGAAACTGGAGACATATATATTGCATGTGTATGTTCTGTTTTTAATTCCAGAGGGCATGTCTAGCAAATCCTAGGGCTAACCAACATTTAGAAATTATTTTTTTCTAGATGTAAGCTCATCACTGACGGTTCATATCGCAAAAGCCTGTCACAGGTGACCATACCAGTGACGGCTTTGCACATACATGCCGTCACAAGTGACACACCTGTGACGGTTTTTACTCTTTGAGCCGTCACAAGTGAGTCATCTGTGACGGGTTGCAAAATGGCATGGGTTAGTGCAGACACTTATCTCTGACGGACCGTAGAGTTCTAGCCCGTCAGAGGTGACTGTCATCAGTGACGGTCTTCCACCCATCAAAGGTGACTGTACTCACCAGTGACCACTGATCACTGACCAAGCCCAAAGCCGTCAGAGGTGAGGGTTTGGGCCCGTCACAGGTGACCTTGTCCAGTGTAGTGGATAATCCTCATTATCCCGTGCGGTCGACTTAAGAGGACCGCACGGAAAAATCAATTTTCGCGTGCGGGCATATTAAGTGGACCGCACGCGAAAATACATCTCCCTCTCACTCACTTTAAAATTTTCACACCTCTCCCTCTTACTCACTTCAAAATTTTCACACATCTCCCTCTAACTCATTTCAATTTTTTCACACCTCCTCTCCCTTCCTTTTTGTTTTCACTCCCCTCTCTCTCACTTTCCTCCTCTCTATCTGTCTCACTTTCACTCCTCTCTCTCTCTATCTCTCTCTCTCTCTTTCTCACTTTCTCTTCTCCTATCCTCTCCTCTCCGCAGGAGGCGCGCGGCCGGCTGGCGACGAGGCGAGCGGCAAAGCGGCAACTGGGCAGGCGGGGTGAGGCGGCGACCGGGCGTGGCGGCGGCGAGGAGTGGCTGTCCCCCTCCTAGATCCGGCGGCGGCAGTTGACCCCCGCCCGGATCTGGCGGTGGTGGCGGCCGGCGCGACTGTAGGCCAAGTCGGCGGCGGTGTCCACGATGTTGCTCATGCCCGGAGTTGATGTCGCACCGGACGTGAGGGAGGAGGAGGAGGAGGTGGTGGTGGCAGCGGTTGCGGCTGCGGCTATCGGCTGGAGCGGGACTGCGCGGCTGCGGAGCGCATGGGGCAGGACCAGCTGTAGGACGTCGATGACGTCGTGCACCACGGCGGCGGTGACCTTGCCGCCGACCTGCCGGTGGCGAGGAAAGACTCGCCGCAGCGGCTGGTTGCGTGCGGGCCGGCGGGCGGGCGGCGATTTTCGCTTTTTTTTTATATTTTTGGTTTTTTTTTTGTTCCGTATGGGCGGTATAATTTGACCGCACGGGATAATCGATTATCCCGTGCGGTCCACTTAACCCGACCGCATGGGAAAATGATTATCCCGTGTGGTTGTGACGTCCACACGCGAAAATATTGATTTTTCCATACGCTTGGGTGCAGACGGGCAAATCCTCCACATGGGAAAATTATTTTGACCGCACGGAAAAATGTTTTTTTCCTAGTAGTGTACGTTGTTCACAAAATCACCTAGAGTTCCTCTTTTTCTCTACCAGTAAATCTATTTCCTTGTCACCATAGCTGACATGGCTGGTTGCATTGTTGTGGAAATCTCATCTCTACTCATATTCACGAGACTCAAACACCAGCATTAGCACCTAGGTTGTATGTGGTTTTCAAATTGATTAATCTTTGGTTGGAAGGAGACCAGCTTGGTTAGCTTCGCTGACCTTAAATATATATTATCTTCTCTCCCCCGTGAGCAGTTGCTCTTTTGATTTACGAGAAAATCGCTTCTGTACCTCTAAAATTTATTTTAGTTAATCTTTTCTATGCCCCTAAATTTAATTTGCTTACTTTTTGTATAACCCAAAATTTAATTTTAATCCCTTCCATAAATACCCCTTCCGTCAGTTGACCGTTAGTGACCGTCTAATTTCTATAAAGATGATCATTTTACACTTTGGATGAACATAGAAATTCATGAATTACATTATTCAAAATGTAAAAGTTTGTCGCATAAGACTATTATAGTTATGAGTGAGTATTCAGGGTTATAAAAGGGATTGAGTGAGTTTTCAGGGGTATATAGGGTGTTTACTCTTGATTCATATCGCAAGATCTCCTGGAGTGTCCAAGGGCGAGACTATGTGTGAAGGTGAGGTAACAGGAGAAATAAGATGAAACAAATGAAAAGCTAATAACAACTGCAGAAGCAAGCAAGCAGGGAAAGTAAACCATGGCCAAATACAAAGGGGCTCACGTTGGAGAATAAAGGTAGGAGTATAGCAGTTATGAGTTTCTTCACATAGTATTTGTGATATATAAGCTACACTAAGGTAGCAGTGTGTAGTTGGTTTAAAAGTTATATTTGTTGATTTTAAATTCAAATTTTAGGACTCATCTTGACTAGGTATTTTAAAGAAACAATCTCTAGGATTTATATATCTATTGTCTTTATTTACTCATATGTAATAGACATCATTAACCAACTAGAAGGAGAAGTAGCTTAATGGTACAAATAAAAAATATTTATTATCAATAATAATATTTTATCAACTTAAAATGGAAAAAAAACCTTATTTTGAATTTAGAGTTAGACATGTCTTTTAAAAAAAACTAAGTTAACCCTCTTTGTACATAATGAAAAAGATTACAAATAATTTCTTATAGGAATGAATTCAATATTATATAGTTTGAAGTTAAAAAATGGCTTGAAAAAAATTTACCAAGCAACGTTGACGAAGAAAATTTGTGGAGTAGTAGTTTTGAAGCTTAGCAAGTGTTATCCGTTTCATATTCATTCCTTATTAGTTTCTCAAACACAACTTACAATACATATCCATGCAAATACACGGGCTACTTCCTAGTCTTTATAAAACTCATAATATAATAACTCTGAATAATGCAGTCACGCTAAGGCTGTGTTCGCTAGGGGAGAATTGGAACATGCACAGTGTACACGGAAAACGGAGTAGTCCATTAGCGTGTGATTAATTAAGTATTAGCTATTTTTTCAAAAATGGATCAATATGATTTTTTAAACAACTTTCGTATAGAAACTTTTTGCAAAAAACGCACCGTTTAGCCGTTTGAAAAGCGTGCGCGTGAAAAACAAGAGGGGAGTGCTGGGAACTTGCTCTTGCAAACACAGCCTAAGAGCAAGGCTAATAATACAGCCAGCTGCTTACTGTATAGATCTTTATAGACTATCTCTCAGCTCACTCATATAGTGGTTAGCTCTTCATTATATAAATATATGGTCCACATGTCTGTCTCACATATTTTCTTGATTCTTGTGCCTAAGCCGGCTGTAAACTTACAGCCCGCTTCTCATCTCTCTCCTCTCCTCTCTGATCCACCTCAGCATTCAGCCTTCTTATAGCCCTCTATTATACTTGTTCTACAGGTGTGTTCTCTGCAGGGTGTTCCCTACCGGAACAGTGCGCACGAAAAACGGAACGATCTATTAGTGCGTGATTAATTAAGTATTAGTTGATTTTTTTTCAAAAATGGATCAATATGATTTTGTTAAGCAACTTTCATATAGAAACTTTTTTCAAAAAACACACCATTAGCAGTTTGAAAAGCGTGCGCATGGAAAACGAGAGAGATGGGTTGGGAAACTTGGGGTAAGAACACACGAGAATCCTAATTCTCGCGCGCGCACTCCCGGCCCACACGCCCCACGCGGCGCGCGCGCGATTTTTTTTCGCTAACCTACCGCCATTTTCTTTTTTTTCGTTTTCTTTTTTCCGTGATTTTTTTCGCTTTCCTTTTTTTTTGCGTTTTTTTCCTGATTACTTTTTAATCTTCCAGCAGCAAGTGTTTTCAATTTTTTTGTTGAAAGTTTTTAAATCTCGAGTTGAAAATATTTAAATCTCGAGTTGAAAGTTTTCAATCCCGAGATGAAAGTTTTCAAATCCAAGTTGAAAGTTTTCAAAATCTCGAGTTGCTCTCAAGTTGAAAGTTTTCAAATCCAAGTTGAAAGTTTTAAAATCCCAGTTGAAACTTTTCAAAATCTTGAGTTGAATGTTTCCAAATCTCGAGTTGAAAGTTTTCAAATCTTGAGTTGAAAGCTTTCAAACACTAGTTGAAAGTTTTTCAAATTTGAGATGAGAAGTTGAAAGTTTTTAAATTTTGACTTCAAAAATTCAAATTTCGAGTTTGTCGGTGATATGGGACCGGGAGTATCGTGACCAGAGGCTTGAGGCAGACACAATCGCCCACGTGGCCTGGCACCTTCGGGGACGTCGGGCCCGAGGGTGAGGTGTCCGCCCTCCTCCTGATTTCCCCGAGGGGGGGTCGGGTGACTCCTGCCCCGGCCCCGAGGGCCGAGGCGCCCCGACCCCTTGTGGAGTTAGCGCCACATGAATGGGTTGGGTGAACACGGTAAGCCTCACCTAACCACATTTATTGCGGTCTGGTCGAACGTGTCACGCTGCATGCAGCGTAGTGCAGCACGTTCCTTTATCCGGTCTGTGACCAGTCACAGACCGGTCAGATCACGGGTTAGGTGGCGACTGGCGGTCTGACGCACGCCTTGCCCCATCCCGTCAAGACGAAAGCCTCTAGGCACTCGTCTCAAGCCGG
The DNA here is from genome assembly GCF_034140825.1 of Oryza sativa Japonica Group. NCBI lineage: Eukaryota > Viridiplantae > Streptophyta > Magnoliopsida > Poales > Poaceae > Oryza > Oryza sativa. The sequence continues at coordinate 12,362,827 of NC_089044.1, forward strand.
AGCTAGCGTGTAATCTCTTAGAGATGGCACGTTAGCCCTGGTTAGATTTATACCAGGCTTCATCCCAACCATTACAGGCAAGATGCTACATGAAGAAGGGCAAACATACACGTTGCTAAGCTGACACGTGGTGGACAAGGATGACTGATTTGTGACCGGTCTGACACTGGTCGCGTCATCAACAGACAGCCATAATCCCACGTCGCACCTGTTTCCGGCGGAAAGGGGGGTAGATATGGGCCGTCCCGTCAGAAGGGCACCCGGAGAGCAACCGTACCGATCTCCGTCCATTTATGAAGAGAAGAACAGTCCAGTTTGGAGAGGGAGAGGGGCATGTGGTATCCCCTTGAGATATAAAAGGAGGACCTTGCCCACTTAGATAAAGAGAGGACTTTTAGACACAAGGCCTTCTCCAGATCCGATCCCAGGGCGATTGGGGGCTGGTTGACACTTTGTTACTTGTTCATACACAAATCCACTAAAACACAGGAGTAGGGTATTACGCTTCCCAGCGGCCCGAACCTGTATACATCGCCCGTGTCTCGTGTTTCTTCCTAGCTGGCGATCTTTCCACATACCGAGAGAGCTTGAGATTTCACCCTAAGCCCCCGGCCGAACCAGCAAAGGGGGGCCTGTGCGGTCTCCTGGTGAGGAGCCACGAGCTCCGTCATCTGGCGCGCCAGGTAGGGGGCTCAGCGTGTGTTTTCTGAGCTCTCGTACTCCTCCGTGTGCGCCAAGTTTTTCTTGTTCAGCCTAATGGCCGAGCAAGCAAAGGTGCACGACCTCTCTCCGAGTGTGAGCGGCGACGACGGGGAGCCAAACCCACGCCGTCGAGCTCGTACTCCCCCACCTCCTCCACACCAAAATCCTAAGCAGGGGGAGGCGCTCGAGAGGGTCGAAAAATCCATAGCATCGCCAGTCGCGGGTGATGCAGGAGAACGGCGAGATGGGGAGCGTCGCCTCCTCGTCTACGGCGACGGCAGCACGCCTCAGGGCGCGCTTCAGGCTGTTGGCGCGCTCCTACGTCACCCGCCCATCGTCCCTGACCCGGAGTCTCCAGCCCAGCGATGGCTGGACGACGTGGCCAACTTGGTCATGACGGCACAGCAGCGCCTGGGTGCTGGTGGACGGTCCGCCACCACCAAGACCTCCGGCGCCGCCACTACCAGCTCCGTGTCGTCAAGACGGAGGGCGCGGCGAGCGGCGGCTGTTGCACGCCATTCGGCTGCCACTCCCTCGTCGGCACCTCCGACTCGGGAGGATCAGCATGGAGAGCCGGATGCCCGCCTCGACATCGAGCGCCGGCGTAATAGCCGGCGTACTCCCCGCGCAACGGAGGGCGCCTCTTCGTCCAGAGTGTCACCTCGACATGGACGTGAGGACCAGCCCTCCGTGCCCCCGGCTGGTGGTGTCGGCTGTAGAGCCTTTGTGGCGAGTCTTCGGAATGTCCGTTGGCCCCCAAGGTTCCGGCCCACCATCACCGAGAAGTATGATGGGAGTGTCAACCCCACCGAGTTTCTCCAGGTCTATACGACCGGGATTGAGGCCGCTGGGGGTGACGACAGAGTCATGGCGAATTTCTTTCCCATGGCCCTGAAGGGACAGGCGCGGGGTTGGCTAATGAACCTGCCACCTGCGTCGGTCCACTCTTGGGAGGATTTATGCCAACAGTTCACTATGAACTTTCAAGGCACTTATCCGCGCCCAGGCGAAGAAGCGGACTTGCACGCGGTACAGCGAGGGGATGATGAGTCACTTCGCTCGTACATTCAGCGGTTTTGCCAAGTCCGCAATACCATACCATGCATCCCTGCACACGCGGTGATCTATGCGTTCAGGGGGGGTGTGCGGCACAACCGCATGCTCGAAAAGATCGCTTCCAAAGAGCCCCAGACTACCGCGGAGCTTTTTCAGCTCGCAGACCGAGTGGCTCGTAAGGAGGAAGCATGGACCTGGAACCCCTCCGGTTCCGGAGTGGCAGCTTCGGCCGCCCCCGGATCCGCCGCTCAGACAGGGCGGCGTGACAGGAGGAGGAAGAAGAGGTCGGTCCATTCCGGCGACGAGGGTCATGTCCTCGCCGTCGAGGGCGCTCCGCGGGCCACCCGAAAGGGGAGGCCTGCGAGCGACAAAAAGAAAGAGGCTGGTACTCCCACCAGGGAGCGCCCAGCCGGCAAGTGGTGCTCCGTCCACAACACCTCCCTCCACGATCTCGCGGACTGTCGCGCGGTCAAAAACTTGGCTGAGCGAACGAGGAAGTGGGAGGAGGACAGGAGGAAGGAACGCCGTGAGGGCAAGTCGCCGGCAGCTCCCTCCGGTAAACGGCGAAGTGAGGCCAAACAGAAGGCCCCCGCTGTTGACATCGATGACGGTGATGATGACCTAGGTTTCCAAGAACCTGGGGCCACCATTGCCACTGTCGATGGGGGAGCGTGTGCTCACGTCTCTCGCCGGAGCCTCAAGGCCATGAAGCGAGAGCTTCTGGCCGCGGCCCCTACTCATGAGGCGACGCGCCGGGCGCGGTGGTCGGAGGTTGCCCTCACTTTCGACCAGACCGACCACCCACCGTGCGTCGCCCGGGGAGGGCAGATTGCGATGGTGGTTTCCCCCACCATCTGCAACGTGAAGTTGGGGCGTGTCCTCATAGATGTTGGAGCGGCCCTCAACATCATTTCCCCCGCGGCTTTTGATGCCATCAAGGCCCCGGGGATGGTGCTCCAGCCGTCCCAACCGATTATCGGTGTGACGCCGGGGCACACATGGCCGTTGGGTCACATCGACCCACCGGTCACCTTTGGTGGATCAGCCAACTTCCGCACGGAGCGGGTGAACTTCGATGTGGCGGACCTCAGTCTGCCCTACAACGCGGTCCTGGGGAGGCCCGCGTTGGTGAAGTTCATGGCGGCGGTCCACTACGCCTACCTCCAGATGAAGATGCCGGGCCCCGGTGGCCCCATCTCTGTCCATGGCGACCTGAAAGTCGCGCTCGCTTGCATGGAGCAGCGCGCGGACCACCTCGCTGCTGCGTCCAAGCCCGAGGGTGGTGACGAGAGGCGTGGCACCTCCGCCCCCACCGCCCCGAGGCAGCGGATTGTCACATGCGCCGAGGTCCCGGTCAAGGAGGTTGCCCTAGGCGACGGCCCATCCAAGACCACACGGATCGGTGGTCTTCTGGATGGCAAATAGGAAGACGCGCTCGTCTCTTTCCTGCGGGCAAACGCTGACGTCTTCGCATGGAGACCGGCGGATATGCCCGGGGTCCCCAGGGAGGTGATTGAGCACCGTCTCGCCGTGCGGCCGGGCGCAAGGCCGGTCCGGCAGAAAGTGCGGCGGCAGGCCCCGGAACGTCAAGCCTTCATCCGCGAGGAGGTGGCAAGACTTCTGGAGGCCGGATTCATCCGTGAAGTCATCCATCCGGAGTGGCTGGCGAACCCGGTGGTCGTTCCAAAGGCGAACGGCAAGCTTCGGATGTGCATCGACTACACCGACCTTAACAAGGCATGTCCTAAGGACCCTTACCCCCTGCCTCGCATAGATCAGATTGTCGACTCCACCGCGGGGCACGACCTTTTGTGTTTTCTAGATGCATACTCTGGTTACCATCAGATTCGCATGGCTAGGGAGGATGAGGAAAAAACTGCGTTCATTACCCCCGTAGGAACCTATTGTTATACATCAATGCCCTTCGGGTTAAAGAATGCAGGTCCTACTTTTCAACGTACTACTCGAATTTCTTTGGGTAGCCAAATAGGGCGTAATGTTGAGGCTTATGTCGATGACTTGGTTGTAAAGACGCGCAACCAAGAGACTTTACTCTCAGATCTAGCGGAAACTTTTGAAAATCTCCGCTCCGCCCGCATAAAACTGAACCCCGATAAGTGCGTGTTTGGTGTACCTGCGGGCAAGCTTCTCGGGTTCTTGGTCTCTGCCCGAGGCATCGAGGCCAACCCCGAGAAGATACGAGCTATAGAGCGGATGCGCCCCCCCAGCAAACTTAGGGATGTGCAATGCGTCACCGGTTGCATTGCCGCCCTAAGTCGTTTCATATCGAGGCTGGGAGAGAAGGCGCTACCCTTATTTAAGCTCCTCAAGCGCTCGGGGCCGTTTACTTGGACGGAGGAAGCTGAACGTGCCCTCACTCAGTTGAAGACATATCTCAGCTCTCCCCCAGTTCTAGTCGCCCCGGGGCCAAATGAGCCCCTACTACTCTACTTAGCGGCGACCCCCCAAGTAGTTAGTGCAGCGTTGGTTGTGGAGCGCGGTGAAGACAATCCTCATTTCGCGCACCCCCGCCCTGTGCTGACTTGGCCCGGGAGCGAGCAGGGAGGAGAAGCCCCCGAGTCGAACGGTGGCCTAAGGCCCCTGACGACCGGAGTTGGCCTTCTGCCCGCTTGTCAGACGGTGCTGGGTGCCCCCGACCCTCAGGAAGGCCCCGAGGCCACTGCAGGAAGGCCGCACCTATCGCCCTTTGGCCCCGAGGCTAACCCTGTGCTGACTCGACCCGGGAGAAAGCAGGGAGAAGAGGCCCCCGAGCCGAACGGAGGCCTGAGGCCCCTGACGACCGGAGTAGGCCCTTTGCCCGCTTGTCCGACGACGCCAGGAGCCCCCGACCCCCAGGACGGCCCCGAGGCCACTGTGGGAAGGCCGCTCCTGTCATCCTCCGACCCCGAGGTCATCGGCACAGAAGACGAGTGCGCCCCGAGAGGCCACTTGGACGAAGAACGCCCCGGGGATGCGGCCCCTAGCGAAGAGGATCGGCCCCGCCGAAAGGTGCAGCGGCCTGTCTACTTTGTTAGTGAGGCCCTCCGGGACGCCAAGACCCGATACCCTCAGGCCCAGAAGATGCTTTACGCTGTTCTGATGGCCTCGAGGAAACTGCGCCATTATTTCCAGGCGCATCGGGTCACTGTGGTTACGTCTTACCCCCTCGGTCAAATCTTGCATAATCGAGAGGGTACAGGACGAGTGGTAAAATGGGCAATCGAGCTTTCTGAGTTCGATCTGCACTTTGAACCACGCCACGCTATCAAGAGCCAGGCCCTCACCGATTTTGTGGCAGAGTGGACCCCGGCTCCAGAGACCGTCTCAATCCCCGAGACCAGCACGGACCCCTCTCAGCTGCCTCACACCGCCCACTGGGTGATGCAGTTCGACGGTTCTCTGTCTCTCCAGGGCGCCGGTGCGGGGGTCATGTTGACCTCTCCGAACGGAGACGTCCTCAGATACTTGGTCCGTCTCGACTTTCGAGCGACTAATAATATGGCAGAGTACAAGGGACTCCTTGCCGGACTCAGAGTGGCAGCTGGACTGGGGATCCGCCGCCTCTTGGTGTTAGGCGACTCCCAGCTGGTCGTTAACCAGGTCTGTAAGGAGTACCGGTGCTCTGACCCACAGATGGACGCTTACGTACGCCAAGTGCGGCGTATGGAGCGCCATTTTGACGGGATAGAGCTTCGGCATGTACCCAGACGGGATAACATGGTTGCCGACGAACTCTCACGGCTCGCGTCCTCGCGAGCCCAGACCCCACCGGGCGCCTTTGAAGAAAGGCTTACCCAGCCGTCGGCGCGACCCGACCCCTTAGGGGAGACGGATGCGCCTGACCGGCCCCCGAGGCCCGTCGGAGTCCAGGCCTCGGGACCCGAAGGGAGCGCTCCAAGCTCCCTTAGATTGATTGCTTGGATCTCTGAGATCCAAGCATACCTCACAGATAAGACTCTACCTGAGGACCGTGAAGGGAGTGAACGCGTCCAACGCATTTCCAAACGCTACGTGCTGGTAGAAGGGACCCTCTATCGGCGCGCGGCTAATGGAATCCTCCTGAAGTGCATTCCTCAGGAACAAGGCGTTGAGCTTCTTGCCGACATCCATGAAGGCGAGTGCGGAGCCCATTCCGCCTCGCGCACCTTGGTTGGCAAGGCCTTTCGTCAAGGGTTCTATTGGCCGACAGCTCTCAATGATGCAGTTGATCTGGTCCGGCGATGCAGAGCGTGTCAGTTTCACGCCAAGCAAATCCATCAGCCGGCCCAGGCCCTGCAGATCATACCACTTTCGTGGCCATTTGCTGTCTGGGGGCTCGATATCCTGGGACCGTTTAAGCGGGCCCCGGGCGGGTTTGAGTATCTGTATGTCGCGATCGACAAGTTCACTAAGTGGCCCGAGGCTTATCCGGTCGTCAAGATCGATAAGCACTCTGCACTTAAATTCATTAAGGGCATCACGGCCCGTTTTGGAGTGCCTAACCGTATTATTACGGATAATGGCACCCAATTCACTAGTGAACTCTTCGGCGACTACTGCGAAGACATGGGCATCAAGCTCTGCTTCGCCTCACCTGCCCACCCCAGAAGCAATGGCCAAGTGGAGCGCGCCAATGCAGAAATCCTCAAAGGCCTTAAAACCAAGACCTTCAATATTCTCAAGAAGCATGGCGATTCGTGGATCGAGGAGTTGCCAGCGGTGCTCTGGGCAAACCGAACCACACCAAGCCGAGCAACCGGGGAAACGCCTTTCTTCCTCGTCTACGGCGCCGAAGCGGTTCTCCCATCCGAGCTCACCCTGAGGTCTCCTCGGGCCACCATGTACTGCGAAGTTGATCAAGATCAGCTTCGCAGAGATGACCTCGACTACTTGGAAGAACGAAGGAGGCACGCGGCCCTCCGAGCCGCGCGCTACCAGCAGAGCCTGCGGCGCTACCATCAGCGCCACGTCCGGGCCCGATCACTCTGCGTCGACGACCTCGTCTTACGCCGCGTCCAAACGCGTGCTGGATTGAGCAAGCTCTCACCAATGTGGGAGGGTCCGTATCGAGTGATCAGTGTCCCCCGGCCGGGCTCCATACGGCTGGCCACGGGCGACGGCACTGAGCTGCCTAACCCGTGGAACATCGAACACCTTCGTCGCTTCTACCCCTGAGGGGGGGTCGAGTGTCAGGTTTTGGCTCGGGCCAACCCCGCACCCCCCTCGGGTGTGCAGGGTTGGCCGGGGGCTACCACGCATGCACATTCTTATTTCTCTTATTTCAGCATTTCAATAAAAGCAGTTTCAATTTCCTAAAGGTTGTGTCTGTGCCGTTTTTTCCTTTTGAAGAATCTTGACTTGAAATAAGGTCACTCATACTCAACCTTGCCCTCGGGGACTCGGTTCGGTCAGCTAAAATCGCCAAACGGGGCCCAGAACCGAGCCGTGCCCCGGGGCGTGGTGAACTTCGGGGGGGAATCGGCAAAAACCCACCATCGGGTCACCCATAACCCTCGGTCACCACGTTCCCGGCCTGGCCAGCCTCGACATGTGGATCTCCCCAGGCACTAGCCCCGACCCGAGCCGTTAGAGGACTGGGACTTGGGCACGAGTCCTTAAATCAAGCTAAGACACAAAAGAGGACCACGGCACAGATCATCCTCATCTCATACGCATAGCAAAATAAAATTGACACGAATTTTTTCATCATTTTTGATTCCAGATTAAGTTGATCTATACAAAAAAGAGGCATGAAGGCCTTAGAAGAAAGAAAAAGAAAAAACTGGAGTCTGGAGGGGGCCTGGGGGCTCAGTCCGATGCGCCCGGGTCGCCGGCCTCATCGTCACGATCGTCTGCACCGCTGGCATCGCCCTCCTCGTCGGAGTTGGGGGCGAACGCGAGCCGAGGGGCCGACCCCTCGAAACTGTGGACGATGTGGTCGGCGGCATCCCGGACCCGCGCGCGCGCGTCGTCCTCGGTCCCGGGAGGGAACTCTTCCAGCGCCATCCATGGAGAGAAGTTGGGGTCCCTGGCCTGGTAACTCGCTAGTACGAGTTCAACCGCTCCTTGGGCGAGGTCCCTCGAGGATGACTTGATGGTCTTCTCGAGCTCCTCGGGGAGTTGTTGAAGAGCCCAGGCCATCTTCGTGAGGTGCGGAGCGAGGCCTTCCAGGTTGGTGGAGTGCGTCCTTGGCTGGCCTTTCCAGAGGCCCGCTTGCCGACCGGCGCGATCCAGGCGGGAGACCGCATCCCAAAGCATGCCGGGCCCTATTTCGCCCGCCAAGCGGAGGGCCTCGGCTTCCCCGGCGGATGAGTCTAGCGCGCACTGCATGTCGGCGACGGTGAGTTCGGCAGCTGCGAGGCGGGCGGCTAAGTCGCTTTCGCCCGCAGCCGCCCCGCTGATACGCGCCCTCGCGTCCAGCTCCTTTTCCCGCGCCTCGAGGTCGGCAGCCCGCTGCTCCAGTGCGGCTCTCTCGGCGCGGACGGATTCCAAATTGCGGCGTGCCTGCTCCGCCAGCGCTGCCTCACGGAGGGAAAGGCTATCCGCCAACCGTTGCGCCGCGGCCTCGGCCTCTTCGAGAGCTCGCTCCCGCTCAGCGAGTGCGTCCTCGCGGAGGCGGAGCGCGGACTCCTCTTCGGCGCAGGCGGCCTCGTGCACCGCCAGCGTTGTCTCCCGGATAGCGGCGGCGGCCTCACGGTCCGCCAAGCCCCTCTCCACGGCGCCGGCGTGTTCCTCCAATGCCATAGCACGGGCCTCAAGGGCCTCCTCGCGCCGCTGGGACGCCGCTTCAATCTCCGTTGCCCACCGCTCTCGGGCAGTGGCGGTGTCAAGGACCCCTTGGGCGGCGTCGAGCTTTTTCTTTAGCTCCGCCTCCCAGCTCCCGTGTTGAATGCGGAGGGTGTCCTGCGCCTCGATCATCGCGGTGGTGGCAATGAGGGCGGCCTCCCGCTCCTCCTCCACCTCTCGGGCGATCTCTGCCAGCGCCGCTTTGCGGGCTTCAAGCTCAGAGACGTGACGGCGGTGAGCCTTACGGCCCACCTCCACCATGACATCCACCGAGCGCCGCCCCTCCTCGACACGCGCCCATGCGGCCTCGAGCTCCGCTCGTTCCGCTCGCAGGGCCTCCACTTGGGCGCTGAACCCATCTAGCACCGCGGTGTTTGCGGCGGCCAAGGCCTGCAGAAGGGGCTCGGCGCTCAGCGGGGCGACAGAAGACGAGGGGAAGAGCCGCCTTGGAGAGAATGCGACGCGGCTCGGCCCGCCGGAGGACGCGCTGGGCTCGGCGATGTCCCCCAGACCCGTTTGGTCCTGGGCGTCGCCTGGGGAAGTGGGCCCAAGCGACGCGCCAGCAGCTTCGTCGTGAGCTGCCTCGGAAGACGCCATCGCCTCAGCCTGACGAGCCCGGGCGGCCTCCTCCTTAGCAGCTTCTCCGGCTTGGCGAGCCCGGGCGGCCTCCTCCCGAGCGGTATCCTCTGCATGGCGAGCCCGAGCAGCCTCTTCAGCTTCCCGAAGGCGATCTGCGGCCTCTCGCCGGTCAGATTCTCGCCTCCGTTCCTCTGCGGCCGCCGGATCTTTGGCCTCGGACTGGCCGGACTTGGGATGGCGGGAGGAACGTGACGGGACATCACTGAAGCAAAAGAAAAAACCAGAAGACAAACAAGATGGGTAAGAGAAAACTTGCTTTTGGGATAAAAGAAAGACGGTCGCAAAGAGAGTGGGACGAACCTGCGAGGGGGTCGGTTAAATGACCACCTTGGAGGGGAAATCAGGTTTCCCCGGGATGGTTCCGTCTCCCCCATCTTGCGGGGCCGCTTCTTCTTGCGCTCCCTCTCGGGCTGCGATGTCGGCGCGGCCCCCTCCAGGTGCCGACTGCTGGCACGCACCGCCCCGCCCCCTCGGGGAGGAGATGGGGGAGGTGTTCCTCCCAGCTTCCTCTTCCCCTGGGCGTCGGCAGGGCGGCTGCTCCCCGAGCCCCCGACGCGGGGCCCAGAAGCACGACCCCTTCCTGGGGTAGATTGTTCCCCCCGGCGGCTCTCGCCCGCGCCGTCGTGGCGCTTAGGAGTTTCCTCCTCTGAGGCCCCGACCCCCATCATAATGGTCAGAATGGAGGCGCGGTCGGGATCGCTGCAAAGGGGGAGGATTCCTTGAAGAATGAGAGACGCCTCCACGGAGCTGAGATTCAGCACCCTTTGGACCACGATCTTGAAGTCCTCGGGAGCCCAATCCCATCTGACTCCCTGGTGGGTCCGCATGTAGTCTTCGGACCCGGTGTACTCCCAGGCGCCCCGGGCGCGCCGTTGGAGCGGCGCAATCCGGCGACGGAGGTAGTCGCCGTACACCATGGCCCCTGTGAGCCCCTGGGATCGCAGGCCCGCCAGGCGGTCGAGGACGGCGTCATAGTCATCCCCCAGATCTACCGGCGCCCGCCAGCTGGAGACCTGCGCCGGGGGCTAACTCGGAAGTCGGAGGCGCGCTTCGTTGGCGAGGGGGGTGTAGAACCAGTCGCTCTTCCAGTCGTCCCACTTCTTGCGGAGGGCGCAGGGGATGTAGCGGTTCAACACCGGCCCCCGCGGCTGGAAGTAGCAGCCACCAACCACCGACGGCGGCGACACCGACTGCACGGTGAAGAACCACCGGAACAGCCGAAGAGATGGGCGCACCCCAATGAACATCTCGCACAGGTGCGCGAAGATGGCCAATGTCATCATTGCATTGGGGGTGAGGTGCGCCATCTGGAGATCGTAGAAATCCAGAACATCCATAAAGAAAGAAGAAAATGGCGGAACCAGCCCTGCCATTGCGAAGGGGAGGAAGAAGACGGACCGCCCCGGGTAGTCTGGTGCCGGGCGTCCCTCGCCCAGCATCACTATCTCCCGGCCGGTGGCAGATTCCGGCATAAAGCGGCGCGGCAGCCCGGCGTGCCTCTCGCTCACGATGCGAGAAGGCGGAAGTACGCTTCCGTCGAGCAGAGCGGAACCCCGTGCCATGGCGCCGGAGGAAGGGATGATTGAGAACGAGCGCGTGTGGCGAAGGAAAGGCGCAGCAGAGAAAGAGTTAGAGCTCAAGCAGCGAAGGCAAGGGGAATAGTGGCGAAAGGAAGGGAGCAAATCCTTTCCTCGGTGTCTTTATACCTTTGCCATCGCTGTGCCCGGCTCCTCGTTTCTCGCGCCCACTATCTCGCTCCCTCGTTTCTCACTATCTCGCTCCCTCGTTTCTCGTGCCCACGCTTCCACTAATCCCATTCGCCCGCTTGCGGCGCATGAGGTGGATATGCGGTTGTGGCAGTCGAGATAGATCGTATCGTGCGCGCGTTAATTACGCTCGCCGACCGAAGCAACGTTACCATATCTCCAGGCGAAGCAAATCGGCTCACCCAGATTCGTACGTCGCTCAAGTAATGTGGCAGTCTTGAAGAGACCGCCCATTATGGACAGCCAAGTCACCGTTACCGATGTGCATGATTTGAGACCGTTGGGTTTCTGCCCAACCATGGAGACCGGTCCCACCTGTCACCAAGCTTTAGGAGTGGCGTCACGCCCGACCGCTTCCCTTGAGAAGGGCAATCGCCCTGGCATAACGCCGGGGGCTACTGTCGGTGATATGGGACCGGGAGTATCGTGACCAGAGGCTTGAGGCAGACACAATCGCCCATGTGGCCTGGCACCTTCGGGGACGTCGGGCCCGAGGGTGAGGTGTCCGCCCTCCTCCTGATTTCCCCGAGGGGGGGTCGGGTGACTCCTGCCCCGGCCCCGAGGGCCGAGGCGCCCCGACCCCTTGTGGAGTTAGCGCCACATGAATGGGTTGGGTGAACACGGTAAGCCTCACCTAACCACATTTATTGCGGTCTGGTCGAACGTGTCACGCTGCATGCAGCGTAGTGCAGCGCGTTCCTTTATCCGGTCTGTGACCAGTCACAGACCGGTCAGATCACGGGTTAGGTGGCGACTGGCGGTCTGACGCACGCCTTGCCCCATCCCGTCAAGACGAAAGCCTCTAGGCACTCGTCTCAAGCCGGAGCTAGCGTGTAATCTCTTAGAGATGGCACGTTAGCCCTGGTTAGATTTATACCAGGCTTCATCCCAACCATTACAGGCAAGATGCTACATGAAGAAGGGCAAACATACACGTTGCTAAGCTGACACGTGGTGGACAAGGATGACTGATTTGTGACCGGTCTGACACTGGTCGCGTCATCAACAGACAGCCATAATCCCACGTCGCACCTGTTTCCGGCGGAAAGGGGGGTAGATATGGGCCGTCCCGTCAGAAGGGCACCCGGAGAGCAACCGTACCGATCTCCGTCCATTTATGAAGAGAAGAACAGTCCAGTTTGGAGAGAGAGAGGGGCATGTGGTATCCCCTTGAGATATAAAAGGAGGACCTTGCCCACTTAGATAAAGAGAGGACTTTTAGACACAAGGCCTTCTCCAGATCCGATCCCAGGGCGATTGGGGGCTGGTTGACACTTTGTTACTTGTTCATACACAAATCCACCAAAACACAGGAGTAGGGTATTACGCTTCCCAGCGGCCCGAACCTGTATACATCGCCCGTGTCTCGTGTTTCTTCCTAGCTGGCGATCTTTCCACATACCGAGAGAGCTTGAGATTTCACCCTAAGCCCCCGGCCGAACCGGCAAAGGGGGGCCTGTGCGGTCTCCCGGTGAGGAGCCACGAGCTCCGTCAGAGTTGAAAAGTTTTTAAATCTAGATTGAAAGTTTTCAAAAATTGACTTCACGTGTAGATCTGTTTTCAATTTGTTACTTAAAAAAATTAGGATATGGCAAATTACCGAGAAATCAAAACTAGTTATGGTGCTAAATTACGGCGTTAATCGTGGGCTATCGCGCGAGGGTTGGGCCGCGTGCGCGTTGCCGGTGCGCACACGCCAACTAGGAATCCGCGAGCAGCGATGGGAACGGTCGATTTGTTCCCGTGGGGAATTTACTGTCGAGTCTAAAGTTTGTCCGTAAACCGAAATATCAGGGATAATCCATCCCTCAACTTACAATACCGTGCTACTCAAGGTATCAAACAGTATTATGCCAAGTTTTAGACAACTTTTAGTTGACATGACGAGCTGAGTCAATATGGGACCCACACATGCCCCACATGTTAGTGACCAAATTTTTACTTCCTTCTCTCTCCACCTCTTTTCCACTCTTCCTATCTCCTTCAAGGCAGCTCGCAGCGAGCGGCGTCAAGAGGCGTGGTGGGAGGGCGGAGAGGGGCAGCGGCCGCCGGTGAGAGGCTGTGACGTGGTGATGGCAGTCAGACTGGAGTCACGCGGCCAGCTTGGGGCGATGGAGGGGGGGTCCACAGCGACCTACTCTCGTGCCAGTCCCCGCCTCTATTGCCTCTAGATCTAACACTGCAATTTCGATATCGCGCTCCTTCGTCGTCGACGTTTGTGCCCTAGAGAGAGGTTCTGACAGCCGGCGGCACCCTTGTTGACCTACTCCAACCACTGATGACACCCTCATTGACCTACTCTGACCACCGACAACACCCATGTCAATGTACTCTAGCACCGATGGCACCCTTGTTGATGTACTCCAACCATCGGCAGCCCCATTCACTGCTCCACCCCATTGCCTACCCTATCGCCCAAGCTGGCTGAGCAACTCCTCTCCGACGGCCATCACCATACTATGGAGGTAGTGCTGCCTCCCGGCAGCGGCCAACGCCTTCTCCGTGCCTTTCCATGTGTGAGGTCTGAGAGAAGAAGGAGAGGAAGATAGGAGGGAGAAGAGTTGGCCGCCGACATGTGGGACCCACATGGGTCCCACTCGCAACGTTAGCCAAACCCGGCCACTATACTAGCAAGGGACCAAAGTTGACACGGTATCATGAGTTAGGGGATGGGCTATATATACTTGGTGTTTCGGTTTAGGGACGAATTTCAAAAATGTTAAATTAAGGGACCTATATAAACTGAACTTACTCCTTAGCTTAGATCCAATGGGTGCATGTATGGGAGAAGAGAAGTCCTGCAAAAAAATGCACAAGAGCTTTACACTATTACAAAAACACCCATAGGTGTCGGCCACAAAGGTGCTAGTTAGCTAAAAACCGGCACCTATAACGGTTAATTGGTGTCGGTTTTAGTTGGGATGGTCATTGGTGCTGGTTTTTCATAAAAACCGGCACTAAAAATACTCCCGCCAACGGTCCGAAAATAGCATAGGTGGCAGCCGTGCACAAAAAACCGGCACCTATATGAAAGGTAGCGGTTATTTAACCGAACCGACACCTACAGTGCTATATAGGTGTCGGTTCTTGGTATAGAACCGGCACCTATAATATTATAGGTGCCGGTTATAACAATATAGGTGTCTGTTCTGGGTGCACAACCGGCATCTATAGTACCATATAGGTGTCGGTTCTTGGTGTATATTATAGGTGCCGGTTATAAAACCGGCACCAATGACTTTGATAATAGGTGCCGACCAAAGGGTGTCGGGCTTGAAACCGGCACCTATAGGGCCTTAAAAACCGGCAATTTTAATACAGAAACATCCTTATAAATAAAACGTTGAATCCACTGATATGAATTCAAATAGAAATTGAATATATATTTCTTTGGTGTATAAACTTTCCATATATAAAAAAAAGAATCTGAATATCCGAATCGACATGTCTTTTAATTTTCATGAATATTGCATAAAACAGACTAATCATCCAGAACATCATCCATTCCAAATACATAACCAAATGGCAACCACCTACGCTGGATCTACAGAATCACGTACGAGGACAACTTCGTCGTGTTTTCATCGGCGAGAAGGAAAACTATAGCTCACGAAATTTGAAACTACAACATGGCCAATGACAAGGTGTTTTAAACTGCTGCAAGCTCATGACATTCGTTATCTCCATGGTAGAATAATACAAAAAAATAATCTTACTCTAAAAAGTATGAAGTTTGATAACTCATGGTATCTTGAGATATTATTTTTTATCCTCATGGCTCCATGAGGATAAAAAAGAATATCTCAAGATAAACAACACATCTCCATGAGGATAAAAAAGAATCTCTCAAGATAAACAACACACAAAAAACACACCACAACATGAAATTAATAAGTTACATACTTACATCACAATCTAGGGAAGTGCTACACTTTGAACTAGTTAGCTTCTACTTAGTTGAATCATTTATTTTTCCACAGCTCATCAACCAATAGCTCAAATGATGAAAGCCAATCCTTCTTCTCATCGTCTTCATATGGACCATACCAAAGGTCCTTGCAACCCGAAATGTAGTCTTGAGTGTTAGGGTGCAGGAGGCCACTGTTGAAGATACTCTCATTGGCCATGTTGTAGTTGTAGGAGTTCAGGGCGATGTTTACGTTGTTGATGTGGTGGTCGTCGTCGTTGTCGTCCTTGATGGTTATTTGTTTCTCCGGTTGCGGTGCAGTGCTAGTGGCTGGCTGGTCGCCGGTAACCTGCAGGGACGGTGGCTGGTAGGCGAAGCGCCATGCGTTCGGGGTGTGGCGGTAGGCGCCACCAGCTTCTACCTTGTTGGCAAGCATGGCGTGATTCTCCTCGAAGACATTGTTCTTCTTGCCTTGACAAAGACCACACTCGTACTCCGTAGATGAGGAGGGCCTAGAATTCATGGCGCTGGACGGAGGCATGCAATTACAAGCTTAGCTAGCAGTTATAATCCCGATCGGGAGGCCGGCCGAGACGATCGATCGACCTTGGCGACGAGATGAACGGATCAGGGGATGGATGGATGGATGGAACGAGGCGGCTGGCCGGGAGGGAGGTGTCCGAGTTATATATGGGCGTGCGTGGTGGTGGCGCGGCGGGATCGGAGTTGGGATCCGAATCGGAATCGGAATCGGAAGCCAGGAAGGAATTAATTCTTCTCTCCGATTCGGTCGCCGTCGGGCTCGAACGTACGTACGCGCGTCGGGCGCGCCGCATCCTCACGAGATCGCACGCACACGCACGCAGCTCGGGAGCCGATGGCCGGCCTCGACACCGACACGTCCACGTCCACCACGTCGAATATCCATGGCTCCATGGCCCATGCAAGCAGACGCGCGCGGCGGTGGCGCTGTACATGCCGCAGGAGTGCAAACTGCAAAGGCAAGAGCAAGTTCGTCCTGGAGCACCAGGCCATGTGGGAGAAGGAAGGGAGGAACAAAGGCTACGACACCACCGTGCACCGCTGGCGCTTTGCCACCGTGCCTGAAGGCAAAATCCTTGCCGGCTGGGAGAAATCGGACATTCTGCCACTGTCAAAGAGGGTTTCACTCAAATGTCACTTCGCGGATTGAATTTGTTAAAAAGCCACTCTCAACCGATGCCAAACGGCTGCTTTGCCATATTCACTGTTACCTCCGTCACATATTACTCGGCCGAGGATTTCCTAGTGGCCGACGACGCGCCAAGCCTGCAGCACCTCGGCTGCGACGGACGGGGTCTTGCCGTCTTGGTATGCCTCACGGACGACGAGCTGAAAGTCCAAGACAAGGTGTACTATGATGGGTTGTTGGAGAGCAGGTGGGCAGAGGACACTGGCTCATCCTATGCTCCAAGGACGGCGGCGGTGGCGAGCTCCGTCACTGGACGACGGCATGACCAACGTGGACAGAGGCACGATGGCGGTGATGAGGAGCACAGCGGCGGTAAGGTGCCACAGGGCCAGGACAGTGGCGAAGCTAGGATTTGAGGTTAGGGGGGTGTGGGGGAGAAAGTCATAAAACCGATTAACCAATATGAATAGTAAATGAGCCAAATAGTCACTACCGATAATAATCAATGTGTATATAAATATAGCTTCGTTGTAGCTAGATTATAAAACCATCATATGTTATGTTTTTTTCAAAAAAGCGGTTCAAATGTTCAATATAACAAGACATCATATGTTTTGCCTAAAAAACTTGAATTCAGTTCTTTCATAATATCATTGAAAGTTTGGAACCAGTCCTTGTTGCTAAATTCTTTCAATGTAAACTACCAAATAGTCTCATAAAAAGCATTTTCTGTTTTACTTTGAAAAGATGAAAATCATAAGACTAAGTACTGAGAGTCTGCCTATAATCTAACGTGCTAATGCCCTAACAGTGGATGCTGCCTAATTGCCTAACCCTGTAATATACTACTAGCAGCCAGGGGGTTCGGGATAGGGGGGTGCTGGCCCCCTCCGGCACCCCCGGTAGCTTCGCCACTGGGCCAGGAGCTTCCACGGGCTGTGGCTGACGGTGGCCGCGGGCGGGGAGATGCCTGCGGCGGCCTTGGTGGTTAGGGCAGATGACTTGGCGGAAATGGCAGTACCATTTTTGCACTTTGGACTAGCTAGGGTTCATAATTTGGGTATTCATCCTTCAGCCATGCATCGTGCAAGTTTTTCTTGTGAAACTGAGCATCATGAGAGCAGAAAGATCGGTAGGGCAGCAACCAAAAACACAAAAGTACAAAGATTTGTTCTTGCAATTGGGTGTTTCACAAAAGTGTGAGTTAAAAAAAGAATATATAGTTTGATTTTCGGTATTAAGTGACAAGGGCTTTGGTTGTGGTGGAATCCCTCAAATCAATTCATATGACTTATGTCGAGTGTTTGAAATATCGAGCTAAGACATTTAGCGATTGGCCTTCTCAAATAGTAGTAGCTATAGCGGACTAAATGGATCTATAGCGGCGAAATTCTACATGAGATTAAATAGCTAGATCCTTCTCAAACAGCTAGCCGGAGATAGCGGCAACTATATATGATATTAAGTGAAAAGATAGACTTGTCTCTAATTCATTGTAAAACTTTGGTTAATAAAGGTGGATCCGATGTGAAATTTACTCTTGTTACAAGCAACTAGCCACATTTAGGAAATGAGCACTACTACATGCCCGTAAAAAATACTTATGAAAGTCTTACAAATAATTATCTTAACCATTTAACTTAAAGAGATACAAGCTATAGGAAATCTAAATATACTAGCAGGATGGCAACATCAGTGTTGGTAAGAGTATCAGTGTTAGTATGAGTGAAATAAGAAAAAAAATTAGTAGTGAATAGGCAAATTTTGCTACAGGACATCGTAATTGTGTGGTTTTAGCTCAGGGACACCGTGAAAGTGAAGTTTTGGGGGAAGACATCCCATAATCGTGGATATTTACTGATGGACACCGCGCCGTCTGCCGTGCTGACGTGGCGGACGGGAGGCCCTTTTTTGATGCGATCGGACGTAAATACCCCTGCGCAAGAGATAATAAGGTTATGTGGGGCCCACTTGACAGTGTCCCCCCTCCTCTTCTTTTTCCTCTCTCGGTTTCTTCTCCTCTCGATCTCTCCTCATCTCTCTCCCTCTCGTTTCCCTTTCTCCTCACGCGCGTGCGCGCCTGAGCGGTATGCGGCAGGCGTGCGATGGCGCGGCAAGCGACCGGCCGCAGCGGCGCGGGCTGAGGCAATGGCGGCGGCCTGAAGGCGGCCCGACGGCGTCGGGTGGATGGGGAGGCAGCGTGGCGGACGGCGACAGCGTCGGGCGACGCCGGCGGCGAACGAGCTGCCGAGCAAGGCCATGGGCGACGCCGCCGTGATGAAGGTGGACACGGGCGGCACGTCGCGGAGTGCGCGCCAGACGGCGCTGTTGCACTTGAAGCCTGAGCCGAAGCCGATCTGCCAGACACGGTGGCCGCGGCGGACGCGCCCCTTGGCCTCGGCGTAAGCAAGCTCGTACCAGAGCGAGCCGTTACTGGTGTTAATTGCACATTAGGCTCGACATCCCGTGGTTAATAGGCACATTAGGCTCTCTCTTTGATTTCCTGCATCAATCAAGCTAAGCTTGGTTAATTAATCAACTAGCAGATTATTGTATATCACTCATCATTGTTTGTACTAGATCAATCACTTTTGTGCGTGTGGTTACCTCGATGCCGGGAGCAAGAGCAATGGCAGGCGGCGGCGGCGGCGGTGCGAGCCAGATGCAGCCGTCGTCTTCGCTCCACCACTCGGCTACCGCCCGAGGCAGCAGCTCCACTTCCGCCGGCAGGCGTCGTGCGGGCCGGCTTGGCCGCGCGTGGGGGCGGCGCTCGCAGCGTGGTGGTGGCCCCGAGCAAGACGAAGACGGCGGCGGTCGCGGTGGCGATTCGTCCGGGCGGAGATGGAGGTTGGAGGTGCTAACAGTCATGGTGGCGAAGCGGCAGTGGCGCGCGGGTGGTGCTCGCGCGGGAGATGTGGCCGCGCGCGGCGGCAGCGGCCGAGCGTGGCAACGGCTTTGGCGCGGCGGCAGAGAGGTGAAAGAGGTAGCTGGCGGCGGTGGGGAGTGGCCTGACGGGAGGCCCTTTTTTTTTTCTGACGTGGCATAGGGGTATTTACGTCCGACCGCGTTAAAAAATGGACTTTCGTCCGCCACATCAGCACGGCAAGTACCCTTTAGATGGCGTGGTGTCTATCGGTAAATATCCACGATTATGGGATGTCTTCTCCCAAAACTAAAACCACACAATTGCGATGTCCTGTAGCAAAAATTGCGTAGTGAATATAGGCTAGATTATTTCAGTTGTGGCCCCAATGTGCTCCATATTGACCCGGGATTGCATCGGGTCGGAGAATAAGTTCGTTGGGAGTTTGTTACCTGATGCAAGCGATGCGGCGATCAGGGGATGGAGATCGCGTCAGTAGCGTGGGCGTGAGTTTAGCGTAGGTGCGCGAGTAAATGAATTCAAAGATTTGTGGATCGTGGGGTGGTGGCACGATTTAGCCTCAGATTCTTTCTTTGTGTTGAGTATAAGTAGGAGATTAGCTCAACTTCTAATTTGTATGTTTTCCAATTCATTTGAATGAAATCCCCAGTAAATCGCTCCACAAATTTCTTCAAAATCTTCAGTTTTTTCTGAAACTTCTCTCGTTCCTACGTTCGTCAGTTTCGTCAGTCGAAACTGTTTTCGTCTGTTGCCATACAAGACAGGAGCAATGTGCGCACAAGGTATTCGACAA
The DNA here is from genome assembly GCF_034140825.1 of Oryza sativa Japonica Group. Taxonomy (NCBI): domain Eukaryota; kingdom Viridiplantae; phylum Streptophyta; class Magnoliopsida; order Poales; family Poaceae; genus Oryza; species Oryza sativa. The sequence goes on from NC_089044.1 coordinate 12,382,510, forward strand.
GCGTTCTTCTCCAACATGCCCAACGTACACCGTGGCGGATTTAGGATTTAAGATATGGGTGGTCCAACCTAAATTTTCTTTTTAAAACACAGTAAATGTAATGATGCTAATATATGCAATGCAAATATAGATAGTAAAATAGACAAAATCACCAAAAGTGTACCATGATATACTAGTAATATACCCGTGCTAACGCTACGTCTATGTTTAGTAATAGAAATAACAGCACATGGTTCGGTATCCAAGTATCTAATAAGATAAATTTAATATTTAGGAAAAAAACTACGGAGAGAGTTATTATATTGTTGCTAATTATATAGCCTCCAAAATATAAAATCACAACTTTTGTATCTTAGGAATACAAACAAAACTTATTACCTACAAATAATACAAACCAAACTTCATATTACAAGGAGAAGCGTTTTGATTATTTTATACTATATTAATCACCGGAGACAAATCTGACCTAAATGGAAGGATATAATTATACAGAAAAGACCTACCAAAGTTTCAGGAGTCATTGTCTAGCTCAAGTATGATCATAAGTAACAAGAACCCTATCTGGACCAGTCCTCATGCCTTCGCAAAGCATGTTAAACAGTGCAAAAGCATTTTTTGTCATTCTGCATAATAAATTGAAATTTGTCATTTATGAATTAGTTTATAGAACATGCTGTAAATTTGAACCGCAAATGTATAGAATATATAAGGATATACCAACTATCCTGAATTCTTTCAAGTGCATGCAATCCTATAATAAACCAGATATTAAGAGAGTATTTCATCAAGTATTCGCTACTATAATTATCTTTAAAAATAAATTGTTATAAAATGGCAGCAAACCACCAGCAGTACTACTTCATGCTTTGTAAAATTAGAATATACTTGAATAAATTCAGATGCATCAATGGCTGATGAATTTTTCATGCAAAATTCTACTTACTTTCGGTTATGAAGAATATAGATAGCACTTACCATCACCAACTGGCTTGCCATCCCATTTGACAATGGGCAGAAAAGGATCTGAATGCTGCATCCCAGCACACTTCCTTGCAGTTGGTGATATAGTCAAACCTTCTCCCCATGCTCATTAGTTTTGCACCTTCCACTGTTCTCCACCAATATTATTGGCAAGGGAAAATCCTAAAAGAGTAAAATATTATTAAATTTAACATTCAAAGAGGAAAATGGCAAGAGATTTTACAAGCACGACTGTTTGTGAACACCTAAAAAAAGGGTACAGTTTATGAACAAATCAACAGTCCAAATGAAATATATTGGCTATGAAATCAACAGAGTCTGTAGTATATAGAGAATGGTTAATTACAGAAATCATTTGCTATGAAAGAGCATGTCAAAAAGCAAAACATTGGGTCTAAATGAAATATATTGGCATAACTTAAGATGACTGACGCACTACACACATTTGGCTATGGATGAGAAAAATGTGGAGTTCAAGTCCATCTACATAATTGCATCTTGTCATATTTACAACATGCAGCTGTCGGGTCTTTCCATGGACCTACAGTGCATATGAACATGGAGATATAAAAAAAATACAACAAAAATACAAGACCAAGAAGTTACCATTAGAGTAATGTGGTTATAGTGCACATGAAAACAGTTTAATAGAAATATAGGATCAAGACTCGTTGCATGACAGCCTAAATTCCATGTGTAAGATTTAGATTCCAATTGATTTAAGACAAGTATCACCATAACTCAAGATGAATACCTATTTATGACATTGACAGCCTGCTCATTAATTATCCACTTACAATGAGGCGGGGAAGACAGGATCACAGGAAGGAGTACTGCATCCGAGCAACAACTGTAATGGTGGAGGAATTTCCTAATGCCCAATGATACTACACATGAATTCTTTTTTCCAATTTCAATAATTAATTGGCTAATACCATGAACCTGCAGCCATATGAATGGAGGGAAAAATAATAGGAGAAATTCAAGCATTAGGCAAGCCCCAAAAATATTTCAGGAAACCAATTTTTTTGGAAACTTGGGTATTGCAAGAACTGAAAAAACAGAGACACTAAGAAATGTGTTCCCTTGCCTTTTAGTCATAACAACAAACATGCATAGTGGCACTATGACTGGACTAAAAAAGAGAGAAAGTACATTATGTGTTTTTTCAACCCTGTATTCCAACAGAATAGAAGATGAGCCTATTATGTGCAGTCATGTATCTCTACAAATTATCCTTATGAAAGCCAAATCAATTCTAGTACCATAATCTAAGGAAAAGCAAGAAAGATACTGTAATGTGAGATCAAATCATACACCCTAAAGCTCTGTTCATCTTTTATGTGCTTACTAAAGCAAGCTAATATATCACCCAAAATTGGATATTTGGGCACATGGTATAATATATCACATGATAATAGAAATATTCTCTTAAATAGTTAGTATAATGTATAGCTTTGTATTAACTGAAAATGGAAAACAAACCTTTCCATTGTTTGTGTATTTAAAAAAATCACTATATACCCCTATAGGAAATAAAGCAGCATATACCCTCTCCAAGGAAACATGCAGTATATACGATTTTTGCACTGCACTGAATATCACTAAAGCAAAATATTGTTAAAAAGGAAGCTTAACATAAACTTGTACTTACATACATACCAACAAAAATAAGGGAGAACCAGATGTGCATTCAGTGATGGTGGCAGTGTAGGAGTCTAGTTCTAACTGTATAAGTTGCCTATAGGAATAATAGTAAACATGAACATCACAAGAAAAATTACCTGCTTGGTGGTCAATACAATCACCATCACCAAGTCCGTTTTGATCTTTGTACTGTATGAATAAACTCTACATAAACTATCATGACACACTGAATGAGAACATGAAAAGGAAGAGAGGAAATTCGTTGTACCTTGTAGGGGGTGGAACAGAGAGGATGGGGGCCAGCTTACCCCAACCGCCAAAGAAGATGCAACCCAACTGCCAATGCTGCATATGTCTATGCAATTAACCCTTTTCTCCCTAGGATCTATGAGGTTTAGTTAAAATTCAGTGACAACCAGTGATTTTTAAGTCTCCTGTATACTTGCATCAGCTATCCTACTATTCCTAAAAAGCTTATATACATGTGTTAGGTTATAAAAGCAAGTCGGAAATTCTTAACTATGCATCACTAAAAGTCTTCTATTGTTCAAGAATCAAGATAAGAGAGGCATAACTGGATCCAAACTGACCTTGGCCAAAGATCTTGGTCACAAATTTTCTTAACCAAAACAGGGGACTGAGTTAAGCGGAATTCTCACGGTTAGCAACATCGTGTTTTCCTACAATACAAACATGCTAGGAAAACACAAAAGCAATCTCTGTGGTAAACAATTTGGCAGATCTGCAATATGTATATAGTGAAATCACAATCTGAGAATGTACTGAAGATAGAAATCTGCACCATGTAAATTGCTAAAATATATTAGCCAAACAAATGAAGCACAAAAAACTTAATTTTGAAAGAAATATAACATAACATAACCTTTACCCCCAGAACCTCAGTAGTGTACCTGCTCAATCACACTTAAGGATGGAGCTTTATCCCTGCAGCTTGATTCCGGTTCTTTGCACATATTCTGTTGCCGGCGTTTGCGGCCATAGAAACGGACAAAGTGTTGATCTCCCCAACTTTGGTCCATATCACCTGCATAGTTTATGGTCAGTATAACATTTTTCGCTTTTAGCGTAAGCCCACGAGAAAAGGTCTAAAAAATCATCTCATAATAAACTTTTTGAAAATTACTACAATATTAAATGATTGGCATTCTAACATCTATGATTGGGCTAAAAACGGCATAACTGTAGAAGGAAGCAACAACTGACAAACAAATGGTCAATATCTGAATTGGCAAATGTGTTTAGTCAGCATATCAGTGCTGCATTGCAGGAATGAAAATGTTACTTCCAAAAAGCAAATAATTTCACTGTCAAATATGCACATGGTACCATGATCTTATTAGAGAACACTTGCCATTGCAGGCCCAGCACCATCTGCCACTGCTTCCGAGTTCCGACCTGGTCGCCTCTGGCTGGGATCGATTCGTAACCGCCAGGGAGAGATCGGAGAGGCGATGCGGCGTGCGACGGCGGTGGAGGTGGTCTAACTTCTAAGGGGGAGAGAGCGGAGCGGAGATGCGGAGGGAGGCGTCTGCCTGCTGCCAAGGTCTCCTCCTCCCGCCGCCACCCGGAGTCGTGCGACGGCCAGCGGAGGGGAGAGCGGAGCAGATCACGGGCGCGCATGGTGGATGGCGCGACGGGGCTGCACAGGAGAGGGAGACGAAGGGAGACGGCGGCGGCGGGGGAGGGGTCACGGGCTAAGAGAGAGGAGAGGAGAGGGGGAGGAGATGGCGTCGGTAGGCCGCGTCGGCGGCAGAAATTACGGGCGGAGCGTTTCGGTCTTTTGGGAGGGAGAGGAGAGGTGAGGTGGGAGCGATTTGGGACGTAGGATCTGAGAGAGATAATCTGGACCGTTGAGTGATGAATGAAAGAATGAGTGAAACTATTTGTTTAACTATAGGCTAGATAGACTAGATAGAATTATTTAATAAAGCATATTGAAACATATAAAATTAGTTATTATGTAAAAATTTAGCTTCAAAAACTTATACGGTTATAGAAGTTTAAAGAAGACTACCATACTACTTTTTCTTTTTATCAGGTCTACGCCTTCTAATGGCCAGAAAAGTATTCATTATATCTTCTTCACCCACTTTAAAGAAAACATATTTGTTGTATACTTTTGAAGAAGAGATGCAATATCTTCATCTTTCTTCGTGATTCAACAATCTATAATATAGTACTACAATTTAATATTACAATGTACAAGAGTTCAAAAATTTTAAATCTAGAAATTAAAAAAGGTACACAAGTGGAAAACCTAAAATTGTTGGTGCAGGCGGCCAGACGTCGGCGGCAGCGCACTGCACACAAGAAGGCAGATTTCCGTGAGTATGTGACTCTATTTTTCAGTTTTACTCGGCTCGACGACGGCTCCTCGCGGCGGGGGCACACACAGCAGCAGTGCGGCGCAGTGGCAGCCAAGGCGGCAGACTCGCGTGCGGTGCAGTGTGGGCGTGGGAGGCGCGTCGTGCGTGGGCCGGCGACGGCGCGGCGTGGCGCTCGCTCTAATCGCGTGATCAAATGAGATTGCATTGACGCGTCGTGTTACGAGGCTAGGGCGAGGAGGAGAGAGTCGCGCGACACTTCTGTTCTGATCAATACACGCGCGTGTGGGCGGCGGGCGCCATGAATCAGGAAGAAATAAGGATCGCTATTTTCCTTTTTTAAAAAAATAGTCACTATTTTCTTTCTTTTTTTTTAATAGTGGGGTCGATCGTCGTTTGTTTGCCCCGGACCACCTATGGTCCGCCATTGAGGATTCAATCTATAGTCAATCGAAGTAAAGAGTCTTCCTGGTGATAAATTACTTACTTAACTCAATGGTGCTTTCATACGCAGGAGTCATTGATTCAAATCCAATAGTAGGTAGGTTGGTAGAAAAATTACTAGATAGCATTGGCCCTACTTCGCTTCGCTATCTAATAACTTTTTCTACCCCTCTTCTCTTTTTCTTTGTATCAACTAAACTGTTGGGTTGTTTTTAATTAGATGGGGAATCCAATTAATAGCCTCGACTCGTATCCTAGCTCGTCTGAGAGCTAGCTTCGCTTCAACCAATTTTTTCGTACCCTCAGCTCTACTCACGTTAGCTTCGGCTATTCCAGGAATACGTAACCTATTTTACTGCTGATTATGTGTAAACTGCTTCTGGCGACGGACGGTACTATCTATTCTGTCAAAAAAGTTCAATAGTAGTTTTTTAAGCAAATCATGCAATGGTTTTTCATTTCATCCATTGACGTGTTGATCACTTAAAAGTTAGTTCTCGGAAGGAGATGGACTAATCACCTTATCTCTTCTTTCTATAAAGTTAATGCCCACTAAACACCTAAAATTTATCATACAAACATACTCTCTCCGTCTCCGTTTTTTAATAGATGACGCCGTTGACTTTTAAACATATGTTTGACCATTCGTCTTATTTAAAAAAATTTATGTAAATGTATATATATAAATCATGCTTAAAATACTTTAAGTGATAAAACAACTTACAATAAAATAAATTATAATTACGTAAATTTTTTGGATAAGACGAATGGTCAAACGTGTGATAAAAAGTCAACAGTGTCATCTATTAAAAAACAGAGGTAGTAGTATTTATTAGTACTCCTAAGGCTGTGTTCGGGAGACAAGGTTCCTAATCTTGCCTTCCAACACGAAAAACAAAGCCCACGCGAGATTAATTAAGTATTAGCTAAAAAAACTTAAAAAATAGATTAATATGATTTTCTAAAGCAACTTTCATATAAAAAACTTTTTAAAAAAAGCATGTTCATGTAAGCATAGAGTAAAACAAGGGAAGTGAATTAGGAAAGAGGGAAAATGAACACAGCCTAAAGTCTACATGCAAGCATGCCACATCAATCCATTTAGCACACAAAGCTCAACATGTAAGCATAGAGTAATTATACCTACAATTTATTTCATTATAAAACTCAACATAACATGCTAAATCATCATTCTCAAATCATTTTCATAATATTTCAATACAAATCATTTCATCATTTCTCCAATATTTAATATATATCCCATAGCAAAGTACAAGGTATCATCTAATATTTTATTATTTGTGTGGTATTTGTGCGAACTTTACGAGTCTCGGGGTCTGCCTTGTGCACCCAAGCAGCGACAAGTACATCCTCTAATTAGAGAGCAGGTACAATAGAAGACTATAAGCTAGCTACAAACATATATCGATAAGATAAAATAGGAGAGAGAAGCAGCGGACTATAGATCTATAGCCAGCTACAGCACGGGCTTCAAGATATAATGTGTGTATAACATATGAGACCATGTATTAATAATATAGTATATGTTTATAGGTAACTATTGTATGAATTGGCTATTAAATTGGATATAGATGATTTGAAGCCATTAGTTGGCTATACTATTAAACTTGCTCTTAACTAATGCAAAATTTTCATGTAATCTTCATAAGCTGCTAGGTTTTGTTGATAGGATTATTTGTAGTATCTTCTGATATTGTGTAGGTAATGCCGATTGAAAAAAAAAAAAGATGAAGTTGTATCCATAGCTAATATCTATATGTTCCTTTAGTGGCATGTTGGGATCGTGGGAAAATTGCATGAGAAAATGCATAGTACGGCAATCACTGCTACTCCCTCTGGTTTAAAATTTTTTACGTTTTAAACAATGTTAATATTTTCTAACGTTTCAAACAAAGGCACTAGTCTCCAAAGGATATATTTAGCTACAATTTTCTATTATAACCTATACAATAAATAAAAAATATTTATTTTTATTGTAGTACTTTTCAAAACTAATTAATCTATATATGTTGTTCTAGTGCCTTTAACTAAATTAAATAAATAGTTTTATATAGTTTTATAGTAATTGATAGTCAAAGTTCAAAATATTCGATCTCAAGCTTTTTCAGAGCGTCCAGAGAATATTGATAACGTAAGTAGTACATGCCACTTGGATCTCAGCATAGAATGAAGCGTGTCTGTCAGGTTGGCTTCACCGCCACCACTACATACTTTTTAAGTAGTAAAGATAAAGATGCTAAGATTTGTGCACTGTGAAAGTTTTGTATGTAGTTTTGGGTTTTTTTGATTGTTTGCCGAGATAAAAATATTGTTTCTTTCCTTGTAACCGAAAATCCCTTTTATAAATGTAATCTATTTCCATATATTTCACCCATGTACGGCTCGGTCCCCACCACCGTAAAAAGCTAGGTCGTGTAGTCGTCGTCGTCCTCTCGTCGAAAGGTTGGTGGGCATGGACCTCTCCTCGTCGTTGGCGGCGGCGGCGTCGGCGTCGGCGGCGTCACCGTCGTTGGCCAAGGCGGTGGACACCTACAGAAAGGCGGTCGGCACGGCGGCCACGCTGACGGCCTACACCGTGCTGGCGCGTGGCATGGCGAGGGAGCTCGTGCCGCACGACCTGCGCGCGGCGGTGGCATGGGCGGCGTCGCTCGTCCGCGCCCGCTTCGAGCCCCGCCCCGCGGAGCGCCGCACCGTCATCATCCGGCGACGGCGACCCGTACGGCCGCGGCCACGAGAACCGCGTCTTCGCTGACGCCCACTCGTACCTCGCCACCAAGATCGACCCCCGGTCCATGACCCGGTTCTGCCTCAGCGGCGGCGCCTCAGGCGGCGAGCGACGCGCGCGGAGCAGCGTCGTGATCTCCATGGTTCCCGGCGACTCGATGACCGACGTGTTCGAGGGCGTGGAGTTCACGTGGACCTCCGTTCCCGGCGAGGGCGGGGGCGGCGGCGGGAGATCGAACGGCGGCGGCACGGCGGCGGAGTCGGACTCGAGGGAGCTCAGCTTCGACGCGGAGCACACGGACACGGCGCTCGACAGGTACGTGCCCTTCATCAGGGACGAGGTGGAGCGGGCGCGGCGGCGCGACCGCGAGCTGGAGATCAGCATGAACGAGGGCTCGTCGTGGAACGGCATCGTGCACCACCACCCGGCCACGTTCGACACGGTCGCCATGGATCCGGCCCTCAAGAAGCAGTTCGATTTTAATAAAAGTCAAAACATCTTGTTAACCTTAAACGAGGAAGTACCTTATAAATGACATGTGAAAACGAAAGGATATCCACTTGAGGGATGAATAGTGTTTCCCATGCCAATGAGGCAACGACGTTTGTTGTTTGTGAGTCCAGGAGAAGGAGAAGCTGACGCTGTCCGGGCTGCTCAACTTCATCGACGGGCTGTGGTCGACGAGCGGCGAGGAGAGGGTCATCGTCTTCACCACCAACTACAGGGAGCGCCTCGACCCGGCGCTGCTCCGGCCGGGGCGGATGGACAAGCACGTCTACATGGGCCACTGCGGCTGGGACGCCTTCACGACGCTCGCCCGCAACTACTTCCTCGTCGACGACCACCCGCTGTTCCCGGAGATCCGGCGGCTCATCTCCCAGGCCGAGGTGACGCCGGCGGAGGTGTCCGAGATGCTGCTGCGCAGCGAGGACGCCGGCGCCGCGCTCGCCGGCCTCGCGGAGTTCCTCGAGGTGAAGAAGAAGAAGATGAATCAGGCCGCCGTGTGAATGTGAAGGCGAGTAGCGTCGTCGTTGCATCAAGAACAGTCGGATGATTCAGTTCTTTTGCTCCTAATTTCATGTGAACCGTCACTGCTTTCTGAATCTCTGATTGTTCTGGTTCTCTCCTAGCTAGTTAGGAACTAATTTGGGATGATTGATTTTTGTTTCAAACAAATTTCGGTTAGTTGATTGGTTTCACAATTTTTTTGGGTGATTATTGTATTCGTGATTGGATAATCTGTCCTCCACTTGGGTTATGTAGAGTGCACAAACTGATTCAGATTTAAGTATGTTATCCATTATGCAGAGGAACAAGTTAGCTAAGAACACCAATTGGTCCTAGCTTGTTTCCTCTTCTGTTCTTTCACTTGAGAGCATCATGTTTCAATTATGATCATTTTTAGTGGTGATATTCTTCAGGGACAAGTATTATAATCTCGTAGTTCGTATTCGTTGTATCTTAGGTTCAGGGTAGGTAAGTGTAGATGTTAGGTGGGTAGATGAATTGGGGTGCTCGATGGGAGAGTGAGGCCTGCCGCCCCGCTTTCTTGATTACCTTCAAATGACTGTCCCAATGCTAGTAACAACCCTACGTAATACTCCTTCCGTCTCAAAATATAACAACTTCTAGCGTTTAAAATTTGTCCTAGAATATAATAACTTCTTCACATATATTCTCTTCTCAACCAATCACAATCTTCCACCTTTCAAATTCTCCATCAACTTTTTTTTTCCCAACCAATCACAACTTTCTTCCATTTCATTCTACTTACTTTCTTAAATATTAATACCCGTGTATAAACCTAAAACTCTAGTTGGCGCGTGCGTGGCTCCGGCGCACGTTTTCTGGGACTAAAAGTTAGTTAACTAATCAATTAGTTTTAGATAATTACAGTATGACATAATGACATTAGTAATTAGGATTTTTCTTTTTTCCACGAGATTTTTTTACCTAACAAATTGAAAAGAAATCAATATCTGAAGTCTAATTTTCAAATTTTAAATCCAGATTTGAAAATTTTAACTCAAAATTTGAATTTTTTAAGTCAAATTTTGAAAACTTTCAACTTTCCATCTCAAATTTGAAAAACTTTCAACTCAACTTTGAAAACTTTGAACCCAGATTTGAAAACTTTCAACTCGAGATTTGAACACTTTCAACTTAGATTTAAAAACTTTTCAACTCGAGATTTGAAAATGTTCAAATCGAGATTTGAAAACTTTCAAATCAGATTTGAAAATTTTTAAGTCAAGATTTAAAATCTTTCAACTCAGGATTTGAAACTTTCAGCTCGAATTTGAAAACTTTCATATCAAAATTCAAAACATTTCTCTTACATTTAAAAAACATTCAAACTAAAAATTTAAAACTTCTAACTACAATTTTAAAAACTTTTGACTCCAAATTTGAGTTGAATCACGTGCCTAGATTACAAAAGTTCACCAAAAAATCACCAAAAAGATGTTGGGAAAAGAGAAAATCATGCGCATATGGAAAAAATCGTAAAAAAAAAAAAGCCTAAAAGTCGCAAGTGGGCAACGCGCGCGAGATAGCCAACTAACGCGTCTGCGCGAATTAGTTTTTTCGGCTTGGAGTAATGGAGTTGGATGCATATGCTGCAGATGCACTACAGTGGGAATGCAAAACCGCAAGCAAAAAAAAATGAACGCCGTTGCCGGGGATCGAACCCGGGTCACCCGCGTGACAGGCGGGAATACTCACCACTATACTACAACGACTTGCGTGTCCCCTCGTTATACAGTACTTTACTTCTCCGCAGTCCACACGAAGACGATTGTTCGATTGTTGTAGCCATTCCAGGCAATCCTAACATGGTTGCTGCTAAAACGTTTCAGCAAAATAACCTCCATTTTTTTTTTGTCATCACAAATGGCGACAAACATATGCTCTCCACTTTTTTTTCGCAGGTAGAACTACAATTGATCTTCAATGGACATCTTAAACACTTGTTGATCATTTTATAAATAAATTGATTAACTAGGCCATTAATTGAGGGTTTTCGTTAGTTGGCCACGGACATAGCAAAAGCATTTTCTATTTTTTTAAACAAACAAAACTCAAATTACTATATGTATATTTACAATTAAATTTATTATTTTTGTTACAACTTATAGAAGTTGAATTTGAACTGGCATGTTTATAGAGTGATATATTACATATTAATCTATCTTGTCATTTTTTAAAAAAAAATTCGTAATCATCTAGTTGATATGCAATAAGCGAATGAACGTTCACTCGAGCTATTAGAATCCATCTCCGGATTTTAAAGGATGTTTGCACGACTTGAACTAAATCTTGTGAACACGCTATAAAATACTTGTATAATAGCCTAATAAAAAATCATACATATATAAACTTTACACACATATATATATATATATTACATATGCGATATGGATTTTGTACATATTAACTTCAAACAAATTTAAAAACAATTGAAAAAAGCAGGGCAAAAAACATACTCGTGGGTTGATATAAAACTGTCATGCTAAAGAAAAGAAATGTCTAATTCAACCTGTGCAAAACAAATATGCTCAACCTGCGAAAATAAGGTAAACTAGATGACAGTAAGCCTATGAAATAATTCGAACAAAAAAGAATCGTCAAAACCTGTGTAGCAGAATTTAAATGGATTGACCAATCAAGATAGTGCGGATGGATCGCCTATTAACATTTTCGACTTCTTTCGAACAAATCCATCGTTTTTTACCCTCGTACCATAAAAACGCACGGCGATCAAGACTTGTCCCCTTCATCATCAACCTGCCAGATGTGCCTTCGCTCCTTCAGCTTCATCAGGGTACCAATTGGCTTCATCCCCAGCGATCGTTTTGCTGGCACGAATCTTACAGAAAACCCACGCCTCCTCCCCTCTGTAAACCGGGAAAATATGTAGTGCAAACCTGAAAACTTAGAAACTACCGTTGGATTCACCATAAGTTAAAATTTAACTCGCAGATTCACTCATGAGTTAAAATTTTACTAGGAGTTAATTTTTAACTCATGGTGAAGTGGACGAATCTCGGACATCCATTTCTCGATTCAACGGTAGTTTCTAAGTTTTCATTATTGCACTGCATATTTTCCCCTATAAACCTCACCATCCCTGTAACTAACTAACCAACCGCCTCTGGGACCCACCACCACCACCACCCAGCTCAACCCAAGAATCCAAGAACTCGTGCGCTGCACGCGCGCGCCACGCCACGGCCATGGCGACGGAGGCGGCGCCGCTCCCCCACCTGCTCCCCTCCTTCGGCTCGCCGGCGACGACGCCGACGACGCCGCGCCACCACCTCGCCGAGCTCCGCATCGAGCGCGCGCACTCCGCGGTCGCCTTCTCCGCGCCCTGCGACGCCGGCAAGAAGCGGCGGTGCCTCCTCCCGCCCTCGTCCCCGCGCAAGAAGGTGCTGCTCGAGCTCCACCCCTTCGGCTCCCCGACCCCGACGCCCTCCCCGGCCACCGCTCCGCCTCTGCTTTCCTCGCGCGCGGGGACGCGGGGTTCTTGCCCCGACAGCGACTTCTCCTTCCCGTTGGCGGTGGGCGGGACAGGGGGCGGCGGCGGCGGCGGCGGGGGTGGGAACATGTTCGCGTTCTTGGAGGACGCGCCGAGGGCGCCGACGACGCCGACGGGGTCCAGCGGCAGCAGCGCCTTGTCGTTCTTGGTGTCTCCGGCCGCGCCGGAGACGCCCACGGGCTCCACCGCGAGCGGCGGGTTCGCGTTCGTGGCCTCGCCGAAGGAGCCCACGGCGCCCCCCGGGGCCTTCTCGTTCTTCGCCTCGCCGAAGCAAGCGGCGGCGACCACAGGCCCCACGGCCAATGGCGGTTTCACGTTCTTGGGTGCACCGGAGCAACCGCTGACGCCGACAGGCTCCAATGCCAGCGGAGGCTGCGGTTCCTTGTCGCCGAAGGAGTTGCACGGCGGCAGCGCCATCGCGCCCTTGCCTTCCCCGACGCCGGCGAGCACGGACTCCACCGGCAGCGGCGGCTTCTCCTTCTTCCCTTCGCCTGGGCCGGCGTTCGGAACCGCGGCTTCTCCGGGGCTCGCGGCGGCCAATCAGTCGTCTCCCACAGGCGGCACCTCCCCCTCGCCGCCGTTCGTCTTCACGGCCTGGCCAGCGCACAAGTCCGGCGGCCGAAGCAGCAGCAACAGAAGATCGCGGCGAAACCTCCGCGTCGCGACCCCGCGCCGCGGTACCCCGCGACCGCGGGACGAGCAGCAGCCGGCCACCCCGCGGCCGCGGAAGGCCGCCAAGACGGCCGCCGGCGAGGCCTCCCGCTCCTCCATCCTGTCCGGGTCGGCGGGCACGCCGTGCTGCGCGTTCTTCGCTTCGCCGGCCAAGGCGGCCAAGCAGGTACTCCTCCTCCATTGCTTCCTCCTTCCTCTTCTTGATTTCTGTCTGCTCGTCGCCATTTCTTGCGCATCTCATTGCTCCGATTTGATCGCAGCAGGAATCCAAGAATTCCTCCAGTGAGGCATCTCGCTCCGGGGCTACATCGCCGGAGAAGACGATCACGCCGGTAAAGCCTCCCATTTCTTCCTTCGCATAATCTGAAATCGAACAGAAGCAAGAACAAATTCACATGCCCTGCTTGCACATTTTGACCTGTCAAAAATGTCTGCATTGTTTACTCCCAAATGTTAGCAAAATTCGTTTTCAAATCAATCCCAAATTTCAAATTCGGCGTATGAATCACATCTCTGCAATTGCCTGGACTCCTCTGTTACTGGCGATTGCTGTTGTATTCATCTTCTTTTCATGTCATTGTCATTCGGCAATCTGTCATTCTGAAACCTGAACATTTTGTACCTTTCAGGAGCGAGAGGTTGAGGTGTCGAGCGCGGAGAGAGAGGCACCCAGGCCGAGCTCGCCGGCGGCGGCGGCGGCCTGCACCGGCGGCGAGCTGGTGGTGCGCGTGACCTGCAAGTGCGGTGTGCACAAGGAGTTCAGCTTCGACCATTCCCACTGATCAGTTCAGTCGGTCCCCTTAGTCCATCCTCACCGTCAGTTTTGCCACATCAACGGATCAGATCGCTCCTCAACTGTGTTCTTGATCCTCTAGTGACCAGAAACTTACTGGCAAATCTTACTAGTTATAGTAGAGCTGCTCTGAGCCTGATAGAGCTGTAGGATTGTAGGAGTCTGCATTCTGTAATTTCTCGTATCATCTTCTCTCTGTTATTTTTTTGTCTGAACTGGAAGGACAGTTTGCACGTATGTTTCTTATAGATATCTGTTTTTACTGTCTTGATGTAATGCTTTGGTGTGCGTGTGAGCTGTGAATACTGCACCAGATGTAGTGGTTATTAAGCGGCGATCCATTCTTGTGTGATCGAAATTCGAAACTGTAATTTTGGTTATTTCTGACTGAAACCGCTGAATAGTGAATACCTGCAGGTTTTTATTCGGTGCTACATTTTTTTTGTGCATTATCAGAAGATAACGTTTACACGCAGATGAAGTCTACGATTTATACTCAATGCTGCATTTGTTATTTTGGCATGCGGCGATATTAGCAGAAACATGTTAGTGGTGGTTTTGTGTTGTTTTTGACATGTTGGTTTTTTGTTGTTAATTTGTGTTTGAGAGATTTCGTATTCGGTGGCTGACAGTCACTAAGAAATGGGTTCAGATTTGTGAGGTATACATATTTCACTATATTTTGGATCAGGATAGAGTGCTGTGATACATGAGAAATTCTCATCGAAAATTCGTTGATCTGGAAGCAAACTGCGTTCCAGAGGTAATTAAGATGTGTGTTGTGGGATGAAATTAATCTGAAAGTATGCTGTGTGATAAAGATGGGTGTGTCGTACTCGTACGATATGTTGCACGTGGAATCTTCTCCTTCAATTTTGCTATATATTTATCGACAAATTTTCTCCCAAAAATTTAACAGATGTAATTACAGTACAATCATAGTATAATTATACTGTAACTTGCATGTAATTACACTGTAACTATAATATAACTTATATATAACTTTCAAAAATCTCTCCGTAATATGTTATTTCGGTAAAATG
The DNA here is from genome assembly GCF_034140825.1 of Oryza sativa Japonica Group. Taxonomy (NCBI): domain Eukaryota; kingdom Viridiplantae; phylum Streptophyta; class Magnoliopsida; order Poales; family Poaceae; genus Oryza; species Oryza sativa. The sequence continues at coordinate 12,397,721 of NC_089044.1, forward strand.
GAGGTCGTGGGAACAAATTCTATCACATGTGTGTGCTGTGATTTTTTTCTTCGTCACCAAAACTAATCTTGGAATAGATCTAACGATTCAAAATTATGTGAGATTTACATACAAGTTACACTGTAGTTATATATAAGTTACACTGTAGTATCATGTAAGTTACAGTGTAATAACATATAAGTTACAGTGTAACTACACTATGATTGTACTATAATTACATCTGTCAAATTTTTACGAGAAAATTTATCGACAAATGTATAGGTGGTCCCGAACGACTCCCCGAACTATTGAAACCGGTGCAATTTGTCTCCTCCAGTGGTTTTGGATGGCGGTTTTGTTGATGTGGCCTGACGTGGCGGTGTTGACCGGGTCTTCATCCCACGTGGCGCTTAGGTGGCATTAAAATTAAAAATATTTGGGACCCATCCATCATTTACACAAAAAATATACTCCCTCCATTTCAAAATGTTTGACACCGTTGACTTTTTAGCACATGTTTGACCGTTCGTCTTATTCAAAAATTTTTATGAAATATGTAAAATTATATGCCTACATAAAAATATATTTAACAATGAATCAAATGATAGGAAAAGAATTAATAATTACTTAAATTTTTTGAATAAGACGAGCGGTCAAACATATGCTAAAAAGTCAACGGCGTCAAACATTTCGAAACGGAGGGAGTATATTATAAGGCCCACATGTCATCCTCTCACGCTAACTCTTCTTCCTCCTTCCTCTCTCCCTTATCTCTCTCTCTCTCTCTTTTCATTTCCCCCTCAGCCATGGCGGCGGCAGGCAAGACAACAGGTGCTGGAGTGGCGGCGGAGGCGAGCGGGCGAGGGCCGGAGCGACAACGGCCTCAAGTGCGGGGAGAGCGGCGTGGCTTAGCCCAAATAGTGACAACCCAATCGATTCTAGGAGCGTCGAGTGAGCACTGCCGCTGCGCCTCCCCCTACCCACCGTTGCCGCCGCTCCCGCTCCTTGGCCCTGCACCTGCCTCCACCTCCCTAGTCCTTCTCCTTGCCCTTACCGCCTGCTCCATTCCTTCTCTCTTTCTTTCTCTTCCCCTTCCTCTCCTCTTTCGTCGTCGGCCGTTGCAGGCCCGGCCTCAAGCAGAGCGGCGGCGAAGCGAGCGCCGGCCCGGCCTAGAGGGGGTGCAGTGGCGGGCCGGCTTGGAGACGAGAGGTGGCGTGGCATGCCCAGACGTCGAAGCGGCTCCAGTGCCTGTCGCCGCTATCGCTCTGGCCCTGCCCGCCCGTCTCCGCTCCAGCCCTTGCCCGCACGTCGCCGTCGCCAGTCCAGCTCCCACTCCTTACGTGCGTCGGAAGGGGAAGAGAAAAGGGGGAGAGAAAAGAGAGAGAAGTGAGAGAGAGGGAGGAGGAAGAAGGGAAGGAGAAAGGATGACATGTGGGCCCCACAATATATTTTTGTGTGTGAATGACAAATGGGTCTCACATATATTTTTTTAATTCTAATGCCACATAAACGCCACGTGAGATGAAGACCGGGTCAACAGTGCCACATTAGCAAAACCGCCCTCCAAAATCGTTGGAGGAGTCAAATTGCACTGGCATCAATAGTTCAGGGAGTCGTCATATCCGGTTTTTGGGTTGAGGGATACGAATTAGATTCGGCCTACTTTTTTAAGGGAGTCAAAGTGGACTTTTTGCTTTGTTATTTGATCCAAACGGGTTGCTTAGCAGCTAATGGGCTAGGCTAAAGTGATTTGTAGCCCCAAATTCGTCTTAACGGGTCGACTTATCAACATTAGTGTGTTGCGGGCCCGTTAACAAACAACGTGGATGCTACATCCAGTGACTGCAAAATCTGCAAGATTTCAATCTACAAAAATCTGTCAACTGTTCAATAGGCAAGTCCCTCGTTTGTTTCCACAAATATTTAGAAACTATATCTATTTGTCCTAAAGAAAACTGAATTTTAGAAGTGGGCGATCATCTAAGATTAATGAATGCAATTTTAGGCACAACACACGGTTCAATAAAAAAAAAATTTATGGGCCGGCTAGAAATAGATGATAAGATGTGATGGGCTATATAGGCCGCACCGATTGTGCAGGCAGCATTCTAGTCCGTTTCGTACTCCGCCCCGAACCCTTCTCCGACTCCAACTCCGGCTCCGGCTCGCCGTCGGTCGGCCACCCATTAAAACCCTCGCGCGCCGCCGCCGGAGTCCGGACCACGCACGCACGCAGCTCCGCGAAAAGCACACGCCGAGCGATGGCGTCGCCGTCCGCCGCGCCCAATCCACGGTAAGCCCCCCCGCCCTCGTTTGCTTTCTCCTTTTATTTATTTATTACTAGCAAAAATACCCGTGCGTTGCAACGGGTAAAAAAAATAATCCAATGACAATAGACATTTTTCAAGCGTACCCATATCAATGATAATGTTTCTATGGATCGTTGTAGCTAACACAATTAGAAAATTAGAGCATCTTTATGTAATGACCCAAACTCGATGATGGCAATCTTTTTACCAATGCTTGCTTTAACTAAAATAATTGGATTATTCATATAACAATATACATATAATAAAAAAATATTCTTTCAATATTATTCTTGCAACCAATAATAGGTTAATCAAATCCTACACTCAGGATCAAGTCTACACAAAATAGTCACCGTGCACTCTTCTCTAAATAACAATTAAAAATATGTTTATTTTTAATACTATTTTCATATAATATGTTATTAAAAAAAGTCTGATAATGATAATTGCATACAAAAAGTGCAGGGATTAGATGAGGAAACAAATGATGTGTAGGAAATGATGTGTAGGAGATGAAAAAATATCGATGGATCTTATCCGACCCAAGCGTCCATCAATTTTATCTCGCTTTGAGTCGGATGGTTTCTCGGAGCGGTTCTTTTTATAAACGGCGGTTTTTTTCTCGCATTGAGTTGGATGGTTTCCTCTATTTTTTTTTCGAAATGATGGTTTTTTTCTCGCATTAAGTCGGACGGTTTTCTCGAACCTTATTTTGAAACATCGGTTTTTTTCGCGTGTTGAGTCCGTTTGTTTTTTTTGGATCTGTTATTTTATAAACAGTGTTTCATCGGTTAGTTTTTTCAGAGCGGCTTTTTTTTATAAACAGTTTTTTTTTTCTTGTGTGGTTTTTTGAAACCATTTTTTTTAGAAATGGTGTATTTCTTTCTGATAGTTTTTAATAGCATTTTTTTTGTTTTTTTCAGACGAAGGAAACCGTATTTTTCCCGCGCATTTTTTTGGAAATTATTTTTTTCTTGCGCATTTTTTTCCTTTTTAACGGATGATGGAAACTTCTCTTTCTAAAAAGTTAGATTAGATTGATAGATTAGATTAGAGTTAAAGAGATATATACGGATAACAAGGGGCGACTTTAAGTTTGGTCGGGTCGTTTTTTCCTCCTTTTCTTTTTACGGAGTTTGAGTTAGATGTTTTTTTTCTTTTTTTTTATTACGGACGAGAAAACCTCTTTTTCACGAGTCGGACTTTTTTTTTCTCTACGGGAGTCGGTCCTTTTTTTCCTTTTTTTACGACAGAAGGTTTTTTAGAGATAGATATTTATTTTTAATTAGGTATTTATTCACGCGTGTTTCCCTTCGGATAGAAACTTTTTTTTTCGCACTATTCTTTCCTTTTGTAGGAAGATGGAAACTCTTTTGTCGCTCGGAATTTTTTTTATTTGGAATCGGACAGAAACTATTTTTGTGGGTAATTTTTTTATAATTAAAAACGGAAATTTCTTTACCGGTTTTTTTTGGATCGGACAAACTGGTTTTTTTCGCCCGGTTTTTTTTCACCCGGTTTTTTTACCGGTTTTTTTTTGATCGGACAAACTGGTTTTTTTCGCCCGGTTTTTTTTCACCCGGTTTTTTTACCGGTTTTTTTTTGATCGGACAAACTGGTTTTTTTCGCCCGGTTTTTTTTCACCCGGTTTTTTTTACGGACGATGGAAGCACCTCTTATTTTTTAAGTAGTAGTAGATTTGCAAGCTAAGCAGCGGAGGTGGAGCGCATTAAATTTTTAAAATTTTTGGCTCAATTGGTCAGTACCAAATTCTTGGCCAGATGGATACATGACCTAATAAGCTATGAATGCCATACTCTGAATCTCAATCTCTGATGTATGCCTAATTCTGCCTATGCGCCTTTTGTTTTGTTTTGTTTTTTTTTAAGAAAGGCGAAAGCTTTGCCACATTATATTCATAGAGAAGAAGTAAAAACTTTACTGAAAAATATATACTGGCCTATCTACCGAAGAGACTCAAAAATAGGACTACTCTCCATGGAGGATAATCTCCGCAATTTTGGAAGCTCCTGCTCTGATGCCTATGCGCCTATGGGAGTTAAGTATTTGATTAGATGGAAAATTAGAGGTGTCGGGCTGTCGGGCTGCCATCGAATCCCGGTTTGGATGCATTAGAGCAAGTGCTATAATAGATGTGACTGCTACCTTCAATTTATCCATGCCGTTCACTTATAAATTAAGAGTCAACATATATAATATGTCATCCCTAATACACAAATATCAATACCTTTAACACTCTCAGACTCTTCTTAGTGTTTGTGTGGAGGTTGTTTCTTAATTTAGGGGTAGCTTATCATTTATCTCCTCCACCTCATCACCGAATCCTATATGCCACTTTTTAGGGGCATTATATTACTTGTTGTTATGCTTATATGTATTGGGATTAGAATTAGTTCATGACAAGATTGCAGGTAGTGTACACACGCTGTCTCAATTCCCCATGCTCAAGGCCTAGTCAAATCTAAGAGCTAGGATTAATGCGTAACAATGCTAATTATACCTCACAAAAAAAAAGGTTTTTTTGGTTCAACTAGTGCTAACAAGTTGTGTTGTTGTGGTGATTGCCAGGATCCATGCCCGTGCAAGCACAAGAGGCGCAGTCAAGGAGTGCCAAGGCAAGAGCAAGTTCTTCCTCGAGCACCAAGCCAAGTGGGAGAAGGAAGGGAACAAAGGCTACGACACCAACGCGCACGGCTGGCGCTTCGCCTACGAGCTCACCTTCCCGGAAGGCGAAATCCCTTCTGACTGGGGGTACAGCAAGCCCCTGTGGGACGAGCACGCCAAGGACGAGGCTCGTCGCCGCCACCGAGAGGCGAAGCAGCGCAAGAACGAGGCGCTGCAACGCCAGCAGCGCATAGAGCAAGTACGAACACGCTGGCGGGAGAAATATGCCGCCGGGAAGGCACCGCGTAAAGAGCAGCTGCAGAAGGAGGCTATGGATGATATGTTTGACTGGCAAGTTCTGGCTGAGAAGAGGCACACCAAGAATGTGCAAATGGCCTTGAACATCATCAACAGGAAGCATCCGGGCAGAAACTACGAGCTCTGGGAGATCTCTGCAAAGAGCACGATCGTTGAGATGGAACTATCCTATTGCCACTACAACTTCACTGCGTACTCCCCAAGCAGTGGATTTGGGTTCTTCTTCGCCGAGACGAGCGACGATGTTAAATGTGAGGACCAAGTTCACTCGTGGTGTTCAATCGAAACAGGCGAAATAGGTATGGCAATGATTTATTCTGTTTACTTTTGTGGCATTTCGCTTAGACATTTATAAAGTAATGACCATTTTCTTATCTCATTTGACATGGGACACAATTTCATTTCACATGATGTCAGTGGGGTGATTATTACTGTAAAATTAGCATTTGGTTAAATCACTTTGCCTATCCTTTTGGATACACAATAATCGAGCAAAAACATAAGAGGACTTCACAACTTAACGGTGTATGGGATTGCTTATTATTTTTAATTCATTGCTGCATTTTTTTATTTACTTGTGTAGCACTCTCCAGAAGACCACAGTTTTACCTGATTTTATATATTACAAGCAACTGTTCTGTTTTAGGAAAACTAGTGAGTGAATATGTGCTACTAGCATATTTGACTGCCGATTGTTTGCAAATTGTTTCTGATACCAAGTCTACGCTACTGCACTACTATCTATTCTGTCCAAATATTTCCAATAATAGTTTTCCAACAAATCTTGTAATGATTTTTCATTCCTTCTAGTAGTGATATTCTCTGAAGGAGATAAACTGATCCTTTATATTTATTTTTTTTACAGGGTGTTGTGTGCGATGCATGAGTTATGAGATTTACCTTGTACACCCAAGCACCGACAAGTTCTTGTTCGGGGATGAAAGCTTACATTGCTGCTGTGCTGACCACTGATGGCCATATTAGTAAATGTATTCTTGTAATCTTGAAAAGCTGCCAGTGTTATCAGTAGGATTTATCTATTGATAATATGTAATACAAGAAGAATGTTTGCTTGAGAAATTTGTACGCACTAGATTTTAAATTATACCATTATGTAGTCAATGTCTTTAATAACTTCAATCAAGAATATACACTGGGGAAATTATTTTTAGATAATATATTATATTAACCCGGCCTCTACACCTTAGAAAGGTGTACACAGCCCAAATACACTGGAGAAGTTATATATATAGCTGTAGCAAATATCTCTATTCACTCGTTCAAACTTCAAAGTTGGTCCAGTGTGAACTGGGCATTGGACTTCACGAAGCTAGCTTTTCCCATCAGTGATTTCTGAAATTTTGATTTATTTGAACTGTGGGAGTGAGACTCATGAATCAAAATATATTCTTTGTTTCACTTGCTCAGTTACTCTTATTCTGTTTGGTTCTATGCCAATGCTAGCCATATCAACATTTTGTAATTTTTCACAAGATTGATTAGCCTTTTAACTCGTTTTGCAATGCCATTCTTTTTCCAAACCAAATGAGTGATAATTTTTGTAATGCTGACAAAATTTGATTAGCCTTTTACTTGTTTTGCAATGCCATTCTTTTTACGAACTAAATGGGCGATGATTTTTCGGCGTAGCGAAATGGTTAGGTTGGGAAACAAACCAAACATGCCTGAACTTCGGTGGCCTGGCTGCTCTGTTTGCAAGAGCTGGTTACCAACTCCCTATACTCGTTTTTCCACGCTTACGCTTTTCAAACTGCTAAACGGTGTGTTTTTTTAAAAAGTTTCTATACGAAAGTTGCTTAAAAAAATTATATTGGTCCATTTTTGAAAAAAATAATAAATAATTAATTAATCACGTGCTAATGGACCGCTCCGTTTTCATGCGTACTATTTGGGCTGGGAACCTGTTCTTGCGAACAGAGCTTGGGGACTAGGGAACTGAAGATGTATGAATAGTAATCCTCCTGTACCATGCCATATTAGAAACATACTCCCTCCATCCATTTTTTGACGGAGTATATGGTTGGTATTCTCTGATGTGGACGCCATCAAGCTTTGATTGACATCTTTCTCACTGCCTTGCTGCTTTTCTGATCTCTTTTTTTTCCCGTTTGGATATGCTCACTAACAAAGATCAAGATCTTTATACTCAAATAATATAAAATCAAGATATGTACACTAATTGAATTCCATGCATTTATGAGCATATATTAGTTGGAGTTTATTTAGCGTTTATTCAATTCCGCATTGGATAAAAAAAGACTAGTCAGTTGTTGCCGATGACAGCGCAAGACTTTTCTGAGATACGACCACAGAGTCGTTGAGTCAAGCACCCCGTGAGCATTTTGATCTACATGCTGTGAATGTTTCATAATACATACCTTGTTATCAGTATTCCTTTCTACATGCTGTGAATGTTTCATAAGGATATGGATTAGATACTGCCAGGTATATTCAACCTAATGTTATTTAGCCACGTTGAATAAAATTTATATAGGAGTAACACGTACTTTTACAATTTGGGCTATTTTAGAATATTGGATAGAGGATTACCATGTTTATTGAGAAAATCAAAACTCAGAAAAACTTGATTTAGACAGTAACAGGCAAATGAGATTCAAACGCCATCAAGCACAAGCACAAGCACTTGCATGCGCTCCTTGACCACAACAGCACGCAAATCCCTCACAATGCAGTTGAAGCTCGGAAGGCGCCACAGACAACAGAGCAGTAGTACGTGCATCGGTCAGAAGGACAGATACCTCATGTTTGACATTAGGACAGATTTATCCTTGCAATAAAAGTAACTTTTTCACAAAAAAAAGCTCAAATATCTCACATTAATCAATGCATAGGAAAGAAATATAGATAACCAAATCAAGAAATATTATTCAATAACATTTCAGTTTACAATTTCACTGTTTTACACGCAAAGTTTAGACCTGAGCTAAAAAAAGCTTCCTGACACTATCAAGGTATATTCTACCGAATCCGTCATGTCCCCAGGAAGTCCCATATGAATTTAGATAGATCAGATAACATTCACCGTCCCGAATCCCAAAACCAACAACAACGACACAATGAGAACAGGGATTACCTTTTTTATTCAATTCATATTGGGGATCTTCTTCTGGAATTTTGTAGATTTGATGAGGTAGCAACCTGAAGTAACCAGTTGTTACCCGGAAACTAGCAATGAGCACCTTTCCATCCATTATATGGCTCTCAATAACTTTCTTTATCTTCGTCAGAAATATGTGCTCCTTCATTCTCATCTTTTTTCTGAACCTCCTTTTTTTCTTCTTTCCTATACACTTCTTGTCAACAATGCTTACTTCTTCCTTATCACGTTCCCTCATCGCAATCTCAAGATTGAGCTCTTCGTATTGTTTGATTTTGTATCTTTCTGTGGACTGCACAAACTAACAGTAATTGCAACATGAGAACTTTATAAATACAATACAATGAAAAGAATAAAATTGATTTGGTGGTGAATACCTGAGCCTGAGGGTTCATATATGATTCTTCCGAAATAACGCCTTCATTTTTCATCTTATCTAAACAAACATTCAACCTTTTCGAACCCTTGACTTTATGCCTGGTATAAAAATCTTCTACTATATCTTCCAACTGAGCTCTTGACAGATTAACCAGAAATTCATCAGGCTGTCCAATCTTATCTTTTAAGATAGTAGGGTATGATGCATATTCTCTTTTATACAAGGACTCAACTGATGATAGTGTCGCGTAATATGAACACGTCCCTGTCCATTACAATATAACAGTTTCAAAGACAAAATCAAGCAAGGTATGACTGTATAGTTGTATGTATGCCACCTTTTTCTATAAACCCCTTCAAAAGAACTGCAAATGCATTAATGCAAAAAGGGAAGTTTATAGAAGCCATTTACAAGTACTATTTTCTTTTCTTTTCTTACCTGACAAGAATTACTATACTTGCATATAAGTTCCAATCAAGAAGAAAGACCAAGAATACCAGTAACTCGAACAAGGCGCTAACCGAACAAAAATAAACTGTGTCGAGGTGGGCCCTAGTAGACAAATCAACCATGATCAAATGACTAGAAAGAGGTGTGAGGGGAAGTACTTGAGGCCATCAGAAGCAGGACATAAAAAGGGTGAGCCAGCAGAGTAAAATATCAACATGTATGTAAAATATCAGTCTAGGAAGTAAATTATTAGGTAAAACTGATTGCGACAGGAAAAGGTGCAATTTTTGCTGATCGTTCAATTATTTTCATGGCATCATAACGACATATTTTATTCTTATGACATACATAAAGTTTTCATCAAGAAGTCATTTATTTCATACCAGAAGTTTGTTGCCTCACTGGAGGGAGAATTAATCTGTTATGAAACTTCCTTGTTCTCCAACTAAAACAGAGATCAGTGCTGTGCTCTTTCAAACTCTCAAAAGCTGTGCATAAGAAAGGAGATTGATCAAAACTGAAACAAGATGTGAATTAACAAATGCTATCAATATCACTAGACTAACCATATGCATCGGCATTGAAGCTCCCCTAGAAATACATGCAGTACACCATGTCAGATTTGATTGGAATCAACAATAGAATGCATAACAAAGATACAGTTCCAAAAGTGATTAAATGAAGGCTGGTCAGTTTGCAACACACCTCTATAAACTGGTTTGAGACAATGGGCACAACTTCAGATAGACCATACATTTGAGTCATTTTGTCAACTTTAGCACGGATGTCACCAAGGAAATTGATTATCTGGAACAAATTTATCTGTCAAATGAGTAAGTGATCCAGAACTTGTCATAACACTTAAAAAGTAAGTTAGAGCAAACCTGTGTAGACTTCTCCATAATAGTTTGTTGATATCTAGCAAAGCGAACAAGGCATCTCACTTTGCCATTAAAGATACTTCCAAACTCTCTCATTTCAGAATTAATTCCATCGATAAGTTTCAAATGTCTGGTGGAATTATTCATGAACAGTTCAACAATTTGAAGTGTCTTGATCATTTCATATACTGCACAACTGGTTACTTCACCTGGAGCAAACTCAGCTATATCGACCTTCAGCTGCAAAACTTCATCTTCTAATTTTCCTATTTCTGAGGAGGTATCCATGATTTTTCTGAATGAAGCCTGCAAATTTGAGCCTAACTGTGACACCCAGACTTCTTCATCTTGTACTCTTAAATTTAACTTCTGAAGCATCTGGTGCAAACTGGATGATAAATCCATCGCAGACGTGTTCTCCTTATCGAGTTTCTTGACTTGTGAATCCAGACGAACATAGGCAATTGAACTAAACCGTGGTTCCTCAATCATCAACTCCAAATAATTATTAAGACACCTGATAGAATAGGAAATTTTAAATTTTAAATATCCATTTATCTAGGGAGTTAAAGAGAACAAAGAACATCACAGTTAAAAAAAAAACAGAGAACAAAGGACATATTCCAACTATGCAAGAAACAATTCTGACAATCAAGAATGAGCATGATGCTATATTGGGGCTCGTTTGTAAAACAGAAATGCAACCTAATCAAGCTGAGAAACTAGTCCGGCAAGATTTCAACCAGCCAACTGAGAGTGCATTTGGATTATCCCAAGCTTTTCCCAACCACATTCCCAGGAAAAGAACAATAACAGTAACAATTTCCACATGTCTAATTGTTTCCTTCTTAATGCTGTCTGCATCTCCCAATGGGCATGGAAAGCAGAACTCTTCCGCAGTTTCTGTTGCCACTTGCCACCTCCAGGGACAACTATGAGCTTTTCAATGGTTTATGATTCTGGTAAATAGGATACAAAAAATTATGCAACTCAACAAAAATGGTGAATTCATTTCTCAAATCTCAATCAGTTCTCATCCTTTAAACACTTCTCTAAAGTCAGTTGAGACATATAAATAAGCTCATCAGCTAGCGAATTTGGCACAAAAATTTCTAATGTTGCATCACCAAAAATATGTTCGATATGTGATTGGAGATTAGCAAATCAGGTACAGTTAGCACAGCTAATAATGGCATCTTCAGAAATACTATACAAAATTTATCATGGCTAGCCATAAGTGAGATTTGGGAAAAAAGATCAATGGCCTGGTTACCAGCTCCTAGGACCAGCTTGGGAGCCCACTCAATTAGCTAGAGCTGCTAGCCATTTTTTTTCGAGATAAAGGTCTGAGATGTCAAATTAGGGTTTGAAATTACCATATGGTCATAGCAAGACCTTTGTCTCTCGAAAATGCAGTACCATCGTATGATGTTTAGTGTTTAACCAAACTTGCAGACAATTCAAAATGTCTTGCAGGGAGTTTTAAATGTCACTGCAGATCACTATCTATTTTCATTTCAGATATCAGTAAATCAGTCTAGTATGGATCCATTTACGGCAAGAAGGTAAGCATGCTCATGTATATTTATAAATGGCCCACTGCTGCATACAACAGTGTAGAATTAACTATGTGCATATGTTTGCTCAATAACCTTAAGGATGGAGCTCCTTCACCATTATGAACCTACTACATGACATATTCGCCAACAGTTCCTATCACCTAACAAAATGTGAATGTTTTAAGATTGAATTGCTACTTTGGTTTGTAAAATTGTGAAATGATGAAAAAATCATCGAGTGTTATGAATATGGCCTTAATCCATTATGTTATTTTGGCCAGAATTAAAGGTGACCAAGGTGACCACAATTTATGTTCAACCCAGGTGTCCTAAAGAGATAGATGGCTATGTGCATCGCCTAGTGGATGGCTAATAGATTCAATAACTAAGAAATACTACATTCACATTATTCAGTATGAAATAAATATTTGTGTCAATACCTCAAAGCACAGTTATTATGTTCAGCAGTTTCAACTGATTGTCGAATAGATGGTCCTGCAAAGAGGAAAAAACATGATATTATTATACACACGAGTTCTAAAAAGTAAACTAAACATAATCTGCAGCTATTTTTCACTCCAACACCAAAGTTAGACCCTGACATTTGCAAAAAGGTGAAAAATCTCCTTTGGCCGACATTATTTTGGACAAAATACTACTTCAGTATGTCCCTTTGTTCGAAATTCTCCTGCACGCTAACATGTGAGGAAACTACAAATCTACAATGTTCTGCCCTATAGAGGAGTCAGGAAGTAACTGGCATAAAGCTTTCTGCTAAACTTTTTTTCAGTTCTCAGATAAAATTTGTTAATTTGCGCTGGGATTTTATACATCAATGGGTCAGGATTCAGAGGATCCTACTTGATCCTGGCAATGCAATTCACTCGTGCTTTTACCATATTTGTTGTTGAAGTCTGTCAGATGTTGAATCTGAGCCTTTTCCAATTTGCCTTCCATCTTCCAAATTCGTTTTTTACCTATTGATGGAAGAAATAAGTTATAATACGCTTAAGCTTAACAACTCCAAGATTATCGTGTAACTTACCTTTGTTTATTTTTTGTCTCACAGTGGCCAAATCAAGTAATACTGACTCAAGCAATTTTGCCAACTTATCAATAACTCTGAACATTGATTCCTAGTGCATATCAATTCCAAGGTACAAAACTTAAGTTAGCAAAAATATTGCTTATCGCAGATAGCATATGTGATAATATAAAAGTAAAAGGTCTAACTTACACGAAACCATTTCCTAGACACACTGTGACGTAGACACCAAATATGAGGAATCTTTTGTCGGTAGAGCCTTGTGCTTGACCTGGTTATCTTGGTGGAACTACAGGCGGGAATGAAACATGCATTAGCATGAACATGTGTAGCTAATTCTCTCATAAACAAGAATCTTCTAAAGCAATATGTCTAATATCCATATATGTTTAAAAAGCATCATACATTGCTAACATTTAATAACATTCTTCTAGTATTGATGACTAGCTCAAGTTGGTTTTGTACTTCCGTTTTGCAACTACTTATCATTTTTGTTCTTTTAAGAAACAGTATTTATAAAATGGCCCTATTTGTAGGCCATTAGTAACAATGTTAGAGAGTTCAATATAATTATTGGTCCACTGTGTGTGTAAAGTGTAAACCGTACTTTCTTAAGGAGACCAAAGGTAAAGACGGCTATCATGGTTAGGCCACATAATTAACAAATAAGACGCCTAATATATGTGCTCCTTAAAAATGCAATCTCTCATGTTAAGTTCTATCCAAGGGTCACATGTTGAAAGAGGTTTCCCCTCAAACACTCCAGATGACTGCTCTACTAGATTATTAGTCCACCAGCCTCCGAATGTACTCTTTACCAAGGCCATATTCTAGCATAAGCGCAAACTAACTTGCCACTTCATGTGCTTTCTAATCACCAATCACCACTGAAAAACTACTGTCAATAACAACATAGTGACCATCATCATAAAAACTCATAAGTAGATCGAACTAAAATTTCTGCAACCCACATTGTATTGATTGGATTATCTCAACTGATATTTGGAAGGGATGAATGAGGGAAGTGATAACTAGCAAGCAACAAACAACAATAGCATTAAACACCTCATGTTTGATGTCTGCACACAGAACCAAGATGTGCATGTGCCTTACCGAAAAGTAAGTTCACAATCAGTTTTCAAGCTTAGTTTAGAGCCAGGATTTTGTTTATTTAAAGAAACATTAGGAAATGAGATCAATTCTAGGTTACAATGTAATGCAGGTGGGCAGTGAGAGCAACCTCACAGCTTGCCAACTTAACATTAGAATCATTAGGACAGCCATGCAAAGTTATCCTACACGTTAACAATGCAAGGTACTGAACTGCAAAACTTACCATTTCTTGCTTTTTCGTTCATCCAATTCTCTGATGAAGATACTTTTTTTGTCTGAAGACACAGCCTAGCATATTCAGATTGAAAATATTTATTGAAAATACAAGGAAAAAAAAAGCTTGCATATCTTTATTTTGAGAGAAAAAAAAAACTTGCATATCTGCTATTCTGCTCACATTGTCAAATCTTATTGTTGAGAAAGAATAATAAGCAGTAAAAGCAATCAGTAAGAACAAGCAGCACATAGCTGTAATATTCTCCTTGGGTATAGTTTCTAAATGACTTCAAGAAACAAAAAGCTTCACAATTTAAAGAGGTAAATTAATAAAACAAGAGCCAGAGGAACTATTTGACAAGTTTAAATGTCATCTATTATGGATTTTAAATCATAATTTACATTGAAATGAGAAACGGAGGATGATAGACATAGAAGTTTCGAGGATAAACTAACAAAGGGATTTTATTATAAGAAAGAAAATGTGCAAACCTGGGAATTCATTACCATATTTTGCCTTTGTATTTCTGCAAGATATTGAGAGTAGGATCCCAGAAAATTATGATGAACACCTAAATTCAAGGAGATATGTTCATCTTCAACAATCTTTCTGTCTTTCTGAAGGAACATTCTACATAGAGACTTGTAGGCCTGTCAGAAATGCAGAGCATCAACCTTCAACCCTGGAGAAAAGCTTTACATTTATGCACAGAATCTAGTTGTATTGCTTGGAAAATAAGTATTGCCAACCTGTGGTAAATTCAGTTCATCATTCTGTTCTATCAAATATTCGTACATCATCAACCCACTTCTTGTACCGCATGGTGTTTGGCCTTCATGAAACTCTAAACAGAGTTTCACGCCCAAGATAGATGTGCCTGTCTGTATTCTGCAAGCATCAACGCACTTCCAATATCCATTCTTTGCCTTTCTGAAAACATTGTTCTCGTCATCATAGCATAGCTGGTTATCAGGCCAATTCAAGAACCAAAGGGTTCCTGCAGATGAGTACTGCATAAGCAAACTACTTGTCCCATTTAGCAAAGATTATAAGCCTCAAGTCATTATAACCGACTAAAAGCATGATTACGTACATCTCACACAAAACTTGCAGTCATATCCTTAAACTGCATGTTAACAAATTGACCACCAGTGCTAATTAGTAAATAAATATATGCAAGATATTTTATTCATCTGAGGTCCACATAATTGTATAGTGAGAATGGCTAACATAATAATACCAATACTCTATAATGTGGATATAGCACAAAAACTTAGGTGCAAATTTTAACGCAGTAAATAAATTCAAGTGCTCTATCTTATCCATGATCTGGTTAAATTGAACTACAGTTTAGGAGGTCGTTTCCAACTAATGGAAGAAATTAAACAGATAAGTACCACTGTCTAGTGATTCTATTAGTACTAGAAAGTAGTGTTAAGGATGTGGTATATATATATGTAGTAGTCAAGGGTTAGAGTATTATGGTTTTTTCCCATGTTAGGATGGAACGCCTGATCCATAGAGTTAGGCCCATAAATTGAGTAAAAGAGGTATTCCTAACATGGGAAAAGACCATGATACCTTAACCCTTGACTAGTAGTACATATATACACATTGACGCATTATTATATCCTTAACATTTGCATGCATGAAGATAAATCCAAAGATAAATGCAATATATACACATTGATGCATTATTATATCCTTAACCCTTGACTAGTACATATATACACATTGACGCTCAAATGCAATATATATGCAAGAACATTTGCATTTGGAAAGTACTCCCTCTATTTCATAATGTAAGTCATTCTAGCATTTCCCACATTTATATTGATGTTAATGAATCTAGACATATATAATCTAGACATATATATGTCTAGATTCATTAACATCAATATGAATGTGGGAAATGCTAGAATGACTTACATTGTGAAACGGAGGAAGTAAACACTAAGATAAATTCAAAGTCCATGCATGAAGATGTTGTCGAAGTGTGCAAGCAACCAAACTGAATTACCAATTTTACCATTCATACATGAAAAGACCATAATACCCTAATCCTTGACACATATATAAATTGACACATATACCCTTAACAACTAGGACTCGCACTTATTAATTAATCTGTCTGGATAGCAGATTTCAAAAGTTCAAGCTGAGCAATATATCAATAAGAAAACAGAACTATTTAACCATGGACAAGGATAATCACACTCTCCCAATGAGAGTGGGCGAGCAGTTTGTGTACAAGACTACAAGATAGAAGCCAACATACAAGTTGATGAATAAATGCCAAGGATATCATACAACATCCCACTATTATTTCTGAACAGTATGCTTTAGACTGCAACAATCCCCAATGATGAGCAACATGTTTGCATAGATAAATTCATTTTGCTTTCTCCAGAGGCTCAGGTGCCAGGATAATACCCACAGTGTACCTTCTATACTCAAGTATTTGGTAGAGTAGATTAAATCTTCCCGTTCATTTTGAGCGGTATTCTAAAGTATTTGTCATATCCCTATATTCTTTACTGGTAGGAAACTTGCAATAAACGATGAAGAAGACTTGCCTTTTGGGAGGGGAAACAATCGACAGGAGACACATATCTAATAGTATAGTGAACCAACCATTTGAAGAAAAGAAATAACCGAAATGTTGAATAGAGAAATCAATGGAAGATCAATCTATTATGTATTTCCTGTTCGTCAAATCATACCGAGGCAGCAAGTTTGAGGCAACTAAGAGCCTAGTCTTCCACAAGCATGATCTAAGTTAATGGCACCCCAAGATCTAAAAATAGAAGTGAATTGATTTCTCCTTAATCTGATTGTTGGTACTATCTGGTAGAAAAATCCAATACTGACCAAAATATTCTGATCAATTGACAAAATTGGGCGACACAAAACTTGTAGATACCATAAGAGCTCTTCCACAGAAAACCATTTTATGCAAGTAATCATTAGAAATCATCAGTTCTGTGCACCAGTGACCTGTTCTGAATAGAACTATCGACCCATTACTTGTGTGTTGTTATTTTTGTACTGCCAAACAATAAGTTAATTAAACTAAAATAACAGCTCAAAGGACAATTAGACCCAGCTCCAGATCAATAAGTGAATTATAAAAATAAATCATAAAAATATCATAATCAGAATGCGAGAATGACTACAACAACAGGAACAAAAATGTGATTACACTAACCAGGGGAGTCCCGTGGATCAATCATAGTAAGGTCAACCCCCACCAGTATGTTCTGTGGAAGAGGATCCCATGTTTTTCTCTCAGCCAAGAACATGATGATTTCAGTATCAGACCAAGAGTCCCCCATAGCAATGCCAAGTGGTGGTAGTACCCTAGAAAATAACTCCATTTTCAGCAATGCACTGCGATAAGATGCAATGGTGTTTCTGGTCCAAGAAAAACTACATACATGCTATGTTCCTCAAAAAAATATCTCTGATTGAACACACTTCTCCACTTAAAGATTCAAGAACTTGCAATCCCACCAAGTAGAATAAACATATAGCTAAACAAATAATAAGCAGGGTTCTCTTGTCAGACTAATGGAAGATCAAGAAAGTACACATACATAAACATGAAGAAAGAAAAAAGGCACTTGAAGTTTTGTAATGACAAGGGCCATGCAGCAGATTCACAGTTGGACAGTAAGGTGATGACATCAATTCCAGCCAGAGTTAGGCAGAACTGGGGGCAATGGAGGCAGCATTGACATTCTCGTGTTGGAGGATGGAACAAATAGCTAGCTGAGGTAATCGTTTGCCAATATCATCTAAATCCAAAAAAAAAAAAAGAAGAAGCTAATGGCTAGATGGAGAACAGCAAACCCTGTGAACAAAACACTCATGGCATGAATAGACAAGATTAAAACCCAGCCTAACTAACAACAAAACGAGGACCACCTAATTAACAGTGATCAAACTTCACCATAATAACTAAGTGAACAAGAAGCTGGCTAACAATTCACTATGAACTGACCAGCTGACAGGGATGACAAACACAAATATCTCAATAAAAAATCAGGATTCAAACCAACAGTCTCTGCCTAAAAACAATACCAGATGGATAATCAACACAATCTCCAGTTTCTCCACACATGTCACCACAATGCAGGAGCACAAATACACAATCTACATAAGTAAAGGACTACTACTAACATGTCACAATTATCACAATTCACAGGTTACACTCACCAACTCACGTCCACACAGATATGAGATATTAGTAGATTAACAAGTAGTAAACAACAATATCCATGAGCATGAAAGGTAAAAGGAGTGAGTGCGAAGGGCATGGGGGTGAACCGGAGAGGCATAATCTGCGAAGAAGCCGAGGCTCGATGTCGACGACGAAACTGACGAACACCCTGGGGTCGCCGTCGGAGCAGAGGAAGGAGGTGCAGTAGGGTAACCAAGCACAGAAATCCACGTACTCTACGGCGGCGGTGATCCTTCGCCCTAGGGAGGCCAGAAATGGAGGAGCGGCGCGGTGCCGGCGGCGGTGCCCGGATGCAGAGGATCGAGTGGATTGGGAAGGTCGCGGGTCGCCGGTGGCCTCCGGCGAGGGGAGCCCGGCCTCGCCGGCGCCGACGATGACTTCCCGCGGCCTCCTCGCCGCGCCTTGGCGGAGAAGGGAGAGGAGGGGACACAAACTTTGGGCTCAATTTGGCGCTTGCGGCGCGATGGGTATTTCTAGGGCTTAGCGGTCGTCGTATATTTTCATTTTACTCCCTTTATCTCTTCAAAAATACGAATACGGCCTTCCAAATTAGATTTCTTCGCCCGCAGCTCTGAGAATCCGACCTGATCAGAATACAAGATTAAAATCGAGCCCCAATAGCGGTCGATTTATCAGATTAAAATCGTGCATTAAAATCGAGCTCTGAGTTGCGCCTAGGAATGCAACGAGGCAGAAATATCAGGTGGAGTGCGCATGCTCTTCATTTTGTATGCGTATCGAAAAAAAACACTTTTCTATCTACTTTCTTTATTTTAAAATGTATAACGTCATTTACTTTTTCGCATAACATTTAACCATTTATTTTATTAGAAATATATATATATATATATATATATATATATATATATATATATATATATATATATATATATATATATATATATATATATAATTTATTTTTTGACTTGTTTTATCATTAAATAAAATATAATCCTAACTTATACTTTTACATATTTATACTAAACTTTTTTTTGAATAAGATGAATGGTCAAATGTTGTAAAAATATTAACAATTTCATATATTTTGAAAAGGATGGAGTATTTTGCAAAAAGAAAAAAATAGTAGAAAAGAATGGATGGAAAGCTAGAGGAATAAGTTCACCGGAGGTCCCTCAACTTAACAGTGAGATTTTTTAAGGTCCCTTAACCACAAAACCAGAAATATGTACCCCTAAACTCACACAAACCGTGCATTCAAGGTCCTAGGGCAATATATATGGGTGGTTTCGTTGATGTGGCATCCTAGTCAGCAAAAAAAAAAAAAAAAAAGTACGTGGGGCACACATGTCAGCCACCCTCTCCTCTTTTCTTCTCCTTCTCTTCTCTCTTCTCTCTTCTCTTCTTCAGTGAGGGAGGCCGGCGGCTGGCGGGCAGAGCAGCGGCGAGCGAGTGCAGCGGGCGGAGCGGCGCCGGGCTACAGGCGAAGCGGAGGTGGGCGAGCGCGGTGGGCGGAGCGGCGAGGGAGTCGAGAGAGGCAAAGCGAGACCGGAGACGGGACGCGAGACCGGAGGAGGGAGAGAGAGAGGAGGGCGACTGGTGCTGGTGCCGACGTCATTGCCCGGCGGCGCGACGACAATCCTGGCCAGGTCGAGGTGCGGGTAGCGGTGGAGCACGGCGTATCACACACCTCACGTCCTCCCTGCCGCGCTTGTACACCTCCTGCGCCTTCTCCGCTAGCGCGCCTGCCGCCGCCGCCGCCGCCACTGCCTTTGTCTTGGCGAGCTCGAGCTCGGCCTTCACGCTCCACAGCTCCTCCCGCAACGCGTCCGCCTCCGCGCCAGCATCGCGCTCTCGCGCCCTCATGTAGTAGGTTGAGGCGATCACGTCCACCTCCACCCCGCTGTCATGCTTGCCCGTCGCTGCTCTGCCGCTGCCCTCTACCTGCTTCGCCTTCCGCTCGCTTCTGACGAAGGGGAGGAGTAAGACGAGAACGGGGTTGCTCTGCCCACCGCCACGAAGTGGCAGGCAGTGTGGGTGGCGGCAAATGCAGGAACCGGCGGGGGGCACGACGGCGAACTCATCCAGCGCACTCGCCCGCCCGCAACCCGGCGCCGCTCTGCCCCCCGCGCTCGCTTGCCATAGAGTCCACCATCTCCGACTGCCGCCACATCGACGACATCAAAAATTGCGCACGGCGGCTGCACTGTTGTCACACTCTTCCTCTCGCCCGCCGCCGCCCACCGCCGCTCCACCCACCGCCGCCTATCATCGCTCCGCCCGCAGCCCGGCGCCGCTTCACGCACTGCGCTCGCTCGCCGTTGCCCATCGCCGCTCCGCCTACTGCCGCGCTCGGCCACCGCTGCCCATCACCGCTCCACCCTCCGCCGCTCTGCTGCCACGCGGGCCTGCCGCCTGCCCATTGCCGTTCCGCCCGCCGGCCGCCGGCCTCCCTCACTGAAGAGGAAGAGAAGAGAGAAAAGAGAAGAGAAGGAGAAGAAAAGAGGAGAGGGTGGCTGACATGTGGGCCCACACACTTTTTTTTATTTTTTTTTACTGACTAGGATGCCACGTCAGCGAAACCACCCATATATACTGCATAGGACCTTGAGTACTTGGTTTGTGTGAGTTTATGAGCACATTTCTGGTTTTGTGGTTAAGGGATCTTAAAAAAATCTCGCTGTTAAGTCTTAAACCTCCGATGAACTTATTCCAAAGCTAGAGGAGAGGAGCAGGCGGCCCAAAAAGAGACACGAACTTGGCAAATCTCAAAAGTCCGGCCCAAGCGTACTGGCATATCACACCGACCACCGGCGCGGCACGGCGCGGCGGGGGCGGAAGGGCGGGAAAAAGCGCGCCTCGCCGCTCACCTCACCGGAAAAGGCGGCGGCGGTCCGAGGGCCCCCGACCCCAGGGCAGGGGCCACTGCGCTGCTCGCACGCTTCAAGGTGCGGCCCCGAGCAACCGCCGACGGCGAATCGGCTTCTCCGGGAGCTTGCCTGCCTTGCCGGCCTCCCCGTCTCCCCGACGACCTCGCTAGCTACGACCGCAGCTTCGGCGACCTCCTCCGCCGCCCTTCCCGACGTCCTCCGGCCGGCGCCCTCCCGCGCAACACCACTGGATCGACGTCGTCCTCCGGCCGTCGCCCTCGCCGGCATCCCCTGACCCCTGCAGGCTGCAGTAGAGATCGGTGGTGTGTACTAGACGTCATTCACTCGCTGTCCTCGTTCAGATCGACTGCGAGGTGGAGAAGCCCTGGTGCCGTCATCCTCAAGAACGGAGAACCACCACAGTACACCGGTCATCGTCCCCAGCCGTCGCCACCGGCCCACCGCCGCCGCCAACTCCAGTAATTCTTTGTGTCCACTGTCTACTACTCCCTACTTTTATATTTCATATTATATAAGTCGTTTAACTTTTTTACTAGTCAAGTTTTACCAAATTTATAGAAAAATATATTAGTATTTTTTAACACAAAACAAACATATTAGTAATATATATTCAATGTGGAGTATCTGTCGCGTCACGAGTGGCCCGTTGGAAAGCCGGCTGGCAGCAAGGACGGTGGCGGCGGGGCTTCTTCCTCCCCAAGCGGCGCTGCGGAGGGGGCATCCCGGCGTCCATGGTTGGAGGTAGTCGATTGCGGGCCACCCGGCCGGAACCGGCGAAGGCACACCGATAGCCATCTAGCTGCCGTGAGGAGTCAGGAGAGGCCACGAGGACAGTGGACGACATCGAGGAGGTCGCGGGCGACAGATGGCCGACGGCGGCGTGGACAGTGACAGCTCTTTGGCAGCGGTGGTGGAGGACGCCCGGATCTGGCTGGCCCATGGCCGGATCCGGTGCTCCTCGCGACGGATCTTGCCGCAAGTGGCACGAAAGCGACGATGTCAGTGTTTGAAGCGGGAGGCCGGCGTCGGTGGCTGGATGGCAATGTCACTACAGTGGGTAGCGACGAGAAGGCCGTGGGCGATGGCGGTCACTGACGGCCGCCGGCGGACGGCAGGCTAGCAGGGATAGAGCCAGTGGTCGCCGGTGGATGGGAGGCTGGCACGAAGGAGCTGGTGGTCGTCGGTGGACGGGAGGCCCGCGCGGTGGACACGGGCAGCAACACGAGGGTGGTGCGGTTGGTGTCAGTGGTGAGCCTGCCTTGGTCCGAGCACGGCACGACTTGGCGGTGTGGCGGTGAGGCTAACGCGGTGGGAGGACGGAGGCGACGGCGAGGTGACCAGGCGGCCCGTTGTGAACACGAGCAAGGTGGGTGTTGAAGGCTGCGGCAAGCTCCTCTCCAGGCATCAATCCTTTTGCGACGATGGCTTGCCGCAACAAGATAGCCATGTTGGATGGACTTGTGCGGCGGAGAGGAGATCCATTCTTCTCTCTCACCCTCTCCCTCTCCAACCCACCCACGTAGATGGATTTGGAGCGCTCCGGAGGTCGAGATCCTGCTTTGATGGCTGGCCAGCGGCGAGGCGTCAGCGCGGTACCTACGCGTTGAAGGGGATTAGCTGGTGGTTATTGCTGAATCTGACATGCACTCAATGACGTGGGAGAGTATGAAACTACGGGTGAAAGCCTAGTGTTCGGGCTGGCAACGGTGACGCTTGCGGGCGCCTCTTTCCTCCTGGGGCGTTGTTGCATTTTTCTCTATTCTCCCAATGGTTTCTTCAAGTGAAAACCACGTTCTTGTTCTCTAGGAAGGGCGGCGGCGGTGCTCTTGGCGTCATTTCCTCCTTGGAGGCGTCATTTAGAAGAACCATTCCGGGTGTTGAGTGCATGTTTTTGTTTTTCAGCAGCAGGATCAGACGTAGACACGTGGTGTGACTGTCTTTTTCTTTTTCCGACTATAGTCTGCCAGGACTATAGACTTGTATTTTTTTTTCTGCTATATCAATAGAAACATCGCACCATCTTTGTGGGTTGTTTCAGAAAAAAATATATTCAATGTTAGATTTTATGAAACTAGTTTAGTATTTTAGATGTTGCTAAATTTGTCTATAAATTTGACCAAACTTGACTAGAAAAAAAATCAAACGACTTATAATATGAAACGGAGGGGGGGTAATTCCTTGTGGTGATAGAAATTCTTTGTTTGAAGGGGCTAATGATCTTAAGTGCTGTTGCTTGTACATATAAACATATAATTTCCAATTAAGATGCTATCCTAAAGTAATTTATTTCTTGTTGCAGGTTCTTTTAAGTAGAGATGTCCAGAAGCATTGCATCATCTGCATCAAGTTCATCTCTCACGGCTCTTTTTGACCCATCTTCTGATTCGCCGCTTCCCTCGCCCCCAGGTTCACCTCCACGTGATGTTTCGACTACTCCAAGCTTCGTACTTTCCACACAGTACAGGTGATATATATTATTGTTTGCTTATTTAGGTGCTTATGATCTTTTTTGTTAGGCATATATGTAGCTGGTATTAGACAGAATATTGAGGCTTTAGGTCTGGACTTTAGCAGCAATAGAGAGGTTTTTGGGCTGCAATTATTTATAGTTGAAAGAGAAACATATATAACATTTTTTTATTCTACCGAACTTTCATGTGACAGCGGTGACTATCGAGCAGATTGGCACCAACGTGATGTACAAGTTCAAGGATTAGACAAGAGTTGGATGGATCCCACCCCTACACCGTCCATTTTTGGTGTGGATGATCTGTGTACAATTTTTGCTGCTAACCTTGATTGCCAGATGGTTAAATCCCGGTCTAGAGTGCCTCCTCGTGAAGAGCTTCGTAGAATCAGTGATGAGCGGGACTACAATAGTCTTCGTATTGCATTGAAGGCATACATCAGTCGAAGCAGTGAAAAGGTATATAAATGTGCATGAATTGTTAACTTATGCTTTGATTTAAAACGACTTCTGACATGTTGTGTCCTATGTATCAGACTCCAGAACTACGGGTTGTTAGTGTACTTGAGCGGAACCTTATCGTGGAGCATGGTCAAGGATTTCTGCACTTCAATTTCTTGGTGCAACCGGTTGATTTAGAATCTTCAACACTCAAGATGTTCTTTGCAGAAGTTCACCTGGACTGCAAAGGAGACGAAGATGTGTATGTTTGCTGCCCTTTGCATGTCCACGACAATGGTATATCTTTTGCTTATCTTGCTTCTGTTTCGTGCATATTGTTTTGAGAATTGGAGTTTTAGTACCCAGACATAGATCTTTATTCACAAGTTTATAGTTAGATCCTTTAGCATCTCCTAAACTATACTTCATCCGTCCTAAACTGTAATACATCCTTATTTTAAAAAAGTCAACATTTACAACTTTTAACTAGCTAGTAATTAAATCTCCAATATGTGTTTAGTTTCAGGCATATGACATCATTAAATTTGTATTTGAAAGTACTCAATTATTATGGGAGAAATTAATTATCAAAGTTCTACATTGGAGACCATATAAAAAAACTCGCACGCCTTATAATTTGGGATGGAGGGAGTATTTAACAATGTGCAATTTGCTATACAGACTGAAAATGTAACACATTGATTGGTGTGATTTCAGGCCACTGTTTCGGATGCAGTGTTCGAGCTAAGTTTCTTAGGCACCCCAGTAGTCATGTTTTTCTTGGTGGCCACAAAGATGTAGATTTCCCATTTACCGACTCATCCTCAAATGACCATTCCAATGGAACTGAAGATAGCCTTCGGGATGAAGAAAGTGAGAATTCAAAGATCGAAACAGATGATAAAGATTCAAACAGTGATACAGAAGAGGAGACAGAAAGCAAGGATGATTGATAGATAAAAGGTATGAAGATTGTAGGGATGAGGATAGGCCCTCTTTTCTTGGCATAGCAGTGCTACAAAACTGTAGGTTAGTTTCGCACTTGAAGGTATGCTTAATTACACTTGGGCAGTCAGTTAACTGTATTACATATCTTGTTGATTTGCTTTGCATTAGAAGGTATGCTTGACCGGTTGACTGTATTACATATTTGCTCAGTAATTCAGTAGCATCTTAATTAGCAGTCTGTCTCAGCCCACGATATCATCTTTTACATCACATATTTGACCAGAGTGCCAAGGAAATTTAAAAATAGTACATATGAGTGCAGTCACTGCTACAACCCATTTTGTGAATTGTGATGCCTGTCTTAGTTACATGATCATGGTATCTACATAAAAACTAATGACGCAGCCCCTGCTATATATATCTATTTTGTGTATATTTTGCAACATATGGACACAGAATTACATAAAATATGGTGAGACTTTTCCATATCTTCTGCAGACATCTCACATCTGCATGGTGCTCTTCTCAATATAATCAAGGCAGAGCTCCTGCCGTTCTATTCAAAAGATCTCTTCTGATGGTTTTTTTGACAGAATGTGATGCATTACAAAGAGTGTGCCACTGCTGATATATTCACTTGTTGCTCTAGCATTGACTCCCAAGGTCAAGAGTTCAAAGCGTTGGTCTTTGAGTTTATGCCCCATTGGTAGTTCGGATAGTTGGTTTCACCAGAAAATTGCCAAAACCTGATCCAAGCAATTACCCTCGGCCTAGCTCAGAGATTGCACATTGTTGTTGATGGCGCGGACACATCTTCACCACTACTGTCAATCACCAATCATCCACTGCGATTTCAAGCAGAATGCAGAAAACATGAGTACACACATGGGGATTTTGGCGTATCAAAGATTATTTCTATCTGAACATACTAGCAGAAGTGCAGTAAATACATCCAGCTCCATCAGAATTAGAGGTTCCATCGGTTACTTTGCTCCAGCTGTCAGCCTGTCATATACATACGCAAGCCCTGTTTTCTTCACACGTTATTTTGTGTTATTCCCTGTTTTCTTCACATGCTATTTTGTGTTATTCTTGCCTATAAATGAACGCATCATATCATACTGAAATAATTTCCCCTGCTATTGCAGAGAAATGGTCCGGAAAGTTTGTGCAGTCTCATCTACCTGTGACGTTTACAGTTTTGACATGCTCTTATGTACTTGCTTAATGATAAACATCTCAATTTTGTGTACTACAAACTGTGAGTATTTGTTTGGCTATCATCTTAGGAGTACATATATGCCAACGATTTTTGTGTTTCCCATACAATCTGATTATTTTCTAATTGCATACTCTCTAAATTCGCTCCCAAAATCAGTCTATTATTAATCTTTAAATCCATTGTATATGCTTTGCAATTTAGATTGCCCAATTCATAGTGTTATAGTTGATTGACATCATTTGAAGGTTTTTGGAGTAAATATTATTGTATTCACAAATACATTTACATAACTTATTGTGTTTTCACGTTATTTAAGACCCGTTGCAACGCACGGGCATAAGACTAGTTTATTTATAAATCGTTACTAAGGTTTTTGAAAGCGTATTCGACGCCCAACGCAATAACGCGACTCCAACCATAACCACCTCAACAAAATTTACAAATTTAATATCAGGATCAGGGAGATAAAATAACAGGACATGAAAATCACACGCTTTCACGGGCCCAGTCCGGTTTTTTCGGTTCAACCGGTGGCCCGGTCCGGTATTTTCGTCCGGTTTTTTCCACTCACCAGTCACCACCCCATTTGTGGGCCCCACTGCCAGTGACTCTTCTGTCCACTGCACACGCCGTTTTGAAATTTCAAATAGCCCCATGTTCATTGTTTGCCGCACCACAGCGTAGTCTCGCCTCGCCTTCCGGAAGCTTCGAGAAGCAGAGCCGCCTCCTCGCCTCGCCTAGCCTCCCGGAAGCTTCGAGAAGCCCCCGCGCGGCCCGAGCCATGGAGAAGCAGAAGCCGGCAGGCCACGACGCCCGCCTCCTCCTCGCGCTGCGCTGCTCCAGGGCGTCGCTGCTCCTCTCCTCGCTCCGCCATCCCCGCGCGGCGCCGCCGCGGCGGGCGACGACACCACGGAGATCGAGCTCCACTGCCGCGGTAAACCCCTCCTCCTTCCGCTGCTCATCCTCCTCACCTACGTTCGCTTGTTCGTCCGCGTGATTTTAGCCCTCCTCGCGTCGCAGGGTGGTAGCGTGCTCCGGGACGCCGGCCTCCTCCGCGCGGAGCTCGCTGCGGCGCGGCGCGAGGCCACGATGCACGCGGCGAACTCCGGGGCGGAGGTTCTCCTCGTCCTCTCCCTGGTCCCCGTCCTCCTGCTCCTCCTCGGGTTCCTCGCGGCAGCGGCGGTGGCGGCGTAGTAGGGAGGGGGTTCGGAGCGCGGCGCCGGCTTGAGATCGACGGAATCGGAAGGGTTCGGAGCCAGCTTCACCGTTCTTGTGCTCCGTGAGTTTCTTCCTCTGTTGCGGGGCGACGCGTTGTTGTGCGGATGAGCAGGTCTAGCTCACGGCACGATTGTGTAGTGATATCGTACATATGGCATCGGATTTTGGTCGTCCCGTTTTAGCGTTTGCTAGGTGTTCGATGGAATGCCCATAGAAAGTGTAGCTTCGATTTCATTGCTTCTCGTTGACAGAGTAAAATAATGCAGAACCGAGAAGATGATGCTTTCATTTGTCTGACCTTTGATTTTTGTGAATTTCTCTAGAACATATTCTAAACTGTGAAAGCTTTACTTATTGCTCTCGATTAGACATGGATATTGCAACGGGAACCAATACCAATCATAGCTTCTTGTTTGTCCAGTCCAGTAGTGTACATTTTTGTAAGACATGGGTGTTGTGTCTTAAAAAGGTTCTCATATGCCTCTTACAAAGCTAAAATGCAGTGCTGAAAAATGTGTTAATGCTAGAATTGAATTGTTGATGATTTGGTAGTACTGAAAAATGACTGAATGCTTGATCAATTGAAGATATCTTTTCTCAAGTTGTCACTGGTATGCAGTCTGCAGGCTATCACCGGTAACTAGAGAAGTTAGCTGCTAATAGATTACTTTTACTGACTGTGGCTACATACGAATTGTGGAATTGCTCGCTTGTCCATGGCAAATCATAATAAACTGAACTCATTTGGTTCCGAGCACGGCACTGGCTTGAGATCGACAGAATCTGAAGGGTTCAGAGTTGCTTATCTTGTTCTGGTGTTCCGTGATTTTCTTCCTCTGTTTCGGTAACGTGTTGCTGTGCAGATTTGCAAATTACATGGCCTCAGATTTTGGTCGTCTTTTAGCATTTGTTAAGTGTTCAATGAAATGCCCATATGTGTTCAGGGACCTATAGAAAGTATAGTTTTTGATTGCATTGCTTCTCGTTGACAGATGAAAACAATTCACAATGGAAGAGATGAGACGCATGTTGATTATCGGATGTAGTATTTCTGATTGGTGTGGCTTGAATGCTAGATTCAGCCTACCTTGCTTTCATTTGTCTCGTTGTCTGAACTTTGATTTTTGTGAATTTCTCTAGAACATATTGCCACGTTTTTGTGATTTTTTTTTTAAAATTTTACATATTGCTTTCGAGTAGATTGTGGGTAGCAGTGTGAACCAATATCATGCATTGCTTCTTGTTTGTCCAGCCAGTCCAGTGACCGGTAGGGTAAGCAGGGTTGTGTTGTGTGATAACTAGTTTCTCTTATGCCTCTCACGATGGAAAGATCGTACTGCCTTTTGCAATGCTAGAGATGAATTGCTGACGATTTGGCAGTGCTGAAAAATGTTTGAATGCTTGATCGGTTGAACATTTGTGTATTGACTAAAACTGTTTGATGTCTGTATAATATCTGTTTGATGCTTGAATATTAACTTTTGTGAAGATATGTTATGCCCAATTCAGTAGCATGCCGTCTGCTGGTCTTCCCCGGTAGTAGCCAATATTGTTTTCGTCTAAAGTAATACCAGTAACTAGAGAAGTTAACTGCTGGAGTAATGGATTGCATTACTGTATTTGCTGAGTGCATCCATGTAAAGAGTCCTATAATCGATCACTTGTCATTTTGTCAAAGGCAAATTCTAGATTTACTTGTGATTAATGGTTAAATTTGAGTGCACGT
Source organism: Oryza sativa Japonica Group (assembly GCF_034140825.1). NCBI lineage: Eukaryota > Viridiplantae > Streptophyta > Magnoliopsida > Poales > Poaceae > Oryza > Oryza sativa. The sequence continues at coordinate 12,426,849 of NC_089044.1, forward strand.
GCAGCATCTTAAGAATAACTTGTTGACAGAAAAAAAATTCCTTCTGATTTCCCTAGGAAGAATTAATAGCGATTCAGACTTAATTAAGCACAACATCAGGTTGTAGCTTTGCTATTAATCCCAGAACGATCACAGCAGGGACTCTTTTTACCTTCAATACGATCTTTTGTACGAATACATTCCATGTATATCTGGGGTTGGCATACTTATGGATTTCTGCCGATAAAACGTGCCTCATTTTCCATAAACCAATGCACTTCCCATGATCTATGCGAGGTCAGGTACCCTATAAATACCTGTGAACTACGATACTCAACGTAGACCAACGATCAAGTCTGACAATATATCGTTCCACAGACTTCTCTTTCATGTACATCTTCCCCAATCTTCTGCTGCTAAGTTTGCGGCAAAATGTCTGTGCTGTTCTTTCTGTTGGAGTTTAATCCACTTAATTAATTTGAGTCTTAGCCTAAACATGATCACCTCTGCTTAATGCAGAAATTGAATTTGATTCACTGACCTTGATGTGAAGCCATTGAAGTCTTTTCTTCTTCTATTCTGTTCGGCTCTCCTGTTCATGGAAACAAAACGAACAGAGAAACCTCACGAACCCCTTTCAGTGTTAAAAATCGATTGGGTAATTGATTTAGTGTTTAGGGTTAGAGAGAGGGCTCGACATGACCGCTGCCTCTTCTCCTCTTTATGATATATAGCGACACTGGTAAGGCTTGGGGGTTTGTCTCCAATTAAAATTCGAATCTATTTTGTACCGATCACACAAAACATATTTTATGTCTTATTTGGTTGATAAGAAAACCGGTGGGATTTTACTCTTATCCTAACTAACCGGCATTAGTCGATAAAATCAACTAACATTCTCCTCTTGATTTTGAGACTAACTAACGAGTTTACTAAATATAATAGCTTCCCAAGGCAATCTGTCACAACAACATTATGCGTTACTGAGACAATAAGACTTATTGTTCACTATAGTACCCAAATAAACTCAAGCTTAACTTAGTGGGTGTTGATTGAAAAATTAAGTCCCCCTCATCCAGGATCTTAATAAGGCTAATTTACACATGTACTGGCCAGAACATATCTTAATTAAACTTAATTTTATAAGCCTTTAAAGTATGGATCCATGAGCAAATGCTCAGCTTAGGGCCTATTTGGTTGGAGGGACTAAAACTTTAGTCGCTTCACTTTAGTCCCTAGAGTCCCAAACAGGAGGGACTAAAAAGACTTAAAGTGCATTAGTCCATTGGTCCCTAAGGGAGGAGCTTATTGGGACTAAAGTAGCTCCTTTCCACCCACTGCCCTCGCGCGTGCCAACCCTATCCATTTCCTTGCCTCTTCTCTTCCTCGCCTCGTCTCTCTCTTGCTCCTCTCGACCCCGCGTCGTCACCGCCGCCTCCCTGTGCAAGCCCCCGCAGTTGCTTCGCGCAAGCAAATCCTCTACCCTGCACTTGCCTCGCCGGTGTCATGCAAGCCACCGCGAGTTGCTTAGCAGCAATGGTAGAGGAAGATCCTCACGATTTCTTCTCCCAATCATACAATGATGCTCCGGCGGCCCACATGAACGGCTCCGAGTACGATTTCTCGCAGGGGTCGTTAGGCCATGCTGGATCTAGCGTCGGCATCCATTTTGGGGGGGGGGGGGGGAGGGGATCCAGGGGCCTGGATCTGAACTCTCAGGCCGACGCCTTCCCTGATTTCGCCTCCTACCAGCAGATCCTTCAACCGGGTAGCCTTGGGTTACCTCCGATCCGGCCAGGCAGCAGATCCACCGTCGCAATGTCGCGCCCTCCTTTCTGGGGGGGACGCGGCAGAAGTTGTGGAGGGAGAGGAGGAGGACGAGGCCGCGCTAGGTCGTTGACTATTGGCGCGGGATCCGGCAGGGGGATGCGTGGATTTGTTCCCCTGGCTCAGTGTCCGGCAATGGAGGTGTCCGAGCTCGTGCGCCCTCCATGTCGCATGACGGGCCCCCCTTCTTCGAATTTGGAGTCTTTGGAGGAGGTGGGCGACTTGGTGCGTCATTGTTTCAAGGGACATCAGTGGCTGAGGACGACGCCAATGATGAAGACGAAGAGGACATCGGTCCCGATGGTCAGCCCACGGTAAACCCCGATGGCTCAAGATTGCTCTTCAATTTTCTTATTTGCACTTCATTGCCGTGAGCTCATCTTATTGAAACTGCTCTTCAACATTCTTATTTACAATGATTGAAATGCCATTAGTTGTTCATGTGGTTAATTTAGGGTTAAATCATGTTTTCTTTACTAGAATACTCTTGACAAGGCATGCTAGACAGAAGAAAAAACTTACACGTTGTGTGAAATAGCATGTGAGGAATTGAGGGATGGACATTGTCCAAATGGAGCATGGACAACTAGAGGGTACCAGAATTTGAAGGAGAAATATTTACAAAGGGCTAAACTAAAGCATTCAACCAAACAGATAAAGAATAGATAAATAATTTCACTAGATGCTTGGTGGAAAAAGAATCAAGGTACGTAGTTGTGTCAAAAATTGCCGTAGTTTACACGCTTTTGGAGATTTCTGTGATGTTGATTCAGTGTCAATACAGGAGAAGGGAGACGCCAGGAAATTTCGCAATGGCAACCCTGAGTACTTAGATTTTCTTATAGAGCTGTTCCAAGGTGTTGCAGTTGATGGATCCACAGCATATTTCCCTGGTTTTGATGAAGACGAAGAGGAAGGGGAAGAGGAAGCAGGGGAAACAAGAAGAGGGGAAACAACAACATGGGATGGTTTTGAGAACAGTCCCATGAGCACCAACAGCAGGAAGAGAGGGAGCAGCAGCTGTGATGTTTCCACAGCTTCAAGTCCTGGAAAAAAAAAGCAAGAGCCCAGTGGTGAAGCTCATGAAGGGCCTGCTCAATTCTTTCTCCTCTGAGAATGATAAGTCAACTACCCTCATTACTGAACTTGTTAACAACAAGAAGTTAAAGGACTAGAAGAAAGAAGACATGATTGAATCATTGACGCATTGTCAAAAGTTGGCAGTTGAGTGTGGTGTAGCAGAAGATAGTGTGGAATACTTCTGTGCAACATAGCTATTTGCTCTCAAACACAAGAAAGTGATGTTTGAGAACATTAGCACTAATGAAGCAAGATTACTGTGGTTGAAGAGATGGTGTCATCAGAAGAATTTGTATTAGAGGAGGTCTTTATTAGTTAATCTTAGCTGTAGGTCTTTCTTAGCTGCATTTAGTTAATCTTAGCTGCATTAGAGGAGGTTTTTTTGTCGACCCCTGGTTTTGTACACTGGAAACCTCATGTGATTACAATACCATTCCCTGGATCAGTAGATGGTATACACATGACAACATTGTATATCACAAGTTGACATCGTTATACAGGCTTTACAATACATCAATAATATAAGGGTTGCCCGAGTGGCACCCGAATAGACCAAGCATGGTCATCTACAAAGACCAAAAATCCTAAGAAGTAGATATGGTAGCGGAAGCAAAGCAGCGACGGTCCATCTTATTCAACAGGCAGCGACTGGTGAACCTAGGTCCCTACTCCACCGTCTTCGACATCTCTTCATCAGCATGGCACACGTACAGATCGCTCCGACTTCTCCTTCTAAAAGATTTAATTAAGCAAGGGTGAGTACCAACCGTACTCAGCAAGCCACCGCTACAGAATGCATATAGTGCTCACAGGAATTCAAGGATGGCTTGGTTCGTTTGCATAAAGCTAGATTTCACAAATCATTTCACAAACCTATGACTTAGCAGTTTTAACTGAAAAAAACAACGTTATTGTTGAAGTTGTTGTTAATTCGCAAGGGTTCATCCACCTTCCCCAAGCCTCGCTTGGTCCGGTTTACCCTCACAACCAGTTTTCCCACATTCTCCATCGCTACGACCTTCCCATTCATCGGGCAAGGTCACACCTCTTTCCCTAATCTAAGCAAAATTAAAAATCTATGAGGCTAGTCAAGAATAGTACAAGTCCCGGTGCTCATTAACCGCGAGCATGTCTATTCGAATATATTAGTTTTACTCACACTGCAGTGGATGTACGCTTTTAATCCCGCACTCCATGACTTGCCCAACACATGAGCCTAATCCCAACACATGAGACTTGTCACGGCCCGGTTTTTCAGTCACCCTCGCATTGCGGCACCTGCTCCAAGGACTATGAATCCCCATTGCACTCCCGACATAGCACACCCCCTCGAGCCGGCAGTGAGGGGTCCTGGCGCTCCCGAGATTCTAGGGCTATACCATATCTGATCATATACTTAGGTGTATTTTAGGTTTTTGCCGCGGCATTCAAACGATCGATCCAATTGATCCATCTCAAACGATCGATCCAATCGATCCATCACACTTCCGTCACAATTGTCACCACTTCAGAATCATCATGACTGGGGTGCCGCCCCACAAGGATTTCTTAGTCCGCCGGGTCTATACCCATTCGAGAAATGCGGTCGTACTCGTTTCGTTTCCTGCATAGCTTCTTGACTCGGTCCTTAATTGACCGGGGTCGGTGACTTGCCGTTTCTAGAACCACCCATATTCTATTCATGTCACCCCAGTCGAAATCATTTTGTTTTATTTGGTTTTTGTAGGCTTTCTCCGAAGGAGTATTCTTTGTGGGCCCACCTGTCAGTGGCTTCAGGCTCTTGGGGCACGGTAGACTGAGTCTACGGAGCGCGCGACATGGGGAGGTGGTAGGGAGGGCTCATGGTCCACGAAAGTTGCGTGTGGGGCCCGATGATCAGTGGGATGGTTCACACGAACAGGGTGCATGTGAGGTGAGAGGACCGTGGTGGAGGAGGTCCACGGGTCCAGCCCCTTTGGTGGACTGGGTGGTGGGGCCAACCGATCAGTGGCTCCAGGGTGGTGGACTGGGCGCACGGTCGACTGGGAAGAGCGGGTCCCACATGTAAGTGGTTCAAGGGTTAAAAGGGGATTAGATAGAGGTTTAACCTGGTCGGGCCCACCTCTCAGTGCGATTAGAAGGGTTTACAAAGGGGATTACTATGCGGATTAGGTTAACAAAACGTGGGGCCCACTTGTCGGTGTCTCTTCTCTCTTCCTATTCTTTTCTTCTCCTCGGTTCTTCCTCCTCTCATTCTCTCTTCTTTCTCTCTCTCTCTCTCTCTCTCGATACTTCCTCCTCTGCTTTCTTTCTCCAAGTGCGCCTGAGGGAGAGAGAGGGGAGGGCCGGCGGGCGGCGGTCAGGTGAAGGCGGCGTAGCGCGGCGGTGCGGCCGAGGTGCGACGCGGCTTGGCGGCGGCCGGGCGCGGCGGCCAAGGCGATGGGCACACGGCGTTCGGGCCGCACGGCGTCGAGCACACCCAAGGTGCTCGTCCGTGTGTCTCGGACTAGCGGCGTTCGCAAGATAGCGGCGATTGGAGGGGCGGAAGAGGAGGACGACGGAGGAGGAGCGATATTCATAGCCATTGCTTAAGAGGGAAGGGCAGGACGCCGATGCGAGATGGGCGAAGAGCGGCTGGTGAGCCTGGACTATAATGGCGATGAAACAATGATAAAGTTTTTTTATCAGACTAATAATGTGAGATCTTATTGTAAAGATTTGATTACAATGAATATAACGGTATAATCAGATCATAAATTGGATTGATGGTTTTGAAGGAAAATCATTTGGAAGAATCATAATATGCATGCTATCAACAAGTAATCGAGCGAGCCCACATTCCCATCCTCTCTCTCATGACTCTGTTGGTGAGTAGGATTGGGCCTAATCAGATTTCATGTCGATGGGCGTCCGATTGTTCTTGCGTCTGACATGAAGCATTATCGAACTTGCATTGTCCTCCAGTTGCCGCCATATAACTCCTAAAGTATTTCATGGCAATGGCGGTCTCCTCCAGTTGTCAAATGGTGTAGGGCTCATTCATGGGCAGGCCAACCATAATTCAAGGGTATAAAGATGTATACCTAAGATTTTTTTTTAAAAAATAAGCATATATACTAAGTATTTGGCATATGTATTCAGAACAACAAAAAAGCCACAAACAGTCCAATAAGCAATCAAACTACCTTTTTTTGGGCATGCTTCATCCTCCCTCCTCCATTGGCCCATTGGCCCAAGTTACTAGGCCCAAATTACCCACTCCTCTCATCTCTCTCTCACTGGCCACTCACCCCTTTCTCTCCCCTCCCCTAACCAGCTAACCCTAGCAAAGCTGCGCGGGCGGCGGCCGGCGAGCGGCGAGGGAGTGAGGTGGCATGGCCACGGCGCGGCATGCGGCAGCAGCGGGCTTCTGGCTGTGGGCGCACAACGGGTTGGCGTGTGGCCGTGGGGCATGGTCACGGCTTGGCGTAGCCATGCGGGGCAGCGGTGCGACGACGTGGGGGCGGGCCGCCGGGGCAGTGGCGACACTGGCATAGGGACCAGCGGCGGCGCTGGTAGTGGCACAGGTTAGGGACTAGGTGGACTAGGGCCTTGGGAAGTTGGGGGAACCAGGAACCTCCAAGGTGAGGTTTTTATGCAGTATTTTTCAGTGCTTGATTGATCATTTAGTTACATTCATTGAAAAGAAATCCGTATTGCAAGTTAAGGATAAGGACATCATTACTCATTTTTAAAACATCAAGCATCGAAAAGTTGATATCTAAATTGTAATACTTCTTCTAACTGTTATAAAACATGCCCCAAAATCACATCGGAAACCAAACGCGGAAGAAAATGCCATAGGAGATCCAAACATGATGACGACACCGAGGCATGATATTTGATAACAGAGTTCAGCCGAGGCCTACATCTCCGGGGCACTGATTACGGGTGCTCCTCCCCGATCCAGCATATACAGCATATCAGAGTTACAACGACTCACGGTCGGTCGCCGCCGGCAGCCGCTCCCTCTCGCTATGCTATGTCGCCATGCGGTTATAACAGGCACGCCCCTCTATTTATGAGAGAACCTAGGACAGAGTCCGACTCTTACTCTAGTCCTAATACCTATTACAACTCCAAGTCCTAAACTGTAACCTACTACGTACACATATTTGACACAAACTCTAACAAACTCCACCTTGGCAAATATGCCACGCCAACCTGAATCTGTTACTTGCTCAAACCTCCATGTACCAGGACTTGAGTTGGTTCCTTTTCGCCGCTCACGCCAAGTTGCCCCGACAAGCCTTCACCAGACTCACCGTAAACAAGAGACTCCGCTATCCCTGTAATTTCTTCCTCCTGACTCCACCTGCAACAGTGCTCCACCTTCTCTCCTATCACCATAATCGTCTTGCCAAGCGAATTGAATTCTTCCTAGCTGTCACATCATAGACTCTCCGAAGACCATGTTCACCTCTATCTACCGTCTTAAGTTTGACTTGATCTAATCCATGGCCAGATAACCGATGTCATCACCAAATAGACAAACCAAACTCACCAGACATGAAGAGAACCCTTTCTTCCGTCTTATGAACCGAGCTAATAAATCCAACATCCACGCTTCTCCGTATCCGTAGACTGAATTCCTGATAATCTGAGAAAATTCACTGTTGCCTTGAATCATCCGAAGAAATTACTACCATAGCGCTCGCTCTTCCTCTTCAGTGACGCAGATTCCATATATCCCCATCATGCAAACTCCGCAGATTCTGGATATATCATGTACTGCAAACAGCCTGTTGATGCCCTCAACGATTTTCATCCGCGGTTGCTCGGGACCTTCTAGTTTTGGTCCACTCGCTGCCTTCGTTTGAGTCACGTCTTGACTGAACACGCCACCTTGCCTTGCCACATGCTAAATTTTTCCATACAATAGCATGACCACACAACTTGACCAAGTTCCTATGCATAATCAATTTTACCGTTCGGTCTCCACGTGCAAACCAGCCAAGCAAAAACATTTGACTGTGCATCCAAAAAGTCCACATGGGCCCACAGCCAACTAGACTCGGTCAACAACAGTCGCAGCAACTGACCAGTCGCGTCCAGGGACCAGATCGAAACAACCGATCCCCTCGCCCTTCTGCTCGCTCCCCTCAGCCTGAGTGCGCCGCCGCCCAGCGCTTGTCGCGCCCCTGCCGCGCCGGCCGCTACTTCCTGCCTCACCGTCTCCTCCGCGCCGCCACCGAAGACGCTGCTTCGGTTCCCGACGCCGCCGCCCGTCCAGAAGATGCTGCCGCGCAGAGGAGTTTTTTTTTGAAAGATTAACGGCAGGAGCTCTGCCGGATATATTAAAAAGAAGTAAAAGGAGTCAGACAAAACGAAAAACATCAAGCTTAGGACACCGCCAATGACAACGCTGCCGATGCTGCCACCGTAGGCTTCCCGCCGGTGAGGATGCTGACGACCACGGTAACGGCCTCCCCGACACAGGAGCGTCGCTGCCGCCCCTTCGCCGGTACTTGCCCCGACGACAACACCAAGCCGTGCTCCTGCCACTCGACGCTCGTCGTCCCAAATCACCGCCGCCAAGAGGTCCCAATCCGACTTTTGCTTGGTGATTTGTTCGATTGCAAAATCTGCAATCCCGTGGATTAATTCCTGTTGCTGAGTCCTGGGAATTTGATGTCCGATTTTAAGTCCAAACCGAAACCCACTTCCTTTTCCCTTTCGTGTGTGTCCAGTCCAACTAGGCCTCCTCTCCTGGACTACTTGCCACAAACGCCGCCGTGACCGAACACTGTGGCTCCGTCCTGATTGGAGTCCTGTGCAACCATGACTCCTCCCGAGCCTGCTTCCTCCTGGCGTTGCTTCTATCAATGCCGCTAGCCTGGTCTCAACGTGCGGTGCATGCACACCATCGCGACATGGACTTCCAAGCCTTCACGTATCTCACGGCTTCTGCACCTTCCCTTCTGCACTTCCGGCCAACTCCGCTAATGACGCATGCCATCAGTTTGTAACCAATGCATACGATTGTGCAAAGCCTCTCGGTTGAACTGACGTTTCCACGATACAGTCGGCCCAATTTGCCGATCTGGTCGTCCTCAGCCCGATCCGCACGTACGCCGCCCTCGAAGCAATTCTGTTGCACACCTTGTTGAAGACACATCCAAAACAGCCTATAGGATCCACCGTTGCGGCTCCACCTCGAGCCCGCAACCCGCTCTGACCTCCGATTGACCACCTGTCAATCTAGCCGCGAGCCGAAGCCGACAAATCACATGCCGTCTTCCCAGCCGCTGAACGACCCGAGTGCTACGTCTAGCCATCTCCCTGTCGAACGCAACTCATCGAAAGGCCCGGGACACCCGGCCCAGAGTGTTCGATTCCACCGATCGAGAACGCCGATCGCCTCCAGCTTCAATCAACCCGAGCGTGCGGCCGCACGTCTCCCTGTCGAGAGTAGCTCACTGGAAAGTTCGAGCCACCCGCCCGAAGTGTCCAACCCACCGATTGATTCGCCAATCGCTTCCGCCGCCATCAACCTGAGCACCACGTCTGGTCATCTCCCTGTTGAAGCAGCCATCGACGGTTCCGGCCGCCGCCAGAAGTGTTTGATTCCACCGATCAAATTCCGTTGATCGCCGCCGTGCTCCACCTTGCGTCCATGTCCGTCTCTGGACACCCCGTGTAGTCGTCGCGGCGTGGAGCACCTCCCTCGTACCTCTACCATGGATCTGCCGCACGCTCTGATACCACTTGTTATAAAACAGGCCCCAAAATCACATCGGAAACCAAACGCGGAAGAAAACGCCATAGAAGATCCAAACATGATGACGACACCGAGGCACGATATTTGATAACGGAGTTCAGCCGAGGCCTACATCTCCGGGGCACTGATTACGGGCGCTCCTCCCCGATCCAGCATATCAGAGTTACAACGACTCACGGCCGGTCGCCGCCGGCAGCCGCTCGCTCTCGCTATGCTATGTCGCCATGCGGTTACAACAGGCATGCCCCTCTATTTATGAGAGAACCTAGGACAGAGTTCGACTCTTACTCTAGTCCTAATACCTATTACAACTCCAAGTCCTAAACTGTAACCTACAACGTACACATATTTATGTATTTCATCCTCCCTCCTCCATTGGCCCATTGGCCCAAGTTACTAGGCCCAAATTACCCACTCCTCTCATCTCTCTCTCACTGGCCACTCACCCCTTTCTCTCCCCTCCCCTAACCGGCTAACCCTAGCAAAGCTGCGCGGGCGGCGGCCGGCGAGCGGCGAGGGAGTGAGGTGGCATGGCCACGGCACGGCATGCGGCAGCAGCGGGCTTCTGGCTGTGGGCGCACAACGGGTTGGCGTGTGGCCGTGGGGCATGGTCACAGCTTGGCGTAGCCATGCGGGGCAGCGGTGCGACGACGTGGGGGCGGGCCGCCGGGGCAGTGGCGACACTGGCATAGGGACCAGCGGCGGCGCCGGTAGTGGCACAGGTTAGGGACTAGGTGGACTAGGGCCTTGGGAAGTTGGGGGAACCAGGAACCTCCAAGGTGAGGTTTTTATGCAGTATTTTTCAGTGCTTGATTGATCATTTAGTTACATTCATTGAAAAGAAATCCGTATTGCAAGTTAAGGATAAGGACATCATTACTCATTTTTAAAACATCAAGCATCTAAAAGTTGATATCTAAATTGTAATACTTCTTCTAACTATTATAAAACATGCCCCAAAATCACATCGGAAACCAAACGCGGAAGAAAATGCCATAGGAGATCCAAACATGATGACGACACCGAGGCATGATATTTGATAACAGAGTTCAGCCGAGGCCTACATCTCCGGGGCACTGATTACGGGCGCTCCTCCCCGATCCAGCATATACAGCATATCAGAGTTACAACGACTCACGGTCGGTTGCCGCCGGCAGCCGCTCCCTCTCGCTATGCTATGTCGCCATGCGGTTATAACAGGCACGCCCCTCTATTTATGAGAGAACCTAGGACAGAGTCCGACTCTTACTCTAGTCCTAATACCTATTACAACTCCAAGTCCTAAACTGTAACCTACAACGTACACATATTTGACACAAACTCTAACAGTAACTTTATCATTTTCTATCATTTATGTATTTCATATGTTAGCACTTTGATATGTTTACTGATTAGTATTTCTATATCTTAGACTATTTCAAGTGACAATCAATTCTATTTGTGTGAACTTATGCTCAATTTTTTGTTATATACGTTATATATTATATAATTATAAGCGTGTGATACTATACAAGCTAATTATTAGGCTTTTAAATGTATGAATAAAATTTTTCTTTACCCCTTCCTATTTCGAATACACAAATGAAAATTCTAGGCCCGCCAAGATGGTGCCACCATCACTGTAGTATAACCATTCGCAATACCAATGAGTGTATGATTTATTATAGAAAAAGGTACGAATTACCCCCTAAACTATCCCATTTGACCGAATTACCACTCTAAACCTGAAAACCAGAGAGAGAGGGGAAGAACCTGCATTCTAAAACAAAAAAAATAGGATATATGAGGGAAAACTATAGATTTGGCCTTTTACAGCTTGAACTTATCATAAAAAAAGATGCGACAAAGAAAGCTACCATAAAAGATAATACCTCATCATCTTTAATTAATGTAGGGTCCCTACCAACTCCATAACGTCTTTGGTTTCCGTCACATATATTTCGCAGGTAAACAAATCCAGCCTGAAATATAAATGTTAATTACGGTCTGAGAGCGAAAATTCAATTGTTTGGCACGGTAAAAATTCATGATGCTTCATTTACTGGTTCAGGTGCAGATTTATATCAAGGCACATTAACACAGGTTTCTATATATCCTTCATTTACTGGTAGAAATTTTACCTAATAGTAGCACCAAGGTTCATTTTCAATCACACTATCAACACTCAACAGACACATAGTGCAGCATTTTAGCAAAACCTACAATATTCAGTAAATCCTCTACATTGCATTGCGCGTGGAACAAACCATCCTAACAAACATAACCAGAAATTAACATCGCGGGAACCAGAAAAGTGAAAATAACATCGCAGGAACCAGAAAAGTACTCCCTCCGTTTCAAAATGTTTGACACAGTTGACTTTTTAGCACATGTTTGACCGTTCGTCTTATTAAAAAAAATTTGTGAAATATGTAAAACTATATGTGTACATGAAAGTATATTTAGCAATGAATCAAATGATATGAAAAGAATAAATAATTACTTAAATTTTTTGAATAAGACGAATGGTCAAACACGTACTTAAAAACATCACGTACTTAAAACAATAGACATCCAGCTCTGATGTAAAGCGAGTCAGGGTGCTTCAGCAAGCCGTGCATCTGCTTAACCGTGAGCTTCATGGTGAAGAACTTGTAGAGGAGGCAGAAGTCGCTGGAGGGGCCACAGCAGTTGCCCGGTCATCCATTGCTCGACGTGGTCAACCTGGTTGTAGATCACGTTGATGACCTCGTGGTACGTCTTAAGCCTGTACAGCTCCTTGAAGTAGTCCGAGGAGAGGATGTTCACTGACAGGACCTTCTCCAGGAGCACTTCGGGACTTCAATGGGCCTCCCAGATGACTGTATCTCCATCACCCTCTCGGAAATTAACAATCAATCCATCAATCCGTGGAGGAGTCTCCTAAACCTAATTTTAATCTAGAGTATAATCTATGGACTAATTTACTATTGAACATCTTACATCTCCAAGAATCAGTATCTCACGGTTCTTAGAAAAGATAAAATTGTCTAATCGGAACAGGATTTCTTAGGAACAAGGGAGAGAAAAGTGTTCTTCCTTTTTAGAATCAACATCCAAACTTTCACCGTGGAATAGGAAGCTTACCACTTTTTTTTCTCGCCAGGATGCGAAGCGGCGGCCGGGCGCACGGAGGGACACGGACGGGGCTGCCACTTCCATCGGGCCTGGTGACTGGTGACAACGGTGCTTGAGAAAGAGGAGCTAGCGTTTGAGGTGGTCTGGTCCGATGGGGGCCGCGGACTTCAAGCGACAGCGATCTTGGCGGCGTCGAATCGGACGATGCAGCGCGACCGTGAGAGCGAGGCGACGGGGTTGCAAGCCTTGCAGGAGGTTTGGCAGAGATTCGCGTCGTGTGAGGGGATGGGGAGGAGACTGGGGCGGAGGAGAGGTGCGCCTCTGCTGCCGTCGGATGTAAGTCATTGGATAATTTTGGATCGTTTGATGTGTCACATGATGGATGATGAATGAGTAAAACCATTCGTTGAACTATAGGATAGAGGTAGATAGACTACTACAACTATTAAAAGCACCAAATTTGAATTTAGACCAATAACTACTTTATTTAAACCCAATGATTATTCATATCAATTAACAGGCAATTAAGCTACACGATTTGTATAGGTGCTTCAAGATCTTTGCATTATACATTATAGGGTAACTTCTAAGGGCATGTACAACCAACCAACAAAGCTCGAGTCCAAGCTATAAGGAGATTCCCTGTGAAAACAATGAAAATAATGTAATAATCTTAAATCATAAGGAAATTGAAGTGCTAATCTCAAATAGAATAAAGAATGAAATCCATATAAAACAAGTTGTTTGAGAATCCATCGTGTGTTGCACTGTTGTTTTAACGCAACACAAACATATTGAACAGATGTTGCTGCAAACACTTGTTTTGTTTTCAGAAGCAAATCAAACCCAATGGTCTGTTGCAATGCTGCTCTACTCTTGTTAGATGTTTTTGTTTTCGATCAAGTTCATGTCTTCTGTAAACATTCTTGCATCCTTTGCTACGTGTGTAATTCCAGATCAATGCAACAGTCATGTGTTAACTTCCATTTTTGGCGGAGAGTCATGTGTTTGCTACCCCTTCCCATATGTTGTACTCATGCACAAGCTAAGGACGCGTTTGATCTGTTGTGGACAAAAGAGTGTCTTACATACACATTTTTTTTTGAGAATTACACAGTACAATACAGACACTCACAGCGCACGCGCACTCACCCCTATGAACGCACGCACGCAAACCCTACCCCTATGAGTATTTTTGTAGACTGGGCCGGCAAATCCTCGAGAATGACAAAGTCACCACAGGCGTCTCGCTGTCGACGGGCACGTCGCCTACCACTGAAAGCACAACGCCGTTAAATCCTGGAAAATTCGCTCCCATAGGGAGTCGAACCCAGGACCTCAGGTGCTATTGAGGCACTTGTAACCCCTAGGCTACATGCCCTTTCGCTTAGATACACATATTTTGAAACTGTTGGACTCATGCATTTGCTCATCTATAGAATGGGGATGGACCAAATTTGAATGACCAAAAATAATTTCTAAGGACGGAAGATACTCATCAATTGTGACTGTAAAATTAGCAAAAGCAACTCATTCTAATGATACGAAATTCTCATTCATAATGCATGTTTTTTTATTGAGAAAATTCATAGTGCGTGTCACAAATGGTTGCAGAATCTTATATATACCACAATCAGGCAGGGATGTGAAGCATAAAAAAACAAACTATGCTACCAATGTATACATTTATCAATTATAGGTCGTATGTTTTCCGGCTGTTAATTACATGAGATAATGGAGTCCACCAAATTCAATCGTAGTGTTTACATCATGGAAAGGTAGTCATTGTCGAGCACGTTCTGGCTACTCTAGGGATAGGCGGCATGGGGCTTCTGCTTGTCCTTGTTGGGCCTGATAGTGTCGCCGTTCTGGCTGACAATGAGTTCAGTGCGATTAACATGGGCGTCGATGACAGCGAACCAGACAATGAGTTCAGTGCGATTAACATGGGCGTCGATGACAGCGGTGGTTCGGACATCTTCGGCTTTGTACCTGCTTGGCTTGATGGCATCATCGTTCTTATCGATGAGATAGCGTCGGCAGCGGCCGCGTAAGGGGCAGCATGCTTACACTTTGATGATGACAGCTATTGGTCCGCATTCGAATTGCATTCAGAAGCTGCATGAGGCGGCAGCATGACTTTTGGTTATGACGACAGTTAGTAGTCCGCATCGAATTGCATTCATGAGCTGCATGAGGCGGCGGCATGACATTTGGTTTCAGGAAGGTGTCAAATAGATTTTTCTCTTATGATCATGGTCATTGTACTCAGTTGTGCCAGATAAATCTATATTCTATTATATAATGTCTTAATCTTTTGAAAATTTGATGCCGCTACTACATCTTACTATGTTCTGTAAAAAAAATTCTGAGAAAAAAGCGAAACATCACCCCTTGATTTCACTTAGTACAGTAGATTCAGTATTTTACACCACTAGATCTATTTTCTTTATCTTTACATATTATAAAAATTCAAGATGTTTTTGCCTGATTTTCGTACATCGTTCCGTGTCGCCACCTGCGCGTGACGATGGGCCTCATCGGACTTTACTTGGGCTTGGAGTTACGTACATGGATTAGATTAGGTTTATTTACAGGGACGGAATACGGGTGCAAATTGTTACAGTTGTAGTATGATACAGATTATCGTATGGAGCAATAACATGTTTCATATATTTCAGCAGTGGGTTGTGGGAGAGGCTGCCGGCAGCAAGGTTAATTTTGACCGCCTTGGTAGCGAGAGAGGGTTGCAGCTGCCGACAAGGATTTGATAGCCGATGGGCTGAAAGGAGAGCTCAGTCCGGTGGAGGAGGTGGGTGTCGATGCTGTGCTGGGGACACCGCCCGACGCGGGGCTGTGGAGGAGCAGCTCACGGGCGGGAGATGGGGGGGCTTAGCCTGGCAGTAGAATTAACGAAGATGGAGAGAAGAAAGAGTCGATCGCGAGGAGGAAGACAACAGGGAAGTCGTCCGATCGACATCCGACGGCTGAGATTGCCAACCGATAATAATCTATCTACTACTACTTAAAAAATAAGAGGTGCTTCCATCGTCCGTCAAAAAAACCGGGTGAAAAAAAACCGGGCAGAAAAAACCAAGTTTGTCCGATAAAAAAACCGGACGAAAAAAAAGTCCGATCCAAAAAAAAGTGAAAAAAAAACCGGGCGAAAAAAACACCCGTCCCTGGCAAAAAAACACCCGATCCCTTAAAAAGGGAAAAAAAAGTCCGAGAGAAAAACCGTTTAATGAATAAAAAAAGCGAAAAAAAAAGAGTCCGATTCCCTGGAGAAAAAAAATCTGATTTCCCTGGAAGAGATCCGATCTGTATACTACTACTTAAAAAATAAGAGGTGCTTCCATCGTCCGTCAAAAAAACCGGATGAAAAAAAACCGGGTAGAAAAAACCAAGTTTATAAAAGAAAAGGAAAAAGCTGAAAAGAATCTGACTCCATCGACGCGGTAAAAAAAGGCGAAAAAAAACTTTCCGATAAAGAAAAAGGAATTATATGTGACGCGGTAAAAAAAAATAAAAAAACCAGGCGAAAAAAAAGATAAAAGTCCGATAAAAAAACGGGGCGAAAAAAAAACAAATCTGTCCTATCCAAAAAAAGCCAAAAAGGGGAAAAATCAAAACGAATCCGACTCCGTCGACGTGGTGAAAACAGGGCGAAAAAATTCCAAAGTAAAGGGAGAAAAAAAATCAAAACGACCGTCGACGCGGTAAAAAAAGGGCGAAAAAAATCCAAAGTAAAAGGAATTATATGTCACGCGGTAAAAAAAATCGATCGGGCGAAATAAACCGGGCAAAAAAAAATCTGTCCGATCCAAAAAAAGGGGAAAAAATCAAAACGATTCCGACTCCGTTGACGCGATAAAAAAGGGCGAAAAAATTGTCTGTTTCTAAAGAAAAAGGAATTATACGTGATGCGGTAAAAAAAATCGAATCCTATTATATCTAGAAAGGTTTGACACTATGTGAAAGTGGTGAAAAAAACCCTTCGTAAAAGAAATGCACGAGAAAAAAAATTAAAAGGACGGAAAAAAGCGCGGAGGAAAAAAGTCAAATTTATATTCGTCGTTTTTTAGTCCATTTATATATCTTCTTTATCTCTAATCTAATCTAATCTAACTATAAAAAAGAGAAGTTTCTACAGTATATTAAAAAAGGAAAAAATGCGCGAGAAAATAAAAACGGTTTAAAAAAACACGTGAGGGAAAAATGTCAGAAAAAAGCACAAAAGAAAACGCGCTAGAAAATAAAGTTTCGTAGTTCTAATTTTCTGATTGTTATCGACATGGTTATGCATGAAAAACGTATATTATCATTACGTTTTTTCACCCGTTGCAACGCACGGGCATATTTGCTAGTTGAAAATAAAAATAGAAAAGATCCTTCGTGGCGTGACGGCCGGGTTCGCTGCATCGGGCACATTCGGCGCCGCAGCAGCCCGCGTGCGGCATGCAGGAATGGATGTAACAACACCTATACTCGCCGTCAGGGAAGCACGCCCCTGCGGCCTTGCGGTGGCCGGTGCCAAGCCGCCTACAAGCTGTTTCACACCGGCCCGCGACTCAGACGCCAAGACGAACAACCCCATGGTGTGTCCGGTTCACGCTAAAATTGAAAGTTTGGCTGAAATTGGAACGATGTGACGGAAAATTTAGAAGAAAAATTGAAAGTTTGTGTGTGTAAAAAAGTTTTGATGTGATGGAAAAGTTGGAAGTTTAAAAAAAAAATTTGCAACTAAACACGGCCTCAGTAACTGAACGAATTAACTAGAGTAGTTCAATAACCTTACCTTGCTGATGCGATCGTACATGCCTTTTGTATTGTCAGGAAGCGTGGATCTCCGACTTCTGAGAGAAGAGGAGCGGCGTGCGGGCATGGTTGGCTCGATGATGCCAGAAGTTTTTTTTTTTTTTGGGGGTGGCTATGTTTCCTTTTTGTTTTTTTCCGTATCATTTTCAAGGGGCATGGAGTTTCTTTATCACGGATGAGGTATTGAGATACGAGTGGGTGCGTAGCTGACAATACAGACGATATCCAGTGGCATGGGCACCCACATGGAAGATGATTGGGTGGGTTGAACTTAACTTCAGTCTTGTGTATTTGTGACCGTTTGGAGCTAGCCTCGCGTTGGTACTCATGTTTATTTTATTAATTAATTAGAATTACATGTTTGAGATGGTTATTTTAGTTAATATAAAGGGAGGGCCCACTTTACATCGTGGGAAATCAATTTTAGACTATCTCTTGAAAATATTAGTTTTCTCACTTTCTATATTCAGTTTAGGAGATCTGAAAAAATAGTTTTGGGAATTGATTATTATACCACTAAAATCGCCAGAAAACTGCTGTGCTGTTTATATTCCATTTCATGATTGGAATAAAACGTTTGATATGAACAGAAATGATAGCCATCATGATCGGAAATTTCCGTACCTTTTACTAAATTGTATCTTATTCACTAATAATATTGTGTTAGTAATGTATAGTAGTTAATTTAATTTTTTATCCATTCACCGTTGTCGCAACAATTCTCTCATTTACAACCCGTTGCAATAAACGGGCATTTTGCTAGTAACTGAAAAAACCGAAACCCCATCTCCCCAAAATCCACTCCAACTGCCCTCCCTCATGGGTCTCCTCTCCTCCTCACGCACCCTCCCTCTCGTATCCTATCTTTTTGTCCTTCCATCCATCTTATATAGTTCATCCTTATTTAGGTAGTGCTTAAATGATTAATCTATGATCCAAATTATCTTTCTCCTTTTTTTCTCTAATTAAGTTATATCACATCAATTGCTTTTAGCCTTTATATGATTAATCTATAGGGAAAATATTCCTCCTTGATTGCATCTTTCTTGTCTTGTGCAAAACGGCGGAGTCATTGTTTGATGGGTTTAGCGTCTTCTTTAACATTTAAGGAGTGCTCAATCAACTCTATAGGAATACCAGGCATATCAGATGGTTTCCACTCAAAAATATCTTTATTAGCTTGAAGAAAGGTGATGAGCGCGCTTTCCTATTTACAATCTAACTCAGCGCCTATTACAGCAGTTTTGGAAGGATCAGATGGATCGAGAGTGATTTTCTTGGTCTTGGTGTTGATTTCTCCGGTCTTTGATATCTTGGGCGCAGGCACTTCTCCTTCGGTTGCGGTTGATGCAGCCAGTCGGATCTCATCCCGAGCGAGTGTAATCTCACGCGTCTGGGCCATCTCACAGCTTTCCTTGTCGCAGGTGACAGCTTGCTTGATGTCGCTCCGCAAAGATATGACTCCTCGAGGTCCTGGCATCTTCATCATCACGTAGGTATAGTGTGGGACTGCCATGAATTTGGCTAACGTCGGGCGTCCGAGTATGGCGTGGTACGCCGTCTCAAAATTAGCAACTTTGAAGCAAATATTCTATGTGCAAAAGTTCTCCTGAGTGCCGAAGGTGACGGGCAGAGTGATCTGACCGAGTGGAGTAGAAGACAACCCTGGGATGACTCCATGAAAGGGTGCACTACTCGGCTTCAGCTCCGTGCGAGGGATCTGCATATCGTCCAGTTTTGGCAAAAAGAATATTGAGTGCACTACCACCATCAATGAGGGATTGTCGGAGCTTGACGTTGCGAATCACTGGGTCTAGTACTAGGGGATACCGCCACGGGTGGACCACTCGGTCAAGATGATCCGAGCGGTCAAACTTGATTGTTGTCTCTGACCACTGAAGGTATTGAGGCGTGTCGGGCTGGACGGCGTTGATCTCCTGGTCAGTTAGCTTTTGCTTCCGCTTTGATTCGTAGGCTTGGGGTCCTCCGAAAATATGGTTGAGTTCCTTGCGAGAGTCTAGAAAGCCAGTCGGTCCGTCATCTTCATTATCCTTCTTTTTTGAAGTGCTTTGCTCCCCGTCAGCCGGCTTCCATGCTTTCTTGGCGTATTGCTCTGTGAACTGCTGGTAGATGATGCAATCTTTGACCGCATGGTTTGAATTCGGGTGATGCGAGCACTGAGCATTCATGATCTTGTCGAAAGTATTGATGCACGGTCGCTGTCGAGAAGAAGGTGCTGTAGTGGCCACAAGGTCCTCGGGCTTACGCTTGCGATCCTTATGGTTGTACTTCCACTCCCCTCTGCTGCTGGCGCATCTTTCTTGGGCTTCCAATTGCTACCCGACTGCTTGGACACGATGACGGCATCATCGGCTTTGGCATACTCATTGGCTTTTTGAAACATCTGCTTGACCGTCCTGGGATGCTTGCGTCTGAATTTGCCGACTAAGAGTTCATGACGAACGCCCATAGTGAAAGCTGCTATGATGATGTTGTCGGTAATGTCAGAGATCTTATTGCGTTGTTCAGAAAAACATCGGATATAATCCCAAAGGGATTCACCGGGCTTCTGGATCACATTGTAGAGGTCGAATTGGGTGCCGGGACGGTCGAAGGTGCCTTGGAAATTGGTGATGAAGTGCTTGTGAAGCTCTGCCGAAGATCTAATTGTACCATGGGGTAACATGTGAAGCTAGGATTGAGCAGAATCTGCTAGAGCTACCGGCAAGTAATTTGCCATAGCCGTGCTATCTCCTCCTACTGCGCAAATTGCGAGACCATATACGGTGAGCCAAGACTCAGGTTTTGTTTTGCCGTCATACTTCTCTATCCTAGTCGGCTTGAAGCCGGCCGGCCAATCTACTCGACGCAGGTCGCTTGTGAAAGCTGCAACTCTAGCTTCATCATCGTCGTAGCGGTCTATTGAACGGCGTGGAAGGTAGCCTCTTTCTGCGTGGCGCCGATTGAGTGTCTCGTGAAGATCGACGGGCTACCTACGACGTGGAGAGCTAGGCTGTTCGGCACGGCGCTCCCTGTGCCTGTCAGCAGACGAATGAACAGATCGTTCATCATGGTCCCTGCTCCTGCGATTGGATCCTGACGCGGCGACGCTAAGGCTTGGTTGATGATAATCTTGAGATCGGAGAGGCGGAACCCGGCTACCAGTCGGCGTGCGGACGCTTGCAGAGTTAACTGGGACCTAGGCGACGATCATGGTCTTCATCTGGTTGATGATGTTGTGGACATGGTTGGGCGCGTCTTTATGAAGCAAAGTATCCAGAAGAGTGATTGTCGCTAACGCGTTCTGCTGTGGGGTGCGAAAGACCACTGTGCCTTCAACGTCTTGTTGCTCGATGAGTTCGCGTGCTTGTCGCCCAGCCTCCAGGGTGTGTTGTCGCCGGTCCTCAGCCTCCTTTGCGGCCCGCTCGCATTCCTGCTGCTGACGCTGCAACCGGTATCGCTCTTGTGCTTGTCGTTCCTCTTCCAGTCGGTGACGCTCAGCTTCCTGTCGCATGCGTTGTTCTTCCGCTTCACGGGCTTGGCGCTGTTCCGCTGTCTCATTGTCGGCCATGAAAACGCCGAAGAAGAGAGGCGTGTAATTGTCTTCATAGCTTTTGTCGAAATCGTCGAGGTTGCTAAAGTCGTAGTTGTAACCGAAGTCATCATAGTCGAGGATCTCCGTTGGTCAAGAGTCGACACTAGGAGAGATGAGGTAGCCATCCAGCTCTTCGGTTGAAACCATCCGAGAGGCTGAAGTATGATGCCGACTCCCTAAAGCTAGATTGGATCGGGGCCAAAGCCGGATCTCCTCTAGACCTACGGGAAGAGGACGCCCTTGTGGTGAAGACTGCAGCCAGATCATCAGGGAGCTTCATCAGAATCGGAGGATACGCCGCATCATCTTGATCAGGTCGCGTTGGAGTAGATGGGATCTCATCTGTGTGGTTTGAAGCCAACTCAGATGGGATGATCTTGGAGTAGATCTCAGGCCGAGTTTGGGAGACCGAATGGTACAGAGACCGCATCTCTTTCCGACTTGTTTGAATCCGAGTCGAAGAGAGAGATCTTGCCGAAGTTGTCGGTGACGAAGTCAAGGCTGCCGAACCGAAACATCTGCCCGGAAGGGAAGACGAAGTCGTCGATGCCGGAAATGAATCCCATCGCACTAATCGGCGAGAAGCTTGACGCAGCCCCTACCTGGCGCGCCAACTGTCGAAACAAGATTTCGGCAATACAAAAAGGGGGTGGCTATCAAGCAGGAAAAGTGGATGGGTTTGGAGACAAGAGATTTATACAGGTTCAGGCCCTCTCAACGAGAAGTAATACCCTACTCCTGTCCGAGGATTGATCCGCCGAGTGTATTATCGATCGTATGATCTGGGAGAAAAGTTATGCCCCAAGAGGCACCCGAACCCCTCCTTATATAGTGGGAGGAGCCCGTATTACAACATATAGCCCATATTCTTAACGGAATAGGCAAGTAAAGATAAAGTACAATCGTAACCGACTAGTATCCTAGGTATTTCCTTAATACATAAGTTAGGAATTTAACCTGAGTCCCCTAAAGATATTCTATCTATATATGGTACCCCCATACCTAGTCGGATATATATGCCGTGTGGGTATGGGGTATCCATAATCTCCACACTCGAGCTTATGGATATCGTGGTAGCTTTCATCCGAAAGTATTTTGGGGTATCCAATTAACGAGGGATGGAAATGCACTTTCCCCTAATCGATTGTTTGGTTTTGAGTTTTCAAAAATAGTGGGCATACTTAGCATCTAACTACCTAAAGTGCTCTAACAAAATGAATTAGAAAGGTGAAGGTGAAGCTTGGTTTTGAGTTGTGAATTAGAGGGCTTCACAACTCCACCCCTGATTCAAATCTAAATTTAGGAGTTAGAGCTCTACCAAATGGATCTAAGGTAAGAGATAGATTCATGAAGAAATTAACTTAGGAGTTAGAGCTCTACCAAATGGATCTAAGGTAAGAGATAGATTCATGAAGAAATGGTCCTTTGGTCTGGTAACTCCGGAACTCACTAATTTCTAGGCCTTAACACTTCACTTACTAATTGCTTTTAGTACAACATCACCACCTCCTAAAGGGATGAAAACTAACTGCCTTCAAGTCGGTGACAAAACTAGTCCAACCGAGCTGATTACAATGGATGTGCAGAGTTGTCATCACGTGCCACCCCGTTGATCTAGCTTTCCTTGTTAGTAAAATGAACCTTCTTGTAGATGACGCATACTCTTGCCTAAACTCCAGCTCGGCAACATTCTTATAGAGAGCATCAACAGCAGCAGGATGATTGATAATCGTATCTATTCATTCGCCAAACTATCCTCCCTAAGAGACAACATTGAGATGCCTCATCATCTGCAAATAACTTCAGATCACGAGCGCACATGTGGCCTAGCTCATACTACTGCAGCAAAGAAGAGGCTTCACATAAAAAAGAGAGTCATTGATTAATTCTTCCAAGGATGGAGGACCTGAGTGGCCAAGCAGGAATTCTACGTCGTTTTCCAACGGCGTCTTGCTAGCTCCACGACGGTGTTCTCCCTGTGCCTTAAGGCTTAAACTGATCAGCATCGCCTTCAACGTCGTGCGCCCGGCGTGCCCGCCATCGTCGAGCATCACCTGCACTGTCCGTCCTCCAGCCGCGCCGCAGCCAACAACGATAGATTTTTTTTAATCAGACTATTATAATAATGTGAGATCATGTTGTAAAGATTTGATTACAATGAATATAATGGTATAATCAGATTATAAATGGAATTGATGATTTAGAAAAAAATCATTTGGAAGATTCATAATATGCACGTCATCAGCAAGTGATCGATCGAGCTACTAGCCTTTACAGTTTCCATCGCCTACATTCCCACATCCTCTCTCATGTCTCTGCTGGTGAGTAGGATTGGGCCTAATCAGATTTCACGTCGATGGGCGTCCGATCGTTCGTGCGCTCGACATGATGCATTGTCGAACCTGCATTGTCCTCCAGTTACCGCCATATAACTCCTAAAGTATTTCATGGCAGTGGCGGTCTGGGGAGAAATGCTCGAGGGA
Source organism: Oryza sativa Japonica Group (assembly GCF_034140825.1). Taxonomy (NCBI): domain Eukaryota; kingdom Viridiplantae; phylum Streptophyta; class Magnoliopsida; order Poales; family Poaceae; genus Oryza; species Oryza sativa. Next base: position 12,450,466 of record NC_089044.1, read on the forward strand.
ATTTTGAGCTTCGCATGCCAGGTCATGAACTCCAATATCTTACAGAACCTCAGTGTGGAGGCATCCTAGTCCGACATTATCAGATGGCGTGGGGCTTATTCAAGGGCATGCCCACCATGATTCAAGGGTATTCAGACGTATATCAAGAATTATATAAATAAAAAAATAAGCATATATACTATGTATTACACGTATCTATATATTTTTAACTCTACTATTATAAAAATTAAAGATGTTTTTGTCAAGATTTTGATACGTCATCCATGTTTGAGTAGGTTTTTTAATTATATCTGTCGTGGCTCATGTGGGAACCAACAAGCTTTTAAACTTAGTCCGACTCCAATTTTGGTCCATATGTCCATCGTCCGTATGTATCCCGCTCACGCTCCTGTCCGTCTTGCCGATTTTTCTTTCTTTCATGTGCGTTAAGGATTCAGCTTTGTGGAGATTATGGGTACCCCATACCCACACGGCATGGTTATCCGAGTAGTGTAGGGGGTAACTTATATTTATGAAATATGTAACAGATCATGACTTGGGTATTACGTTTCCTTGTATATTATGGAACGGACTAAAGTTCTGGTTTGATAAGATTGTAAAGTAGATTTAGGAAACCGACACCGTGTTGGTTAAGGTTTCTATCTTGTAATCCTGCCCCCCATCCTATATAAGGTAGCAGGAGGCCCTCTAAGGGGCATGAGGATATAAGATCGTCAGATCTATACTATACTCGGCGGATTCAAATCCCCAAACAGGAGTATGGTGTTACCTCTCATTGAGAGGGCCTGAACCTGTCTAAATCCCATGTCTCCGCATCCATCCACTTTTAGGTCTCGTGCGCTACCCCCTTTTATTATTGCCGAATTCATGTTTCGATAGTTGGCGCGCCAGGTAGGGGTTGCGTCGAGTTTTTCGTCGAGAAGTGCAATGGAATCAATTTGTCTGGAGATGTGATGAGATCGATCTCAATGAGTTCGACGGTTTCAATTTTCCACTCGGGTTTGCCGTTCCAATCAAACTTTTATCAGATTAGTTTTTCATTACTATTTGATCTCTTGATACTTTCTGGTTCTTTATATGCAACTATGAGATCAAGGCTAAGCGGTCGGTGACCTCGCCCATCCGGCCGCTGATCCGAACACCGTCACGTGGTCCAGCAGTTGTCCCTGCACGCGGAGCAGTGCTGAACATCAAGCTGTCATCGGCTACAGGGGGTTATACACGCTGCATGGCGCGTCGTCGGCTGTCACTCATGATTCAGCCTCATTGCTCGATCCGAGTTTTTCGTTTCCTATCCATATATATTATATTTATTTCTAATTGCAGATTGATCTGTTCTAGCACTACTTTTTTTTTACAGTACCGTCGATGCCAAGTGATAGCTTATTTTTGGGCAGTACTCGTGCGTACTCCACCTCGGCTATGGAGGCTCAACGGCCACGTCATCAAGTTGTTACAAGTTGTACATGTATATATGCACAAATATATATATATGCTTGGGCTAGCATACGAACACATGGATCTGCATCTGGAGTACATGTACTCCCTAATGGCGGTTGTTTATCTAATCGCCTTCGTCGTTATCGACTGGTGTTCTCGCCTTCATGGTTGGTTGGTCACACCACCATTGATGGGCGTCTACGTCTTCACCGATCGGCCGCCTCGTCTGCTGCCGACTGGTGTCTCCGGCTACATGGCTGGTCTATTATACCACTGTTGTTGGGCGTCTACTACTTCACCGCCGGCCTGCCTCCGTCGCCACCGACTGGTGTCCTTGCCTATACGGTTGGTTGGTCACACCACCGTTCATGGGCGTCAACGTCTTCACCGACTAGCTTGCCTTTGCCGCCGTCGACTGGTGTCTCCGCCTACACAGCTGGCCTATTATGCCGCCGTTGTTGGGCGTCTACGACTTCACCGCTAGCCTACCTCCGTTGCCGCCGACCGGTGTCCTCGCCTATACGGTTGGTTGGTCACACCACCGTTCATGGGCGTCTACATCTTCACCGACTGGCCTGCCTTCGTCACCGCCGACTGGTGCTTTCGCCTATACGGCATCTACACCTTTACTGTCGGCCGCCGTCATCAGCGCCGATTGGTTTCTTCGCCTCCATGGTTGGTGTACTCCGCCGCCGTTGCTGATGGCGACCATGTCTTCACTACCGGCTGCAGTCATCGCCGCCGACTGGTGTTTTCATCACCATTGATAGACTATTTTGTTTCCCCATCGGTCACCTCTATCGCCACCGAGGGAAATAAAAAAAAAGCTAAGTCATCAATAATTTTCTTTATATGATATTTTCCTTTTCCTCTGCCTCACTACATCAACTGGTTCGCCATTGACTAGTGAGTCGGGGGCTACAGATGTTATATCATATTTTTTTCAACACTTTTCATAATATTTATCTTGATTGCTCGCGACATAATCTGAGTACAAAAGTGCCTATCGAATTATGGAGTTTCATCTTCCTTTGCTTTCCGTTTGGTTTGCCAATGGATAGTTGCTTTTGGGCTGATTCCTAGCACCCGGGGGCTCGTTGGATGGACTGAATAACACAAGGTGCTAAGTATTACTCGGAATAAATCAAAAGCATAGAGATAAGATAATTTATTTTCTGCTCTTAACAATTGCAAGAGTACCTGAGTAGTAAACTTCGATCCGTGAAACTTTGTTCCATTAATGACGAACTCATGTCACTCGTATGCATATTTGGGAGATGCTTGGGGGCTATGACTAGTCGGACAGAGTGTTTAAACGTACGGAGTCATCTGCTCGGGGAAATCGAAATTGACAAGAGGAGAAATACATATTTATAAACATTTTAAAATACTTGAAATTTCCTCGAGTATTATATTTACATCAGATACTACTCATCCCATATGTTTGTTCTGTAGGATTCAGATCCAGATATGCATAAAAGAGATTCATGGCTTTAAACTTATCTCTTACGCTCCAGGAATGGATCAGTCAGAACATCATCAACCGGCTTGCCTTCGCCGCCGCCGACTGGTGTTTTCGCCTATACGGTTGGTTGGTCACACCACCATTGTTGGGCGTCTACGTCTTCGCCACCGGTTTGCCTTCGCCGCCGCCGACTAGTGTCTCTGCCTGCACGGCTGGCCTATTATGCCGCCGTTGTTGGGTGGCTACGTCTTCACCGACTGGTTGCCTCGCTGCCGCCGACTGGTATCTTCGCCTATACGGTTGGCCTATTATGCCGTCATTGTTGGGTGTCTACGTCTTCACCGATCGGCTTGCCTTCACCGCCGCCGACTGGTGTCTCCGCCTGCACGGCTGGCCTATTATGCCACCGTTGTTGGGTGTCTATGTCTTCACCGATCGGCTTGCCTTCGCCGCCGCTGACTGGTATCTCCGCCTGCACGGCTGGCCTATTATGCCACCATTGTTGGGTGTCTACGTCTTCACCGACAGGCTTGCCTTCGTCGCCGCCGACTGGTGTCTCCGCCTGCACGGCTGGCCTATTATGCCGCCGTTGTTGGGCGTCTACGTCTTCACCACTGGCTCGCCTTCGCCGCCATCGACTAGTGTCTCCGCCTGCATGGCTGGTTTATTATGCCGCCGTTGTAGGACGTCTACATCTTCACCGGCCGGCCGCCTCGTATGACGCCAACTGGTGCTATCGTCTTCACGGCTGGCCACGTCGCCGCCACTGTAAATAGGCGTCATCACCTTCAACACAAGCTGTCTACGTCTGCTGCCGACTGGTTTCTTCACTTCCATGGCTGCATGATTCTGCCAGTGTTGATTGGCCTTATCGTCTTCACCACCGGTCATCTCGTCTGCTGTTGACTAGTGCCCTCGCCTCTACGGCTGGTTTATACTGCTACCACTACTGATGGACGTCATCGTTTTCATTGCTGGCCGCCTTGTCTGACGCCGACTGGCATGTTCACCTCCACGGCTGCACGTCTTCGTCATCATTGACTGACGTCATCATCATCGCCGGTTTGCCTTCGGCACCACCCATGGTGTCTTCATTTTCATGGCTGGCCTATTTTGCCGCTGTTAAAGAACATTTTCGTTTTCATCATCATTCTACTTCTTCCGTCGCCGACTGGTTATGCCGCCGCCAACTGGTGTTTTTATCTTCACAACTACTTGTCTTCGCCACCGGTTTGCTTCTGTTGCCGCTGACTCGTGCTAACGTCATTACGGCTATGCAACTTTGTCACCATGGTGGAGCTATTTCATCTTCATTGTCTTCGGCACCGGCAAATTCTATTGCCTCTACTTTTGGTGTTCCAGTATTCAAGATTTCTACTCGGGCATCTTTAATATGTATCTTCACTCAAGTAATGAGTACTCGACGACAAGAGGTTACAGTTTTTGACTCTATGTTCAGTTGTTTTCTAACTAACCAAAGAGTTAGCGGCTACGCAAATACAAGGCTCAAAAATTCGATCAACCAGGAGATTAATCAGCGATCGAATCGATCTACAACCAGGCTTGTTCTCGTCATTTTTACTCTATCAGTGAGATCAAATGCATCGCCGCCATGCTGCCATGTTTGTTGGTCCATCGGTTTCGTCACCAAGGCAAGATTTAAAGCAATCAGCAAGTAGTTGCCGTCGAAATGATGCAAATATCACCGTCGGCCGAGCCTGTATATCACCAAGGCAATTCTATTTGGATACTTATGGCAAGACAAGAAGTCCAGGATTCAAATTAAATATACCTGGTCAAACTTGTGGTCAAGGAAATTAATCCATACACAAATCAGATATTACATACACAAATCGGTTTCCAAACTAATCCATGCATGTGCTAGTGTGCTACCAAGACCCCGTGTCAGACTCGGCTGAACGTGCTCCAGAATCTGGCCATGTGCATCTCCTGTTTGATCACTTTGGCTTGTGCCACGTACATAGAAAATCAGCAATTAACACTTATAATCAGAAGGTTGACCAGGACTGTGCATGTAAAATTGACAATATACGGTCATCAAGGTCACCGATCATCACCAGCATCTGTCATCGTCATCAGCTGGTTTCTACGCCTCCACAATCGGTGGATCCCGCCGCCGTCATTGATGGCGACATCGTCTTCATCTTCACCACCGGCCGCCTCGTTTGCCGCTGATATCTTCATCTTCACCACCGGCCGCCTCGTCTGCCGCTGTTGCCGACTAGTGTTCTCGCTTATACGGTTGGTGAACTCCGCCGCCGTTGATGGACATTTTTATCATCACCGCTGGTCTACCTGCGTCGCTGCCGACCGGTGTCTCTGCCTTCACGGTTTCAACTCTGGGAGTCATTATCTTCGTCTTCGCTTTAGAGCTTGTGTTCTACTTCAGCAACTCTAATTATTTCACCGGCAATTTTAGCTTCTCCAAGTTTCTCAAGTATCAAGTCCAAGATTAAATCTACATGACCTGTCAGGGAGTTTGGAGTTATCAACCAATTAGCTCAGTTTCGATGTGTTGGACAACAGTTTCTACTTTCCTTCAGCACCTCTACTTCATTGGCCCTGACATCTCCACCGTTGCTAAGGGATGACTACGTCCTTGCCGTCGGTTGCTTTTGTCATCACCGACTTTCATCGCTGACTTGTTATTTCGTCTTCACGGTTGGCCTACTACGCAACTGCTGAGAGAGGACCTCATCGTAATCATGGTTCTACTTTCTATGCTTGAAGACTGGATCAATCATTATTCCCCGTAAAAGCTATCAACCGAATAGTTGCGCCAGTCGGGATTCGATTTTATATCTATTTTGGAGTATCCCATAAGGGATAATCACTCAGATCAGAAGCTATTCATATGAGCTACACTTGGTCTATATCACCCGGAAGATTTATTACTCGGGAGCATGTTACATGCGTCATCCTTTAAAGGGTGCCGAAGGCATATTTTTTGGCCTAGGCCTAATATGTCTGCAGCCCATATTTTCAGGTGTGGCCTGTCACATTCTTTTAGGGACTTAGGCACTTTTTGCTTAGGCCAAAGTGCGCGTGATCAAGTGCCCAATACCTTAAAATCCTTTTATTCCGCAGTTACTCAACTTTTTAGGAGTTGGTACAATGCATTTTAAAAGGTGCCTAATAGTGATGTTTTTCATAGCTGCCCCGCTGACTTTTTTATATAGTCAAGGCGTTGTTTGGGTTTATAAAGCAATTGATTGGATACAATATCGTTGATTTTTGCTACGTAAGTGTGTGTTTTTGTTGACCAATATTATGGCTTAGGCTGATTATATACTGTGGTCATTTTCCAGGTGGTTGGTAAATCCTTTATGAGTTTATTTACTCGGATTTTATACCACATATGCCATATATTTCTAGGTGTGGTGAAACCATGTGTCTTTTAGGGACTTAAGCACATCTGTTAAAGCAGTGTGCGCACGATGTGTGCCCAATACTTTGGAAATTTCTTTACTCACAGCATATAAGCTTCTTTATAGCTATTTTGCTATGTGAATTTCAATGATGTAGTCAACTTTACAAAGCAAACGGTATATCACTTGGATCATATTATTCAGGGATTCACACCACATATGCTATATATTAATATTAAGTCACTCGGTTGACTACAATTATTAAAACCACTCATTTGGTTAGATTATTTACTCCTTGACTATATGTTTAGTTTGTTCAACTATCCACATAGTCGGGGGCTACACCTAATAGGTGCATCTAGTCGATGCACCTAAGACTACATTCAATTATTTTTCAGCCCTCCACAGTCTTCAGATTTGGTAAAAGTACTCGAGAGATCATGGCAAAGATGATTGAAGCACTTGGCTTTGGAGTAATCTAGTTCGAGAGAAGATTATCTTTTTGACTGTGAAGGTCTCAGGGGCTACTGTGGAGATTATGGGCACCCCATACCCATACGGCATGGTTATCCGACTGGTGTAGGGGGTAACTTATATTTATGAAATATGTAGCAGATCATGACTTGGGTATTACGTTTCCTTGTATATTATGAAACGGACTAAAGTTCTGGTTTGATAAAATTGTAAAGTAGATTTAGGAAACCGACACCGTATTGGTTAAGGTTTCTATCTTATAATCCTACCCCCCATCCTATATAAGGTGGGCAGGAGGCCCTCTAGGGGGCATGAGGACATAAGATCGTCATATCTATACTACACCCGGCGGATTCAAATCCCCAAACAGGAGTAAGGGTGTTATCTCTCATTGAGAGGGCCTGAATCTGTCTAAATCCCTTGTCTCCGCATCCATCAACTTTTAGATCTCGTGCGCTACCCCCTTTTATTATTGCCGAATTCATGTTTCGACAAGCTTCATGTCAGTATCCCTTCATGCATGCGTCCCCACAAATCAACCAGATATGGATCAAAGACTAATATGCGATATGTTGATCATCTTAGCGGCACGCTCAGCTTCTGTTCTTATTTCCTTTGTGCTTGCTGTTCTAATCCTTTAAATTTTGGCTTAAGCTTTTTCAACGTCAGTGCATATTTTGATTGATTACAGCATATCATAGGTGCGAACGTTTTGATTTTGTTTTCTTTTCCATATTCAAGTAGAGATTTGAGTGGGTTGGGTTTGAGTGTCCTTTTGAGATCGTGTCCATGTGCGACTAATTAAAAGTCTGTGTCAAGGTCCGGTCTCAATTATTTTGCATCACGGTGTTGTGAAAATAGAAATCACGCGACAAACGTTTAGCAAAATCGATACACAACAGAATATATGCAGGTTTTTGTGCCGAAGTGCTTATCACCAATCATTTTAGGATCGCATGAAATGGCTACAACTATCAAACCATCGTCTCCATGTAACGAGAGAGTAATGCTATACCACTTTTCATGCTCAGTCCAGTCTTTTTTTTATCTAAATTAAATAGCTAATTATGTTGTCTAGCAAATTACAATTGTCTTCGTTTTCTTTTCAATTTGACTTTGCCATGTACTATTCATAGGTGATAAGGATGGCTAGATCTCATCCCAGTGGACTACCACATTGCTTGTTAAATAGATTTTTCTATTATGACCGCGGTCATCGTGCTCTCACTGGTGCGAATTAAATCAATATTCTATCCTGTAATGCTTTGCCTTTTTTCAATTATGTTGTCCATCCTGAACTCAGTATGGGAGGAGGTATTTTGGATATACTCTCGTTGTTTTGCGTGTCACAGCAAAATTTATCAAAGTAAGATGGATCAAAATGCGAAATATCACTTCACAAACATGCATGTAAGGCGCGGTTTGACACGGCTCTAGCTCCCAACTCTAACTTACCTAGAGCTGGAGTTGTGCTAAATGGTACAGATTCTCTATTTTTTTTAGCAGAATTGATAGAGCTGCTCCATAAATTTATACTATGGGGTAGAGCTATTTTCTGCAGCTCCACTCCACTCCAAAAGACCCACTACCATTTCATTTTTAATATATTTACACAAAAAATGCCACTGAACAACCCCTTCACACCTCCTCTCCTATTCTCTCTCTCAGTCCTCCCAATCGACCTAGGGCGGCGACCGGCAGCCCGACTGCAGCGGCGGCCCGTAGGTTGGCTGCGGTGACCGGCGATGCGTAGCCTGGCGGCCGTGACACGCGGCCTGGTGGTGACGCACGGGCTGGCTGCGACAACCGGCGATGCGCAGCCTGGGCGGCCGCGCGGGGGCTGGCAGCGGTGACTGGAGGTGCGCGGGTTGGCTGCGACGCGCGGACTGGGCGGCATCCCGCGCGGGCTGGGCGGCATTGACAGCGGTGGATACAGGCGGCGGGCGAAAGTGGCGCGGGCTAGGTGGTGGCGGCGCAGGTAGGCGGCGCATGGGGTGACCAGCAACGTTGGCGCGACAAGGAACACGGTGGTGTGGAGCTAACAAGTCAGCCAAACACTTTCAAACTCACCTCGGCTCCTATTGGGGCTAGCTCTCACTGGAGTTGGAGTTTAGAGTTCAGAGTTGGAGTTTGGAGCTCTACCAAACGGGGCCTAAGTATAAATATAATATACACAAGTCAAAATAAAAATAAGAAATATGATTGTGCATAGTGTGCATTATTGACAAAAACAATGGGACATTCCCTCAAGGGGAAAAGACTTTCACATAATTCTCCTATTGGGATTCAATGTATCATCGTCGATTTGACGCAGTCTAGGATGACCAAACTATTGGGATAGGAACGATACGGCACCGAGTTGGACGGTTCGGGTTTCTATCACATTCATGTTTTTTATAAATGACATTTCATCCTCTGCTACATATGCAATTCCAAATCAATGCAATAGTCATGTGTCAACTTCTTTCTTTTGATCTGGTGGAGAGTCGTGCGTTTTCTAACCCTTTCCGCATGTTGTACTCATGCACAATGAAGCATTTGATCTGTTTTTGACCAGAGAGGGTCTTGGATACATATTTTAAAACCGTTGAACTCATGCAATGGCTCATTTACAGAAGGTCAATTGACCAGTGTTTGAATCATCAAAAATTATTTATATAAGTGCAGAAGATACTTATCAATTGTGACTGTAAAGTTAGCAAAAGGCAACTCATACCAATGATATGAAATTTTCATTCATAATGCATTTTTTTCTTCAAAAAATTCATAGTGCATGTTAGAAATGGTAATAGTATCTTATATATACCACAATTAGCCAGGGATGTGAAGCATCAAAAAAGAAACTATGCTATCAATGTATACATTTGTCAGTTATGGGTCATATGTTTTCTGCCAAGTTAATTACCTGAGGTATTGGAGTCTACCAAATTCAATCGTAGTGTTTTCAACACGGACATGTTGTCATTATAGAGCTTGTTCTGCGTACTTTAGGGATCGGTGACATGGTGCTTTTCCTTGTCCTTGTTGGGCCTGATCGTGTCGTCGTTCTGACTGACAATGAGCTCAGTACGGTTCACATGTGGGCTGATGACAGCGGTGGTTCGGACCTCTTCGGCTTTGGACCTGCTTGGCCTAATGGCATCATCGTTCTTATAGATGAGATAGCGCTAGCAGCAGCCGCGTAACGGGTGGAATGCTTACACCTCGATGATGACATCCAGTTGTCCACATTCGAATTGCATTTGGCAGCTGCATTAGGCATTGGCAATCTACATGTCCTTTAGTTTGGGGAAAGTGTCAAATATTTTTTCCGATATGATCACGTCATTGTACTCAGTAGTGCCAAATAAATCAAATATTCTATCACATAATGACTTACTCTTTTGGAGCTTTGATGCCGCTACCATATCTTACTATGTTTTGTAATGTAATTGATCATACTTGGTCTATTCGGGTCTAATTCACGTAATCCTTGTAGTATTAAGTATTATAAGATCGTTAAACAAGACATCTTCATTATTAGCTATTATGTATGCACAAAACCACTAATGCATGGTATGATGCCGGGAACACAAATGATTTCCAATGTCTTAATCCAGGCTGGCAAATTTTCACCATAAACTACGAAATTGGTTGTTTGTCAACCCCCTCAACTCTCAAGAACAGAGACAAATAACACTATAAGACATATTTTTACTAGTTGTTTCAGATGAAGCTGGTTTTCTGAGTCTGTACATACCTTTATCATGAATTTTGCTAATGTAGAAGCCTCCACAACAATGAAACTTACCTAATTAAAGTTCATGTCAACATAAAAACACCACATGTGATATGTTGATTCAAAACCATCAATAAACTTTGAGAAGTTTATGGCTTTGACATGGATAGTAGAAAAAAAAAGAAGTACATCATTGAGAACCATAGGATCATTCTCATCCAAAAAAGAATATCGCAAGTTACTACTACTACTACTATTATTATTAAAGGCACCAAATTTGAATTTAAACCAATAACTACATAATTTAAACCCAATGATTACTCATATCAATTAACAGGCAATTAAGCTGCACAATTTGTATAGGTGGTTCAAAATCCTTGCATTATACATTATAGGGCAATTAAGCTACACAATTTGTATAGGTGCTTCAATTTAAGGGCATGTACAACCAGCCAACAAAGCTTCCATCCTCTCAAACACTCGTTTTGTTTTTAGAAGCAAATCAAACCCCATGGTTCTGATTTCTATCACATTCATGTCTTCTGTAAACATTCTTCTTCCTTTGCAACGGGTTGAATTTCATATCAATGCAGCAGTCATGTGTTAACTTCCATTTTTGCTGGAGAGTCATGCGTTTGCTAACCCTTCCCATATGCTGTACTCATGCACAAGCTAAGGAAGTGTTTGATATGTTGTTGACAAAAGAGTGTCTTGGATACACATTTAAAACTGTTGGACTCATGCTTTTGCTCATTACAGAATGGGGATTGACCACTATTTGAATGATAAAAACAATTTCTAAGGGCAGAATATACTCATCAACTGTGACAGTAAAACTGGCAAGGGAATTCATACCAATGATATGAAAATCCCGTTCAAAATGCATGTTGGAAAGGGTAGTAGAATTTTTCACATGGAAATTAGTCATGGATGTGAAGCATTAAAAAAAAAAGAAACTTTGAGCATGCAAAGGGTAGTAGAATTTTTCACATGGAAATTGGCCAACTAAATTTGCATGTGACTATTATTCTTCATAGTGGACAATCAAGAATTTTTCAAGAAATCTTCAACGCACAGAACGCAAAGCAACTTAGTGGAACTTCGATTTGGTTGATTAATTCTGCTCTGTTTCGCTACTGATTTTACAGAGTATGAAACCACAAGTACTTCCTGTCAAGTTTTTCAGCCAATGGCATCCCTCTCTCAGCAACATTAATATTTTCTGTCCAAGCGTAAACAGTTCTACATTGGAAATAATGAAATTGACGCACATATAAATCTAAATAAAAAAACCGTAATATCAAATAAATAGAAGGGGTGAGGCTTTAAACCCAGGCCGACAAGCCCACCACCTTATAGAGCTAGCCGAAACATCCCTAGTCATTTCTCGCATATAAGTCTAAATAAATATCCAATGAAATTATACTAATCATGAACACCAACAAAGAATGCTGCAACGTGCAGCAGGACGATCAACGCGTTCCCCAATTATCTTCGACACTTCTTGTGTGATAATTGGGGAACGCGCCGATCGTCATGCTGTACGATGCACTCCGTCAAGTTTGTCACAGCCGGAAGGAACGGCATCGCCGCCCGTTCGGACACATCTGTCCAGAGGCGGCGGCGCACGGATCACGGCTGGCGTCGCCGCCGCCGCGATCCCCACGCGGCGGCTGGTTCTTCACCGTAGCGAGTTTTGTCCGCGCGGCGCCTTGCAAGCTCCACGGCTGCGTTCTCCCTCTGCCTTAGACTGACAAGCATCGCCGCCAACGTCGTGCGGCCGGCGCGCCCCCCACCGCCGTCGTCGAGCGCCACCTGCACTGTCCTCCAGCCGCCGCCGTAGAGCTCCTCGAGGATCTCATGGCAGTCGCTGCTCGGGAAGAGATCCTTGAGGGCGCCATGCGGGTGTGGCTCTCTCCTCTCCAGCTCCTCAGCGCGCCTCATGGTGGTCACCAGCTTCGAGTACCACGCGATGAACTCCAGGGTCTTCCTAAACGTCCGCGCGGCGTCGTGCGGGTTGTCGGTGGTGGTGACTTGCCAGCACGCGTCGCTCTCCTCGCCGTCGTCGAGGGGGTGTCGTCTCTTGATCTTGATGTCCGCGGCGCGGGGCTTCTTGGCCGCACGGCTCGGCAACACGGCGCCGTCGTCATCGTCGTCGTCGTCGCCGCCGCCGTCGAGCGCGCTCTTGCTGGTCTGGGGGTCGGCAGCGCGGGGCTTCTTCTTGGGCCTGACGGCGTCGCTGTTCTTGTTCACATGGAGGTCGACGTGGTTGATTTGGAGGTCGAAGATGGCGGCGGTGAGGAGCTGCGTGGCTCTGGCCTTGCTCGGCCTGGTGGCGTCGCCGTTCTGATTGATGTCGACGGCGGCGGCGCACTTCGACGACGACGACGACGGCCGGTGTCCCACATCCGGCTCGCCGTCGGCTGCGGCATGTGGCGGCGGCTGGTGCTTCGGTCGAGGGAAGAATTCATCGATGCCATGGAGCAGGTAGGGGTGTTCCGCGGCGAGGACTTCCTCCAACCGGGCGTAGACCTGATGCGCGTCCAGCCCTTTGTCCTTGTTCACGTCGTGGATTACGTGTTCGACCCTGTCGTGAAGCTCGACGCCGCCTACGATCTTCAGGCTCGCCAAGAACTGCTCGGCCTTGGACACCTTCGCTCGTCGCTCGGCGGCGGCGGAGCTCTCCGCCACGGCGGCATCGTCCGGGCGGCGCCGCTGTGCGTCGCTCCTCCGACGCGTCCTTGCCGCCGCCGCTGCTGCTGCATGATCGCCATCGTCGTCGTCGGCGGCGGGTACGAGCTCGACCCTGTTGCGGGGATAAATAACCGCGTTGATCTCGGCGACGAGATCAGGGTGGCCACGGAGGAGCTCCGCCGTGCGGCGGAGCACCGGCGCGGCGGGGGCGGCGGGGTCTCTGCCGTACGCCGTGAGCACATCGCAGAGCTCGACTTACACGGCCGGCCTCCGCCGGAACCGGGCCTTAACATTGCCGAGGAATGCCACCGCACCGGCGGCGCGGGATTGGACGTCCTGGAACTCCGGTGGCTGCGCCATGGCGGACAGTCTGAGAGAGAGTTGAGACGGTGGTGGTAGTCAAGACGTTGTTGACGCTGGCGATGGTTAGTCTGTCGAGGTATTGTAAGGGAAGATGCGGTATAGAAATGAATCCGAGTCGGAGTTGATTCTCCGTTCTTTCGTGTTGGTGTGCGTCCCAATTTCCTCTTCCTGGATTTATTTCTACCTCTCTTTTTGCTGGCCCAAAGCGAACAGCACATTGCTCTTCCACATGCAAACTGAGAAAATAGACATTTGGACAGGTTTGAAAAGCGATTTTGCTAGAACACCATCCCAAAAACGCGTTTTTGTTAAAAATGCCAATACGGAGAGCGCGCCGTCACTTTGCCATTTTAGGGTGTGTTTAGTTCTTTAGGTGTAAAAACTTTGAAGTATACAGATACACATTTGAAGTATTAAACGTAGACTAATAACAAAACAAATTATAGATTCCGCTTGTAAATTGCGAGATAAATTTATTAAGCCTAATTAATCCGTCATTAGGAAATGTTTACTGTAGCATCACATTGTCCAATCATGGCATAATTAGACTCAAAAGATTCCTCTCACAATTTACATACAAACTGTGTAATTGATTTTTTTTATTTTCTTACATTTAATGCTCCATACATATGTCCAAATATTTGATGTGACCTTTTTGGCCAAAAATTTTTGGATCTAAATAAGGCCTTAGCCTTTTGTATATTTTCAAAATAATTTTCGTTAGAATACCGGGTGATGAGACGGAATTGCCTCTGCTCGCCGGGTGAAAGGAGATCGATGCGAGGCCATCTATAGGCCCGAGGGGCGCGGCTGGGTTAGGACGGCGCGACAATCCTCAGCGACAGCAAGGACAAGATGGTCAGCGAGGATGGCGACGCAGCTTCCTACTGATCAGGATCAAGTGCAGTGCCCACGCTGTCCACATCCTCCCGGGCATACACGCGCCCAAGCGGAGCCCCATCGCCTTCACCGTCGGCGACGGCCTCTACGTCATGGAGGCGGCGTCACCAGAGCCACTGCCGATGTGCTGGGCGGAGCACTGCTTCGAAGCACTCATCCACTGCCTCCCGCCCGCGCCGCCGCCATCGAGGACTGGAACCGGCGCTCCCTCCCAGCGGTGCACAACCCCAGAGACGACAGGCCCGCCGCATCGCCGCGCACGCGGTGGTCGGTGACTCCCAAATTTGGGTGTCCACGGAGCGGCATAGCATGTTCTCCTTCGACACGGCGAGCGATGCATGGCCCAACTTCGGTGACTGGGTGCTCCCGTTCCGCGGCCGCATTGAGCACGTCCCGGTGGACAACCTCTCGTTCGGCTTCTCACCCCACGACGACGGCCACCTCCGCGCCTCCGACCTCACTGCCACGCCCCCATTGCTGCCACCGCACAAGGTTTGTCCAGCCCCGGTGGCGTCCTACCTCATCCCGCTCGGTAGCAGCATGCCTCGAAGACGACGACCTAGCACTGGCGATTCAAGGCCGCCGCGGAGGAAGATGAGGAGGAGACGGAGGTGAGGGAGCGGTTCGCGGTGGTGACCGGCATGGAGGTGGAGGCGTTGGGGAGCATGAGCATCAAGGCTGTACGCATGGCGAGCATGCGCAATTCCGTCTCATCACCTGGCATTCCAGCGAAAATGATTTCAAAAATACACAAAACGGTCAAAATGGCAAAATAGCAGTTGGTGCACGCTTCATATTAGCATTTTAATGAAATGCATTTTCGGAATAGCATTTCAGTAAAACCGTTTTTTTTATCGTGGCCAAATTACCATTTTCTCGTGCTTTCTGGCGCGCATCACATCGCACGCCATATCCGATCTTTGTTTCTCTTTTGTCTTCCCTAGCGCCTCAGTTGAAGAATACTGAAAACTTAAGACTGTCTAGCCTTTAAATTCCTATGTCCACAAACCAAACCATACTTAAAACATGGAAATGCTAAGCGGTCTTAAGCCTCAGTCCAAGATTTCTTAAAACTCCTACGTCTATAAATCCATATATATATATATAGATCTATGATTACATAGATAACATTTCGATAAATCATTTATTTTATATTTTCTATATAAAATTTAAAATTTTAATCCACTATAATTTAATATACAAACTTCGAATCCACCATATATCTGAGACCTGTACCTATGTCAAATAGGCCATTATTCTCTCAACAATATTGTAGTAGGAGTGGAGTCCATAACAACTAGTGTTCTCAATCTCACCCGAACGACCATCCGCAAGAAAAAATACAATATAACAAAGCAAAACTCACCAGATAATGCTTTGGGTCAGGAACCTGATCCCAATCATAAAATCGGGTGGTCTCCTTCTTACTGCTTTGTTTCATGCTTGTATGTTACGTAACTTCTTACTTGCACGTGCTATTAGAATTATAAGTACATATTTTTTTTCTTATCTAATTGTTCTCTCTTTTAACCCCATGCATGCAATAACCTTATTATTTTTTCTAAATTATTTTTTCTTCTAAATTATTTATCTGATCTACAATTCGATTGTACCAATAATTTCTTACAGTTAAATCTTTACAACAAAACCGCACATGATTATATATTCCGACAAAAAAAAGTTAGGTTTTTAATGGATTTGTTTAAATATCGCAAGTGCTTCATTTAATTGTTTCGGTTAGTATTTTACGTTGTTTCCTTAGTTGATTTGCAAATGTACCACATTGTGTTCTTCGAAAGTAATGTTGGTTGCATGATATAAAATGTTTAAGCAGCATCAAGTAGTTGCAAAAATATTTTTTATTTCATATGATGTTTTTCGATGTTTCACTCATTGGATTCAATATTTCATATATTGGTTGTTGATGTTGTAGTCAGTATTTTTTAGTGTTGCGTTTCTCTGAAATATTTTATAAAGTGAGTCGATACAATTTTCTACAAGTAGTGAAACAATGTTTAAGTTTTCGTCAAAATATAATAAAGTGTGATAACAAACCAATACGCCGCCATATATCGACGTCAGAGATAAGCCTAGACATACCCCATTCGGTGCCTGCGAAGGCCGGCAAGAGGGATCTAGTGCCATCTCTGATCTCGACGAGTCCGTATTCGAGGAGGAAGACTACCTTGTCGTCGACTGCGAGTTGGTTATCTAGCCGCCAAGTCGATGATAGCTAGATAGGTTATCTCATATATTGTATTTGTGTGATCCAGATGAATAAAGAGCAACACCGGCTTCGGCCAACAAGATGTAGGGCTATTACCTGTCAGATAAGGGGCCCGAACCTATATAAAAATTTATGTCTCCATCTCTTTTACCTCAATCTCGCATATACCCTGGTACCAACGATCCTCATACTATCCAAATACCATAGTCGCGATCTCAAACGTCGACACACATCATATCTTCAATCATCGGTTGTAATGGCAACAATTTCAACTTCAATATCTTGTACCATCGGCTTGTACCCTAACGCCCCCTGAGCCAAATCATTAGCTTCAACATTCTGCTCCCGAGAGACATGCCTCAAAGTTACCAACCAAAAACTATTCATTAATTCTTGGCACTTTTCATTGTATATCAGTAGCACATCATTTTTGCATTCATACTCCCCTACCAACTGATTGATCACCAACAATGAATCACCCATTATTTCAATAGTATCGGCTTCAACTTCCCTCAATAATTGCAACCCCTTGAGAACTGCTTCATACTCAGCCTGATTATTAGTTGCATAGGGTTTAATAGTATAAGCAAACTCAAAACTTGCTCCCCTAGGTGATATTATAACCAAGCCGATGCCACAACCATGAGTGCAAACTGATCCATCAAAAAATGATGTCCAAGGCACTAACTCAACCGAGCCGATTGAATCATCTCGATGTTCAACAATAAAATCGGCTATGGCCTGCCCCTTGACTGCTTTAGGTGATTCATATCTAAGATCAAATTCTGTCAAAGCATATATCCACTTCCCAACTATCCCTTTCAAAACTGGAGCCGATAACATATATTTGACTACATCGGCTGCACACTATAGTGCACTCGTTGGATAACAAATAATGCCTTAACTTTGTGCAAGAAAAATATAAACATAAACACAACTTCTCCACCGGAGAATACCTTGTTTCTGCATCCAAGAGCCTGTGACTAAAATAGAAAATAGCTCTCTCCTTGCCTTCCAACTCCTAGAGTAAACCGAGCCGATTGACTTCTCATCGGCTGATAAATACAACCTGAAAGGCACTCCTTTCTGTGGAGGATTAAAACTGGAGGGGAACTTAAATATTCCTTAATATTATCCAAAGCCCTCTGTTGTTCTGCCCCCCAAGTGAATTCTTGATCGGCTTTCAATCTGAGTAAAGGTGTAAAAGGCTCTAACCTTCCAGACAAATTAGATATAAACCTTCTAACAAAATTAACCTTGCCAATCAACGACTGTAGCTGTTTCTTGTCCTCTGGAGGTATATTAGAAACAGGCTGCTGGTTGTCGGTCACCAAATTCCTATATTAGGGAAACACACCTTCAGGAAGAAACACCGAGCCCTTAGCTTGATGCTCAGCAATCGTACCATCAACCACAGACTTGATCATATTTGTCAAAGTATTGACAAGCACTCCTGATTGGTTGATCAAAGCATGATAGACAGCATAGTCAATCTTCTCCCTCTGATTTGTCATCTTTGGGCTCATCATCTTTATCTTTATCACCTTTAGCCTTGCCATCTTTAGATGTGCCTGTCTCTGAACCATCATTGGGAACTTTTAGCTTATACCTCTAGATAACTGTGCATGAACGAGTTTGTTTGAATGAATGCAGGTACTGAGTCTTTAAACTGTTCATCATCTGTTCGTATTCTAACATCTGTTCTGGTGTCAGCTTATCCAGTGTTATTGGGATGATGTTTTCGGGGGCAGGATCAGACGGTGGTTTAGAAGTCTGCTTACCGTCCACCATGACGAAAAATCGTTACAACTCGTGTCCCACTAGGCGTGCCAAAAGCGTGTTGATGCGAAAAAACACACACTGGCCTGGGAGATCTGCTTAACTCCAGTGCAGGTCCTAAATCTTGCTCTTGGGTTCAAAGGCATGCCAGTTGATTTGATCCTGCAATCAACAAGAAAGAAAGACAAGGAAACCGAGGTTAAATCCATAAACAATAGCCGATCGGCTAGAAGCCGATGACATATCGTCAATCATTAAGCCGATGTTATTGGCATTAGATCGGCAATGAAGAATAAAGTAATATAAAGCTAAATCTACTCCGATACCACTCTATATTAAGATATCAAAACAGACAGAATATATCAAACAGAAGGCCCAATATATTTTTGATGCAATAAGATCTTAATATAAAGGGCGGACTTAGCATGGCAAGCAAGCATACAAGATATAAAATAGCTAAATCAGGTAAGATTGGCTGAAACCCTGATACTATCTCTATCAATAATCATAAAACAGGCTAGATATTGCAGTTATGAATATTACTTAATAGATCAAAGTCAACCGATGCAGCATTAAGCATAAGAATAAATACAAGATCTAAACTAGATGATGAAAACCTCAAAGAGATGGTAGATATGCTATATAATCTAGATTAACAATGATATCTAACTCTATCGACTACTTTCTACTGATAGATACTAGCCGATTGCAGGTTAGATTGTGAAACTAATAAAGATTATGAAGCATATATGATAACTCGACGATTTACATAAACAAGATTAGAGTATCATAACGATGGAAGCACTAATCCCGATAACGCAAGCCGCCATGACAAGTTTACCTCT
Source organism: Oryza sativa Japonica Group (assembly GCF_034140825.1). Lineage (NCBI taxonomy): Eukaryota > Viridiplantae > Streptophyta > Magnoliopsida > Poales > Poaceae > Oryza > Oryza sativa. Next base: position 12,469,760 of record NC_089044.1, read on the forward strand.
TGATGAAGATTGAAATCGATGCAGCTCAACCCGAAAGAAAGAACTCGTCGAAACAATGAAAGTAGAAAAAGGGTGGCGATGCGCCGAAAGTGTTATTGAACTGTCGTTGTTAAATTACATAGGATCGGGTTATATTTATACCCGAGATACATGACGGGTCCTTGTCGGACACGACTCTTATCTCTAACAAACTTCTAAGATACGAACGAGTTTTTACAGCAAACTCTTGTCGAGACATATCTCTAAAGAAACTATTTAAAATATCCTAATTAATAGATACAATTGCCTATCTGAGAGCTTATCTCCATCGTGGCAATTCTCATGTAGCACGTTGATCGATCCCAGAAACGGTTCTATAACCATCTCAACAAAATCGGCTACATCGGCTATATCGGCTATCTTCTGTCCGATCCATCTCAGCCGATGCCCTCGCAGCCGGTGTGTACTCTGTTATTTGAATACAATTTTCACCGAATCCACTTTGATTCCGATGTTGAATCTGGTTCATGGTTTACCAAAATTGGTCGTTAATAGAGCCTCAGGGGAGTAATAATTCATTGATAAGGGAAGTTTGGGGGACTATCGTAATACTCAGAGGGTAATTCGGACTATAACGTTAGTATTAATACTGGATCAAATATAGTAAAATCCCTGAAAAGCCCCAAGGACCAATTAGGCAAGGGCAAGGCCGTGCCATTGGATAAAAAAAATTATAGGCGGTGCTGTACTGCACGGATTGAAAAGAGCACTGAGTAACCAAAATTTTGACAAGAACTAGTTTTCAACCCATGCACGGGCTATATTTGAATGCAAAAAGAGAAAAAAAGTACAAATGCTATAACATTGTACTCCGGGCTATATTGGTGTACTAATTTGGATAGAACAAAAGTCTATCTTTGAGTACCAGCACGTCCTCCGTGCATTACACTATACTCCGGGTTATACTGGAGTAATTATGAAGGTAACCTTTTAAAAAAAATAAAGCGGGTAAAGTATATACAAGTTTAAAAAAATTATGATTTTGGATTTCAGATTTGTGTAAAAAAATCAAAACTTATATTTTTATTTCTTCTATATCATCCATGTAATACTCAAACCTTAATTTTATACGATTACTATGTGTATACATTGCTATAGATCATATACCCTACTTTACAGCTTACTAGAGAATCGGCGCACGCCCAATAATTTATAACCTGTTAATCTTGTTTAATTGGTTTTTAAATATATATTTGAAATGTTGATGAACAAAAGAAACAGTGGACTGGGGGGATTATTTCAGGTTTTATATTGAAATTTTTTAGTAAGGTGATGAAGTCGTTGGTATATGACTCTGTCCACCATGGTTAAAATCCTACTAGATACTTAAATATGAATTATCACTAATACTAGAAAAGAGCACTTCATATCAATGGGATGAAAATCTCATTTAGAATGCATGTTTGAAATGGTAGTGTTGCACTGAAAAGGATAGCACTATATATATGCACTAATTAGGGACGGATGTGAAGCATCTACAAGAAACTATATAGGCTACTAAAAGATCATTATTTATAGATCTTGTCTTTTTCAGCCAAGTTAATTATCTGAGATATTGAAGTCCACCAAATTAGATCTTAGTGTTTTTATCATATCTGACATTGTAGAAGGTTAACATAGACAGCTGGGCAGCTAGCCACGGTTATAAACTACTTCACCATACTATTTGAACATTTTTCTTCCTCCCAACAACGCGGTATCACCATACTATTTGAGCATTTCTCTTCCTCCTAGCAACGGGATCATACTATTTGAGCATTTCTCTTCCTCCTAGCAACGGGATCAGATGAATTAGTACCATACTGGTTCCACAATGTTAGGATACAATTTGAAAACATTAAGCATGGATCTCACAATGTTATGGTACAACTTGAAAAATTAAGCATGGATACATGCGCGTACTTATAGGTAGCGATTCTGCGCTAAAAGCATCTGCAATGTAGGAATGTAGGAATTAAGAGGTGTACTAAGAGAATCTTTCCACTATAGCAAAGGTTTTATACATAACCATACAACTGCACGGTTTGTTAAAGTGAAACCGGCGAAAACCTTACACAGAAGACACAAAAAGCCTGAGGCAAAACAACTACGAATTGCAGATGATGGAGGGAAGAGCAAGACCTAAGGCGAAGCCTTTAAGAGAGTGAAACAACGACATAAGCCGTTGTCGACGCATGCCCAACAGCTGGATTGGGTTTTCACCGGGGAAGAGTCCACAAAGTCAACACCTCCAAGGAGGAAACAACACCCGTAGACGTCGATTTGCCCATCCTGGAGTAGGCAGGGCTTCGCCCCGGACTCCCTTAAAAGGTGCAGAACCTCCAAGAAGCCAGAGCAAAAACTCTCGCACCATGGAGGTAAGCACACCGCTCCAACCTCAGCACCACAACGAGTTTAGAAAGCCACAGGGCACGTGAAGCACCGGCGAGGCCTAAAAAGCCTAACTATAGATAGACAGGACTAACACCGCGGACGAACAAACTCGTCAAGCACCGAAAGAGACGGCCAGATCTGGAAGCAGACGGCCAAGAGAAAGGGAGAGGCACCAAGTAGGCAAGGTCGGTCTAGAGAGGAACTGAGGGCTGAAGACAGGACACCAAGACATCGGTGTCAACCATGTTTCCGGCGTGGAACTCTGGGCTTCGCAGGACAATCCAAACAACTATGGCGACCACCTGCAACTTCACCACCAGCACAAAGAGAGGAGCGCTGGGAGGAGGGGGAGAAGGGACGGTCTCCCCAACAGCTTGTGCCGAGAGGCAGCATAGATAGGAAGAGAAAGAAGAGGAGGTAGAGAGAAAGGAAGGGAGGAAGGGTGGTCAGAGGGGTCAGGGGTGCTTGAGGGGGGCAGCGAGCCGATGCACACCCCTAGCAGGTCGATGCACCGCCGACCCAGAGCCGGTTACCGCCGCCCGCCATCTCACGAGCGGCCTCGCGCCATGACATGCCGCCAACCCGTCGCACTGGCGCCTCGCGAGCGCCGGCCGAACCGCCTCCGCAACGCACTTCCCGACACTGCCGTTGTAGATCCGGCAGCGGAGGGGCCGGATCTGCTGCTGCCCAACCTGAAGGCCTCGCCACAGCCGGCGAACCGCGCATCCCCTGCACTGAGAAGCGGCGCCGCCGCAAGAAGGCCCCTTCTGTCATGTTTTTGAAGGAGTTCTGTTATGCATCTGTATTACATAGTCTGAAACAAAGCACACTTGTAAAGTTGTTAGGCTAATGCCGTTCCACGCTCAGCAACAAGATTCTTGTCTAAACCATAATTAGATCGCCCTGGAAACAATGAAATCTATGTACTAAACTACCAATCTCAAAAAAATAGAATGATATTCATGTACTAAAATCGATCAGGACAAAGAATGAAATCAATGTACAACAAGTTGTTGGGGAAATCCGTCGTGTGTTGCACTGTATAGCTAATTCTTTTAAAGCAAAACAGCCATTCAATAGATGCTGTTGTAAACACTCATTTTGATTTGAAAAGCACAGTAAATGAAAAAAAATGGATGGTCGACTGTTGCAATGTTGCAACGCTCTTGTTATGTCTTCTATAAATTAACTTCATTGCATCCTATATATTCTCTGTGTGCAATACCAGATCAATGCAATAGTCATGTGTTAACTTTCTTTTCATCTCTTCTTTTTTCTTTTGCGGAGAGTCATGCATTAGCTAACTGTTTGGATGTACTCTACTCATGCACAAGGAAGCGTTTGTTCCGTTGTTGAACAGAGAGAGAGTCCGGGATACACATTGTGAAGTCACTGGGCTCATGCACTTGCACGCTTAAAAAAGGTGGATAGAACACTATTTGGATCACCAAAAAAAATTATAAGGCGCAAACCTACAAGATACTTATGCATTGTGATAGTAATACCAGCAAAAAAGTAATTCATATCAATGAGATGAAAATCTCATTCAAAATGCATGTTGGAAATGGTAGCGTTACCGTTATGGCACTGCAACACAGGGCAGCATTATATATACACCCCAATTAGGGAAGGATGTGACGCATCTACAACAAACTGTATATAGCTGCTAATGTGAACATTCATTATTTATGGATCATATTTGGTAATATGATCCATGTGAAAACACCATGAGATATTATTTATGGAACATATAAAAACGCTACATTGGAGTTCACCAAATTAGATCATAGTGTTTTTATCATATCCGAGATATCGATATGATATACTTAGTAAGAACGATGTTGGACAGACACAAGCATATATCACGACATTCCTTGATCATGTTAAGTGGTTGTGTAATTCTCGAAAATGAGATCATGCTGATTGCAGAGGAGCTCCGTCAACGGAATAATTAACTATTTGCCACTCTTACAAGTGGTTCTAAAGGATTTACTATTGAACCCACATATCATAGACATGAGAACCCACACATCATAGACAACAAGTGACAAATTCTAAATTACCATATCTTAAAAGTGGTATATAAGGTGGTATATAGTTTAAATGTCCCTCCATCAAGAGACGCACACCACAATAGTGAAATATGTGACCGGGTCTTTACCGAAGTCTTTGTGGACATCACTTAGCTTGTTTGAGGACGTCACATAGATCATCATAGACGGCCAGCCTTTACTGGAAGCGGACCTCACTTTCCGCATGACACAGCAGCGCCGACAAGGCCTTTGCATACTCTTAAAAAAGAAAAGACTTTAATATGTTTTACTTTCTAAATTTATTTCTTGTTTCTTTTATTCCTTAATTGTGAGGAATGGAGTCTAAATAGGTTGTAATGTTTGCCTGTGCATATCCATGTATGGATATAGAAACCGGATTTTTATCTATTATAAAAAAATACTCCATCCCTAGCTTTCGTATTTATTTCTGGTAACTTTTTTTTCTATTTTCTGCTCTTACTTCCTTTCTTTCCTCCTCCCTTGCATGTGTCTTCATTCGTCATCTTTTATTGCTGTGTTTTGTTTGTCTCAACTCAAACCAAATACACCCTCCGTTTCAAAATATGTGACGCCGTTGATTTTTTAAAATATGTTTGACCATTCATCTTATTCAAAAAATTTAAGTAATTACTAATTATTTTTATATCATTTGATTCATTGTTAAATGTACCTATATTTATACATATAATTTTACATATTTCACAAAAGTTTTTGAATAGGCAAAATTTGCTACAAGACATTCAAAAAACGTGTAATTCGCTAGAGGACATCGAAAGAATGTGTATTTGCTGTAGGGCATCATAAAAAACTGGTAATTAGCTCCTGGACACCCACTGCATTACTTTATTATTTCTAGAGGAATAGGAGAGAGAAACGATCATTAAAGACAAATTTGCCCTTAGCTCAAATGAATCCACGTGGGCCCACATGTAAGCCCCTCTCTCTCCCGGCACAGCGCCGCGTCGGCCAGCCAGAACATGCCGGCGGTGGCAGGCTCTTCGCCGTGCAATCATGTCTCGCGTCGCGTCGTCGTGCAGCGAGGCGTCGACGGCCGAGGGGAACTCCATGCCGTACGACCACCAGTCCATGCCTGCGCCGTGCCCACCGCCGCGCGCCACCTCCGGCGCCACATACTCGTGTGTGCCGACGAACGAGCTCGACCGTGCGTGCACTGGTTCTGCCCGCGATGCCCATCATGTGCAGATACTCGAGCGCGAGGAGCACCTCAGTGGCGTAGAACCTGGCGAACGGGATTGGGAATCGACGACCGGGCATGCTTTGGCGTTGTGAGTGAGGGAGTAGATCTGGCCGGCGTCGAAGTCGTCGAACATGGCGAGCATGAAAGGGTGGTCGAGCCAACGCAGGATGCGCTTCTCCGCGGCGGCGTGGCCCAGCTTGCCCTTCTTGGAGAGCGCGCGGCAGTCCACCACCTTCATGGCGTACTCGCACGAGGACGATGAGCCGACGCATTCTCCTTCAGACGATGTCCCTGGCGCCGACGTGGTGGATGAGGGTGAAGTCCCGCGGGCGTAGCGGCGACGAGGATGGGCGCCCAAGCGAGGTCGGCCGCGTGGTGCGGGCGTGGTAGGGAAGAGGTGGGTGTGGCCATGTCAAGTGAGAACATGGAGGAGCTGAAAGCGACACCCACTGACCCACCGTGCTACTGCTGCCGCTGGCCTGCTGCTACTTATGCTTGAGCTGGGCATGGAGGCAGCGTGTATGTGCATGTCGTGGTAGGCCTGCGCGCGACAGCGCAGTGCCGCACCAGGCCCGCGCCTCGCCGCACCGTAGCTGATGCTCTCCCTCTCCCTCGGGCTTGCTTGGAGAAAAGAGCAGAGAGAGAGAGAATGAGAGAGAAAAGAACAAGGAAGAAGGAGCAGGGAAGGATAGAGAAAAACAAAAAGAAAAAAATTCGAAGGGTAGAACCGTACTTACACAGTTTTTCTCTCTCCAATTTCTCCGGATATAATAAAATAATCCCGTGGGTGTCCAGCAGCTAATTACCAATATTTTGTGATGCCCTATAGCATATTCGCGTTCTTGCAGTGTCTCCCAGCTAATTATACGTTTTTTGGATGTCCTGTAGCAAATTTTGCCTTTTGAATAAGACGAACAGTCAAACATTTGCTAAAAAGTCAACGGTGTCAAATATTTAGAAATAGAGGGAGTTTTACGTAGTACACACCAACCGATCGTGCCCTAGCCACACTCGTACTCATTGAAATCATACTGAAAGCACATCAACGTGTGCATAATATTTATGAGCACTATGATTGAGTCATGCACACATGATTTTACCATCACACTGCGTTTCTCTAAGTTGAAATGAAAGTTCAAGTTGAAAAAAGAATGGGCTTAGAGAAGAGTTTTGAAGGCTAAAAATGAAAGAGTTTTGCCATTGGCTAGGCTAAAAAAAAATAGGTTCAAACCACAACGAAGCTCACCAGAAGGTTAGAAGAGAAGGTGTGCTAGTATGACAGGAGCATCGCTTCAGTATCCATGTAATAAAAGATAAAAATTCAGTTATTGACAGCAAGAGATGATAATATTACGTATGATCAGAGAAGTGTGGATTGACGTGGTCTGAACTCATCTTCCGGGTGCACGAACACGTACTATTCGAAGCATCTCTAGAATTAGAAAGCAGAAATTGCAGGTGTATTTATCATCACTGGCAAACAAAAACCTACAGTACATAGTAGAAAACTCAAATCAACGTATCGGATGGATGATGGATGGTCTTGTTGCATTTTTCCTGTGTCCACACTTCGCAGTTCACACAAATAATTTCGGTCGCGTGCAAAGCAATAGTAGTAACCAATAATGAACCAACTAAGGGACAATTTGAACCATGCCACACAAATTTTGCAAAATTTGTGATATGCCACCTGACCCACATGTCATTGACTCATGTGGGTCCTACATGTCATTGAGATACGGGTGGCATATCTCAAATTTTGTAAATATAGGGTGGCATGGTTCTAACAAACCCACTAACTAATTCATAGTTTTGATCGTTTGGCCAACGGGTGATAGCCTGTAAAATGGCTTATTAGAAACAAATTATTTATGAATAAACTTTTTATATTTTATCTTTAACGATTTAAAAGTATGCTGAAAAATAAACTACGAAAAAAAAATCTCGAAATCAACTACAAAGTTCAAATTTTGGCTATGGCTCATGAGCCAAAATTCAAAAGGCTAACGTTGGCAACTTTTACATCGAGATGTCGACAGGATCGATATGAATATCTTTTCTTGAGGCTTAAAATCCAAGCTACGGAGTCGCCGTGAACTTGCGGGTGAAAGGACGTACAGGTGCCGACTTGATGATCCATGTCCGGCACCATCATTTAAGGAGAGCACTGTCCAATAGAAGCTGTCCATATATACCATCAGACATTCAGAGTTTCAGACGGCACAAGTTTTCATTCCATATCATCAGGAGAACTTCAGGTACAAACTGCACTTTCTTTGTTTCCGTTCATATTTTGCCAGGCCGGTTACTGTTCATGTTCCTCAGAAAGTAACATCATGCATGATCTAGGGCATAATGATCTCCTGTTGAACCTGGTAGGCTATGCTTCTATTTTTGATATAAGCTACCAAGTCATTATATTATAATAGACAAAAAAAATGGCAAAACCAACCAGAGGTTAATCGACTGGAGATTCTGAGTTCCTGACCTGATTTTTCTTATACCTGTACAAACAGATTGAAAATTTAATTCACGTCTTGTTTTTCCTGCTTTGCTTTTAGAAATTCAATTTCAACGAAGAAAGGTTCAAGGTGTGACCAAATTGCCACATATATGAGAACACGTGAATGGCATATTTAATGAAACACTCATTCGTTTTGGACAATACCAGAGCATGTTTACTTATTTTAAAGAGAGCGGAGATCATTTTTATGATTAGAAAAATAAAATGTAAGGATTTAGCTGAATAACTCTTAACTAGCCATGGAGATTATCGACAAAAATAGATGCAACCTATCATGCATAATAACAACCTATTCGGCGAACAACCACCGCTGTTGTACTTCTTCTCCAAACCATCATACCAGTTAAAAAATATATTTAAACAAATGCATCACCATGTCATTGTCCTCAGTCATAATGCACACATGACAAGAACTGTTTACAAAACTACAACAGGGATTATTTGCACATGTCCTCATATTTTGGAGGGTGGAATTCTCGATTTCATGTTCCAGGAGGTTAAGTAGGCCAAACCACTGTATCATGCAGGCGGTTAAGTTTCCAACCTTTAAACTTTCAAAAGTTTAGATTGATACATGTAGATTTGCTTGAGTACTTTCATAGCATTATAACACTAATGAGCTTTATAAATAGTATTTTATATAAAGATCAGATATCAAAGTTTTATTTGGGAGACCATGTCAATGTCCAAAATGGCGTATTTCTGAGTTGTGACCGATGGGAGTTTTTTCTGGCACACTTATTATTCCAAGTGAAACTTACCTGGGCATGGAATTGAAGACTAATTCTTTTTTGTTTTTAGCTGCCAGAAAAGTGCTTCAAAATGTTTACTGCCCTAAAATTGCTTCTCTTGCCATATCTGCTCCTACTGGCATCAGCTTCATGTACTCAAGGATTGCCTTTCAGCAATAACACTGATCTGGATGCCTTGCTAGGATTCAAGGCAGGTCTAAGCCATCAGTCAGATGCACTGGCTTCATGGAACACAACAACAAGCTACTGTCAGTGGTCTGGTGTCATCTGCAGTCATAGGCATAAGCAAAGGGTATTAGCACTGAATCTCACCTCGACTGGGCTCCATGGCTACATATCCGCTTCCATTGGGAATCTCACATATTTGAGAAGTCTAGATCTTAGTTGCAATCAACTTTATGGTGAAATCCCTTTGACGATTGGTTGGCTGTCGAAGTTGTCATATCTCGACTTGTCAAACAATTCATTCCAAGGTGAAATTCCTAGGACAATTGGCCAGCTACCACAGTTATCCTACCTGTACCTGTCAAACAATTCACTTCAAGGCGAGATCACTGATGAACTAAGGAACTGCACTAACCTTGCTAGCATCAAACTTGACTTAAACAGCCTGAACGGAAAAATCCCTGATTGGTTTGGAGGTTTTCTGAAGCTCAATTCCATTTCAGTAGGGAAGAACATCTTCACCGGGATCATCCCGCAATCACTTGGCAACCTCTCGGCGCTGTCGGAACTTTTCCTCAATGAGAATCACCTCACTGGACCAATCCCTGAGGCCCTTGGCAAGATCAGCAGTCTTGAGAGGTTGGCACTGCAAGTAAATCATCTGTCAGGCACCATCCCAAGAACACTCCTCAACCTTTCCTCGCTGATCCACATTGGCCTGCAGGAGAATGAGTTGCATGGAAGATTGCCTTCTGATTTGGGCAATGGCCTACCAAAAATCCAATACTTCATCGTTGCCTTGAACCATTTCACAGGAAGCATCCCACCTTCAATAGCAAATGCAACCAACATGCGCTCCATAGACCTCTCTTCTAACAACTTCACTGGAATCATACCTCCGGAGATTGGAATGCTCTGCCTGAAATACCTGATGCTGCAAAGAAACCAGCTGAAGGCAACCAGTGTCAAGGACTGGAGGTTCATCACGTTCTTGACAAATTGCACAAGACTTCGTGCTGTGACAATACAAAACAACAGGCTTGGTGGAGCACTGCCAAACTCTATCACCAACCTATCAGCACAGCTCGAACTCCTGGATATCGGATTTAACAAAATTTCAGGTAAAATACCAGATGGTATTAACAACTTCCTCAAACTAATTAAGTTGGGTCTCTCTAACAATCGTTTCAGTGGTCCGATACCTGACAGCATAGGAAGGCTTGAAACACTGCAGTACTTGACACTAGAAAATAACCTATTGTCTGGGATCATACCATCCTCACTCGGAAACTTAACGCAACTGCAGCAACTCTCTCTAGATAACAATAGCTTGGAGGGGCCATTGCCAGCAAGCATTGGGAACCTGCAACAACTTATCATCGCAACCTTTTCAAACAATAAACTTAGAGATCAATTACCTGGAGATATTTTTAATCTTCCATCCTTGTCGTACATTCTGGATCTGTCAAGGAATCATTTTAGCGGTTCTCTTCCATCAGCAGTAGGTGGTCTCACAAAACTTACATACTTATACATGTACAGTAACAACTTTTCTGGGTTGCTACCAAATAGTCTCAGCAACTGTCAGAGCTTGATGGAACTTCATTTGGACGATAACTTCTTTAATGGTACCATTCCTGTATCAGTGAGCAAAATGCGAGGATTAGTACTGCTAAATTTGACCAAAAATAGCCTTCTTGGTGCAATTCCTCAGGACTTAAGACTCATGGATGGACTGAAAGAGCTATATCTTTCACACAATAATCTATCTGCACAAATCCCAGAGAACATGGAAAACATGACATCATTATATTGGCTTGACATATCCTTTAATAACCTTGATGGCCAAGTCCCAGCACATGGAGTGTTTGCCAATTTGACAGGATTTAAGACAGGATTTAAGTTTGATGGGAATGATAAGCTTTGTGGTGGTATACGTGAGCTTCATTTGCCTTCATGCCCAACCAAACCCATGGAACATAGTCGAAGTATACTTCTAGTCACTCAAAAAGTGGTTATTCCGACTGCTGTTACAATCTTTGTGTGCTTTATCCTGGCAGCTGTTGTCTTCTCTATACGGAAGAAACTAAGACCTTCATCCATGCGAACAACGGTAGCACCTCTGCCAGATGGCATGTATCCTCGAGTATCCTATTATGAACTGTTTCAATCAACGAATGGCTTCAATGTCAACAATTTGGTTGGCACTGGACGGTATGGATCTGTTTATAAGGGGACAATGCTGCTCAAAAAGTCGGAAACTACTGTAGCTATCAAGGTTTTCAATCTTGAACAATCTGGTTCTTCCAAAAGTTTTGTGGCTGAGTGTAACGCAATTAGCAAAATCCGCCATCGCAACTTGATTGGTGTCATAACTTGCTGTTCTTGCTCTGGCTTGAATCAAAATGACTTTAAAGCCATAGTATTCAAGTTCATGCCTCACGGAAACCTTGATAAATGGTTACATCCGGAGGTACACTCATCAGATCCAGTTAAAGTTCTAACACTAGTGCAGAGATTGAGCATTGCTTCTGATATCGCCGCTGCACTAGATTATTTGCACAACAGCTGCCATCCAACAATAGTTCACTGTGATTTCAAGCCCAGCAACATTCTTCTTGGGGAGGACATGGTTGCGCATGTTGGAGACCTTGGCCTTGCCAAGATTCTCACTGACCCAGAAGGAGAGCAATTGATCAATTCAAAGAGTTCTGTAGGGCTAATGGGAACAATTGGATATATTGCTCCAGGTACTCAATACTATTTTCCAATAAATCTTATGGTTTGAGCCATGCAATACTTAATTATCACGTTTACGCACTGCAGAATATGCTGAATGTGGTCAAATTTCTCCATCTGGTGATGTATATAGCTTTGGTATAGTGCTCCTTGAGATGTTTACAGGGAAGGCGCCTACAAATGACATGTTTACTGATGGATTGACATTGCAGAAGTATGCAGAAATGGCATATCCAGCAAGACTGATCGATATTGTTGACCCCCATCTGCTATCAATTGAGAACACATTGGGAGAAATCAACTGTGTCATGAGTTCAGTCACAAGACTCGCACTGGTATGCAGTAGGATGAAACCAACTGAGAGGCTGCGCATGAGAGATGTTGCAGATGAGATGCAGACAATAATGGCTTCTTATGTTACAGAAATAGACAAAGTTTCTCTATGATGCAACAGTAGTGCTTGTTCCTGACATTTTTTCAACAGTGTATTGTGCCCTCTTAAAAAACTGACAGCAAGTCCGCATGGTCAGTTGGTCACTAGTTTTATTTATTTAGTTATTACCCTTTAACAGAATATATGCATCCAGTTATTTCGATTTTTTTTCCTTTTAAAAATAGATAGTTAGAATAACTTTCCAGAAAGAAAGGTAAAACTAGAGCCCACCTAACATTTTCTCAGATTTACTTGTCAACCACATCACATCAGGCATCTCCCCTACCTTTCTCTAAGACTTTTAACTAGCTTGTGTAGTACATATACACATCTAGGATTTCATTGGTGAGAAACAAAAAGTATTAAGTCCCAAAAACAGGCATTGTAAAAGAAAGACTAAAAATAGCAAGTAATGTAGATATTTCTTTTTCACTGTAAGGCACTTTGGAACAACAATGTATTCTATAAATTGCACCTCTGTTTACCAAATAAGGGGCATGAAGTAAACTTTGTTCCTTCCTGACTTCCTCTTCGTATGTGGCACCTCTGCAAGCATAAAATAAGGAAAACAGGGTTCAACAGTCAATACAGCCAAATTTACAGTCGCATGTATGTTTTTCACACAATCACACCTATGTATACAGTTCTATATTATTTACAGATGTCTCCACCGAGCGACTTACTTGAAAGAAGTCCACCAGCTGTAGCTCATTCTCCAAAAATAGCCACAACCAAAGAGATCATAGAACGAAAATACTTTTTATTCTCCAGAGCATTGAATTGTTTCTGGAAGCCCTTAAGAAGTAATTCCATCTGTCATTGCCATTCCAAGAAGTCATGTTCCCATCCATGTCAAGCTGACACACCAAATCAACAGTTTGACATTCAGCATGTAAGCATTTTTGTTATTCCTCAAATTCAATGATGACTGTTTTGAAAGTAAGAAAAAAAAAAGTAAAAAACAAAGCCTCTTGGGTTGCAGAAACAAAATTAGCAACAAAGATAGATCGGAAGGTTCTCTGATGTAACAGACAATTACTCTAATATCAATATTAAAAATTTCAGAATATTAATTTGTGAAATATCAAAATAAAATAAGGAGAATAAGCATGTCTGAAGTGTTGCTGCAACGATAATTATTTGCTATGATGAACAACAAATTACATATCAGTATAGTTTAAGCCAAAAGTGTCACACTCAAACCTCATAGATGAATTTGACGCCCAAAATTCATCATCTGGTGTTTCTGTTAGAGTTTATGGTAGTGAGAGGGATATTAGTATAGGATTGACTTGTGTCAAAATACCATTTTTTTTATCTCAGATCCCCTTCCTTATCTCTTGTACTCTATATATACCGGTCCTCTGAAGCTCAATACAATCCACCAAGTTACGCGGTATATTCGTCTCCCCATACTATTTCAACAGTTTCATGTGTCTTCATAAAAAAACGAATTATGCTCCCTCCCGAAAAGAAAAAGAAAAAGAATTATGCATTCATGTTGCCATTTTAGGTGCACAAATAATTCCCTGGAGTGCTTCCGGAGCATATCAACATCCTTTCTGCAGTTTCTGAGTTATTTCTGAACAACGACTAAATTTTGCCAAATTAAAAACGTTCCGTTCCGTTCCTGTCCAGAAACAGCACCTAATCGTTTCATGACCGTCGGCCAATTAAAATCCAATCCCCAATTGGCCTCTAATCCCAAGTTTGTACAATCAGGCCGCGCAATTCTACCCGAAGCTATTCCAAATTCAGGACGCGTTGGTGAAGAAACAAGTATGGGGACAGTGGGGGGTAGGAGAAGTTCGCAGTACCTCTGCTGCTCCAGGGGAGAGGCGCGGCCTGCACGCTGACCCACCCACCGGGTCGAAGGCCCGGAACACGCCGGGACACCGGAACAGGAAGAGAGACTCGTCGTCCCAGGAGAGGGCAGAAGGATGCGGTAGTCCGGGCGGGCGGAAGCCGCCGACGGGCGACGCACACTCGCCAAGCCTAGCGCGGCGGCCTGATTCCGCCGCGCGAGAAGGCGCCGGCGGCGAACAAGGTCGGTCCCGGTCGACGCGGGGGGTGTGTTGTGGGTTCCTTTTTTTTTTTTTTTTTTGGCAAAATTTGTTACAGAACACCGAAAGATTGCGGCATTTGCTGTGAGACACCTGAAGATCGTGTATTTACTCGTGGACACTACAAAAAAAATAGTAATTAGCTGCAGGACACTCCTATTATTTTATTATTTCCGGTCAAAATGGAGAGAGAAAGAGTTGTGTAAGAGCACCCGCAATGGTAAAGTAAGGTGCTCTCTATAAAATATATATATCTCAACAATAGACTAGATTAATAGTAAACCACCTCAATAGTATGTCTACATGGGTATCTATAGCTCTCTCATCCATTGCCTCGTTTTTCTCTATAGACTATCTTCAGATTAGTAGATAGCTTTACCCTCTCTCTTCATTTAATCTGTTCCAAATAGGAAAATATACTGACATGGATCTCTTATAGAGAGCCTATAGATAACCATTGCGGGTGCCCTAAGTACCAAAATGCCCCTAGACACGTACTGTTCTTCCTCTCTCTCTTCTTTTCTTTTCTCATTCTTCCTCGCGACAGCGGCAGAGGGGAACCAATCAACGGCGAGCAGCGGCGGGCGCGGATGGGAGGGCACTCCAGGCGGCGGCGGGAGCGGCACGGAGGGGTCGCGGTGGAGAGGAAGCTTCAGATGGTGGCAACGGCGGGGCCGGCGGTCGGCGTGCACGGCGGCGCGCGGAGAGGTGGAGGGGATAGGAGAGAGGCGGGCACCGGTGGCCATGGCGAAGAGGTCGGCCGTCGTGGCGCCGGTCGCTGCCTCCGTCGCCGCCCGCACGGTCCATATCCGCCTCAGCCACCGCGAGCTCTGCCTCAGCCGACCGCCGCCCAGGCGAGCTCCGCTTCCATGCGACCAGGCCGTTCCCAACGCTACCCACCATCGTTGTCGCTACGGGAATCTCTCGAAGGAGTAGAGCTCGCCCGGGCAGCTGACTCCTCGCGCATTCCCCTTGCTCGTTGTCGCGACCGCCGTCCCCCGGCCCAGCGGCAGAGAGCTTGCTCCGCCTGGACCACCGCCGCCACGGCCTCACGCTGCCGTCCTCAAGATGCTGCCGGCCGGCGCCACGACGGCCCGCCTCTCTACGATGGACGCCAGCGCCCGCCTCTCCCCTATCCCTTCCACCTCCCCGCGCGCCGAGCGCCGGCCCGCCCCCGCGCGCCGCTGCCCATCACATCCCCTCGCGATGAAGAAGAAGAACAGACAAAGAGAGGAAGAAGAAGAAGAACAAAGAAAAAGATATTGATAAGTGGGCCCATGGGCAAACTTGTCTTTAACCAAAGTTTCTCTCTCCATTTTGACTGGAAATAATAAAATAATGGGAGGAGTGTCCTGCAGCTAATTACCACTTTTTTGTAGTGTCCACGAGCAAATACACGATCTTCGGGTGTCTCATAGCAATGGCCGCAATCTTTTGGTGTCCTGTAGCAAATTTTGCCTTTGTTTTTTCCTTTCATCTTATTCACCAAGTAGATCGAAAATAATTTAATCTTTTAAAAGGCTGGAACACAGTCAAATTATCCTATAAAATATTTTGCTACAACGTATAAAACAACGGTTCCGAATATATTGAAACATGAAACAAATCCGAGTACATTCAGAAAAAGTCTATATGAGATTTTGAAGCCAAGAAAATCAAAAAAGTTTCAATCTTTTTAAAAGTTGAAATACAATCAACACCTTATGAAATATTTTGCTACCACGTATAAAACAACGGTTCCAAATATATTGAAACATGAAACAAATCCGAGTACATTTAGAAAAAGTCTATATGAGATTTTGAAGCCAATCGGATGCTGTTTCACCAAGAAAATCGAAAAAGTTTCAATCTTTTTAAAAGTTGAAATACAATCAACACCTCATGAAATATTTTGCTACCACGTATAAAACAACGGTTCTGAATATATTGAAACATGAATGATGTAGCTATCAAAAATCATTCGATAGCCATTTAGCCTTCCCGTTACAAATTTGCCTATTCACATAAATGTCATTACCTCCTTCCTTTTTTATCTTCTTCCTTCTCACTCCCCATCTTCTTCTTGTCTTGACCACGCTGCCCGACACGTGGATGCGAGCAAAGAGGGAAAGAGGGATTGATGGATGGATCAGTGCGGCGGAATTGGCTGTAGCGGCCTTGAGCAAGACCTGCACGTCGCTGCCCAATCCGCCGCATGCCGCTCCATCAATGGTCGTCCATGGAGATCTAGCCCGCCCCCACAGCCGCCGCTGCAGCCGTGGCTTGCATTTTCATAGACTGCAACACAATAAGATGGGAAGAAAAAAAGACGACCAAATAAATAAGATGAATGGAAAACGTAACAGCTAGTAGTATCACGATTTCAATTTTATAAAATTTCTATGGTATAGTTAGGAATAGACGAATTGTAATAATATTTATCTGAATAGATAAATTTACAATGGCATAGATCCAATTAACTTTTTTTTTCTCTTCTTGAACTCAGCCGCACCACAGCACCTTGAACGGTTACATCTGAAAATGGTTTGCTCGGTAACTTTTGAAGGGGAATAACTCACGAGGGATTGATTGTCATAGTTTCATTTTTACTTCTCATCCCTCAATAGTTGGATAGTATAAGATTATTAGCTCATATTAAATCTAACATGTATAATATATTTACTATACGGTTAGTTTTATTTTTTTTCTTTTCTCTCTTTCTCTTACTATGAATTTAATGTAAATATTTTGGAGCATTTGTATAGCTAGCTCTTGCATGAGAGACAACACTTCTCACTTTTATTTATCTTTCTATTTCACACAAGTTTATAGTTGGCTTATAGCCCACTAATATACTTGCCCTAAGAGATGAGAATTATAGTTAATTCAAGTGAGAATTAAATTTTATGTGATGATGTACGGCTTAGGCTATCTCATTGAAATTAAAGGGGAATTCCCTCCCAATTACCACTTGTACCTAAATGACGCGACAAAATCTAACATTATGCCATTGTCACAAGTGGGATTCGTTTAAATGTCATTCCCTAGAAGGGATTTAATGAAATATCACTCTCAATCCATAGCTACATGCTAAAAAAATGTTTGTGACCAAATTTCCCCTACACACCTCTTATTCCTGTCTCCAACGCCATCATCCCTTAAGCCCTAGCTCCTCGTCGCTCCTCATTGGAGCAGGCGGCACTAAACGGCAGATGCATGCAAGGAGGAGTAAGAAGCTCATCGAGGACACATACGTGGGGAGGAGCGGAGAGGAGCGAGGTTGGCCACGGTGCATGCTGGGATGACCTTAATTACCAGTTGAAGGCATAGGCTGGGAGAAGTTAGAGGACTTCGCTGGCCAGAATTAGAAGAGAAGATGGAGATGGAGGAAGCAAGGCCAGTCTAGTCTTAGTCTTAGATAATATTTTAGCGTGTAGCTATGGGTTGAAAGTGATATTTTATCGAAACACTCTTGCATAGTGGTTTTTTTTTAACAAAAACCATGTATTGAAAAGGTGGGAGTTCGCTCTTAAATTCCCTTTCTTAATCCCTCCTAAAACTTCTACGTCCACCAACCAAGACTTAATAGCCCCCGCCCCCATAAACTTCTATGCCCACCTAACAATTTCACCCCTTCCCCCAACCAAACACATTCTTAATGTTTTGGAGTCAACTTATTAGAACTTTGAATATTAATAACTTCCAAAATATTTAGTTCAAAGGCATTAATTAGAACAACATGTAAAAGATTAGTGTTAAAAACAGTACTATCGTAAAATTAAATATTTATTTATTGTATATACTATAATAGAAAATTACAGTGAAAGATATGTTTGCGAGACCGTATTATTGTCCAAAACTTTAATAACTATGAAACGGATAGAGTAGTACTAAGTACTAATCTAGTGTAAATATCAAAGGGCACTTTAAAATTTTTAATTGAAATATCAATTGATATTTCATCCCGAATGAACAGTTATTATCATTTACAATAATTGAGGATAGATATGTTGTTGTGGTAAATAATATCGACCAATATAACCCGCATGCTTTCTAGAAAGAGTTAGGGTTAAATGATATTATCTGGTTCAAAAATTGCACTTACCAATATACAGATCAAGACTCCATTGTATTTTATTATGCCATAAAATAGCATGGTACGAGATTAATATATGAATTCGCTTAGTCGAGATGAAATGGTTTTTAGATCTCGTGACAATGTTGTGTTATGTCCGTTCAGGCATATTTATATGCAAATTCAATGGTTTTAGAAACTTAAGGTGTTCAAGAAAAAGAAAGAGAGACTTAACATCTGTCGATAATCCAACTCATGTCAAAAGTTAATTACAAAATCACATACTAAGATAACGAAATGAAGCACGAGTACATCTATAAATCTATATCTGAACCCCCTCCCCGCATCCCCTGGCACAAAAATTAAAAAGCGAGAAAAGTAATTGCAAGAAAAATGTTAAAGAAAGAAGAAAGAACACATCGGTAAAATAATATTATTCTCAGCCAGTACTGTGTTTGATTGAATCTAAATATCAAATCCTTAAACACAAATCATTTGCAAATTAATAGTGTCATATGAGATTATGACAATGCTATTATTACAAGTAATCACCAATGGCTATAATGTTCACTCAAGGAAACAGGTGAGATCTGCAATAGCTCTAAGGGCATGAGTATTGTAGTATTAAAGCAGTCGATAAGCAATAAATACTTTTTTTCTATCCAACGGTAACCATTGTGATAGCATGTAACAACAACTACC
This sequence comes from Oryza sativa Japonica Group, assembly GCF_034140825.1. Classification (NCBI taxonomy): domain Eukaryota; kingdom Viridiplantae; phylum Streptophyta; class Magnoliopsida; order Poales; family Poaceae; genus Oryza; species Oryza sativa. The sequence continues at coordinate 12,488,856 of NC_089044.1, forward strand.
AAGCATTTATGCTACCGTCCGTAGGAAGGAATTAAAATACATTATTTATACAGTGTTTTCAGACACATGCATTAAAAATAGAGTAGCAGTTAGACATTGCATTGTAGCTATTGTAATTCCTATTGCAGCAAAGCTGCAGCTTCATCCTCTACAAATACAGAGACACAACTGAGTAAATTTCTATGCATTTCATCAAACTATACTATTTAGTTCACACCAAACTTTTCCCAAACTTCCAACTTTCTATCACATCACATCACATCCAAAACTTTTCTACTCAGGCTATGTTTAGATCCAAAGTTTGGATACAAACTTCAGTCCTTTTCCATCACATCAACCTGTCATACACACACAACTTTTCAGTCACGTCATCTCCAATTTCAACCAAAATCCAAACTTTGTGTTGAACTAAACACAGCCTCACATAAACTCCTAACTCTTTTTCCAAACTACCAACTTTCCCCAAACTTCTCCCCAATTTCATAAACTAAACACGACATAGAAGATGGATCCCACAACAAAGGTTTTATGCACATGTTGAACCAGGCTCCCCAAAACAAACTTTTGGAAACATGGTATACAAAACTCTACTCCTACACAATTCCACTGACACATAATTCCACTGACACCACACAGTTCCACAATAATACTCACTTTGATATTAACCATTATTGTTGCCCTAAGACTGTCTCCAACAGTCTACCCATAATGGTACCTAAACCCAAATATGGGTCATCCGATGAAAAAATCGGAGGCCAACAGAGTACCCAAACCGGAGACGCAATTTGCGTCGGAGTCGAGTGAGAACGCAAAAATGCGTCCTTCTCTCTCCTCAACCCAAATCGGTGCCGCCCGCCCCGCCACCGCCTCGTCCAGGCTCGCCGCTCGCCGCCACCGCATGCTCGCGGTCATCCTTCCCGTGTGGGTGCTGCATCAGCCGGCCACTGCACGGTCTTCGCTGCCGGACTTGTGGCTGAGCTCCCGCGTGAGTCGGGGACACGGAAGCGGAGGACGAGGCGAGTCGGGTTTAGACGCCGGCGCGGCGAGGCGAGCCCTCGGACGATGACGGTGAGTCGGGCCCGCGACGGGGAGCGACCGGCGCGGCGAGGCGGGTCCGCGGCGGGGAGGGAGGGAGGCACGGCGCTCGGTGGGGAGGGAAGCGGGCGGCGCTCAGCGCTCGTTTTGGTCCGTTGTTGGAGAACGAAAGAATTGGGTGCGTGACCCGGACATCCCGCATGACCCAAACGAACGAATTTGGGTGAGGGCTGTTGGAGACAGTCTAAGGGAGAAAAAGAAGGGTGTAGCATGGGATGGGAGCTCTCAAATAAACTAGTGTTGTTGACTACTTATCACACTTTGACCACAAGTTACGTCAATAACTATTTGATTTTGATGTTATATCTGTGGCACAAAAATACTTCCATAATACACCATATTTCAAGGTATTTATACTTTTTTTTATCTGAATGGAAGTACTGATCAATGTTTGAAATTGATTAGTGCTAGTATCAATTCAATTTAATGGAGGTAATATGGATTCAACAAAGTCATAAAGCAATTTGATCTTATGTCCAATGTTTTAAGATTTTATCATACTCCCTCGGTTCTAAAATATAGCAACTTCTAGCATTCAAAATTTATCCTAAAATACAATAATTTTTCCACTTATATTCTCTTCTTAACCAATCGCAATATTCTTCCATTTAAAATCTGCACGTACTCGCTTGTATCAACGAATCACAACTTTTCCCTATTAGATTCCAACATCCCCATTTGATTTCATCTATTTTTTTTAATAATCATGTTCAAACCAAAACTTCTTATATTAAGACGGGTAGTACAAATTTTCCATGGGAATTTACCCGACATGTTACTTGGATCATCTCCAGGAAGCTTCTTATATTAGGGTGTGTTCGCAGGAACATGTTCCCAATCCAAATAGTGAACACGGAAAACGGAGCGGTCCATTAACACGTGATTAATTAAGTATTTGCTAATTTTTTTCAAAAATGGATCAATATGATTTTTTAAGCAACTTTCGTACAGAAACTTTTTATAAAGAACGCACCATTTAGCAGTTTGAAAAGCGTGCGTGCGGAAAACGAGAGTAGGAGTTGGGAACCATGTCTTGCAGACAGAGCCTAAATGTTTGGTGGAGAGGGAGAATTAGAAGGAAAGGAACTGCTATCACTACTTCAGATCAGCAGAAGTGTGATTTGTTGGAAGGACATTGCTACTATGTGGCCTTCCACTGAATTGCTCCGCTAAATTGCTACAAGCTCTGTCCTAAAAAGAAAAGGCAATCTAGAAAGAGATGTGATATAACCTAGTATAACGAATCTAGACAACTTTATCTGAATTCGTTGTACTAAGTTATGTTACATCCTCTCTTACGTTTTCTTTTTGGGAACGGGGTATATATGTTTCATAACTCATGCTCCCCTATCATAAGTCTTCTCCTAAAAATTTATATGATTGAAATGGATTACACCGTTTACTATACCATTTGGAGCGAGTATAATAGCAAGTTTAACAGTATAGTCAACTACTAACTCTAAATTATCTATAGCTTATTCATATAATAGTTATCTATAAATATATACTATTAATACATGATCCCACCTCTCATACATATAGTGTCTTATAGTCCGTGCTACAGCTGGCTATAAATATGTAGCTCACTTTTTTTTATCTTATTTCTTATATCCTCCATGTGTGCTTATTACTGGCTTATGTACTTACTCTAATAAGTGATGTAAGCAGACTCTAAAAATTACCACATCGGTTTTGTACTTAAATAAAAAAAGAGAGAGAAGAAAAACGGATTGTTAATTTGTAACCAGCAATAGCATGAGCTACAAGACGTTGTGTGGGAGGTCATTTATTATGGTGTGTATTTATATGTAATTATGTAATAAGTAACTAGACTATTAAAATTTTAAGCCAGTAGCTGACTATACTAAACTTGCACTTATTATAGTATATACTCTTGACTGCTTTTAGTGCCGTTCATATACATCCGTTTAAATTGCCGATATAAAAAAAATTGCTAGTACAACAAAATCAATCAATGGAGTCGATCTCCACCTTATATACTCCCTCCGTCCTCTAATATAAGAGATTTTGACATTTTGCTTGCACAGTTTAACTACCCATCTTATTCAAAACTTTTTTGAATTTATTATTTATTTTTTACTTAATTTATTATTCAAAGTAATTTAAGCACAACTTTTCGTTTTTTATATTTGCACAATATTTTAAATAAGATAAGTGGTCAAATAGTGCAAATAAAATATCAAAAATAGTCGGAGGAAGTAATAGACAGGGATATAGCAAAAAAAAAAATGAAAATAGCCATGCCTGCCACAAAAGTCATGCATTCAGTGCATATGGCCAGACAGCGTACGAAGACGCCTTTCTGCTTTGACTTGACCGACGAAGACGCCTTTCTTCTTCGTCTTGCATCCGGGCTTCCATAATACGAAGCTGCCGGCCGGCCGGCAAGAGCGACGCGCGCGGCAACGGAGACCACATTATCCGATCCGATCTGCCGCGCGCGTGTCGCATATGATCTCCAGGGTATTCTTGCTGCTAGCTAGCTGCTTGGTAAGTGCTCGTCTCTACCTTCCCCTTCCCTATCACCTACATGCGCTTCGACCATTCATAATCCATTCCTTCATCCGGCCGCTAATTGATGCGTTTTGTTGCTTGCAGGTTAATTAAGTTGTTGCAATAGTTAATCACTTCCATGGAATGGGCTTGAATCGACCCAGCTGGTACTGTGGTACATGCCTTCATCTTCTTGTTGTTGTCGTCGTCTTTGTTTATCACTACTCTCTGTTTGTGTGCAACAGCAACCTAGCTTAGTTTTACAAGACATGATGCGATCTACCATGCTAAGTAGGGTGTGTTTAGTTCACGCCAAAATTGTAAGTTTGGTTGAAATTGGAACGATATGACGGAAAAGTTGAAAGTTTATGTGTGTAGGAGTTTCGATGTGATGAAAAAGTTGGAGGTTTGAAAAAAAAGTTTGGAACTAAACAAGGCCGTAGTATATTACGGACCGCCAAATTAAAGTGCTCTCAAAGTTCTAGTGGCAATGCTTGCACCCGCGCTAGCCATGTATGGAGGTTATTTGTGACTCGTTTGATCCAAGGAACATATAGCTTACGGCTCCTTTTAAACGCATGATTTTTACAGGGTTAATTTGGGCCAGCTCTTTTTACGGAAGTTTCAATATGGACTATAGACTAGGGGAAAGACATTAGTTTCACTTTTGACCAAGTAAATTTATAAAATGTTTCAATTTGAACCCCTTCTTCTCCATCCCCCCTCTCTCTCTTCTTGCTTTGGCGCTCCGGGGAGCAAGGACAGGTTGAGCTCGAGCTTGAGCATGACCCCAATGCGTATGAAGGTTGAACTCGAGCTTGAGCATGAGGTCCAAGGACATGCGTATGATTGCGGCCTGCGGGAGCCACCTGAACCACTGAAGGTGGTCAAGGATGTTCGAGCTCAGCTGTTGCTTACCGCGGCATAGCAAAGTCCGGGAGAGAGAGAGAGAGGACAAGGAGAGGATGGAAAAGGTCTAAACTGAAATCTTTAGCAATCTTATCCGGTTCAAAAATGAAAATGAAGTTTTACTCCTAGTCCAAACTGTAACATTGGTAAAAGAAAATGTGGTCCAAAGTGATTTATTGTGGTCCAAACTACAACATTAAAATCTTTTGGCAAATTTTGCTAAAGGACATCTAAAATTTGTGTAATTTACTGATAGACATTGGAAAAATATGTCACGCCGAAAGAAATCTAAAAAAAATCCTAAATTGCTAGAGGAAACTTTCGGTTCAATTAGAGAGATAAATCTTAAGAAAGACGAGAATGGCCCTAGAACCGCATACTTCAATCATGGCGTCAAAATAAAAATTTGAAAATTATGCAACTCTAAATTTACCATCACTATTTACCATCACTCCAAGTACATCACTAGCATAAATCATATTCCATCTTCATTCTATCCTAAGCTCAAAAGCTTTTGACCATAAGGGCATTCTTATCTTTTTGAAGAATTTCTTTCTCCAATTGAGCCGAAAAAGTTCTTTACCAAATTACTAGTTTTTTCGAGTGTCTTTGAACCAACCAGCGAATTACACAAATTTTTGAGTTCCTTGTGCCTAGACATTTAAACCAAGAGATAATCCAAGAAATGTCATTAACAATTGTCCAAATCCAAAAAATGCAATCGATAAGTGTGAGTTCCAAGAAATGCCATTGTAAATGACTTTGTCCTAAAAATGCCACCGCCGTTAGGTTAATGGCACGGAATGGCCGGAAACCTAACGGCGATGGTATTTTTGGGAAAAAAAATCTTTTGTACGATGGCATTTCTTGTAATTCACACTTGTTGATGGCATTTATTAGATTTGGACGCTTGTCAATGACATTTTTTTATTATCTCTTAAACCAATTATCTTAGACAATTGACATTCAATACAGTGCACGATGTTTCTCAAGGGAAAACAAAGGTATTTTGCACTAACTTGAGTCATGTGTCACTGACCCAAAAAATTTAGAAATATAGCAAATTGGCTTTAAAATATCAACATTTTTGGGGTGCTATCTTTATTGAGAAGTAATTCTGAAAATATTTTTAGATTTGTTGTGTGCACCAATTTGATCTCGTAAAATCATTTTTTGCAAATGCTTCTTTTTGAAAAAAGATTTGTTTGAATTTGCAACCAAAAAAAGTAGAGCCATATGCACCAAATTGTTAAAATTTTAGTTTGAATATGATTTATAGAATAACAAATTTAGGATGTATTAGAAGTGCATTTAGTCAATGCAAAAACACCTTGGCTTCGCCTCAATCTTTAGGGTCAGAAATTAAACTATCGAAAAAGTTGAGAGACATGAAGTAGACAATCCTTTATAAAGACCAAACCAGTTTTAAAATTAAATTCAGGGAAAAAGACTAAATGGTAATGGAATTTAAAGTGTAAAGCAAACCTGATAAGAAGTTAGAAACCAATGAAAAGCCTGTCATAGGCATAGCCTGTAGCATATTTTATTGCATTTTAATTCTATACAGCTATATACACTGACAAATTCTGATGGCTCGTTTATCTTTTTCTGTGGAACATAGAGCAATAATCCTGAGTAATTTGGTTCAACATTCTCAAATGGCAGCGCTGGGGACAAGGTCCTAGTGGTTCTGGTTCACAATAGTCAGGGAACTGCTACACAATGTTTACTATTCTGAAATTGCTTCCAATGCTATATATGCTGCTAATGGCATCTACCGAATATGCTCAAGCATTCAGCAATGAGACTGATCTGGATGCTCTGCTAGCATTCAGAGCAGGTCTAAGCAACCAGTCAGATGCACTGGCCTCATGGAACGCAACCACTGACTTCTGCCGGTGGCATGGTGTCATTTGCAGCATCAAGCATAAGAGAAGGGTCTTGGCACTGAATCTGTCCTCAGCAGGGCTTGTTGGCTACATAGCCCCATCTATTGGGAACCTCACATACCTCAGAACTCTAGACCTCAGCTACAATCTGCTGCACGGTGAAATCCCTCCAACAATTGGGCGATTGTCGCGAATGAAATATCTCGACCTGTCAAACAATTCACTCCAAGGTGAAATGCCTTCGACAATTGGGCAGCTGCCATGGTTATCGACACTCTACATGTCAAACAATTCGCTCCAAGGTGGGATCACACATGGCTTGAGGAACTGCACTCGCCTCGTGAGCATAAAACTTGACCTGAACAAACTCAATCGTGAGATCCCTGATTGGCTTGACGGATTGTCGAGGATCAAGATCATGTCACTAGGGAAGAACAACTTCACTGGGATCATCCCACCGTCACTCGGCAACCTCTCGTCGTTAAGGGAAATGTATCTCAATGACAACCAGCTCAGTGGACCAATCCCTGAGAGCCTTGGTAGGCTCAGTAAGCTTGAGATGCTGGCACTGCAAGTAAACCATCTCTCAGGGAACATCCCAAGAACGATCTTCAACCTGTCCTCACTTGTTCAGATTGGTGTGGAGATGAACGAACTGGACGGCACACTGCCCTCCGATCTTGGCAACGCCCTACCAAAAATTCAATACCTTATCCTTGCCCTGAACCATTTGACAGGAAGCATTCCAGCTTCAATTGCAAATGCAACCACAATGTACTCCATAGATCTCTCAGGTAACAACTTCACTGGCATTGTGCCTCCAGAGATCGGGACGCTCTGCCCAAACTTCCTGTTGCTCAATGGGAACCAGTTAATGGCAAGCAGGGTGCAGGACTGGGAGTTCATCACTTTATTGACAAATTGCACTAGCCTCCGGGGTGTCACACTCCAAAATAATAGGCTTGGGGGTGCATTGCCGAACTCTATCGGTAACCTATCGGAGCGCCTCCAACTACTGGATCTTAGATTTAATGAAATTTCTAACAGAATACCAGATGGCATTGGCAACTTCCCTAAACTAATTAAGCTAGGGCTCTCTAGCAACCGGTTTACAGGCCTCATACCTGACAACATTGGAAGGTTGACAATGCTCCAGTTCTTGACACTAGACAATAATCTATTGTCTGGGATGATGGCATCCTCGCTTGGGAACTTGACACAATTGCAGCATCTTTCTGTAAATAATAATAACCTGGATGGTCCTCTTCCAGCAAGTCTTGGAAACTTACAAAGGCTTGTCAGTGCAACATTTTCTAACAATAAGCTTTCAGGTCCACTGCCTGGAGAGATCTTTAGCCTATCATCCTTGTCATTCGTTCTGGATTTGTCTAGGAACCAATTTAGTAGTTCTCTTCCATCTGAGGTTGGCGGTCTCACAAAGCTCACATACTTGTATATGCACAATAATAAGTTAGCTGGGGCGCTGCCAGATGCTATAAGCAGTTGCCAGAGCCTGATGGAACTTCGTATGGATGGCAACTCCTTGAACAGTACCATCCCGGTGTCTATAAGTAAAATGCGAGGTTTGGAACTGCTAAATTTGACCAAGAACAGCCTCACTGGTGCAATTCCAGAGGAATTAGGACTCATGAAAGGCCTGAAGGAACTATACCTTGCACACAATAACTTGTCTTTACAAATCCCTGAAACCTTCATAAGCATGACGTCACTATACCAACTAGACATATCCTTCAATCATCTTGATGGTCAAGTTCCAACACATGGTGTGTTTTCCAATTTGACGGGATTCCAATTTGTTGGGAACGACAAGCTTTGTGGTGGTATTCAAGAGCTGCATTTGCCCTCATGCCGAGTAAAGTCTAATCGAAGGATACTTCAAATTATCCGAAAAGCAGGGATTCTGAGTGCTAGTGTCATTTTGGTGTGCTTCATATTGGTACTTCTGGTCTTCTATTTGAAGAAGAGATTGAGGCCTCTGTCATCGAAAGTAGAAATAGTTGCTTCTTCTTTCATGAATCAAATGTATCCTCGAGTTTCTTATTCTGACTTGGCCAAAGCAACAAACGGCTTCACATCCAACAATTTGGTTGGCACAGGGCGGTATGGATCTGTTTACAAGGGTACAATGCGGTTCAAGAATTCAGTATCTGACGTAGCTGTGAAGGTTTTCGATCTTGAGCAATCTGGTTCTTCTAAGAGTTTTGTAGCAGAGTGTAAGGCACTAAGCAAAATTCAACACCGGAACTTGGTTGGTGTCATAACTTGCTGCTCTTGCCCTAATTTGAACCAAAATGACTTCAAAGCCCTTGTGTTCGAGTTCATGCCTTATGGTAGTCTTGATAGGTGGATACATCCAGACATAGATCCATCAAGTCCAGTCGAAGTTCTTACGTTAATGCAGAGATTGAATATTGCTCTTGATATTGGTGCTGCACTGGACTATTTGCACAACAACTGCCAGCCAGCAATAGTTCATTGCGACTTAAAGCCCAGCAACATTCTTCTTGGGGATGGCATGGTTGCTCATGTTGGGGATTTTGGCCTTGCAAAGATTCTTACAGATCCAGAAGGTGAACAACTGATCAATTCAAAGAGTTCTGTGGGGATAATGGGTACAATTGGATATGTTGCTCCAGGTAAATCACATTTTTGCTGCAGTAGTTATTGTGCTTTGACAGGAATTGCTAATGTCGCATATGCATTGCAGAATATGGAGAAGGTGGTCAAATTTCTCCATACGGTGATGTCTACAGCTTTGGTATATTGCTCCTTGAGATGTTTACAGGTAAGGCGCCTACACATGACATGTTCAGTGATGGATTGACCTTGCAGAAATATGCGGAAATGGCATATCCAGAACTACTGATAGATATTGTTGACCCCCTTATGCTATCAGTTGAGAATGCATCGGGAGAAATCAACAGTGTCATTACTGCTGTCACAAGACTCGCACTAGTATGCAGCAGGAGGAGGCCAACTGATAGGTTATGCATGAGAGAAGTTGTAGCTGAGATACAGACAATTAGGGCTTCCTATGTTGAAGAAATAAACAAAATAGTTTCTGACTGATGCAACATTAGTGCGCCGTTTGATTTTTTAGCTTCATAAAAGGTGTTAACTGCATAATATCGGCAAAAGAAATGTAACACACAGTACTCTTCTGTTAGGCACTCATTGATTTTAAGACCAAGTACAGGATCAATATTTTTTGCTGATGTAATCCATTTATTGGTGATCCCAAACCATTAGCAATCAATGGTGCTAATTTTCACACATTACTTATTGACAGGGTTAGAAGGTGTGCAGTTCTTTACTTTATGGAGTATCAAGTTTTTGCAAGTGCGCATGACAGTAGATATATTACCATCCAAGAAATTCATTTGTATAGTTTTTAATAGTGTATCATGTATTCGTGTTCATGCCTAAACAATTGGGCTGCAAACCCGCATGGGCATTAATTTTATTTATATATATTCTTATCCTTTTCACAAAAGATATAGATGCAGTTCTTTTGATTGCTCTGAAAAACATATAATTCCTGCAAAGAACTATGCTGGAAAAATGTAAACATTAAGCCTAGTACTTTTATCAGATTCACTTGCGAAGCCCATTCTTCATAGCAGGCATGAACTCTATCTTTCTGTAAGATATTAACAACACCGGATAATACTAACACACACATAGCATTTGAATGGTGATAAACAGAGAGTTCTGACTGGCAGATGCAACACTGGAACAGGAAAGTGGAAAATCAAAATCATGTATGACGTTATATTTTACTGTGAAGTACTACTTTAGAACAACAAAGTAAACAAAGGGGAGCAGATTCGCACCTTTTGTTGGTCAAAAGGGGAGCATATGCCCTAAGCTTTCATTCCTTCCTGCCTTCTCTCTTCCCATATACTCCCTCCGTTTCACAATGTAAATTATTCTACCATTTCTCACATTCACATTGATGTTAATGAATCTATACATATATATCTATTTAGATTCATTAATATCAATGTGAATGTGGGAAATGCTAGAATGACTTACATTGTGAAACGGAGAAAGTATATTGCTACCTTTGCAATCTGCAAATAAGAAGGCAGGTAGGGTCTCCTCAACACAGCCAAATTTACTCTCAGATATTTAACATGCTTCTACACTACCTGCAAGACTGCAACCATTGTGTTCATAGCACGAAAATGCATTTCATTTTCCAGAGCGCTGGCCGCTGAGGGAGCTATGAACTTTTTTCCCCGATCTAAAACTGAAATGCCATTCCAGTAAAGCCATGCTACAGTAAATACTAGCACACTAAATCGACAGCACGGTAGATCAACGCGATGAAGTCTTAGTTCTTCCTCAAATCCAACGATAGAACGCAGGTCAAGCCAAGGCCGTGCACCGAAGAACGGATTCCGGACGAGTCAGTAGCGGCGAATCGGAGGGCACCACCGAGGCAATCAGGAATTGGGGGAAATAGTAACTTGCTGCGCAGAAACGAACAGCGGGTTTTCACCTCGCGTCGGGGCCTCGAGGGAGAGAAGATCACCTCGTCGGAGAAGAAGCTTCCGACCTGGTCTGTAGCGGCGGAGTAGCTCGCCGTCGCCGGAGTTCCGGTGCCCTGGACCCGGAAAGCAAAAGCTTTGATTTAGGTCTAGTTTTGTTTGGGCCTTACGGCCCGCTCGCTGTAATGGATCCGACCCATCTGCAAGGAGAAAATGGACATTTAGCCCAGTTCAAAACAGGGTTTCGCTAGATTGCCATCCCAAAAACGTGTTTCCCTAAAATGCTAATATGAAGCGCTCGTACTCACCGCCACTTTGCCATTTTAGCTTTTTTGTGCATTTTCGAAATCATTTTCGCTTCTTCAGTGGGTAATGAGACGAAATTACTTCCATCCTTCCCCTTCCGTGGTGGCAGCCCTGGTAGCGCCGCCGGATGAGCCCACCGCCGCTACCGACGAGGGCATCTGGGTGCGCGGGTGCATGGAGCGATGAAACCACCGGTGGCTGCCCCTACCCGCCGCCACCGGACGGCACCGACGAGGCGAAAGCGAGGTCGTCGAGGAGGCCTCGCGGTGGTGGTGGCTTGCGCTCCAGCTCACCAGCAACTGTTGCTGCCTCTCCACCATGTCCCCCTCCGCCTCCGTCACCGGTGAGGTTCGCCAGCAGCTGCTGCTACCTCTTCACCACGTTCCCCTCAGCCTTCGTCGCCGGCGAGGCTTGAAAGATCTATGCACTAGAGTTGCCTTGTAAGGGGAGATTGGAATATCTATGATCCTAAGAGTGTGGTGATTATTTTGGTGATTAATGACAACCCATTGTTGGAACTATCTATTTCCATGAGTTGGTGAGATTAGGTTAAGTTCCGGCATCAAGTTAAAAGATTGAAGCTAGAAGATGGACATTATACCTTGATGAGGAGCAAGTGAAGACATTGATGATGCAAGGTATGAAATGGCTATCTATGGCAAACCGGTGAAGAGAAAGCAAGGCTCGGCTAGAAGATGGACATTATACCTTGATGAGGAGCAAGTGAAGACATTGATGATGCGGGGTATGAAGTGGCTATTTATGGCAAAATGGTGAAGGGCAAGCAAGGCTCGACTACAATGGACCATGCGGGGGGTGAAGGGCAAGCAAGAGGCTTGGCACCGATGGACCGAATCCGGTGGTGAAGGGCGAGTGAAGGCTTTGTCATGATGGTCATGATGGACCGTGCGAGGCCATTTGAAGCTATGAATAATCCTATCAATTATTAGAAGACCGCAAGATGGAATGCCGAAGATCAAGAGGATGTGGTTCTCCAATGAACATCAAGTCAAAAGCCAAAATGGGCATTTATCAAGGCAAAGGTATAATTGATTTGGGACTAATATGCTTAATGAGTGTAGGTGAGAATAGTCCCAATAGTGAAATGGCATTGACGTTGACAACCCTCAAGGTGAAGCAAGAAGAGGACATTCTTAGTGGTGTATTAGTCCCAGGTTGCTTAGGAGTGGGCTAGGATGCTTGGAGACCCTCGAAAACAAAGCGGCAAGAAGACTTGGAGCCGAGTTAGACTAGTTTACCTTTTCGCTTTGAGTTTAAGAAAAACCGTACTATTAAGAGGGGTTCCAAGTGTGGTTCTAAGATAACACAAGTGCTCTTAGTGGTGTCCAAGTGTTGAAATATTTTTAGGAGCTATTTTTGAAAATGGCTCTACCCGGGACAGAGAGTCCCACCCGGAGGTTCTGTCCGGAACTTCCTGGCGCCAAGGTGAGGTTGAAAAATTTTCTAAGTGTTGCCCGGAAGTTCCTAGCACCCAGGCCCGGAACCTCCTAGCAACCCTCCAGTTCAAATATGTGAGTAACGGCTAGATGACGTCACCTAGCCGTTATATATAGCCAACTCGACTCCAGCTCATTCTTTGGCCATTCCACTTTAGTTCTTGTGTTCCCTAGCTTGTTCTAGCCTCTCCCAATGTGATTTTGCTTCCCCCACCCAAATCTTGTGTATTTCTTGAGTGAGAGAGTGATTTTGAGGGTGGTGGTGAGGATTGGAGAAGGTTTTGAAGGCTAGGATGACTTGAGCACTTGGGGTATCTCGTTGGGCTGTCATTTGGAGCTTGTTACTCTTGGAGGGTGACCTCCTAGACGGTTAGGTGTCGCCCGCGAGTTTCCAACAAGGTTGTGGATTGACCCGGGCAAGTTTGTGAGGGCGTTATTCCACCTCCGAAAGGAAACGGAATACACGGGGAGTGAATTCCGAGCTGAGGTTTAGGAGGTCGTCTTGGTAGAGCAAGCCTCACTTGTGGTGTTCTTTTGGTGTTCAAGTTGGGGATCTTAGTGGTCACTTGAAACCAAAGAGAAGTACCTAGGGGTGTTGGCTTGAAGACCGGAGACCTCTTCCTAGGCCTTTTCTTGGTGAGGCAAGGGGTTAATCAAGACCCGGCTCTTTGAAGCTCCTCAACGGAGACGTAGGATTCTCAGTGGAGAATCTGAACTTCGGGAAACAAATCGTTTGTCTCCTCTCACTCTCTTTATCTTTGTGATTGTGATGCTTATCTCCTTATTTGCCTAGTTGTGCTATCATGTCTCCCATTGTATGATCACTTGTGATATCTTGTGTATTTTCATGTGTATTACTCTTGTTTGAGACATGTTGTACCTCTCTATGGTTTAGACTTCCTTGTGATTTAATTTACTTATTGTGAGGTGCTCGAAAGAGTAACTCACAACTCCCCGGAAGTTCCTAGGAAGAACCCCGGAAGTTCCGGGCAACTTTCTTTGCTCAGCATAAAAAGCTGCCAGGAAGTTCCGGGCCTTTTGCCAGGAAGTTCCGGGCCCTGATTTTAACCGCTGCAATTTGAAGTAAATTATAGGAACGCCTATTCACCCCCCCTCTAGGCGACATAAAGGTCCTTTCAAGGCTCGCCAATAGCTACTGCTGCCTCTCCATCGCGTCCCCCTTCGCCTCCGTCACCGGCGAGGCCATGGGGCCGCCTCGAAACCCTAGCCACCGTCGTCGACCGCGGCGAAGCGACCTCGTCGGAGACCGTCGGCGACCGCAGCAAGGTAGTCGGCGGAGGTGGCGAGGTCGAGGGAGGGGAAGATGTCGGAGGACTTGCCGGCCACCTCACCATCTGGGCTCTCCCATATAGCACCGTTCTGGATGCCATCCATGGAGGAGGACGAGGAGGAAGACGGTGAGCTGCTCGTGGTGGACATGGAGATGGCCGGCGAGGACAAGCTCCTCTTCCTCAATGGCGGCGGCGGAGGACATGAAGGGCAATTTTGTCTCATCATCTGGTGGAGAAGCGAAAATGATTTCGAAAATACATAAAAGGGCCAAAATGGCAAAATGGCAGTGAGCACGCGTTTCATAGTCATTTTAGTTAAACGCGTTTTCGGAATGGCATTCTAGTGAAACCCTGTTTTAAACGTGGCTAAATATCCATTTTCTCATCTGCAAGTGGCCGTTATGCTGAACTGAACCCAGTTTTGTACCATCACGCATTTGAAGTATTAAATATATACTAATAGCAAAACAAATTTCGCATGTAAACTGCGAGACGAATTTATTAATTAAGCCTAATTAATCCATCATTAGCAAATATTTACTGTAGCACCACATTGTCAGATCATGGAGCAATCAGGCTTAAAAGATTCGTCTCGCAATTTTCACGCAATCTGTATAATTAGTTTTTTTCCTATATTTCATACTCCATGCATGTGCCCAAACATTCGATGTGGCAGGGTGAAAAATTTTTCATGTTTCTAAACAGGCCTCAATAACTGAACTCTTTACTAACAATCAACCGAAATCATTTAACCACTCCATTTTTTTCCACAAAGGGTGTGTTTAGTTCCTACCAAAATTAAAAGTTTGGTTGAAATTAGAATGATGTGATGAAAACGTTAAAAGTTTATGTATGTAGAAAAGTTTTAATGTTATGAAAAAATTGAAAGTTTGAAGAAAAAGTTTTAAACTTAAGCTCGGCCAAAATGGTTGTCCGTCTCATAGTCTTATCCACATTTATTTGCTGCTACACCATGCAAAATGACGGAGAAAAGAAGCTGGCCTTGGACCGGTCTGAAAGAGTTAATGAGTGATTCCACGGTCGAGTCAAGCGAACACGTCTGACGCAAATTAAATGCGAGTAGATAGATTAGGGATGGACAATAATGGAGGGTTTGCACTTTGCAGAAATGAAACAAACACCATGAAATTGAAACATCGCATAAGGCTGTGCTTAGTTTCACGTTAAAATTGAAAGTTTAAAAAAATTGAAACGATGTGATGGAAAAGTTAGAAGTTTGTGCGTAGGAAAGTTCGATGTGACAGAAAAGTTAAAAGTTTAAAGAAAAAGGCCGTGTTTAGATTCCAAAAAATTTTGGCCACAAACATCACATCAAATGTTTGACACATGTATGGGACATTAAATGTGGAAAAAAAAACAATTGAACCATTTATATGTAAATTGCGAGATGAATCTTTTGAGCCTAATTTCACTATGATTTGACAATGTGACAGATTAATTTGCTAATAACAGATTAATTAGGCTTAATAAATTCGTCTCACAATACAGGTGGAATCTGTAATTTATTTTGTTATTAGTCTATGTTTAATACTACAAATGTACGTCTGTATACTTGAAAACTTTACACCCAAAGAACTAAACACACCCTAAACAAAATTACCTACTCAGTATTACCAATACAATTTTGCTATGCGCTGTCGACAAATAATTGAGGAAGAAATCTGCAAAATTATCTAAGAATTACCAATATGATTTTGCTACACGTCTATTGACAAATATTTTTCTCCCTTTTTATTCTCGATTATGCTTTAAGATTCATGTAGATAAAACAGGTTCAAAAAAGGACTTAAAAAAAGTAAATTACATACTGGGACACTTTTTTTTACGACCCTTTCAATTTGGGTCACGGATATATCTACATTTCTACATTTTACCATATAAATATAGAAAAGTTTCACCTTGGCTTTGTTCTTGTACCTGCAGTTCCCTCTCTCCTCTCTCTCTCTCTCTTCTCTCTCTATCTCTCTTCCGTCAATGGTAGGAAGACCGAAGACCCACACCACTAGTGAGTAGGTCAAGCAGCCACTGCTACCGCTGCGCCGTGCTAGCGCCGAAGCTCCGCCAACACCAATGTTAGGGCCGTGTGCTTGGAATGGACCTCTATCAATTTCTCCACCTTGGTTTGCACTAAACCATCCCCTGCACTTGTTTGCAGGGTTCGACATTTCGGACTGAATTTTGAAAATTTTGGTTATTTTGGACCCTCCGATACAATATTATTTTGGCCGAAATTTTTAATTTTTTGTAATTTGTCATGAACTTGGTAATATTTATTCAAATTTAACTAAATTTTGTTTCAAATTTCAGAATGAAATTTCGCCATGTCAGAGAACCGCATGATACAAACACCGAAAATGAAAAGTTGAACCCTACTTGTTTGTCTCGGCGTCTCGGCCACGTTGATCTCCACACTGTTAGGTACATGGTCGGCTTGTAGTTGTTGGCAGGGTTTCCCAAACCGCCGGGGCTAGGGTTACCGTGCCCCGGTGGTAAGCACGGTAACCATGAAAAATCGTAAAAAAAACCGTGCAAAATTTATTAAAAATTCAAATTATTTTTTAAATTTATTTGGATTTAAGGAGGTTACTGCGGTTTTTCTATTACCATACCCCGTGGTAAAGCCGGTAACTACGGTAACCGCGTGGTTACTGACGGTAATGTAAACCCTGGTTGTTGGTCGCCTTCCTGATACCTGATGGAGAGGATCAGACCGGTTTACTACCCGATCATCATGGTGATCATCTTTCTGATGCGGCAGTGTAGTTCGCTGATGGTTTTGTGATATGGACAGAGGAGGAGAGAGCTGAGGTAGATCAGAATCAGCCAAACTAAAGCAACTAGCTACTAATGACAAAGATAAGTGGTTTAAAGTGAAAAGGTGTGTTTTATTACCCTAGTTCAACTTGAAACAATGGTAAAAAGAGTGATCCAAAATACAATATAATTTACTAAAAAAAATTAGAAACATGTGTAGAGTGATCCAAGACTTAGGCAATGCTCACTCACATTCTCCTCCGCTGAGCTACACCTACAAGCCTACAACACATGTTTTTTGTATTTCTAAAACAAACATGTGTTTTTTTATTACTCACAATGTAATTTCATGTAATATATAGATAGTCTTTCTTTCAATATAAGAATTTTTTCCCCAGAAAGTTATGAGTTGCTTCGGAGACAGATACCTTGGATTTGCTCCAGGTCCTTATCCTAGTTTAGGGCCTGTATAGTTCGCGAAAAGAAATTTTTTGGGTGTCCATCGGTTATTTGACCAGATGTCGGAAGGAGTTTTCGGACACGAATGAAAAAATTAATTTCATATCTTGCCTGGAAACCACGAGACGAATCTTGTGAGTCTAATTAATCCGTGATTAGCATATATGGGATTACTGTAGCACTTATAGCTAATCATGGATTAATTAGGCACAAAAGATTCATCTCGTGGTTTTCATCCTAACTATGCAATTAATTTTTGAAATCTATATTTAATACTCTATAGATGTGTCAAAGATTCGATGTTATGTTTCGGGGAAAAATCTTTGTGGGAAACTAAACCAGGCCTTATAAAAGAGCCACCAAAGCCTGCGCGTAATCGATGAACGCAAGCAGCTAGCTCGCTAGCTACACGTACGCACGCATCAACCACCACAACAACCATGCCGCATCCCAATATTGCTGCTAGCTGCTCCCCCTCCTGCTTGCTCCTCGCCGTAGCCGTCACCTTCTTCTCGGCTACAGCCAGCATCTCCCATGGCGCCGCCCATCACGCGCGGCGCGTGCCCGCACCGCCGGCGGCGTGCGTGGCGCGCGAGAGGGACGCGCTGCTGGCCTTCAAGCAGCGCGTCACCGCGCGCGACCCAGCGAGCGCTATCTCGTCGTGGCGGCGAGGGGAGGCCGCTGCAGACTGCTGCCAGTGGGACGGTGTCGAGTGCGACAGCCGCACCGGCCGTGTCATCGGCCTCGACCTCGCCAATCGCGAGTTCGATGGTAGGACGGGCGTGCTCGATGACCAGGTGTCTCTTGTTGGTGACATAAGCCGCTCTTTGCTCTCTCTGGAGCACCTGAGTGACCTCCAACTCGGCTGGAATTTCCTGGAGGGGCGCACTGGTCGTCTCCCGGACTTCCTTGGCTCTTTCAAAAGGCTGGAATCTCTTGGCCTCACCGGCATACCATTTTCTGGCACCGTGCCTCCTAAGCTCGGTACGTTAATAATATTTTATTTCAAACCAATTCTTATTAATTACTTACATTAATCTATTATCACTAAATTAAATATTTAGCTAAATAAGTAAGGACGTAAATTAGTAGCATTGGTGTGGGTAGCGCGCCGTGAACACTGTAGCAAACGCGGGATCCGTATGGCAGTGGACGCAGCAGTGGACCGGGAAAGCTGAGTACTCCCTATGTCCCAATACAACACGGTTCCTGGATTCCGGTTAGAGTATGTATCCAATATATGTACAGAGTCTGTTACAGTTTAGAAATTGGAGTTGTACTAAGTACATTGAAATAGAGTCGGACTCTTTATTATAGGATATCACTTAAATAGAGGGATGGACATGTTATAACCGTATGGCAACTTAGCATGGCGAAATAGAGCGGCTGCCGACGGCATCCGGCCGAGGGTCATTGTAACTCTAATACGCTGTAATATGGTGGATCGGAGAGGAGCGCCCGTAATCAGTGCCCCGGGGATATAGGCTTCGGCTGAACCTCGTTAACAAATATTGTGCCTGGTGTCGTCATCATGTTTGGATCTCCTATGACGTCTTTTCCATGTTTGGTTACTAATGTGACTTCGGGGCCACGATTTTGTAACATTCCCAATGCAGAATTAGTAGTACCAACAAAATCAAGTACATCCATGAATAAGGTTTACTAGTTGAAAAAGGAGAGAGATTAAGCATTTCTCATGTCAACATGAGCAGAGAGAGGTAGCAAAATTCGATGTTTCTAGTTCTTTGCGCAGAAATCGTTTTATACTGGGACAACTTCTCCACTCTAGAAATCGTCTTTTCTCATAAGGGCATCCACAATGTGTTGAGAAACCAGGTAATAGGCATTCAATGCTCCTCTACAACCTGGTAATAGCCATTGTGGAACCAGTAAATAAGTAGTACCGGGTAGTATGCTTACTACCGATAGCAAGGGAATAAATAATGTTGTTTACACAATCGAGACAGAGAGAGTACAGGATGAAAGCATCTTTACTTATGAATGGTTGAGGGTTGGAGAATATTTTATTGGTGGACCCCACCTTGAAATCTCATACACATTGTGCTGCCTGCATACAACTACTACCTCTGACCCAAAACCTGATACTAATGCTCACTTCAATTTTATACATTGGTGTTGCCCTAACAAAGGGAGTAAGGGCATGCCCAATTTTATGACCAAGTTCGGTAATAACATGGGCCCGCGTGCCTGGTGGTAGTAGCAGGATATGAACTCCATATTGTTTGTGCGGGGCACACTATAAAAACTCACCAATCCTGAGCTACGGTGACTCCTTCGTACAAGAAAACAATCCGCTGATACTCATTGACATTGTACAAATAACATAACTTATTCTTTGTTTCCATTAGTAGCCATATGACCGAGTAGTAGTTATTCATCACTCTCACAATACTTGTTGTTAACAGGAGAAGATTTAATGCTTACTACCTACTCCCTCTGTCCCATAATATAAGGGATTTTGAGTTTTTGCTTGTACTGTTTGACCACTCGTCTTATTCAAAAATTTTTGGAATTATTTTTTTTTTGACTTACTTTATTATCAATGTACTTTAAGCACAAATTTTCGTTTTCTATATTTGCACAAAATTTTTGAATAAGACGAGTGGTCAAACAATACAAGTAAAAAAACTCAAAGTCCCTTATATTATGGGACGGAGGGAGTAGTATTTTACCACGTTGTGGATGCCCTAAGCTATTAGTCGTGCGCTAGCTGCTTATGCACGCGATAAGATGGATCTCTGTCTTTTTCTTATGGGCCAGGGTGTTAATTTGGTCGGGCCATGTACTTTCTATTTTATTTTAGGCTAATTTGTAGGCTACACTCCTTTAGATGGCCCATAGGTTGCGCATGGGTCTTATCTTTTCTTTTCTTGGACTTGGCTCATTTTATAAATTTTATCTTTTTAAAGCACAGTACATACGTGGGCCAAATATGTATGGAAATGGGCTAGTGTCACACCCCGATCCGGCACCGCCGTACAACGGCACCTGATAGGAGAGTGTCGTAGGAAAAACGGCGCGAACCGCTTCCTACGAAACCGCGATCATAGTACCAGTCCCAGGACATAGCGCTGGTACCCACGATGACAAATATGAATCATTGCAATCCTTAAATTAAATAGAGGACTTATTTACCTTAACTTAGGTTGCAGCTCAGGACAGCCTGAGAACACAACCGACGACGCGGACGAGGAAACACCAACAGCAGCAGCAGCAGCGGAACCAACGAAACTAACACCCAACACCACAGGCGACAGCTGGGAACCAGGACGGAACCCTAATCTTCGCTTCACTTCATCTTCTCTTCAAGACGGAGATATATATATATATATATATATATATATATATATATATATATATATATATATATATATATATATATATATATATATATATATATATATATATATATATATATATATATATATATATATATATATATATATATATATATATATATATATATATATATATATATATATATATATATATATATATATATATATATATATAGTGAATCTATTCTACACCCCCCTTTCCCATGGGCCAATCCCACCTCCCCCACCCTTCCTAGGGCCCAAATCTCCCCTCCCACCTCAATCAAAGTCTGGTCAAAGCCCCATCCCGCCGGTCAAACCTCGGTCAAAACCTCCCATTGACTCCCTCCCACGCCCACCACTTTGATGTTCACGTCTCGCAGGAATTCCGCAGTGACATAACGGTCATCGTGCAGTAACAGGACAACTTTCTCGCAGTACCAACATCGAAAAATAGTCATAATGGATCTAGTTTTGTTAAGCACTTTTTTACGAACATCATGGTGCAGATAGATTAGAAAAATACTATATAACGTGAGAGATATTGCTCTCTAAAGATTGGGATTTACTTTTTTTAGTTCTCGTGTCACTGGAAAGGCGTAGTAACGCAACGATCAATGTGCAGTAACATGACTAGTTTCCGCAGTAACAATGTTATAAAATCATTTTTGTGTCGATCATCGTGTAGTAACATGACTATTGTCTCGTTGTAACGTCGTTTTACAGCGTTATGGTGAAAACGGTTCTAAAAAATAATATGCGATGTGAGAGATATTATTGTTTAAAGATTAGAATTCTAAAAGTTTACTTGTACTAAGCTTGCTACTACATATCTTTGTATGGACAAAGAAAAGTACTTTTAGCACATGTATTAACTTGTGACCATGAACATGCACTTTTTTAGCACTTGTATTTTGCACAAGATGGATATTTTAAAATTTAGCTATGCACAAGTACCACAGTGGTACTGTAGTAGTACCAATACTACCATATGTTCTCTGTTACTGTAATTTCGTCATGATGTTACTGCAAAAAGTGCAGTAACGACCTATACATTGCGCAGTAACCGCCTATAAATTTCGCAGTAACATATCGTGTTACTGCAGTTCTGCGATAATGTTACTACCTAATCATAGTAACAAGATATGACTTCCTATAGTAACATAACGGGGTTGTGTTCATAAAATTTGAACAGATATATACAGAAAGAAAAATAATGATCTCAAATCAAAATGTGTTATAAGGCGGATTGGTTAGGGGAGTTTGTTATGAACCATGAGATCATGGGTTCTAAAAACGAAAATAGAAATGAAAATGAGAGATTGGAGAGAAAAAACGAAGAAAAGAAAAAAAAGAAGGGGGAGAGAGAGAGATCGGGATGGGGAGGAGGAGGAGAAATGGCGAAGGAAAAAAAAGGAGAGAGGGAGAGAGAAATCGGGATGGGGAGGAGGAGAAAAAGCGAAGAAAAAAAGAGAGAGATCGCGCTAGGGAGGAGGAGGCGGGTCCGGGCGCACGGGCGCGCGACCGCTCGCGCTGGGAGGAGGAGGGGGGCGGGCGCTGGGGAGGCAGGGCCGGGCGCGGATCAGGAGGGAGGTGGAGCCGCGCGTGATAGGGGAGGGAGGGATGGGCTTGGTAGTTAGGCTGATGGGGAAGGAGGGATGGACTTGGTAGTTGGGCTGATGGGGAGGGGGTGTAGAATAGTTATTCTAAGGGAGGGGTATATAATAGAGATACTATATATATATATATATAGAGAGAGAGAGAGAGCGCAAGGGTGAGTACTTTCGTACTCAGCAAGCCATGGGAATTATGTGTTTAATGCAGGCTTCAAAGGAAAGGCTGCTTGTTTTCACAATTGATTTTAGTTAAACTCTTTTTTTTTAAACGACTAAGTGAGTGCTTCTCAAACGACACGGATGAGACAGTGCGTCTCGTCCAGTCGGAGTATGTGCAATGTATCAGTCTTTGAATTGATCAAGGTTGGCACCCGGCCAACAGCTTTCAAACGGCCACCCAGGCCTGGTTGATCCCATCAGCCATAGATTTTCCCAACATCGAACCCTTTCCATAACAGCAGTTTCACAAAGTAGTAGTCAAACAAAAACTACGCTAGGAATCACCTCACATCCGCCCATGACCGTGGGCACGGCTGTTCGAATAGTTTAATAACCTCTGCAGAGGGGGTACACTTTACCCACACGACGTTACTAGCCTTGGTCACCTAGCCCGTGTGGATCAGACACATCTGGTGACTTGGGGCTTTCACGACAAGGCATTTCGAAAGCCGACACAGGTTCACCATATGCCAACGAGAGGGGTCCCAGACCGACATTAGGTTAGGTCCCAGACCATACTGTGCCAGGAAGCCCGGGGGTTCTCCCCGGCACCACCCCGTTGAATCCACATGTCTCTTGGCATCATGGCTCCCCTGATTAGCTAATTACTCAGCCATGGGTGTCCCATTCCACCCATATGGTCGCACTTGCCTTATGTTCAGATGAAATTCCAAGGAAACGGTCCTTAAGTGCAAGAGCGGGAAACCGTACTCCCGGTACGTTCCCCGGTCCGCGATTTTGGAAATTCATTTAGTTCGCAAGCACCGACCCAGGTGTCGGGTTTTCCAAGTCTTTTGTAAAACCCCAAGTTTTACCCATCGTTGGATATTTTAAATTTGAGGGGAGGTGTTCCGATGCGCGTGCCCAAAGGCCCGTGCATCGAAGCAAAACAGTCGACAAAGGAGGTTTAAGTGTTCAATAATTCAAGGAGGGTAATTGCAGCAATTAGGATTGGGGCCGGAAGGCTATCTCGCAAGCCGTGGCCGAATTACTCGTGTTAATCCTATTCATGCAATATTTGCGGAAAAGAAATACTTAGTTTTAAATTATAGCTGCAAGATGATCAAAGGTGATTTGCCTTGCTCAATGTCTTCATTGAGCTTCACGAATCTTCGAGAAAACCCGCGATTAACGAAAATCCAGTAACCTCAACTATACGCAAACAATCAAAACCTAAACAAAAGACCAAAAGAAAGATCCTATTTAGGCTAATTTAGTAGTGCCATTAGATAGATCTCAATTTTACGGAATTACTGGAAGTTGAACGGGGGCGATCGGACGAACGGATCGAGAGATATGAATTTTGGTGGTTTAATTGGAATTTCTGGGTGAAGGAAGATATTTGTGGAACAAAGGAAAATTGATTTATGAAATTTATAGAAATAATATTCTCAAGAATATTATTGACAGTCACAGACGTGCGAGACCAAGGGAAATGATTCATGGAATTTTGGAATAAGGAATTGATTTATGGAACAAAGGAAAAAGGATTTATTGAATTTCTAGAAAAGAGAGATATTTGTGGAATATTGGAAAAGATATTCTCAAGAATATCTTTGACTCATTGACAAGTGGGGCTAACAAGAAGTGAGAGAGGATAGATGGGCTGCGGTCCATGGGTGGCTGATGTGGTAGGAGGGAGGACTGAGGGAGCAAAGCTAGACTTCGTTCCATGGCAGCTGGTTTGGAAGAGGGAGGCAACGTAGACTTTGTTCCAAGGACCGAGGAGAGAGGTGAGGCCCAGCGGCTGGCGAGAAAGAGCGAGAGAGGAGATGGGCCGGCTCGGGTTGGGCGGCCCACGGCCGGGCGGGCAAGGCCGAGCCGACCCAGGCCTGCGCGTGCGGGCGGCGCTGACCGGTCGCTGCTTGACCCGGTCGAGCGGGGCCGGCGGGCCGAGGTGGCGGCCACGCAAACGTGAGAGAGGGAGGCCGTGTTCGCCCGGATCGGACGGCTCACGGCGGCCGAGAGGCGCCGGCGAACCGCGGCGAACCGGAGGAAGCGGCTGGCACCGGTGGCGAGAGGAGGAGGAGGGGAAGCCATTCCACCGCTTGGATCGAGGAGAGGATGCGCGACGGCGGCTGGCGGCGGCGGCGAAGCTCGCCGGATGCCGGATGCGGATGCGCGAGAGAAGGGACGAGGGGACGCGGGGTCGGGCTTAGCCGAACCAATTCGCAGTTGCGACGCGCACGCGGGGGCGCGAGACCCAATGGTCGCCGCGTTCGAACTCGCGGCGGTGCTATGCGGCGGCGGAAGAGGCGGCATGGCGCGGGAGCGGGTGGGGAGGCCGGCGACTGGGGCGGCAGTCTGGGAAGGTTCAAGAGGACACGGGGAGGGTCGCGGCGCAAGGAATCGGCGAGAGAAGGGCCGACGGCGGCGGATTGCGGCGGTGGCCATCGCCGGCGGAGAAAAGGGGAAAACTCGCCGGGGCAACAGGAGTCCAATTCACCGGGGAAAGAGCTTCTACACGGCTCCGGGAACTCGTTTCAAGCGACGGGCGGCGACGAGGGGGGGGGGGCGCTCACCGACGAGAGAGGAGCGGCGTCGGCGGCGGGCGCGGCGCGGCGAGCGACAGGGGAAAGTGGTTCGGTGGGGAGCTCACCGACGAGAGAAACGGCGTCGGCGGCGCGGATGGAGTCGCGGCAAGGCGGACGCGACGGCGGGGCGGCGTGGCACCGAGGGTGCGCGGTCGGGGTAGAAGGGAGGGAGAGGTGGCGATGGGGCAGCCCGGAGCTCCTCGTCACGCGTCCACGCATGCACCGGCTCCTCCGGTGCTCGGCGGCGGACGGTGACGGAGAGAGCGGGGCGAGCAGCAACAATGGCGCGGCGGTGATGGAAGTTCGGCGGCAAAGGCGCGGTGAGTGTGAGGCGAGTGAAAACGAGAGAGGGAGGGGTTTGGGGCGGCTTGGGTTTTATAGATGGTGGTGAAGTCGGTTTGGGGAGGAAACCGACCTATGCGGTCAAGGAGCGGGAGATGGCGGTCGCGCTAGCTCGGCTGGCGGTCACGGGCGACGCAAGAGCGGCGGACGACGAGGATGCAAGGAACGGCGAAGGCGGTGGATCGGGTGGCCGAAATTGAACGCGGTGTGCGTGCTGGCGCGGTCAAGGAGCGAGAGCTGGCAGCCGTGCTTGGAGCTAGCGGCCATGCGGCGGCAGAGCATGACAGTGGCTGACTGAGGTTGAGGTAAAGGTGAAAAGGAAGAGAGAAAGGAGGGCTTGCCCTTGCCATCTTGGGGGAAAGAGGAAGGGAGAGAGAGAGGCTCTGCCTCCGGGATTTGGACGGACGCGGGTGGAGCGGCTTGGGCACACGCTGCAGAGCTCGCGGCAGGCAGCGCGGCGCAGGCGCTGACGCCGGCGGCGACCGGGCGGTCAGCCACGACCGGCGCATGCGCGGGAACCAAAGGCGGTGGCGGGTTCAAATGGCGGCGGCGGGAATCGGCGCCGGGGAGAGAGGAAGCAGAGAGGGCGAGAGAGAGAGAGGGCGGCGCTCTCTCTCGGCTCGGGCACGATGCACGTGCTCAGCACGTGCGAAGGGGAGGGGAAACGGGCTGTGAGGAGGGATGGGCCGAGGGAAAGGAATTTGGCCCACAAAAAGAGAGGGAGGCAAAATAGACTTTTGCAAAGAGATGATTTGGTGAGAATTGGAGTTTGGATTTGGATTCAAATTCGATATCCGAACTCGAGGGTTCAGGGAGGAATCAAGGAATGGATTCAAGGTGGACTCGGATATTTGTGGAATCGGGACAAGTATTTGGCGAGGATTCAAAGGAGGCGATTGAATTTCAGGATTTGATTTCGGAAACTTGAATCGAGATTGGAAACTTGAGGTGGGGAAATTTTGATGGCGTTGAGAGGGAACAAGGACGGATTTGAATTGAGATCCACGGCGCGACTTAGACTCACACTCAAAGAACAAAAAATTTTCGCATATAGGATTTTGCCGAATTAGTTTTTAACGACTCACGAAAAGCGGAGCGTTACAGCTAGTGTCTTTTTTTCTCTTTTTTTTCATCTTAGGACCTGCTTTTGAATTTGGTATAAAATTCATATTCATAAAGTTTCTACACCAAAATTTGTATTTCAGCATGCTAATAGGGCCTTGGCTGTGTTGGGGCCTTTTATTTACTTCCTGCGATATGATGTATCAATTGTTTTCATGTATATACTTCCAGCTTTGTACGATTCTATATGTTAGAATCTGCATTCCATCTTTGAAACTATGACACTTTCATTATAACACAAGATACGTAAAATAACTCAATGGTGTCATGCATGATACCTAAAATATCATAGGTACCATATAGTACCTCCAAAATATGTCCATGATACCCCCGAAGTATTAGACAAGTGTTGTTCGAGATACCATATCTCCGTAATACCTTCGAGGTATAATATACATCAAGATACATCAAAGTACTTTATATACCTCCATCTCCATGGTACCTTTTAGTATCATGCATTATACATCGAGGTACTATTATGATCTAGTTTCTTAGAAGTGGATAGGAAACATGATCTGAAATGAAAACATAGACGGATGGATACAGGCGGGTTGCGAGCAAGGGATCGAAGATGGGAAAAGGTGACGCAACAATATAGAAGCGAATAGGGCAATGGACGGAAAATTTAGACATAAACACTTTCCATTTTCTGGTAAAAAAAAACACTTTCCATTTATTTTATGATAGTAGAGTAGAGATAGAGATTTTCAGTGCCTTTTGGACTGATCCGCAAGTGGGCCGGTTCGTTAGAAGGTCTCCCCACCATGTGTCCCACGTGTCTATTAGCCTATTTGTTGTTGTATTATTTAACTTTGGTCTAATGTTTGATTAGACATATATTCTGGTTATTGTATTTGCAATTGATGAATAGTCAGATGCTCCGTAATACATGAAGTTTTTTTTTTATTTTTTTGAAACCAATAATACAGCCTATATTATACAGGAAGTTGATGCTAAAGTATTGGTTAAGTATAGGTTAAAGATGTTTACAACAGGGTTTGCAATTTCGGTGGTTGCCGAAAATTTTGTGATTTCCGGGTTTTTGATCGAAATTATTTGAATGTTTAACATATTTTGACTGAATTTGAACAAATTTTGACCAAATTTACAAATATTTGATAAAAAACCAAAAATTTCGGAGAGATTTGTGTTTGCCAGTGGGAGCCGAAATTACCGAAATTTTCACACCATGGTTTACAATCAATGTCCTATGTCTTTGTTTAAGCATTCTAGCACATTGATTAATTAGTAATGGGATTACTTCTAACACTGAAAACATTGGATATTTCAGGTATGCCCGCTACTCTGGTCACGCTTGACCTTGGCTACAATGCACTGGATGATGTTATCACTGCAGAACACTTGAGTCATCTAAACAGATTAAAACACATAGATTTATCTTACACCTCCTTAAAGATTCAGATTGTCTCGGAATGGCAACCTCCCTTTCGACTGGAGTCAGCATCTTTTCAATTTTGCCAGATGGGTCCACGATTTCCTGCTTGGCTTCAATCCCAAAAGAGTATTGATTCACTTGACATGTCAAGTACAGGTCTTAGTGGTAAGCTTCCACACTGGTTTGCTACTACATTTTCCAGGGCATCTGAATTGAACTTTTACAACAACAGTATCACTGGAGAATTACCAAAGAAAATGAGAAATATGTCATTGCAGAGACTTTTTTTGGGTTCAAACCAGCTTAAAGGTCGAATACCTCACTTGCCAGTAAATCTTACTCAGTTGGATCTCTCCAGAAACTATTTCAGGACCATTACCATCAAACCTTCCAAACCTGTCTGAAGTGGTACTTTTCTCCAATAACATCTCTGGCCGTATTCCGAAATCAATTTGTCAATCACAAGATTTGGCTACCTTAGACTTAGCCAACAATCGTTTGAAGGTAAATTTCCTCGTTGTTTCAATCCAAAAAACATCGTTAGCGTGCTATTAAGTAATAATAGGTTCACTGGCAAGTTCCCTTCGTTTTTGGAAAGGTGCACACAGTTAGTTTTCCTGGATCTTGGATGGAATGAGTTCCATGGAAGATTGCCTGTTTGGATTGGAGATTTAGTGCGCTTAGAAGTATTGGCTCTGGACCACAATAAGTTTTTCGGTGGTATTCCAGATAAAATCACTAATATTTCGTGCCTTATACACTTGAATTTGGCAGCCAATAATATATCGGGTGCAATGCCTCGGCATTTGTCAAATTTTACAAGTATGTCAGGTAGTATTAATGGTTGTGGTGATATACCTGATAACAATTCTCCTTCTGAGAAAGATAATGTGTCCGTGGTCACAAAGGGGAAAGATCTTTATTATGATGATGCTGAAATTCTTGACATGGTAACCATTGATTTATCCTCCAACTATTTGACTGGAGACATTCCACAAGAGATAACCTCTCTCCTTAGTTTAAGATGCTTGAATTTGTCTGGGAATCACTTGAGTGGAAAAATTCCAAACAAGATTGGGATCCTGCAGTCATTGGAATCACTTGATTTGTCAAGAAACAACCTTTCCGGTGAAATCCCATCGAGCCTCTCAAATCTAACATTTTTAAGTGACCTGGACTTGTCATTTAACAATCTTAGAGGAACAATACCATCAGGATCACAACTTGACAGCCTCTATACGGAGCACCCTCGTATGTTCGATGGCAACGGCGGTCTTTGCGGGCCACCTCTTGGAAAGAATTGCTATGTACCGCAGAAAGGTCACATGAGAAGAAAAGAAAATTTTTCTAAGATACAGCCATTTCATGTTGGAATTTTACTGGGCT
Source organism: Oryza sativa Japonica Group (assembly GCF_034140825.1). Taxonomy (NCBI): domain Eukaryota; kingdom Viridiplantae; phylum Streptophyta; class Magnoliopsida; order Poales; family Poaceae; genus Oryza; species Oryza sativa. Next base: position 12,518,019 of record NC_089044.1, read on the forward strand.
TCATTGCAGGTCTCTGGGTGGTTTTCTGCATCATGCTCTTCAAAAAATCATGGAGAATTGCCTACTTCCGCCTGTTCGATAGTATGTATGACAAAGTATATGTGCTTGTTGTTGTTTCTTGGGGCAAGTTTGCCCAGGAAAACTACTAAGTACCCACCCAATGGCACATCCCCTGCATAGTGCATATTGTTGTTGTTGCTGTAGTAGCCTTTTCTTTATCGCAAGTTATGTGTAATGTTTTTGTTGGGGTAGAAATAATGAGAGATAGAGGCATCGTTAGTAGTACTTGCTAATTAAGTATTAATTTGAGAATTAGCAATCAGCATATATTGTCAATGTTTGGCTTAATTAATTCCATCTCTGTATATGCACCATAACTAGTGTGAGATTTTGAATTCACAACCTGTTTATGCTACGTAGTGTGTCGAATTTGTGACTCAAAAGTGCTATATATTGTCAATGTTGGCTTAATTAATTCCATCTCTGTTTGATTTTTTAGCTTCATAAAAGGTGTTAACTGCATAATATCGGCAAAAGAAATGTAACACAGTACTCTTCTGTTAGGCACTCATTGATTTTAAGACCAAGTACAGGATCAATATTTTTTGCTGATGTAATCCATTTTTTGGTGATCCCAAACCATTAACAATCAACGGTGCTAATTTTCACAGATTACTTATTGACAGGGTTAGAAGGTGTGCAGTTCTTTACTTTATGGAGTATCAAGTTTTTGCAAGTGCGCATGACAGTAGATATATTACCATCCAAGAAATTCATTTGTATAGCTTTTAATAGTGTATCATGTATTCGTGTTCATGCCTAAACAATTGGGCTGCAAACCCGCATGGGCATTAATTTTATTTATATATATTCTTATCCTTTTCACAAAAGATATAGATGCAGTTCTTTTGATTGCTCTGAAAAACATATAATTCCTGCAAAGAACTATGCTGGAAAAATGTAAACATTAAGCCTAGTACTTTTATCAGATTCACTTGCGAAGCCCATTCTTCATAGCAGGCATGAACTCTATCTTTCTGTAAGATATAAACAACACCGGATAATACTAACACACACATAGCATTTGATTGGTGATAAACAGAGAGTTCTGACTGGCAGATGCCACACTGGAACAGGAAAGTGGAAAATCAAAATCATGTTGACGTTATATTTTACTGTGAAGTACTTCAGAACAACAAAGTAAACAAAGGGGAGCAGATTCGCACCTTTTGTTGGCCAAAAGGGGAGCATATGCCCTAAGCTTTCATTCCTTCCTGCATTCCTCTCTTCCCATATATACTGCAACCTTTGCAATCTGCAAATAAGAAGGCAGATAGGTCTCCTCAACACAGCCAAATTTACTCTTAAGCCTTAACATGTTTCTACACTACCTGCAAGATCGCAGTATCCAGAGCGCTGCAAGAGCTATGAAATTATTTCCCCAATCTGAAATGCCATTCCAGTAAATCAACAGCACGGTAGATCAACGCGATGAAGTCTTGGTTCTTCCTCAAATCCAACGATAAAACGCAGGCCAATCCAAGGCCGTGCACCGAAGAACGGATTCCGGACGAGTCAGTAGCAGCGAATCGGAGGGCACAACCGAGGCAATCAGGAATTGGGGGAGATAGTAACTTGCTGCGCAGAAACGAACAGCGGGGTTCTCACCTCGCGTCGGGGCCTCGAGGGAGAGAAGATCACCTCGTCGGAGAAGAAGCTTCCGACCTGGGCTGTAGCGGCGGAGTAGCTCACCGTCGCCGGAGCTCCGGTGCCCTGGGCCCGGAGAGCAAAAGCCTTGATTTAGGTCTAGTTTTGTTTGGGCCGTATGGCCCGCTCGCTGTAATGGGCCTAGCCCATCTGCAAGTGGCCGTTATGCTGAACTGAACCCAGTTTGAAATGGCACAAGTTCACTTTAGGTTCCTCAACTTGACAATGAGTTCGATTTTCGTCCTTGAACCGCAATACCAGATATAACGGGTCTGGATTTTTACAATTTGTCCTTTTTGAAAACTTATTTTACAAATAGACCTCTAGAAAAACTTATCCCAGAAATAGCTCTTTTTGAGCACCAAAGTCGTTGGCGCCATCGTCCAACGGGATATTGCACCCGCAAGGACGAAAATTGAACTCGCTGTCAAGGGACTAAAATGAACTTATTCCATTTGAAATTTCCTACGAACTTCATATTGAGACTCGAAATATGCCCCCTGAAAAAGATTTTGAAAGCATTTTAAATTTTAAGCATATTGAAATGAGGAGATTCCAAATTCAAACAGACAAAGATGCACAAAGCAATCTCTGGCTTGGGGTGATGATATGTACTCTGCATACAATTGAGTTCCTTTTTTTTTCACTGCTAGGGATTGATGAAGAAATGTGGGTTGAACGTGAAACAACTTTCAGAATTGTGCTAAACTACTTGTCCAAAAATGCATGTTTATCCTCAGTGGTGGACACACCCATTAGGCAGGGTGGGTCGGCCGGCTCAGCTACAGTCCGTATCGCCCCACGTCCCCAAACCTCATTTTAGGCCTATTTCTAAGACATTAGTCATCAGTCTACTATTGAATAATCAGATAAATCAAGTGTTTTAAGTAGGAAGAAAAACATTTATGAAAATTCATGTATAACTAAAATCATTTTGACCGTTTCTGATTTTGGCCATACATAAAATTTGATTTTCTTTCTATTTCTTTAGCACATAATACAGTCTATAGTAAATAGTTAAATTGGTAAATATATATAAAAAAATTATTTTACTCACTTGAACTATTTTGACGAAGCACTTAAACCCCTAAATAATTTTTCATCTCGTTTTATACCCTCCCCGAACTATTGAAAGTGGTTGCCCTTATTGTCTAACAACATTTCTTATTTTTTTTATCTCTCTACATATAAATCATATATGTTTGTTTGACTACCAATCTTTGTTGTTAACTTTCTCGATGTTCGTGTTGTGCACTGTTGCGCCAATACCGTGAACCAGCGACTATGGTTTGTGTGCATTGTGCCATCACTTAATTAGGGTTAGCTCTGCCGCCCCATCTGTATTCTAAATCTGCGCCCGCCACTGTTTATCCTCATGGTTGTGGGATAATATTTTGGAGCTAATTCTTGAAATCATTAACTTGGACAATGCATGCATGAACACAAAATTTCTCTTGTGCTGAATTTGGTGGTATAATGGGAATCACTGTGCAGGTAGCAGGACACCAGGAACGCCGAGATGCCGCAATGGTGATGGAAATCGTCGAGATAGAATTCCCCCTTCGTTCCCCTTTACCACACCTTAGGATCAAGAGTTTTGGTCTAGCTAGGCCGTAAATCAGTTGCCACTCACCACCGATGAACGGGTAGCCATTCCTTTATATGTGTGTGTGTGCTGAGGGGATCAAGACGATTCTGTTGCGCCACACGTTCAATCGTGGTGAGAGGGAGAGAGAGATAGAGAGAGCAACGTGCATCTCTGTCGAGAGACTTGGTCTTCAATGTTAAATGCATGTGGACGTGGGATCGACTAAGCCCATATGTGTGTTCATCTGGCTCAATGGCCAGAAATCAATCTAACAAATACTCCCTCCGTTTCAAAATATCTGACACCGTTGACTTTTTAGTATATGTTTGACCGTTCGCCTTATTCAAAAAATTTTGTGAAATGTGTACATGAAAGTATATTTAACAATAAACTAAAAAGTCAACGGTGTCAAATATTTTGAAACGGAGGAAGTACTAGCTACTCCCACCGTCCAGAATATAAGTATTTTTAGAATTGGACACAGTTATTAAGAAAGTAGGTAGAAGTGAATGGTGGAGGGTTGTGATTGGTTAAGTAGTAGAGGTAGGTAGGAAAAATGAATGGTGGAGAGTTGTGATTAGTTGGGAAGAGAATGTTGGTGTAGAAGTTGTTATATTTTAGAACAAATCTTAAGAGCTAAAAATTGAAAAATTATTATATTTTGGGACGGAGAAAGTACCAATCTAAGTTGGATTGGTGTTTCTATCCAGAGATCAGTCTGCAGTGTTTGTGGTGTTGATGCCTCCTTTTCACACCGCTAACACAATTCAAGGGCCATCTAAATATTTTATGGTGATATGGAGTCACCAATCATCTTAAACTTTGAGGAATCTCCTTGGTCAAGATGGGTTTAATTAGAAGATCAAAATTGGTTAATAGAGCCAATCTATCTATCTATCTTCTATTATATACTAAAAGTCCATTAAACATCCTATAAACGCTCTCAAGCCGTCACATAGGATTCCTAAAAACGCTCATATGCCGCCACGTGGCGTTCTAATATATTAGAAACATCTAGCCCTTAATTTTCATTTAAACCGGTGGGTCCATTATTTTAGACCATTAGATTAGATCACACTATAATAAATAGATGGACCCACTATTTTTAACTATTAGATTTATCTTTAAAAAAATTAAAAAACATGTAATCCATCTCGCTCTTTGTCACGCCCTGAAGTTCTTCTCCCTAGCAAAAATCCAATTGATAAATTGTTGGAAGAAATTATTTGTTTAAAGGCAAGAGAGAAATCCTAAATTAATAAATACAAATAATAATCGGAATCGGCATGTGGAATTTTTCTTGGATTCTACATGTCAAAATATGCTAACAGGAATTTTAGTGGAATTTTCAGAGCATTGGAAATAATTTTAACCAATTAAAATAAGCAATGTGCAATATTTAAATCCCGGGAAAAATCTTTTTCCTTTTTCTTCTCTTCTTTTTCCCTTTTTCCTTTGTTGGGCCGTCGGCCCACTCATCCCGCGCGCCCGCCCTCCTCTCAGCTGGGCCGGCCCACTCCCTCCCTCCTCTCTCCGGGTCACCGACAGGTGGGGCCCACCTGTCGGCCCCTTCTTCCTCCTCCAGCCGACGGCACCGCCGCCGCCGAAACCGCCACCGACGCCGCCGGTTTCCCCGTTTCCCGCGCCCACTCCGCCCGTGCCGCACGCCCACGTCGCCGCCCACGTCCCGCCGTTTCCCGCCCTCGCGCGCGCCCGAGAATGGTCGGATTCATTTTGAATCCCTCCTCTCTATTTCTCTCTCCACCCCACGTCGCTGGCCAAATCGGCCACCCCCCTGGCCGTTCCCTCCCCTCCCTCGCCCATAAAACGCTCCCCCGAACCTCCTCTCGTGTTTCCCTCCTTTGTCGCGCCCTCCCGTGCTTCCTACCGCCGCCGCGCCGTCGCACCGAGCTCCGCCGCCTGCCGCCGCCCTCCGGTCGCGCGCCGCCGCTACTAGAGCCGCCGCCGCGCGAAGCCGTCGCCACCGCTAGCTTCGCCGTCGCGGGGGCTATCCCAGCCGCCGCTCGCTTGCCGCGCGCCACCGCCGCACCGCTCTTCCCACGCGCCACCGCCTATCACCGCCTCCAACCGCCGCTAGCCGTCGCTAGTGACGTCACCGCGCCGCTCCATTGCCGCTGTTGGCCTCGCGAGATCGAGGCTCGTCTCGTCCATCCCGCGCGCCCCGCTGTCCGCCGCTTGCCGCCGCCGGCCGCCGTCGTCTTCACCCACGCCGACCGAATCCCCGGTGAGAACTCCCTCCCCTTCTCTTCCTCTCGCGCGCGCCGCCGCTCCTCGCGTGCGCGTCGCCGTGATGCGTCGTTGCTCGCGTCGCCGGCCGCCGTCGTCTTCTCGCCGGCCGCCGCCGTCGGTGGCCGCTTGGGCCGCCGCATCATCTAACCGGCCGGCCGGTTTGAAGCCGAGCCGGGCCGACCGGGCGCCTCGCCGCTCCCCCCCCCCTTTGTGACACTGCCCAGTGGGCCCGCCTGCCAGCCGCCCCCTCTCCCTCCCTTAGTGCCGCTTACCAATGGGGCCCGCATGTCGGCGCCGCCCCACCCCTTGCTGACGTCAGCCCTGGGATGAATTATTGCGCAATAAATTCATTAAGGTTTTTCTTTTATAGTAATAAACACAGATAATCTTCTAAAAATCATAATTAATTCATCCGAGCTCCGATTAAGTCCATTCAAGTCTCAGTAAATCAAGAAAAATGTGTAGAATCCATTAAAAATGGTTTTGTTCTCTGTTTCAATAGTCTTATAGCATGTTTTGCTTGTGTGCTTTGTTTGTCGCATAGATTTCGGCCGTTTCGTCAATCCGCGGTTCCTTGAAGACGTTGCTGTGGTCTCATCAGTGCGAGAGCAAGACAAGTCATGCATTACAATTGATCATATTGTACCTAATTTACAAATGTCCCGTATTTCTATTAAATATTGCATTATTTTACAATATCATGTGGGATGGGTCTTATTACTCAGCTATATGTTGTTTCCCTTATGCCATTGATAACTTGGGTATCGAAATGACTAGATGTTGGTTTAGGAAATGCTTAGCCATGCCTAGTTCAACTAGTACACAAAAGGGGAATCACATTAATGCATAGACTCTGATTATCGGCATAGCTTTGGTTTAGTGCCACCGTAATGGTGTTGGTTAATTAAAATACACTACATGGTGGGCTGTGGGTGCATGGTTTTGCTAGTCGTGCCCACGGCAATTAAGGACCGGTTCGCGGGATGCCCTGGAAGAACTTATCGTACTTACCACAAGCCAGCGTGGGCAACGGCTGGGCTTGTAGTGTAGCTTTTCTCTAGCCGACGTACCCAGGCGAGGGTGGGCGTGATGGAGTTGGGTCAGCCGGGGTGTCCGGTTGATCGGCTTCCGGATTCACCGCGGCACGAAAGGGGGGCTGCCCGTTGCCTGCTGGGGACGAGGGCGAACCCTAAGGTGTGGTGCGATCGGTTAGAGGGGGTTATGCGAAGGGTCCTGTCACGGCCATTTTCTGGTATGTCGTGGTGGTATGTCGGCGCACGGAAACGTGTCGTGGGGCTGTGTCTTGTGGGTACAGTTGTACACCTCTGATCAGAGTAAAACTATTCGAATAGCCGTGCCCGCGGTTATGGGTGGTCGACCAGATTCACCGTGATTAGTCTCACCCCTAGTTAGTTAATGAACTGGCGTAGTTCAGGTGGTTGGTCGGGCCTGTTGCAACGTGGTGTAGCGTTGGACAGTGACTGGTTAATACTGATTAATTACTACAACTGTTTTACTGCTTTCAACTACTGCTTTTAATGCTAGCTTTATGCAAATGAGCCCTTTAGCCTACCTTGGGTATATCCTGCATCCTACCTCCTCTTCCGGTATGACTTGCTGAGTACAGTGGGTAGTACTCAGTCTTGCTCTTTTTTCCCCCACACCAGAGTTGAAGTCCTTCTCAGTTGAAGATGTCTCGAAGAGGTTGGTTTCGTCGCAGCCGTCAAGGATGCCTGTGGAATGGAGTCGCCCGCTGCAGGAGTCAAGTCTTCAGGCTTAGCTCGCTTTTATCTTTTCCGCTGCATTAGTAATCTTTTTTATATTTTTGTAAGACGTGGATCTGTATGTCAACAATTGTCGTTTGTGTACCCTGGCTAGTCCTGGACAGGGGTTTAATGCACATTCAGCTTAGAAATTCTGGTTCGTGAATTTCTGGGCGTGACACTCTTCTTCCCCGTTAGCCCATATATATGGTACGTATATCCTCCACTTCTCCTGCCGATGGCCCAAGAGAAAAAGGCAGAGAAAGAAAAAACATGTATGTACTTAAATTTGTACACAATATTCACGAAAAAAAAAGAAGAAAAAGTATGTACGTACATACCCCAGAAGGAAAAATGCAAAAAACAAGTACACTATAGATGGAAAGAAAAAGGGCATGTACATACATAGGCACCTATCATCGAGAAAAACAAACGATCTAACATGGCTATTTAAAACATAACGCATCTATCTTATCTATATAAAAAAATATTGCCTCACATATTAACAATATTTTAATTAAAAAATTATCACACGAAACCGTATTATGCCTTTTTATGTGTTTTCTCATCAAACAATATTAACAACACCACATTCATTTACAAACAGTTCCATCAACTTCCTCCACCTATGAACCCAATAAATATATTTCAAAGAAAATAAAGATCCCTTCATCTCCCTCTCCCCCTCCCCTAACATGTGTATATCACTGGCCGCTCTTCCCACTAGCTCAAACCGGTGCTCTTCATTCCTCTCTCCGTTCCTATTATTTAGCTATCCAACTAAAAAGAGAAATAATTAATAATTACAATTTTGAATTTATAATAATTTTTAAGCTACATACTGCACGTTTGATTTCTAATATAACTATTTCTCTATTTGTAATTAAACAAACAAATTAAGATTTGTATGCCTATATTTTTCTTTATAAGAAATATATCATAGTCAACCCATGAATTATATATGTCATCCAGATAGCAAAGAAATATGATTAAAAAAATATCAGTATATATTACATCATTATATATATCATTCTATGAAGATGCATAGCTAAACTAAATCGGTAGAATCCGAAAAAAAAAATTAAGGAAGAAAGAATATTTTTATCGGTGGACAACACTTGGCTTTTTGCATGTCGTCCGAATTGAATAAAAAGCTACAAAATAATTCAATGACACAAGTTTGTGCAATCATTAATCATATATAGATATTCTTCTGCACCTTTTAGGTATGAACACAAATTCATTTATTTCTTTGTGCACAAACCATTAAAAAGATGAATCATTTGTATCCCAAGACATTAAAAATGATCAATTATGTAAACATCACTATAATGGATCGTAATGCATCCTCCATAGGTCTCTCACCATCTACACAAGTATTACAACCATGGGGCAATGTGACTAGGAGCTGCAAGAAAACTGTTGTCACTAAACAATTGTCATATACTAGACACACACAAATTATAATAAATTTACTCAGACTTTGGAACCCAAATATGTTCTTGCGCGAACAGGTGCAAGGGAGAGAAAGAGAAGTTGGGAGAGAGTTAGTAGACCAGTCTTGACGAGTTAAGAATAATGTATCAACAATAGGTTGATATAAAAAGTGTAATGCTATGTTTCTATTTATCATATCACAAATTTTATACTTAAATAATATTTTTATAAAATAAAATAAAAAATATAAAAATATCAATAGGGAGAAAATTTTGCTTCTTACTTTACACTTAATTAAATTGAACCTGCCTATTGCAATAACCATTCCATCATAGTTGCCTTAGATAATTGGAACAACTCTAATAGGTTAGAAAAATTTAACTAAGCAATACCAAGAAGAAAATTTATGAAATAAATCATACTTTTGAATCATGGCATGCAAATGTTATCCAGTTAATATTCCGCTTCTATAAGTGTCTCAAATACAACTTACGATACATGCCCACGCATTCGTGTGGGCTACCTTTCTAGTTTAGATAAATAATGATAAATACCTGCTCGTAGGCACAATGGAAGATTTACATGACAAATCCACAAAGAGCACTCGCACTCTCGCGGGCTGTCAGTATGCCATTGTCTTGAGAAGGATCTACCATCCTAATTGGGATGATAAGATTTCTTTATCCCTCTCTTCTGCATGTTCCAACGTCAGCTGAATAAATGGAGACACAAAGATGACGTCGTCTTTAACTCAATTTCATATTATAAGTTGTCTTAACTCATTTTTTTAAAATTTACAGAGTTTATCAACAAAAGTGGCATTTCCAACACAAAATAAATATGTTAAAAATATATTTAATAGCGGATAGGGCAAAATAAATTTTGTGTCATAGATGTTGCTACGTTTTCCTATAAACGTCGAACTTCTGTAAATGCTAAGGTGTATAATATATATAAAAATCAGAACGTATTGTGAAAGTGCACTGGTAACAGATCATTTGATATCATAACCACCGCGTTTCAAGGCCATGTTTCGATGGTCCTGGATCATCCTGCTGGGCTGCTGGCCCATCCACATGAGGTGTTATCCCGGATCATATGTAGAAAACGCTTTTAAAAAAAGAAAACAGATTTGGAGGGAGAGACATCTCCAAATATTTTGTTCGAGGAGGAATCAAATCTGGGGTGGCTAGCTCACCGACCGTGCAGCGTGCTGATAGCCACTAGACCCTAGTAGTTTCCTCAAACAACACTTAACAGGCTCGGGCTGTGTTTACTCGTGTGCCGAAATATTTTTTTAAGTATACGGACATATATTTGAAATATTAAACGTAGACTAATAACAAAATAAATTACAGTTTCCGCATGTAAACTGCAAGACGAATCTATTAAGCCTAATTAATTCGCCATTAGCAAATGTTTACTGTAGCATCACATTATCAAATCATGGCGTAATTAGGCTCAAAAAATTCGTCTTGCGATTTACAAGCAAACTGTGTAGTTGATTTTTTTTCATCCACATTTAATGCTCCATACATATGTCCAAATATTTGATGTGACGGAAAAGTTGAAAGTTTAAAGAAATAAGTTTGAATCTAAACACGGCCTCAGTTGGGTTTCTGACATTTGCAAGCTAATCTGCAGCTGGGCATTCCTAATGGCTTATTTTGTGCCAAAGTAAAATCTCAGCTGAATTTAACGCCCTGAATCCAAGTCCTTACCGACTCCCCCGTAGTGTACATTTACTACTGGCATATTCAGACTTACAAGCTTGCATTATTTTTGTGTCAGCATTTTGACTAGAGTTGTAAAGACAAGAAAATCTTTAATCTTCATCATGTAGCATCAATTTCCAGCTGTTGGGGGTAGTTTGCTGGGTCCAGCACAGCACTAAAATGTGTGCTTTTATGTGCAAAGGGAACACATGGTCTTTTCACTTTCAGATCCATACCAGGTAATTGTTTTGTTCTCTAGGCACTATGTATGCTTGAGATTTGGATCTGATGGACCTGTTGGATGCCCACTCTAGGAATATTACATTTACTTGTTGGTCCACCTCAAGGGTTGGGTCCTCTGAGACCTTGATGAACGTATGAGATGCGATGCGGATGAACAATTTAAGGCTTTTTGGAGTGTGGTGTCTTTCCCCTGCTGTAACTGGTTCTGTGCTACTTACTCCCTTGTCCCATTATATAAGAAATTTCAGAGTGATGTGATATATTTACTATGAATATGGAGATAGAGATTCGTAGTACTAGGTTGTGTCACATCCCTCTAAAATCCCTAATATTATGTGGCGAAGGGAGTATATCCTTTTGTTGTTAGCTACTACCTCCGTCCCAAAATATGACAATTTTTAGTTATGAGATAAATATGTGTTCAGATGGGAGTACTAAATATTGAGTAACCTATGAGCATGCTTTTTTTTATTTTATTTTGAGAAACAACGTGAAAAAAAAACTGACCGAATTTTAGTAATGCCAGTTTTAACTGTAACATATTGTATAGATGTTTGGTTTAAGACCCTATCAAATTCTAGTTGGCTTTGAGTTACCAGTTTCTGGTATGATTTTAAAAATTATTTGATTTGTTGTCTTACGAAAATTTGATAGGTTTGCCATACTTTATCTTACTTTGAGCATGAAAGTTCTACCATAGTTAAATCTTAATTTGGTTTTCCATGACAAGCTTGTGACAAGATTCATTTCTAATACAGTTGTCCCATGTGTCACTGTCTCAAACAAGTGCGATAAAATTGTTGCATCCTAGACGTGCTTGGCAAAAAAGGACAAAAGAACAATGAATCAATTATGCAATCTTAGGACATGAGAGCTAAACAAATCCTTATATTAACTCCCTTGGGAAACTTGCGGAATTTAGCTATTAGTATATTTGTCCTTAGAACTCATGCTCGAAAAGAAAATGTCTCTGATCTTGTGTAAGATTAATATCCCCTTGACTGTTCCAGATGCACTAATTAAACTATCTCCATCACCCATACGATCGATGAGAGTGGAGACCATGACATGGCACATGCCATGGCTTTGCCTGCTACTCTCAGTCAACAGTCAAGATCCAATATCCGGAGATTAATTAGTAAGACTAACCAATCAACACGTGCAATCTTGAGCTGTAAAGTAAAGCCTAGCTAGCTGATTAGGTGCTAATCTCCTGTCCAGATGCCCAGCTATGACCCTTGGCTTTCACCCTACTGCATCTAGCTGCAGCATGCGCCTCAGTGCCTCACCATTTTATTACTCTGTTCGATCCAATTGGCTTGATGCTAGCTGATGATGCTTAATTAGCAGTTTTTGGACAGTGTTAAGGGACAGCTAAGTTGTAATTATTTATTAGTTCATAGTACACGTTCATCTCAAAATATAGCTATATTTTCTCTTTTTAATATACACTTCATCACAACCAATCACAACTATTTTCTGTAGATAATTTTATTACTAAAGAACATCAGCATCAAATACCTCCGTATATAATTTTTACTTACCTTCATCTCAACCAATCACAACCATTCTTTATTTAATTTCTTTATATATATTCTCTTTCTAACTAATCACTAATTTTTTTCAGTTACCTTTTGCCTTTTTAATATACCCATGTTCTTTTTAAAGTATCTACGGAGGTATTTGATGCCGACTTTTTATGTGATGTGCCGGTTCAGAAAGGTACTGCCACAAACCCACAAGTCCACAACGCACAAGCTCGTTTCATGACAGTTAATGTTCTGCGAGCCAAGCTTGTGCTTATGGAGCTGTGTATAAACTGCAATTTGATGATAAGACGTTAACATGAGCATCAATCGATTATCGCTTACCTTAGGAGGTTTGACTGCTATGGGAACTATTAATTCCTTGCGCCCCAAAATATAAAGGATTTTGGGTGGAGTGATACATCCTGATACAATTAAATATAAGATAATACATCTCCATCAATACATTATATTTGGGGACGGAAGAAGTATAAAATAGGTAGAAAAGCTAACCAACGAAACGATACGCCTATAAATGTACTCTCCCTATTTTCAATTTCAAAATATAGGAATTCCTATGATTCAAATTTTATATCATGAATTTAAAATTAGAAAATAGGAATAAAGAAAAACAAAAATCAAGTGACATGGACTCTGAATTCATAGGAAAGATAAACCACATGAAAAGCTTCAGATATGTGTCTGATTGCAACAACTGAAAAAAAAGGATTGCAAGAGACAAATGATCTAGTTATTTTCCTCTAAAATATAGGATCGAATCACAAGAACTAAGCCAACCAGAGGGGGAGTGAATGGTTGGTATACCCAAAAACCGAAAACTTTTAGCGGAAATAAAAGTTACCCTTGAAATCGATGGATCGCAGTCTGACCGAAGGTACTGCGCCGGTCTGACCGCCTGATGAACATCGGTCTGACCGATGTAGATCGATCGGTCGTACCGCCGAGAACGCCGGCTGCCGACTCCTGTCGCCGCCGGTCTAACCGCCGTGTGCCCGCCGGTCTGACCGCCGCAATGCCGCCGGTCTGACCGTCGGTGCGCTGCCAGTTAGACCGCCGAACCTCGGTAAACACAAATCGAAGAACTCTTAAAGTGGATGACAACTTTATTGATTCTCTCTGTGTTTACAAAGTGCACCAACAGCACTCCTTACAAAAATTTCAACTAAACTCGAAACCCTAACTCAAAACTCAACTCAATTACTCTCTAAAGCGATACAGGGAAGCCTCACGCTCCCCCTCTATTTATACATGAGGTAGGCAGCCTAAAGCCACGAACCAAACTCATACTAGGAGTCCTAAACACCTTAGGAAACCCACTAGTACAAGAAAGAAACTTTACATAACCAATCGTACCAAATTTGGACTTCTTCCAAATTCGACTCCGCATCCCATACACACACAATAACTCCATCGTATGCCATATGAAATCTCCATCAACCACGTGCATCAACTCTAGCCTAAGTATCCCGCATGATCTCTGACCACAACGGACGTCGTCTTATCCCCAAGCCGACTCCCGGTCCATCACCGCAAATACTCTTCCGAGACATCGAGTCACCTACACATGGAACAAACAAAGAAACCATATTCCGAGACCAAGCTATCTCTAACTTGACTCATTAGCAGCAAACAATAGTATTACATAAGTATATTATCCATCTAGAAGTCATAATCATGAAATAAACTCAGATATCCAAATAAACAACCCGAAACCGAAACCGACACAGTGTCAGCCGGTCAGACCGCGGGCTGGCCGGTCCGACCGCTCGATCACCGCCGGTCTGACCGGCAACCCCTGCCCGGTCTGACCGGACCACATAAAATCACAGCAGTATCCTGTAAATTCACCTGTAAATCCAATCATCTCCAAAATTACTTTGTGAATAAATTCCAAATACAAAACCAATAATCTCCAATGCCCAATTGTTCATCACAGAATAATAATCAAAAACACCTTTGATTTTACATACAATCTTCGTAGGATTGTCCATCCACTGTGAATTTTAAAGGAAAGGATAAGATTCAATCATTTATTTTAAAAGGCTTTTATAAAAATAATTCTCATAAAATTGAAATCCTCAAATTATCCTATGGGAAGATTCCATCCATACCAGACCGAAACCATAAAATACCACAAGAGTTTACTATAGCAACATCAAAACTTCCAATCTATCCCACAAAATTTCCCTTTTCCTTATGAAAAAAATTTGCTAATTCTACAATTACCCTTATCGTCTTCCCTTGTCTACACCGAACAAAGAAGTCCCTAGACAGGTTTCTCGAGGTCGAAGGTTGGTCCGCACCGCCGTTGAAGGATGAGCTCAAGCGCCATCGAAGATGCTACCCAAGAGGAGCTTGATCCACACCGTAGACACTAGGATAGGCTTGAACGTTGCCACCGCTGCCAAGATGTGGTCGAACCACACCATTACTGCCTAGAATGAGGTTGATCCACACTGCAATTACCCACAATAAGTTCAAGCGCCACCTTTGTTGCATGGAGTGATCCTGACCGATGACAATGACATTGCTTGGGACAAGCTTGATCTATGGCGACGCCGCTGGGAGGCTTGCCTGAGTCCATGTCGCTGGCCATTGCTCTTGGATGAGCTTTGACCAACGGTAGCAGGGAGGAGAAGGGCAAGAGTGTCATTGCACTTTGTTCAGTTGTACTATAAATTAGAACCCTCCAAAAATGTGATATTTTATGTTTTTTGAACAAATCTTCGTGGTATGGATGAAAATTTCATATCGTATATATTACATACGGATATCAACAGACTTAAAGTGAGTACTCTTTGATTGCTATTTTTCCATTTAATTTGAGCACGTTTTCCAAACGGCTAAGCACTACGTTCCCTTAAAGAGCCTTTTATGTAGAAGTTTTTAAAAAATAATATAATTTTTCAAGTTTATAATAGTTAATGTTTAATTAATAATATGCTAATAACCTCTCTTATTTTGCACACCCTTAATAAGCTCAGCTAATAAACTAGATCGAACTCAGGCACTTATGTGTAGGCTATAGCACTGCTATTTTCATACTCCTTTCGTCCCAAAATAAGAGGCCTCATCTTTTTTTTATACTTATGCTTATCAGTCAAATTTTGAATTTTCAACCTTAAATATGGAGTTGATTTTGGGGTTTTTCATTGTAGTTTATTTTGTAGTCTTTGCTTTTAGATCGTTAAGAACACGCATATAAAAGTATTATTTACAAATTATTTTTCATTTGCAAATATGCCAATAAGCCAAACGATGGGGATGAAGTTCATTTTTCATCTATACCACACATACCAATACCAAACAGAAAAGACTATAATAGTCCCACTTTGTCAAATCCAAATGCAAATATTTTTCTTTTTATATATTCCCATGCATTTATTTTATATTTTCACATACTCCCGATGAAACGATTGTTTGAAAATAAATGTATTTGGGACAAACGGAAAGGAAAAAAAAATCTAATTATGGAACGGAGGGATTAGTGATGGTTTCACGCGCAGGTGCGGTGTTGGAGTGCGGCTTCTTGTCGGCTGCCCCACCAACAAAGAAAGAAGCTTCCCAGTTCCCACGTCCTGCCTGCAGGACATGTCCGGAGCGATCACACTGCACTTAGCTAGTGTCTTATTTTCCTTTTTTATTTTTTTCAACTCACATATCTCTTTATCCACACGCATATTTTTCAGACGGCTAAACAATACGTTTTTTTTAAAGTTTTCTATAGAAAAGCTATTTTAAAAAATCATATTAATCTATTTTCAAACTTTTTAGTTAATACTAAATTATTCACGCGTTAATGAGTAACATTTTTTTACGAGCTCCACCTCCTGGACTCAGACTAAAGGGCTCATTGTTTGCTTATGCTTATAAATCAAAGTTTAAATTTTAAAACTTAATTTTAAATTTAAATTTTTGGTTTTTCCATCGCAGTTTATTTTAAAGTATTCTCTGTAAAATCATTAAAAACACGTACATGAAAGTTTTACTCGTAGGAAATATGAATAAGCTAAACAATGACACGTAAAACTCAGGGGCAAAACCGTCTTTCTCCTCATCCAGCTACAGTCATCCAGAGACAGCCTGCCTCAGCTCCACCCGTTCCCATCGATCCATCCCCGAAACCAGCGAGTGAAAACATCCCTCCTCCCTCCTTTTCATTTCACCCCGAAAAATCCCCCACAAAAAAAAGAAAAAAAAACCCAAACCCCCTCGCGCGGAGGCCGAGAGAGATCCCCCGCTCCGCTCCGATCCCCAGGCGTGCGCGCGTGCGGGGCTCGCCGCGCGTCGCATGGTGGCGGCGCGGCCGCCGGAGCACACGCCTCGGCCTCGATACCCCCCACCACAGCCATGGCGGCGGCGGCGGACGCGCGGCGCTTCGCGGTCGTGCCGCAGCTAGGTGAGCATAACACGCGCGGGGTTTGGGCGGAGAGCCGCGGCTGCGTCGCCGTCGCTCTGGTCCGGATGGGGGCACGCCGCGCGTGTCGCGCGGGGGTGCTTTGTCGGCTCGTTCCGATCTGGTGTGGTGGATGGATCATGGATGGACAGGGGAGGGGGGGTCGTCGTTGGTCGCGGTCAACGCGCCGGTCGTGGTTACCTCGCGGCTATTGCTTGGGGGGGGGGGGGGTGGGGGTAGCGGAGGGATTGGTAGAGCTGTAGTGGATTTTTTTTTTGTTTTGTTTGGCGTTGTGGAAGATTTTTCGTTCGATTCTGCTGCTTCGAGTGTTGGTGTAGATCGGGCTCCTACGGATTGGTTTCATTTCTCGGTGATAGTCTCTCTGTTTTTTTAGTCCATTGCTCCAGTGATTATTACTGTTCTAGTAAATGAAATGCGGTGTCGTTGCATTTAGCGTTGAATGGAGTAAGTATTGGGCTGGATTTTGGAGCTTGGACTGCAGCGCGCACAATTTAGTTTCGTGCGTAGAGCAGTTGGTTGTACTACTTTTTTTGGTTCAGTCATGCTTTTGTTCCCCTTTCGAAACGAGGGGATCATGTTGGCCGGCCTGCAGTTCTCCACTTGTGTGGACAAGAGTGTTAGTAGTATCGGTTGGTTCTGAAAGAGAATTTTGTTATGTGATGATGCTGTCTATGATTTTTTTTTTTTGAGAAATATGGTGCACTGTTTAACTGTCGCTGACTCTGTGATCTATAAACAGATATTGCGCAGATACTGAAGGAGGCTCAACAACGATGGTTGCGTCCTGCTGAAATTTGCGAAATACTTAAAAACTACAAAAGTTTCCGTATTGCACCAGAACCACCAAACAGGCCTCAAAGTAGGATACTTGTCTCCTTAATTAAATGTTGCTCTAATTTGTTGTGCTTTTGTATTGAGGTTATTTTTATCGGTGAATCATCATAATTAAAAATAATCATTTGAAAAAAATACTAGGAGAAACATGAAATTTGATTGCATGCTAATTTGTGAAAATATCTTTAACCTTAATAATATGAAGTTCTGAACTTCTATCTTATAGCTGCCTGCATGTATTATGGTAGTTTTAGCTTGTTATTTACCTTTTGTGCCACGTTGTATTCCTGTTTAATTTCTGTGTGCATCATAAGTAAATAAAACATACTACCTCCGTTTTTTTTATGTATGACGCCGTTGACTTTTCACATAATGTTTGACCATTCATCATTTTCAAAAATTTAGTATAAATATGTAGAAGTATAAGTTAAGATTATAGTTTCTTTGATGGTAAAACAAGTCACAACAAAATAAATGACATTTATATATATATATTTTTGAATAAGACAAAGGATCAAACGTCACGTCAAAAGCCAACAACATCATAGATCAAACATTAAAAAACGGAGGTAGTAATATTTATTACTGGGCTCCTTATGACTGTTACAATGGAACACTTGTCAGGCTGCATTAGTGAGGTATCAATATGCATTTCTTTTACCATCAAAGAGTTATTCTATTCTCTTGACTTTGATGCCTTTCCTTCATGAAAAAAAATACTGTATTGCACATAAAACAAGATGTACTGGTATGTGAATTTAAAAATCTACTTTTTATTGACCTGATCGTTTAGTTGCAACACTAGTAAACAGTTCACTTTTCTTACATTACCAATTACCATTGCATGCATGTAATTGAAGTTGATAAAGTGCCTATACCATCCTCAAGTTCAATATTTCTGATCATTCTTGCCCTGCCTAGGTGGCTCGCTTTTCCTATTTGATCGGAAAGTATTGAGATACTTTAGGAAGGACGGCCATAATTGGAGGAAGAAAAAGGATGGAAAGACTGTCAAAGAAGCACATGAAAGGCTGAAAGTAAGTCACTTTGCGTTATGTAGTGATTATTTATCAATGTGAATAAGACTCACTGTTGTTTGCCAATCCAGTCTGGAAGTATTGATGTGCTTCACTGCTACTATGCACATGGAGAAGAGAATGAGAACTTCCAAAGGAGGACTTACTGGATGTTGGAAGAGTAAGCCGAATTCTTCCAAAAATATTACATGTTCGTTTATGTTATTAGCAATGCTATAATTGTTCTGAGCCTATGAGGCTATGAACACAAATTCTTTATCAGAGGCGCATAAATGAACACACTTGCATGTAGAGTTTGCATACAGAATTTTAGTTATTTGCATTTGGATAACCTTATAGAGTTACCCTTGCTTTTGCAGGGATTTTATGCACATTGTTCTTGTACATTATCTTGAGACCAAGGTATTACTGAACTCTCCTATCTTTCACTTAATGATTAGCTTATATCTACCTTAATCTACATTCCATCTTTCGGTATCCAAAAGTTACATGCATTGTTTAGCGCCATAATGTTTGATTCCTTTTTCTGGCGCTTTCATTTTTTTTATTGTGGACTTTATTTATTTTAATTTTTTATTGACCAAATACTAGTACTATATTGCACCACTGTGCTACGAAATTGTAGTACTATGATTATTTAGTTTTGATGATTGATATTCACATAATTTGGGATATCACTTATGTATGCTTTCGTGCTTGCTAGCAATCTTTACATGCATTTTTCAGAAATACACATTTTTCCTTTGTATTTGTACTTAAGGTGGTGCTTGTTACGTGTAATGATTTTTGAATTAATTATATGTCAGCTACCAATTCCACGATACAGAAAACAGCGGTATGATACCAACTCTAGGAGTTACATGATATTGACCTGACTTAATGTAAGTCTCATATTAAGAATTAGATAAATATTAGGTGTTAACATCTGATTTTTTTTGTAGTATCATTATATAATGATAATGAATATGTCTTAAAAATTAGACGGAACAGTGTGTAATTTTTTTCATTTGTATAGTTGGAACTAGTTTTAGAAACAGAGTGCTATTATTTTCTGATTTATCTGCTTAGTGAATTTTCATTCATTTCCATTTCCATTTCTGTAGTTCAAGTCAGTTTTCTTATTTCACATTGTGAATAGAATTCCTCATTGCCTGTTGAAGAGAGCTTTTTCCTCTCTTGTTTTGCTCTTGTAAGAAGTCACTTAACCCTCATTGCATCGTGCTATGCGACTATGAACTTCAGGGTGGGAAATCTCGTACTAGGGGCAACAATGACATGCATCAAGCAGCTGTTATGGATAGTCCATTAAGTCAATTACCTTCACAAACTATAGATGGTGAAAGCTCACTTAGTGGACAGTTCTCTGAATATGAAGAGGCAGAATCAGGTAAAAATGTTGGCTGTCTTCTTCGGTTATCTATAATGATAATGAAAATACTACACAGAAAAAAATAGTTTCACTGATACATATTCCAACTATGCACAGCGTATCTAAAGCAAAATTCGGTGCAGCAGATGTTTATTCAGGAGGAACCGGATACCACTCTTTCACTCAGATGCAGCAGCAGCAAAATGGAATTGGACCTGTGACTGATGCTTCTATGTTCAGTTCTCGTGTTTCTGCTTCATCCATAGGTAATTAACAAGAGAAATACGCATGTGGTTTGAACCTAAGTGAAGTCGATATTAACTTCTTTTGTCACATGATTTCAGGTAATTATCAGGGACAACATGCTATGGGACATACAACAAACTTCTATTCTAGTAGTCAACATGATTCACCTCTTGTTCTCAGTGATCCAAACCTTGAACTTGCAAATAATGGACATGAGTCATTGTGGAATGGGGTTATGAAACCTGATGAAGGGACTGTTCAAATGACTCATCTACAACCTCCTGTTCATCCTGAGCAAGGCATGTTCACCACAGAAGGCCAAGGGGTTGAATATTTGACATTCGATGAAGTATATTCTGATGGACTCAGTCTGAAGGATATAGGTGCTGCAGGTGCTGATGTAGAACCATTCTGGCAGGTATGTGCAAGTTTTGTAATAGATGCTAAAATATTGTCCTGTTGTAAAGTTAATAGTTGCTCTCATATGGTAATTCTTCCCCATATTGTGCGCTAAAAATCAAAGTTTCAACTCTCATATGGTAATTCTTCCCTATATTGGCGCTCTTGGTGCTTTTGTCTGGTTTAGTTTTCTTCAAACAGCTATCTAACAGAAGCCATTGCATTTCAGCTCTCTAGTGCTACTGCTGATATATCTGCAACAGAGAACAGCGTCCAACAAAATGATGGATCTCTAGGGGCAGCTATTGGCTTCCCATTTTTGAAAACTCAGTCATCCAATCTATCTGACATCCTGAAAGACAGCTTTAAGAAATCTGACAGTTTTACAAGATGGATGAGCAAAGAGCTTCTTGATGTTGAGGATTCGCAAATTCAGTCTAGCTCAGGGGCATACTGGAACACTGAAGAGGCAGATAGTATCATCGAAGCATCAAGCCGTGAGCCACTGGATCAGTTCACCGTGGCCCCTATGGTTTTGCAAGACCAGCTATTCAGTATAGTTGATTTTTCGCCAAGCTGGACATATGCAGGCTCGAAGACCAAGGTATAGTTTTCTGATGGTGAAACTTTTCAGCTTTTTTTTTTTGTTGAAATTCCAGCTAAAATAGTGTTCTCCAGGTGCTCACAAATATGTTGTATGCAATGTAGGTTTTAGTTACTGGTAGATTCTTACATGCTAATGAAGTCACGGAGAGATGCAAGTGGTCATGCATGTTTGGAGAAGTTGAAATTCAAGCGGAGATTTCAGCAGATGGGACTCTTCGATGTTATTCTCCCCCGCATAAACCAGGCAGAGTCCCTTTCTATGTCACCTGTTCCAACAGGTTAGCCTGTAGTGAAGTACGTGAGTTTGAATTTCGACCAAGTGACTCTCAATACATGGATGCTCCTAGCCCGCTTGGTGCAACCAACAAAGTTTATTTCCAGATACGTCTTGACAACCTATTGTCCCTGGGGCCAGATGTGTACCAAGCTACTATAACTAACCCCAGTAAGGAGATGATCGACTTGAGCAAGAAGATTAGTTCACTGTTGGCAAACAATGATGAGTGGTCCAAGTTACTTAAATTGGCTGATGATAATGAGCCTCTTAGCCATGATCAGCAGGATCAGTATGCTGAAAACTTAATTAAGGAAAAATTGCATGTCTGGCTTCTCCATAAAGTAGGCGATGGTGGCAAAGGACCCAGTGTG
This sequence comes from Oryza sativa Japonica Group, assembly GCF_034140825.1. Taxonomy (NCBI): domain Eukaryota; kingdom Viridiplantae; phylum Streptophyta; class Magnoliopsida; order Poales; family Poaceae; genus Oryza; species Oryza sativa. The sequence goes on from NC_089044.1 coordinate 12,539,825, forward strand.
TTAGATGATGAGGGGCTGGGTGTTCTTCATCTTGCAGCTGCCCTTGGTTATGATTGGGCCATAAGGCCAACTGTTACTGCTGGTGTGAACATAAATTTCAGAGATTTTCATGGATGGACTGCATTACATTGGGCTGCATTTTGTGGCAGGTAAGTGACTAAAATGGTGAATTAGGCTAAGAGTATGTTTTTTCTTTAATTTTTGAATATTGGACAGTAAATACTCTTTGATCTATGTTGCAGAGAACGGACTGTAGTAGCACTTATTGCACTGGGAGCAGCTCCTGGAGCTTTGACAGATCCACATCCTAATTACCCTGCTGAAAGCACACCAGCAGACCTTGCATCTGCTAACGGACATAAGGGCATCTCTGGTTTCCTGGCAGAGTCCTCTCTGACAAGTCATCTTCAAGCCCTCAATCTGAAGGAAGCCAATATGTCTGAAATATCTGGTCTACCTGGTATTGGAGATGTAACTGAGAGAAATGCATCTCAGCCTGCAATTGGAGATTCCTTAGGTGCTGTTCGAAATGCCGCTCAAGCTGCTGCTCGAATATATCAAGTTTTCAGGGTGCAATCCTTCCAGAGGAAACAAGCGGTCCAATATGAGGGTGACAAAGGTGGCATATCGGACGAACACGCACTTTCACTCCTGTCTATGAAGCCATCCAAGTCAGGCCAGCTTGATCCCCTGCATGCTGCAGCATCTCGTATACAAAATAAATATAGGGGATGGAAGGGGAGAAAGGAATTTCTTCTCTTCAGACAACGAATTGTGAAGATCCAGGTACTGTATATTATATATATTGAAATCCAACAGATAATTTAGTTTCCCATATTTCTCAATAGTTGCATTGCTCTTATCAAAATTTTGTTTGTCTGCCACTGGGAATATTAATGAACACCTGGATGGATATTAAGATCAAGAGTACTATAGTGGGATAATCTTTGTTTTACCGTCTAATCCGTCATTGGCTAATGCTGATATATATGTATATATATCTTTTTGCTGGCTAGGCTCATGTGCGAGGCCACCAGGTGAGGAAGCATTATCGGAAAATAGTTTGGTCTGTTGGGATAGTGGAGAAAGTTATATTGCGCTGGAGGCGAAGAAGGGCTGGGTTACGTGGTTTTAGGCCTACAGAAGGTGCAATAGAGAGCAGCAGTGGTGGCACAAGTAGCAATTTGGTCAAAGATAAACCTGCTGGAGATGATTATGATTTCTTGCAAGAAGGACGGAAGCAAACTGAAGAAAGGCTGCAGAAAGCTCTTGCCAGAGTGAAGTCCATGGTTCAATACCCAGAAGCAAGGGATCAGTACCAAAGGATTTTGAATGTTGTTTCGAAAATGCAAGAGTCTCAGGTAATGTCCTGGTTCCCTATAAACAAGTAGCATTAAGCGTTGCTGTTATGTCTTACTCTGCAACTTTTATCCAAATGGAACACTTACGCCGTTTGTCCCTGCTGATATGACGACAGACCGTGCAAGAAAAGATTTTAGACGAATCAACCGAGATGGATGAAGGTGATTTCATGAGTGAATTCAAGGAGCTGTGGGATGATGATACACCACTCCCTGGTTATTTCTAGTGTTCTAGACTAACTGGTGGTGTCTCTGTAAATCTCTTCTCTTCAGTTCTGCTGAATTGACACCTGCCGATAACCCAAACTCTCAACATAGCATGAATAGCATGATCTTAAAATCTTGAATGCTTGGATTTGGATTCAGTTGTGGTATTCTTGCTTTTATGTTATAGCGTTATGTACAGTAGAATCTTATTTTATCATTGAAGGAGCCATGTATATGCAGTATGAAACTAATGCAGAAAGTTGGTGGTTGTATCATTTGAATTCAAAGCTGCATGTGTGCTAAGCAATTTCTTGCATTAGAGAAATTCGATGTAGTGTGGTAACTTTTATTGAAAGGATGCAGTGTGGTAATTGATACACTTGGGAGTGATGGTGCCTGCTGGTGCGGTACATGGGGATAACAAGTATACATAAACGTTATTGGGATGCTTTACAGCTTTAGCAATGTGGTTGAATAAACTTTAGTTGTACTTTCGGGTTTTGCAAGATGCAATCGTGTCCAGTAGGTTCCAGATCATTAAATTATGGGACATGTATCACATTTGACAGAGAACCTCTTATTTTTGTTACATTTTAGACGGGCTTAGATCGCTTTGAGATTTATTATGCGGTTGCAGTGCCTTCACCTTATCCTCCACTGACGCTCCTGAGATATTTATTTTTTTTTCACTCTTACGAGTAAAAGATTTACCACTAGACCCATATGTTATAAACATACAAGGACTCACATGTCATACATTGTGAGTAGCAAAAAGTTCAAATGCCCCCTCCCTCTCTCCTCTCTCTCCTCATTCATCAGATCAACGTGCTCGACAACTCGAGAAGCCAATCCTCCTGTCGCAGCCGATAAGGTCCTTCTGACCAGCCTCCTTTGTTTACCTCGGCTCTTATCGGATGACCTAATAAACCAAAGAAAAAGCCAAATTTTAAATTTTTAAACTTAATTTTGAGATACTTTCAACGTAGTTTATTTTTCACCATTAGCTTTTAAGTCATAAAAACACATATATAAAAGTTTTATCTACATATTTATTTTTATTCCCTAATAAGCCGTTTTGGCTTTTTAAGGAAAAAGCCAACCGATGGGACCTCTCGTCTTCTCTTTCCACCCAAACATTGTCTCCAAGCCTAAATCCTAACTTATCGGATTACTGTTTGGTTGTTGGACTTTGTCAGGGGATGCCAGAGCTTGAAGAGAAGGTGAACGTCCTAGTATGTATCGCGAATCAGAGATTTTGGTCCCTCATTTTTTTTTTTGGAAAAAGTACGTTTTACCCCCCCCCCCTCCGAACTATTGCGACAGTACGAATTACCCTCCCGAACCACAAAACCGGTTATATTACACCTCAAACTATTGATACCGGCTGAATTACCCCCCGACTCAATACTGAGTGGTTTTGCTCCTACGTGGCATACACGTGGCGTCGACGTGGAAATCCAATCAGTAAAAAAAAAAAAGAAAATATAGGGCCCACCTGTCATTACTCTCACTATCTCACTGTCTCTCCCTCTTCTCCTTCTGATGGCGACGGCCGAGGCAACAAGCGCACGCGGAGTCAGCAGCGGCAAGGCGAGGCGAGGCGGCGGCGGCGGCGGTGGAGAGCAGCGGGGGCAGAGGAGAGACGAGCGCGGTGGGGGCGGCGGAGAGGCGAGCGCGGCGGTGGCGGAGGAGGCGAGGCGGCGGAGAGGCGAGCGTGGCGGGGCGGAGAAGGCGAGGCGGCGGCGGCGAGGCAGGGCAGGCGCGGTGGGGGCACCGGAGGAGGCGAGGCAGCAGAGTGGCGAGCGTGGCGGCGAGGCGAGAGGCGGGGGTGGAGGAGGCTAGGCGGCGGCGGTGAGGCAGGGCGGCGCAGGTGCTGCGGAGGAGGCGAGCGGCGGCGGGGGCGGCGCGGCTGCGGGGTGCGACGGAGAGGCGAGCGCGGCGGGGGCGGAGGAGGCGAGGCGGCGGAGAGGCGAGCGTGGCGGGGCGGAGAAGGCGAGGCGGCGGCGGCGAGGCAGGGCAGGCGCGGTGGGGGCACCGGAGGAGGCGAGGCAGCAGAGTGGCGAGCGTGGCGGCGAGGCGAGAGGCGGGGGTGGAGGAGGCTAGGCGGCGGCGGTGAGGCAGGGCGGCGCAGGTGCTGCGGAGGAGGCGAGCGGCGGCGGGGGCGGCGCGGCTGCGGGGTGCGACGGAGAGGCGAGCGCGGCGGGGGCGGAGGAGGCGAGGCGGCGGAGAGGCGAGCGTGGCGGGGCGGAGAAGGCGAGGCGGCGGCGGCGAGGCAGGGCAGGCGCGGTGGGGGCACCGGAGGAGGCGAGGCAGCAGAGTGGCGAGCGTGGCGGCGAGGCGAGAGGCGGGGGTGGAGGAGGCTAGGCGGCGGCGGTGAGGCCGGGCGGCGCAGGTGCTGCGGAGGAGGCGAGCGGCGGCGGGGGCGGCGCGGCGGCGGGGGGCGACGGAGAGGCGCGCGCGGCGGGGGCGGAGGAGGCGAGGCGGCGGAGAGGCGAGCGTGGCGGGGCGGAGAAGGCGAGGCGGCGGCGGCGAGGCAGGGCAGGCGCGGTGGGGGCACCGGAGGAGGCGAGGCAGCAGAGTGGCGAGCGTGGCGGCGAGGCGAGAGGCGGGGGTGGAGGAGGCTAGGCGGCGGCGGTGAGGCAGGGCGGCGCAGGTGCTGCGGAGGAGGCGAGCGGCGGCGGGGGCGGCGCGGCTGCGGGGTGCGACGGAGAGGCGAGCGCGGCGGGGGCGGAGGAGGCGAGGCGGCGGAGAGGCGAGCGTGGCGGGGCGGAGAAGGCGAGGCGGCGGCGGCGAGGCAAGGCAGGCGCGGTGGGGGCACCGGAGGAGGCAAGGCAGCAGAGTGGCGAGCGTGGCGGCGAGGCGAGAGGCGGGGGTGGAGGAGGCTAGACGGCGGCGGTGAGGCAGGGCGGCGCAGGTGCTGCGGAGGAGGCGAGTGGCGGCGGGGGCGGCGCGGCTGCGGGGTGCAGCGCGGCGGCGGGGGTGCGGCGGAGGAGGCGAGCGCGACGTCTTCCATTCGCAGACGTGGGTCGGTCGCCGTCGGCGGCAGCGGCGGGAGGAAGTAGGCGTTCACGGCGAATCCCCGCGATGTCGTCCCCCCGCCAACCGCCTCGTAGCCGTGCTTCGCTGCCCTTCGCCGCGACAAGGGGGCACGGGCGCCGTCACGCCCGCCAGCCACCGGCCGCTTCTCCACCACGCCCGCCGCCTGCCCCGGCCCCACCACTCCCCGCCGTGCCACCCACTGCCGCGCTCGTCGCCCATCCGCGCGCCGCCGCCGCCGCCCACTGCCCTTCGACGCGTGCCTGAGAGAGAAGGGGGGGAGGGGGAAGACTGAAGAGAGGTAATGACAGGTGGGCCCTATATTTTCTTTTGTTTTTTTTTTGATTGGATTTCCACGTCGACGCCACGTGTATGCCACGTAGGAGCAAAACCGCTCAGTATTGAGTCGGGGGGGGGGGGGTAATTCAGCCGGTATCAATAGTTTGAGGTGTAATATAACCGGTTTTGTGGTTCCGGGGGGAGGGTAATTCGTACTGTCGCAATAGTTTGGGGGGGGGGGGTAAAACGTACTTTTTCCTTTTTTTTTTATAAAACGTGATTTAACAATTTTGTTAAAGTGATGGTCACATGGGCCATGGTTGCAGACGATTTCCATCATAGCCAATTTTCTTCCTCTACTTTATCAAAGTCTAATACAACTATTTTTCACTTTATATACTCCCAATACAATTATTTTCTACTTTCATAAACTACGATGTAATGATTACTTTAAAAATAAACTTATTTTAGAACAGATAGAAGAAACTAAAGATGAACTTCTTACGGAAAGGAGGAAGTAGCTCTTTGATAATCATGTGGGATTGGACAGGGGTCAGAAGGTGAAGGAGAATTATTGAGCTTTTATAGAGCCTAGTTATAAGCCGTTTATTGCGATGGTTTTTTATACAGGTTAGTTGAAAGATTTCGACACAGTGGGCAGTTTGGTTTTATATACCATAGTCAGATTTGTTTAAATATCGGTTTTTCAAGGTGGACGGGGAAGAGGTTTCTAGCCGAAAGTAAAAAGAGACGGAAAAGTAATAAGACTCGGTTCTTTTCTTCACTTTTCCTACTCTCTTATTTTCGCTTGCACGCCTTTTAAGATGTTAAACGGTGTGTTTTTATAAAAAAATTATATACGAATGTTGCTTTTAAAAAAATCATATTAATCCATTTTTTTAAAAATAGCTAATACTTAACTATTCATGTGTGTGTTACCTCCTCCGTTTCACAATGTAAGTCATTCTAGCATTTCCTACATTCATATTGATATTAATGAATCTAGATATAACATTTCTCACATTCATATTAACATCAAGTCTAGATTTATTAATATTAATATAAATATGAGAAATGCTAGAATGATTTACGTTATGAAACTGAGGGAGTACATCATTTTACGTGCCTAAGACAGTCTAACTAACTGTTGTGGTTGAAATTGTTGAAAAAGACCGATGCCTTGAAAGGAAAGGTAGAATGGCAGTTTGGGAATTTTCTGTTTCCCCCATTTTCCTTCCTACTCCACTTGTCATCACGGCGACGGAACAAGTCTTTTGCTAACGGCGTAAGACCCGACCGCAGTCCACCTGAGAAAGATCTCCGACCGCCGTCTAATGCCGCCGCCGCCACCTCCGCCGCTGTCCGCCGCCGGCGCCGGCGGCGGCGGCGGCCGGAGGCGGTGGCAGAAACGGCTGAGCCCCACACTCGCGCGGGACCGCTGCTACACCCGCGCCTTCCGCTCCGCGGGCCTCCGCCCCACCGCCGTCCCGCTCCCCGACGGCGCCGTCGTCCACCTCTGGCTGCCCCCGGCGGCGCCGCCCGCGGCGGCGCTCCAGCCCGTCCTCCTCCTCCACGGCTTCGGCGCGCGCGCCACCTGGCAGTGGGCGCCCTTCCTCCGCCCGCTCATCGCCGCGGGCCTCGCGCCGTTCGTCCCGGACCTCGTCTTCTTCGGCGGCTCCGCCTCCCCCGCCGCCGACCGCTCCCCGGCGTACCAGGCCGCCTGCGTCGCCGCGGCCATGGCGGCGGTGCTCCCGGGGGCCCCGCAGGCGCAGGCGCAGCGGTACGCCGTCGTCGGCGTCAGCTACGGGGGCTTCGTGGCGTACCACCTCGCCCACGCGTTCCCGGCCGCGGTGGAGCGGCTCGTGCTCGTCGCCGCCGGGGTGTGCCTCGAGGAGGCCGACCTCGCCGCGGGGCTCTTCGCCGTGGAGGACATCGCGGAGGCGGCCAGCCTGCTGCTGCCGCAGCGGCCGGAGGATCTCAGGCGGCTGGTCGGGCTCACCTTTTGCCGCCCGCCGCGGTTCATGCCGTCCTGCTTCATCAGAGACTACATCAGGGTAGGTAATCCAGTGACTTGCCAACTAATTTTGCTGCTTTTTGTTGTGGTGAAATCTTTGTGTGGTTGATAGTGGTCACTTTGGATTGGGTGTTTGGGGTGTTAAAATGTGCAATTTGATTTGTGATTCCTACTTTCTACCCTATAAATCGAAACATATAGAGGCATTGGAGCTGCATGGGTCTAGCTATATGGCAATTTCAAATTAGAAATTCTGTAATCGGCTGTATAAGATCTAATTTTGTAGTTCATCTGAATAATTGTTTTATTAGAGTATATAGATCTGATGCTTAGGTTTTTCATTGGCTGTCTCAATGGGTGATCGGACATAGAATTTCCAAATTCCAATGGAGTCCAATGTTTGTACTGTAAATATAGATTTATTTGTTGTGTGGAGATGCTTTTAGTTACCACATCAAGAAATTGAGTAACTCATTGGTATAGGTTAAGCTCATCTAAGTTCATCTGCATAAGTATTTTTCCACTCTATTGGATGAGTATAGTTCTTATTAGAACCTTACCAACTTACTTTGTAATGTAATATAAGCAGTTTATCTATGTCAAATATGCTTGTATAAAGCGGTTCAGGCCATTTTAGGATGGTAGCAATATATTTCTGATATAGTAGTTCAGTAGTTGTTACCATCGGTACAGAACTACAGGTGCCCATCTCGATTGGTTCCATGGAGCATAATTCATGGAACACTTTGATTTTGGCGAGATGTGTACAACAATCGATACATTGCTTTTAAGTGTTACAACTTGAAGTCTTGAACATTCTTGTGCAATCAAGAGATAGTGTTGAAATATTATTCCTCACTGGAAGTTGGCTATGCTGATATCCCGACAGGAAGTTGAGTTAGCTAAACACATTGATTACTTTGCTTGAACCTGCAGAGACATTAGACATAGTTGTTCTTATTCATATGTTGTACTCTTTTCATGGAATTAAGAAACCACAAGTCCTTAGTTCTTGATCATGGGAATAATTGATATTTTGTATTACTAACAAGTAGTACATCCCCCGTTTCAAATTACTTGTTTTAGGTTTGTCCTAAGTCAGACATTCGTATATTTTATTATCAATTTCTAAAAATTCATATAGTTTGAACGATGTTCAAATTGGTGGTCAAAGATAGACATGTTTGACTTAGGACAAAACTAGAATGATGCTGTGCATTTGAAATACTATGATCCCAAAATATTTTTATTGGAGAATGCCTGTATGCATCAGCACTCCAACATACTATGCACAGATCATTAAACAAGTTAGCATTATCCACCCTATTCATGCTTGTTTTCCTTATTTAGAGCACCATGTAAAGCTCTCCCAGAGTCATGGACTCATGGTCCTTCAGATATCTTTATCCATCTTTATGAGAACAATTCTTTACAACATGACCCTTCAAGCAAGAAAAGCTCACATAAAGGGAATTTAAATATATTTCTCAATTGGTCAAGGATTAAAGCATGAAGTGCACGACTGCATGTTGTAAAGGGTACAAGTTAGCATATTTTTCTTGAAATGGTGTGGCCCTAAGTCTATAGATGGAAATGGTGTTGCTGACATGCTGTAGTGTTCTCATGTGTGACTGAGGAGCATAGCGTAATAAAAAGAGACGAGATTTGGTGGAATAAATATTATGAGGAATAAACTTTTTCTTTAATGATAAATTCGCTTAAATCATTTTGATTGTGCTGGAAGCCTGGAATGCTATTTCTTTACCCGGCATACATCTTATATGTACATCTGATATATTATAGCAAGATATCCTTGTAGAATCATCAATTGCATTTGCCACTCTTTGTAGGTTAATATCATAATGTTTGTAGTTACATGTTGCCCACAATGCATATGAATAGAGTGAAATGTATACCTCTATACTACTAAAAAAGACAATAGTGGTTGTGGTGGTTCTGCCACATGCCCACCACCACTACTTTTGCACGTTCTACAAATTAGTCCCTGATATTTTCTGTTATTATGCAATAGTCTAATATTTGTTTGAATCAAATGAATAACATATATTCAAATAAGCATGGCCATTTTACCCATAGCAAACGTGGACATATTTTGCTAGTACTATATTACTAGTAATTCAGTTTATGCACCTAGAGTGAGATTTAAATGTGCACTCCACATCATCAGGTTACTTCTCTTTCAGTACACAGGACAGCTTGAGGGGAAAATTAAGTAGATTTAGAACCTTTTTTTATGTGTTTTTCACATTAGTTAGTTAATTCTGCCAACCGTCTAGCAGTTCTATACATTTTTTCCCCTATTATTTTGCAGGTTATGTGCACTGAGAATGTCAAGGAAAAGACTGAGTTATTACATGCTTTGATCAATGGTAAGAAGCTTTCAGACCTTCCAAAAATTAACCAGGTAATGATTTGCCATTACAAGCAGTTGATGCCTGTCCATGTTTTTTTTACAGTTAATTTAATCTCTTGCCTGTTGCATTCTGTTTATTTGACAGCAAACCTTGATAATTTGGGGAGAGCAAGATCGGGTCTTTCCATTGGAACTTGGCCTACGGCTTAAGAGGTTGGTCTAAATAAAATTGTCATAATATTCAAGTTACCAAGGCAATAAATTTTGGTTTGGATACAGACATTTGGGGGATACATCCGAGCTAGTCATTGTCAAGAACGCTGGACATGCCATAAACCGCGAAAAGCCAGCTGAGCTATGTAGACTTATAAAGAACTGTATCGCTGATCCGTCTGTCAAGTATCGAGATGGTCACAAGGTACAAACTCGCTGCTAATAATCCTTGTTGAAAACCTGCTGCGCATTATGCTATGATGATTAGATTGGCATTCTTGAAGCCCTGTAATGCTGAAGAAATATTTATTGGTCATTGCCAGTGGGCTTTCAAAATCACTAAGAAATTTATACCTTTTGGTTTGCATGCAGGGGTCCTGGAAGAGTGCGATAAAAAGGTTTGCTGGGTCGAGTCTGAGGAAGGTAGACTCTACCCGACCACTGTTATAATGCATATACTGACCAATACCATGTAAGAAATTTGACATCATATAAGTTTATAACCACGATAAGCAAACTTTCTCCCTTAAGAATCACTGTGATGTTTGCGTGTGATTTACTGTTTACACTAAACAATGACCACGGAATGAAGATTGACAAGAAAAGGCCGCAGCTATGTTTCATATATGAGAAAAGAGGCCAGTTAGGAAACTGGGCCTGTAAACTGGGGCCTATGGTTGGCCCAGTATATCCATCGTCATACTCTTCTGACCTTTTTCCTTTAATTTAGGCTCACTCAGAAGAACTTTTCTCCACTTACAAAATTCATATGAAATCTGTTCATTCCAAACAGACATCATGTATCTGGATGATCTTACTTATCTCAATTCATAGCTATGCTTTATTTACCACTCCCTTCGTTTCACAATGTAAGTCATTCTAGCATTTCCCACATTCATATTGATGTTAATGAATCTATATAGGTATAGATTCATTAACATCAATATGAATATGGGAAATGCTAGAATGACTTACATTATGAAACGGAAGAAGTACAAAAACTCAACAGAATTGCAAAAGGAGGATTTTCATTATCATTCTAACACTACTGGAGTAGTATAGTGACCAAGGGAATTTACTCCATAGTCCATACAAACACACCTTGCAAGGCTGCTCCATGTTGCCTGTATTTCACGTGGGCCAATAAGCGCTCGCCACTTGTAACATTAGGTTCTTTTGGCACCAGCAGCATGCAGGGAATGATAACCTGACACCTAGCATGGACTAGTTGCTATGACATTCAAAAAAGAGTTTTGTGATTGCGACCTAAGTGGCTGCGGTTTCTGGCTTGGGAATCAGGCCATGTCCATGGATGAATGTCCTTGAGATTCTTTGGTTCATGTTCTGGTGGCTGTGTACTCGAGTACAATATTGTCTCATGAGTCATGTAGCTATGGCATCTTGTTCAGTGTCCACTCTTCTTTGGAGAAAATGTTCTGCTCTTACTGGGAGACTGTTAGATTTGTAGGGGGACAGAAAGGAAGTGGACAAGTCTTCAGATAAAGAAAGGCCAGCCACCTGATTATAATTTGGGAGAAAATATCCTGCGAAAACCATCAAATAAGTACTCATGAAAACCAATTCTAGAAGTTCTCTAAATACATGACAAATTTACTAGAGATAGGTATCAGGTCCAAATCTCAAATCCAAACCCAACTTCATTTGAGAGAAAAAAAAAGAAGACAAATTTCAGGTGAATTATCATGTTACCATTGATTCAAGATGTCCTTTTTTTTACTCCCAAATAAACTTGAGGTTTGAGCTTAACATTTGGTGAGAATGTATTTCAATTTTTTCACGAATCTAGAAAACATTCAGGTCCGGTTTTCACTGGAGTTCACTTGTTTGATGGTTTTCACCGAATATTTCTCCATGATTTCAGACGGTGTAGATTAATTCGAGATCACTAGGATGCAGAAACCATAGGAAATTTTATAAGAAACTTATATCAGGCAGCATTGATCTTACATAATAAGCATCATAGGTTATTGGGAGTTGGATATTTGTGAATATATATGAACTTATGATCAAATGGATATTGAATATGGCCATTTGCAAACACTGCCTGCTCCTGTTTGGATGAGAATGAAACTCTCATTGAATCAAGATCTTGGACAGTCAAATTAATACTCCCGTTTGGCCGTATTAGCTTGACAGTTTTTCATTTTTTTTCCTTTTATTTCACAAACAAGTTACATTTTGGTCTTGGACATGGTGTGAAATACGATTTTGACTACTGATTTGTTTTGTAGTGTATTTACAGAATGCAGTGAATTTATAATATTCTGAATGTACGTAGCTCTTGATGCAAATCATGTCATTTTCGCATGTCAAACCTAAATAAACACTGATGGAATGGGGATATTGATGATTAATATGCCACTTGTTTTTTTGCCTTTTCTTTTCACTAGAGGGTGTGCCAATGGAATGTGTCGGTTTCATAAGAACATATATTATATTTCCTAGCATTCCTAGTCCATTATAGAAATTTTGTTCATACATTAATGATATTTTATTTAACAATGTATTGTGGACCATCAGAATGATTCAGTTCTTTGCATCCTAGGTTTAGACTTACGTGCAGAAGTCAGCCTGGATTAGAAAAATAAATCCTAGCAAGAAAATTTTGGAGTCGGTACTGGAACATATATGACTAGGGAAGGCAACTGGCTTAATAGATGTGTGACAAAATAAAAACAGAGAAAAATGTTATCCATGTTGCACACAAGGACATTAGTTATAAAAATTACGTACTGCCTTACTGGCCCTTCTTTAATTAGGTTACTAGTTGGCAACTTGGTATTCTATCTCTTGGTTAATTAATTTAAATACTACATGTGTGTTCAGTCCCTGTTTAATCTAGGAAAAAACTTAAAGCTTTGTAGGTAAACACAATTCATGACTGTAAATTTAGGTTGGGTTCTTTTAGTGGGGTTGGAACCCTTCTCCTTGGCACGCAAAATGAAGCGGCGAGTTAAGACATAATTAAGTATTAGTTAAAAATTGAAAATAGATTAATATGGTTTTTTTAAGAAACTTTTCCATAGAAAATTTTGGTAAAAAAACACATCATTTAGCGGTTCATAAAACGTATGCGTGGAAAACTTAGGCCGAGTTTAGTTCCAAACTTTTTTTTTCAAACTTCCAACTTTTCCATCACATCAAAACTTTTCTACACACACAAACTTTCAACTTTTCTATCACATCGTTCCAATTTTAACCAAACTTCCAATTTTAGTGTGAACTAAACACACCCTTAAGAGTAGAAGTTGGGAAAAAGGAGAAAAGCAGTGATGTTTTTTTTTCTTGCACCATGTGGCCATGTAGCACCATTTTCAATCATTCTCATTCAGATTGATGAATCATCAAATCATTCCACAAAGATATTAAATGCTCATTCCGATGGGTGATCATTAAATCATTGAGCTGATCAGCAGTGCTGAATCTCCCACAGGATGTACATGTGCCTCCTAACCATGTGACATGTTATGTTAGGTCTCCTGTCATGGGCTTTGGGCTGGGCGTCCTAGGCCCATTGGATAGGATTAGGGTTTGTTAGGATTAGATTAATGAGTCCTCCATCTATATAAGGAGGGATCCTATCCCATGTCAGTTAGGCATTAGATCAATATTTATCTTAGTGTCCATCGGCCTGCCTTCTCAGTGCGACGGAGAGCGTCGCGCCGTTTAGGTTCAGGACCGTATTCCTTGTTATTTCATCTACTATAATCCAATCTATCCCCATTCATCCCGATTCTTCTCCACATAATCCTTGCTCGTGACATCTCCCGTCTTCCAAGCCATCTCTATTGAGGATCTGTGGCTTATAGGTTTACACACCTCAAGTGTCTCGCAGTGATGTTCTTGATGATTTATGAATATTGTTCAGAACTCGAGCCTGTCAGCCAGGCATGTGGCAGACAAAAACAAATCTGCACATCACACAGATTAAAACAGTCTATTAAACGTGTGATTGGTAACCGTACATATCGAGTTAATAGATAACCGAACAGAAAAGTACCGCACACAGCCAGTTATCATAATTCGTACTACCTTCCTCATTTTGCACATGTACCCTTATATATTTTATAATGGAGGTATTACATGTACGGGAGAAATACAAATGAAGAAATATCTCTCTAGCTTGCTTATCAGTTAGAACCAAAATTTAAATTTTAAAACCTAATTTAAAATTGATGTTGGGATTTTTCATCGCAGTATATATAGTTTTAAGCCTTAGCTTCTAAAGAGCTAACAACACGGATATTAAAGTTTTACTCATAAACTATTTTTGGCTGTGACATTTATTTTTCCATAGCTTATTAGCCGTACGTAGGTCAAATGATATTAAAAAAGTTTTACTCATAAACATACGGCCTGTCAGCGCATGTTAGTACTGGCGAAAATTAAAGATAAATCCATGGGAGTCTTGCGAAATTCTTAGCGAGACATACTCTTCTTGCGCACGAAGATGGACAGACACTAAGATTTGAACTATGATAAGTGTTCACCGCATAACCAAGTAATCAATTTTAAATATACAAATTTCTATGGCGCATGTGCATCTAATTAGTGTCACTACTACCTAAACCCTAAAAGGTGCTAGTTGGAAACCTCACATAGGTACCAGATTTTCCAATCTTAATGGGTGGCACTGATAAGGAGGAATCAAAGGTGCTGGTTTAGGAATCAACATCTTTGAGGTTCCACGGATCAAAACAAAATGTTAGCTCGATTTGAGCCGATGTATTGAGCAGCTCCTCATCACCCTCAGAGCATCCCACATCAAGAACACATTCATCAACATCCATGTACCACCATCAACGACACAGAGACCTCGATATTAAAAGGTTTGCAAGAATATCGAAGAACGAAATTACAGACTCAAACATGCATATGTCAGCATCCAACAACATAAATATAGAAAGACAAGAATGACACCACCACCTCTGCTGTCACCCACCCCAGCCGGATTTGATGGCCGCCAAGCTTGTGGCTGCCAAATTAAGGCCATGAGCTCCGAGGGAAGGAGGCGAGGCGACTGGCCGAATTTGACCGCCGGTTGCACATTTTCGCACGCTGGCACGAGCCTCGTTAGCCTAAGCCGCCGCTAAATCACTAGCTAGAGGTGGTGATGGATCTGGAAGGGCACGACGAGGATCCAGTGGAGAAGCACATCAGCGATGTAGGTGCGGATCCGATGAAGAAGCTCCTCGGAGGCATCGGCGGGATCCGATAAAGAGGGGATAGACGGCGGAGTTGGCTGAAGAGGAACAAGCTTTCTTGAGGAGAGCTCGTCCCTCTTCGGCCGGTGCTGCCATCATCTTCAATCTGCATCCTCATCAACTAAGTCGGGGAGATCGAAGCGAAGAGAAGGAGGTGGAAGCGGCGAGATAGGCAAACAAGGGGGAGAGAAGTGAGAGACTGGGAGGGAGAACGAGAAGTGGAGAGGAACCGATTGAATAGAAAAATAGAGGTTGGTATATAGATATTTTCGTCGGAGACCTCCTACGCTCACCCAGCTAGCTCAGCTTATATATAGGCACCTTTTTCTTAAGAAAACTGATACATATGACTCACTTATAAGCGTCGATTTTTAGAGAACCAGTGCAGATGACTCATGTATAAGTGCCAGTTTTTTAATAAATTAGTACTTATTTTATTAGTGTTGGTTTTATTATAAAACTGGTACTAATGAGGTATTATAGGTGTCAGTTTTACGTTCGAGGATCTCATATGTATCGGTTTTAAGTGAACCGACATCTGTAATAGTGGCCATAAAATTTGAGAACGACTAGTAATATAGGTTTTACGTGGAAATGCTGATGGGCGATCGATCGCTCTGGAGATGGGGTAGCGATCAGATTCACCCCCCTCCCCCCTCCCTCCCTCCACCTGGTTTCTTTTTTTGGCACCGCATTACTTTCCTATTTTAGTAAATTTATGCACCTAAAGTTTATACACCTCAAGTTTACACTAAAGTTTAACACCTCAAGTTTACACATCTAAAGTTTAGAGACCAAAAGTTTATAAGTCAAAAGTTTATATATCCGATTCAAATATATAGTATTTCTATACATCTAAAGTTTATAGACCTAAAGTTTATATACCCGTTTCAAATTTGAATTTGAATTATATCTGATTCAAATTTAAATTTGAATTCAAATATATTCTATATATAGTATTTCTATACATCTAAAGTTTATACACCTCCCCGCAAGTTTATACACATAAAGTTTATAGACCTAAAGTTTATAAGTCAAAAGTTTACATGTCCGATTCGAATTTGAATTTGAATTATATCTGATTCAAATTTGAATTTGAATTCAAATATTTTCTATATATAGTATTTCTATACATCTAAAGTTTATACACCTAAAATTATAGACCAAAATTTATAAGTCAAAAGTTTACATACCCGATTCAAATTTGAATTTGAATTCAATTTTTCTATACATAAATTTTTCTAACTTCTGTTTTTTTTAAAAAATTTTGTGGTGTATTGTAGTAGAAAGAGAAAAAGGGGAGGAGGAAGGGGGAGAAGAGGGAGGAGTATAGGGGGAGGGGGGCGAACTGATCGCTGGGTGATCACCAGGGCGATCGATCGCCCATTAGAAGGGCCCGGTTTTACGTGTGCTAACGGCCTGTTTAGTTTCCAAAAAGTTTTTCCCAACAACATCACATCGAATCTTTGGACACATGCATAAAGCATTAAATATAGATAAAAACAAAAACTAATTGCACAGTTAAGGGGGGAATTGCGTGACGAATCTTTTGAGCCTAATTAGTCCATGATTAGCCATAAGTGCTACAGTAACCCACATGTGCTAATGACGGATTAATTAGGCTCAAAAGATTCGTCTCGCGGTTTCCAGGCGAGTTATGAAATTATTTTTTTTCATTCGTATCCGAAAAACCCTTCCGACATCAGGTCAAACGTTCGATGTGACACCCAAAAATTTTCATTTCGCGAAGTAAACGGGGCCTAAATTTGTGGCTGTGACATCTATTAATTGCCCATCACAAATCGTGGTTTGGCACATTTTTATAATTCATGGTTAACAATTTATAGCGTCATTCCTTTTATTTTAATTTGCCACTTGTGTGTAACTCGTGGTAGACAATTTCCTAGCAACAAAAAGATTTAACTGTTTCTTGCCACAGTGCCACAATTTCCAAAGTTACACGTGTCACTAGTACAAATCGAGAAAACGATTCAGGGATGAGCCATTATAGACAGTTCTCAATTGTACCATTTGAATTCAATGCCCATTTACGTTTCGGCGCCTCTCCAAAAATCATTTACAGTGAGCACTTTTATCAGAAATGTTTATTTTTTACTGACCAATCAGATACGTACTTCCATGATATAATAACTCTAAATTAACCATCTCTATGGCATTTCATCAGTGTGGTCCGGTAAGGTGACAACGACTTAACGGTGTTTTTGGTTCTCAGCTTTGTCACTATTTGCCAACAAATATTGTCACACTTGTATAAGTTGAGACAATCAAATTATTAGGTGCACTTTAGCAAGTTTAAGGAAATCTTGTCGTATTTTTTTGAGTCAATCACATGCAGGACTCAGTTTATTGAAAGAAAATTTTGCCACGATTTTATAGCTACAACCATACAGGTGTCAGTGTGATCAAACTTATCTAACCTGTGGTAAACCCTTAATTTGTGGACCTCAGCCTCCAACCAGATTGAATTTAAATAATATTCAAATTACCTGTGGTAAACCCTTAATTTGTGGACCTCAGCCTCCAACCAGATTGAATTTAAATAATATTCAAATTAGAGTTGGTTATAACTCATGCTTCTATTATATAAAACTTGGTGAGCAAATCAGTATCTGCTTTAATTTGAAGCAAGATCTCGCCGGCCGAGTTAATACCTAGTCCAATCCCGACCGGCATAATCAAAATGACGCACAGATAATAATAAATTGTATATCAAATCTTAATCATTCGATGTACTATTAAACTTTTCAAGGGTTAAGATCGCAAAATTTGGCATGTGGCTACTGAAGCGGTCCAGAAGCCATCTCATCCCAAGAGGCAAAAGAGCCTAATTAATCACGTAATAAGTAGGCCCTAATTAATCGAGAAATGTCCACAGAATAATTAAGTTCTATGCGTACGTAAGGTTTTAGATGTAAAAATTGTATATACATATTTATATATGATAGCTAGCTAGCTAGCTAGCGAATTGAAAATTATTCTCGACAACTGCCAGAAAATTTAATAGATCCGAATGTACGTAATATCAATTTATCCTTTTCTTATGAAGAGAGTACGTCAAGTTTGCATGCATATGCATCAGTCACCCATAACATATATATATATAATCAATATTTAACTACGTAGCAGTGAATGTCGTCGTTCATGTCAATGTCATTGCAATTGATGCTTTATCTAATTATACCTTGTAAGAGTGAAATTTTACCTTTTTTTTCTGTGAGCGTCCAGTACATGCTAATCCTCGAGTAATTAAGAATTACATAATGTACGATATTCATGTGTTTCTCAAAAAAAAATTATGAGATGAATTTCTCAAAAAAATATGAGATAAATTATATATGTTTAAATATTATGAAAAAATTACCATATATATGCACATAAGATCATAAATTATATACAATTTTGTACAATTTTATGAATAAACCCTTTTTTTAAACATAAATAAACCCAATCTGGCTTTGGAAGATAATTAAGGCTGTGTTCGGATGCCTGACTTCCCAACTCTAACATATGCACAGAAAACGGAGCGGTCCATTAGCGCGTGGTTAATTAAGTATTAGCTAATTTATTTTTTAAAAATAGATCAATATGATTTTTTAAGAAACATTTTGTAAAAAATGCACCGTTTAACAGTTTGAAAACGTGCGCGCGAAAAACGAGAGGAGAGTGTTGGGAACTTAGAGTTCCAAACACAGCCTAAAATTTCATAGACAACGGAGCGAATATCAGTAGTGGTAATAAAGTCCAATTTTAACCTGCGCATGTTTAGCACTATCCATTCCTCTCATTATGAATTCTGTATCCCAACGAAATCAACTGAGTCAACTAGACCTTGAAAAAATATTTATTTACTTTGTGTAGAAACACATTGCCAACAAATGTAACTGTTGAAAATTTTAAATTCTAAACAAAATTTGAGTGATTTTTTCATAATTATTAGTTTGGCATATTTCAGTTTTGTTTAGGTACTTCCCATCATTTTTGTTTTCATCGGGACGACGCGAAGACAACCCGGCCAAGATTCTCTTAAGATTGAAGAGGTTTTAGTTACAGTGATCAACAACTGACAGGTTGCTGAAAAGAACAAAAAGAAAAAAAAAGTATTACAAGGTACCACCCTAATTAAATTCAAAAGAATACACTTGCCTGGTTCGATCAACGCACATATATACACATCAACACGAGACCGCATTGCTTATTAAAAACACACAGTATGCATAATTAATATCCTCGGTACTAAAATAGACAGTATCGTGAAGTGAGCGTAGCTCAATTGGTTAGCTTTCTTATAATGAACCAATCCATCTGGACTCAAAATTCTAAATTTGATATGGGTGCTCGTATTTATGCTTGTGTTTGTACTATATTTCTAAAGAAAAATTAAGATAGTGTCGTACACCACACATTATTTCCTGCTTCCTCACATGCAAGTTATTTTCATGCTAATTACTAACATGGAGAGGCGTCCATTCTTTCTTTCCAAGAATATCCCGATCATTTCCATCTTTCCATGAGATTTGTACATATTATTCCAATCCTGTCTCTACCGCCATCTTTATTTCTGCTCTGGAAATCCACATTTTTCCTTGTACTTTTCAAAGGGAACAATTATTAATCTAGCACCTGCTTGACACGTCAAGGAAAGAGAGATCGATTATTGTGCATATCGCCATAGGATAAAAAGTGTCTTTAATTTTACACGCACAACAACAACAGGTATTTCTTTCAGTAAGATTAATACAGTGTTATGGATAGCAACGAGAAATAATGTATGGCAGGCAGATGTGTTAGGGGCTTTTAACTATTTGCCACTCTACTTACGGATGTTGCTTAACGATTTGCCACTAGACCCACATGTCATAGACACATGAGGGCCGATGTGTTAAGGTAGATCTTTTTGTCCACGGCAAGACTGACTGATCTGAAGAACGTCTCTCTTTTGAAAAGAATGGCCATACTTTCTTCAACCTTGATATATAGAAGGGGCAATTTCATTCTCGCCCCTACTTTGATGTCTAATATTGATTCTGCCCCTGTTTTTTGGGTTTTCGTTTTTGCCCCTACTTTTTTTTTTTAACGAAACAGCCATTTGCTCCTATTCCGTTAATTATTGCTAACGGTGTTAAATATGGGGTAAAAAGGACAAGTATACCCTTAGATATTTTCCGGTACTTTTGTACACTTATGTCAAACTGACCCAAATTTTGGCAAACTTTCACAAAATTTTGACAAATTAAATTACTGCTACAGTATGGCATTAATAGGTTTATATTTTGATTATGTCAAAAGTACATAAAAATATCTAAGGGTATACTTATATTTTTACCTCCACATTTAACACCGTTAGTAAGAATTAACGGAACAGGGGCAAACAATTGATTGATTTAAAAAAAGTAGGGGTAAAAAAAAACCCTAAAATGGTGTAAAATCAATATTGGATATCAAAAGTAGTGGTAAGAACGAAATTGTCCCTGTATAAAAAGTTTAATGGTTGTAATATTGGGCAGTGAGCCTGTGATTGTGATCCTTGGTATTTTTGGGCAAAAACAAAATAACACCAGTGTTCCTATTTAGGACACCTATAAAGAATTCCTTTGATGTATAGCTCTAAAAAAAACAATGAATTAATGGTTGAACAGTTGAAAATCTCTGTGCACTAACGATATCTCTTTATCATATCAAAGGAAAATTTATGACGAATTTTGCTCATAATACTTAAAGTTTATGTATAGTTTATTGGTGGATAACGTGAAAACATACCACGACTTGAGGACATCTTAAAAAACTAATAATTTCTTGCAAGACATCGCAACCATTATTTTATTATTTTTAACCCTATTAGAGTGACAAACCATATTAAAATGATGGGGAAATTTAACTGTTTGCCACTATTAGGATTGTCAATTATCCAAATACGATTTGCCATTAATTTTTCCCCCCTCTAAAGTGGTGGAATCAACTATTTGCCAATTTTGCCCATGTGACATGCCAACATGCCAATGCAGTGTAAAACTTGATGTGTGGCCCACTTGTCAGTCGCACAACTCTCTCCTTCCTCTCTCTGGTCTGCTTGTCAGCTGCTGATGCTGCTCCTCTCTTCCTTGGCGAAGGCGGCAACAGCGGCGCACTGGCTCGCAGCTGTGGAGGAGGGGGAGCCGAGCGCCGCCAGGACTCCGACCTCCGCTTCGCTGCGCTCAGCTGCAACCACGGGATTCGCCAAGGAAGAGCATGGCGAGCTCAACACCCACCGTGATGGAGTCGGCGGAGGCGGGGGACGGCTCGGCCAGATCCGCGGAGTCGTCAGCGTCGTCGGTGGATGGCCAGGGAGGGAGGGACGCCGCGTCGGCCGATTGGAGGCCGTGGTTGTGCCTCAGCGCAGCGAGGCGAAGGTCGGACTCGCGTCGGCACTCGGCTCTCCCCCCTCCTTCCATGGCTTCCTTGGCGAGGGAGGCAGGCGCTCGGCGAGGACGCCGACCACCGTCGGTACAAACCTCGCACGACGCTCGTCCTCAACCGCGGCGACGCTTGGCTCCCCCTCCTCTGCTGCCGCGAGTCGGCGCGCCGTCGCCGTCGTTGAGATGGTTCGCCGCCGAGAAAGAGAGGAGCAGCGCTCGGCTCCCCCTCGTCCTCTGCAGCCGTGAGCCAGTGCACCGCCGTCGTCGCCGCTAGCACTGGGGAAGAGAGGAGCAGTGCCGGTAGCCGACGGGCAGACCAGAGAAAGAGGACAGAGAGAAGTGTGCGACTGACAAGTGGGTCCCATGTTGATTTTTACACTGTGTTGCTATGTTGGGATGCCACATGGGCAAAAGTGGTAAATAGTTAAGATGCCACCACTTTAGAGGGGCAAAAAATTAAGGGCTAATCTAATAAGGGTATTTGGATAATTGGTAAAGCTAATAGTGGCAAATAGTTAAATTTCCCGAAATGATGAATTTGTCCCTGAAGCCAGCACTTGTTACTCGGCTTGGTTTGGTCGAACATGACGGAACCAATCCATCTCTACCCCAATGTCCTCCAAAACCATAGAGTGGTAGCCACAACTACATTAAATTTGTGGCTTCACTATAAAAAACGATTTTCCTGTACAGAGACCTCTTTAGATTGCAGACGGACCATAACTGGTCGCGTCTACGAAAATTGTCCTCCAATTTCGTGTGCAGCTCCTTAAAAGGACTGCATGGAAAAATCGATTTCCGTGTGTGAGCCTCTTAAATAGACGCAAAAATGCCCCTCCCTCTTTTCCCCTCTCACTCACTTTAATTTTTTCACCTCTCTCCCTTTTATTTCCACTCATCCCTCTCTCTCTCCTCTCCTCTCTATCTCTTTCTCTTCTCTCCTCTCCGCGGCTCGGCGGCCGGCTCGGCGGTGACGCTGACGAGGTGGTGGCCGGGAGTGGCAGCGAGTGGCTCGACGGGCTCGGGCGTGGCAGCGAGCGGCTCGGCGGACGGCGGTGTCCGGCGTGCTCGCATTGGCCGGCGCGTGACAGCTGGCGTGCGACGGCGGCCACGCGCAGAAGGCGGTCTGGGGCGATGAAGGCCATCCCCCGCCCAGATCTGACGACGGCTACAAGATAATTGAGCTATCGCCACCAATTTGTTACAACGAAAAATAATTCATGGCAATATGTTGTACTATCGCAATGATAATTTTTATGTGGCAAATAATTATACTTTGTTACAACGATTTACAATCATTGTTTTATTCAGTTTTTTTGTTGCAATAGAAAATGAGCTATCGCCACAAAAACATTACTATTGCAAAAAAAAACATGTTCTATCGCCACAAATTTATTTTTTTGGCAATTTGCATAGTACATGGTACTTTTCACTATTTTCTATTGCCATGATCAACAAATCCGTTACAATAAAAAATTTATCATCTCATAATTTAACTTATTCTTTTCATATGGACACGGATTAGGACAAATTTTATATAAAATTTACAGCTCTCGATGAGATCTGCAACTTAAATTTTTCATTTGAAATCTTTTAAATGCTCAAATTCTTGATTCAAATCTCAGTTAAGCAGTCTCAAATGGAATTATATGTATTTTTAAACAAAATTGATGCATAGGTGAGTTGATCATGGAGAGCGCACATGAGGGAGAGATCTTGGGTTCGAATCCTAGCCATGACAAGATATCAAAAGAAAATAATTAGGACGATAAATTAATATTGAAACATTTAGTTTGGTGCGTAGAACTAATGCCACATATGGAGTGGTGGCAATAGTTATTTATTGCAATGATGTGAAGTGTTGCAATATATATTTTTTTGACACATCCGTTTTATAGCTATAACAAAATTTATTACAACTAAATAAAAATCGTTGCAATAACCTATTATCACGCTATTTATTACCACGACTAGCAACGATTTTAAGATTATGGCAACATGTATCTATTGCAAAAATTTTAGCATTGATGTTACATTTTTTTCGTGGTGATAAATTATTTTTCTAGTAGTGGGCCGGCGGTGGGGAGGAGGCGTCACGGCGGCAGATCTGACGAGGACGACGGCTACAACGGTTTATAGGGTTAGGGTTGATTTATTTTATTTTATTTTTTGGCTTTTTATTTTTGCGTGCGGGCGACATAGGCACCCGCACACAAAAATAGCGATTTTTCCAGACACCTGGGTGCGTGTGGTTCGCCCACCCGCACACGAAAACCTTTTTTCTCCGCACGCAAAAATCCTTTTCGTAGTAGTGCTTTCTCAATCTGTCATCACCTCAAGTAAATTGCTACCATATATCATATTCCTTATTCAATCCAGCGCTAGGTTAGAAGCTTGTGGCATGATGGGTATTCTCGTCTTTTTGAAAAAAATCTCTCTCTAATTGCATGCGAAATAATAAAATAATTGTTGCAGCGTCTTCTAGCAAATTACTCCTATCAGTTTTTGTAGTATCGTTTAGCTGTAGCATGTTTTTAAATATCCATCAACAAACTACACAAACTTTAAATTTTAAGTATCATGTAATAAAATTTATTTATGTTGTCAAGGGAGGATGAGGCAGCCCAATTTGATGTAAGTACACATGGTCGGAAGGAAAATAGTGCTATAAAAGTAGGCATAAGGGCATCACTAATGTATATGGCTAAAGTGATCCATATATATGGGACCCACACAAATGGATTTTAACTATAGCAATCTTCATAATGTATATGGATACAAGATAGCATTACGAGATGAGAGAGAAATAGAGATAGATGATATTTTTTATTTCATATGACTAGTTTAGCTATATGCATATGAGTACCTTTTATTATTTTCTCTATATGGACTAGTTGCACAATATTAATAGGTGGCTGAATAGAATATTATATTTCCTATGGACTACTTTTGCATCACATTGTGGATGCCCTAACAAAGATGATCGACATGCATTTCCAACCGACGACGTCCAAACGCCGTCTCAGTATATAAGCAGTTCCGTTTCCGATTGTAACCATGTATAGATTTGTTTTTTCTATTTTTTTTCAACGTCATACTGAGATCGGAAAAATTCTCTCTCTAATTGGATGGAAACAATAGCCCATCAGACCGTTTTCACCCCGACGTACTTAATCAAAACAATTCTTACAAAACTCTTAATCGAGAAGAATCTCAACCATTCGATTTAATTAGTTGATAATTACTGAATCACAATGTGACACATGCATCAATGATTTATGAATGTTTGTAAGAATACTTTTACGCCTGTAGTATCATTTTTCTATACATAAAATCATTTCTTAGTATATATATTAAGAGAAAATCTTAGAAATGTCATCAACAAGTATTCCAATCAAGAAATGTTTGACGAATCCAACTTTCTAGAAATACCATCGTACAAACGTATTGTCCCAGAAATATCAGTACTGTTAGGTTTCTATTAGCAACCACTAAGTGAAATAAAAAAGACCATTTTGCCCCATGAATTATTGAAAGCTGATTAAAACGTTTCCATCACTATAATTTAGTGTAAAGAGCAACATACAAATTAGTGAAAGCTGACGTAAAGAGCAAAAGTGTTAATTAAAAATTTATAGGGGTAAAATGTTCTTTTAATAGCACTTAGGGAGGACTGCTAATGGAAAGCTGACGACGATGGCATTTCCACTTGTACGATGATATTTTTAGGAAGTTAGGTTCATTGATGGGATTTCTTGGAGTAAGACGCTTGTAAATAATGTTTCTTGATTTTCTCTCAATATTAACTTCCACCATTTATAAGAGGAAAAAGAGGTGCGATTTTTCCCGTGCTCTCTATATACACATGTTTTGCAAATGAGCAGTGGAGTTAAAATTTGAAGCTTGTATATATGTTGTCATATTTATACAAAATATTGCATTTTTCAAGTTTGAAGGGGTTTCAGGAAAGATACTCCCTCCGATCTATTTCATATTATAAGTCGTCTTGATTTGTTTAAGTCAAACTTTGTTAAGTTTGATCAAGTTTAAAAAAATTCGCAACATCTAAAATTTGAAATTAATTTTATTAAATCAATATTAATTGAATATATTTTGATAATATGTTTGTTTTGTGTTTAA
The DNA here is from genome assembly GCF_034140825.1 of Oryza sativa Japonica Group. Classification (NCBI taxonomy): domain Eukaryota; kingdom Viridiplantae; phylum Streptophyta; class Magnoliopsida; order Poales; family Poaceae; genus Oryza; species Oryza sativa. The sequence goes on from NC_089044.1 coordinate 12,565,087, forward strand.
AAATTTAATCAAATTTAAATTAAACGATACGGAGGGAGTAGTTATTTTCAAGGTTGTTAGTATCGGGGTCCCAGGTAGTATCATTTTGCTTAAAGTGAATGCTATGGATTTTTTTAAGTTTAATTAATATTTATATTAATTACATATAGCTATTCTATATAAAAAAAATATAGTAACAATACATGTCATGCAAATATATGTCATGCAAATAGAGACATTTATGGAGAGAAACCACATTGGTTTGATATATTTAATTGATTTTTATATAAACTTAAGCATATTTATTTATATTATTTTCAAACCATGTTATTTTAAATAATATTTTGTAGGATCGTACAGATCGTAGAATCGGGATACTATCTAAGATTTCGTAGGATCATATAATAATAAATAGAAGGATCGAGAGACGATGAAAATTAAGATAATAGATAGAATCGGCATCGTTTCGGCTTGATAGAATCGTAGTATCATATAATAGAATAGTATAGAATAGTAGGATACGGGTCAGGATACTGTTTCTTTGATGCGAGAAAGGAGCACGGCAACCGCTAACAAACGTGTGACACTATCGTTTGTCAGCATTCACTCATTCGGTCGGTGTACGCAAAGCACAAACGGACAAAGCCACGGCCGTACAACCGATCATACGGGCGTTGTAAGGAACCGAAAGCGACGGCCACGATCGATGGTGACGCCCATCTGCGTAAATGCTCCTCATCCCGTGGGTCCCACCTGTCACCGTCCCACAGCTAAGCGGCCGCTTGGGCCCCACTTGGTTCCATGGACCGATCGATGGACGTCACTTAATTGGTTGGGTGCTGCTTTGGTAAACCATGTGAGTTGCATGTAGCCACGGCTTAATTTTACTTGTTTTTGATTCTGTAATAGTTTGTATATGTGTTTTTGCGTTTTACTGAGAGGCCAATAATTCGGTAGGCTGGTTGGCTTGATTGATTGCTGAAATGTTTCTATCACGCGTCGAAGTTTGATTGATGGTACATGTTATCTAGCTGCGGAAGATGAGGTCTAGACGATTTACGAATATGTATTGAGGTTGGCAAGTGATTATTCTCGGATTTGTTAATATAATATAGATTTTATAATCATGTGTTTGGTTGGAGGAATATAATAGGTTGGGTTAAAGCGAACTTGTTTTAAAGATGTTTAGTTTAAGGACAGGTAGGATGAGATGATTTCTTAAAATGAATATTGTCTTTAAATTTGGGTCACAGCTTTATCATTAAACAGTAGCGGGTCAATTCAACTCACTTCCTCCCTCTCATTAACATAGAGGCCACACTCTCTAAACCCTAAAAAAGGACTTTCAACCCTTATGTCAAACACATACACACGCTAAAGGGTCGTCTCATTGCCTCTCAACTGTTGACTAGGTATCAATTTTATATGGTACACGAGGAAGTATAGAGATATTTCCCTTTTGCAATTTAAAATTTGACATCTCTAGTAACAGTGAGAGGTACCCAAAACCTTTCTCTACCTCTTTAGAAAAACATAAAACAACCTATTGTTGAATGTTTAAGTATGACTACTTAACTATGTCTAATTGTCCATAAAAAGTAAAGTAGTATATACTATTATGAGCAAAGTGCATTGGTGGTCCTTAAACTTATAGGGTTGTCATATAGGTCCCTAAACTCTCAAAATGCATATCCAGGTCCCATAACTTGTCAAAGTGTATTATATAGGTCCTAAATTAACACATCCCCTTTAGGATCCTACGTGGCGCTAATGTGGCAATGCCACATGGACGTGATGTGTCCTTTTCTCTTTTTTTTCTTCTTTTCTTTTTCGTTTTCGTCTCATTCTTCTTCTTCTTTCCTTTCTTCTGCACGGGTCATAGAGAAAGAAGAAGAAAGGGGAAAAAGAGAAGAAAAAAAGAAAATGAGAAAAAATAAATAGGTCCCATTTGTCAGTCAAAATAATGTCACGTCATGTCCGTATGGCATGCCATATCAACGCCACGTAGGATCCTGAAGGAGTTGTGGTGATTTAGGACCTAGATGACACACCCCTATAAGTTAAAAGACCGCCCGTACACTTTACTCTACTATTATTTCCACATTCTTATTTTTTTCCTTACACATCTAATGACTTTATTTTGAGAGTCAAGATTAAACGAAGAGTCAATATTTTCAGAGAACATTGCATATAAATAGTGTTTGTTCCTCCTAGGATAATAAATTCCTCCTAGGATAATAAAGTAGGGACTACAACCAACACAGAAAAAATGTATTAGATTAAATTTTACTTTGGATCATCTATTATTGATATTTCGCTTTGAACCACCTTTGAACCAATATTTTTACTTTAGATAAGGTATTTTTACCTTTATATTACTTTGGACCACCCTCAATTTTTTTATCCAGCTACATCTAACTTCTTTATACCAAAGAAATGATTTTACATATAATTGTGGGAGTTCATTGATGAGCAAGAGCCGACGTAATCGAAATCATTCATACGCTTGAGAAGATGTCAAGTCGGGTGGTCCAAAGTGAAATAAAGGTAAGTTTATCCGTCTAAAATGAAAACATTGGTTAAGATGGTAAGAAACAAAGTGGATAATAAAATATGGTTCAAAGTGACATTTACTTATTAATATATACATCCTTACGCACACCAAACATCGTACTAATTGGAAATTAAATTGTTATATAAAAGATTGTTCAAAATAAGAAATCAAGAGGAGTTATCTTCAAACATAAGTTCAAACTATAATGTTTAATAAAAGTCACTATAAAGAATAAAACAGTTTTATGGTGTTTGCGAGGTGTGAAATAGCAGCCACTATTGCTTTATCAAGCCATCGATCTCTCCCATCTTGCCGGTGTGACGACCTCCATCACACCATAGTAGACCATTTGGCCGTATCAATCTGGAATTCGTAGTAAGACAAACAAAAATATTCGTTCCTGTGATCTCAATATTTTCAGATCGGTAATATTACCATGATGATTGGTCTGTGTACGGCCTCCCAGCCAGCCAGGTATTACGGTCAACCGGATTGGGAATCTCCAGTCTCATTCGTTGTGGGATCATGCGCGCGCGTGACAGTCCAGTCATCATTCTGATATGGAGGTTGCCGTGTGATAAGGACTGCGTTCAGAAATACTCCCTCCGTCCCATTTTAATTGCAACTATGAGTTTCCATACCCAATTTTGATCGTCTGTCTTATTTGAAATTATAATTAGTATTTTTGTTGTTATGAGATAATAAAACATAAATCGTATTTTACTCGTGACTTATATTTTTCATTTTTTTCAAAAACTTTTCAAATAAGACGGACGATCAAAGTTGGACGTGAAAAATAATGGCTACACTTAAAATAGGACGGAGGGAGTATCTTGTAGCTACTCCCACTTTTTCATTAGCATGTTTGCCGTACCATTAAACGTTGTATTTTTTAAGAGAATTCATTACAAAACTTTAAAATCATGTCAATCTATTTTTAAAATCCTTTGTAGATAATATTTAGTTAATTATGTGCTAATAAATTATCATGTTCTACGTGCAAGGCAGAATTAAACTTATGGATAGTATGGAAACAAAATGGAGTGGTGTCCATAAAAATCAATCACTACCCTTCCATCCGAATGTAGTGGTTGAAGATCCCAACCCTTCCATCCGAATGCACCCGACGGATGGGCAGGGATTGGAACCATGCATTTTGCTTTGACACAAGCGGAGGAATACGCGTTGATTAGAGGGCGTGGAAAGTGCTATCACTTAGTGTATGCATGTGGCGTGCTAACTTTACATCGATATGCATGGCCTATTGATATGACCAATCATACGGACATATTTATGATGTTACTCATTAGGATTTAAATCATATCCAGGTTATCAATTATTATTTTTTAAAATAGAAGGTACCACTACTATAAACTAGGAAGGTAGCCCGCGCATTCGCGCGGGCATGTAAAGTAGGTTACGCTTGAGTAACATGTAAGGTGGAATATCAATAGGATAACACCTGCTACGCTTGAAAAGTACTTTTTTTATAAATTTTCTTCATCGACATTGCTTTGATATTTTTTACAATATATTTGTAAGGTTTGAACTATATAATATTTAATTCATTGCTATAAGCAATTGTCAATGATCTTTATTTTCTTTGAGTCAATAAATACATAGGAGACATATATATTGTTTGCCTCGTTTCCCTATTATATATGTCATTTATGGTGTTCTTTTTTAAAAAAATACCTAGTCGTGAGTCCTAAATTTAAAGTTGATAGTAGCATATATATAACTTTTTTAACCAACTAAGTACTTCTATGTCATGCTGCCTTAGTATGTCTTATATATTCATAATACCACGATATGGGATAGACGGAAGGCCATTAATATCTAAGAACTTAAACATGGTTATAGAAATGGAACATACAATGGTTGTTCTATTTTTTATTTTTTACAAATTTGTTAGATTCTCTCCGATTGATTTAATTCAATCCCTATTGACATTATGGAAATTATTGGTTTAATTATTTAATATAGCATCAATTATCTTAGAAATTTGATGTATATGGTATTTTCGGTATTATTCATAGTATGGTTTGATAGCTAAAAAGTAGGAAGAGGGAGGAATGGAGAGCGGAGAGGGGTGAGCCAAGATTGAAGGGGACCTCTAGTGTTGTGTGCACGTGCCGGGGAGGACGAGGTTTGGGGACTTTATTTTTCTTTTTTTTTATAAATAATTTAAGTAAACCGATGATCATTTTGTTTTTTTCTTATAATTTGTAAGTTTTTTTAAAAATTTTGATGACCGTTAAAATCAAATATGAATGTCCCCTTTAATGGGTGAAGCCGACCGTATCCGTCGAGGCTTTATTTCTCCACTGCCTTTAATCATAGGTCCTGAGTTAACATAGTCATGCCCCACAATGCCAGTATGAAGCATAATTTCAATGTCTAGTTCACTATCAGCACCCTCATAGCTAAGTTTTGTGTAGACAAAATTATTTATGGTATTAATCAATAATGCTTATTTTTTTATTGTGTAGATACAATATTATCTTTTGAAATGAGCGAGGTTGATAAAATAATATAGCTAAATAGACATATGACCGTGACAATCTTGGAGTACCATATAATTCTTTATATTTTGACTAAGATATATTGTTTAGCGTCTAGTTTGTTTTCATTCATTTATTTTTCATAATTACATGTGACATCTTTACTAATTCTAAGAATATATTTCCCAAAATTATTTAAAGTAACTAATTTGTTGGAGTATATAAGTCACTTCAGTGGGGTGTATGACATACATCATCAATTATGTCCGATATATTAGAATTTCTAAACTATAAAAAATATATGATGAATAGTTTAATGCACATGATTGTTCATTTGTTACCAAACCAATTTCGCAAAGAAAAACCACTCGTGATGGAGGGTCGTATTATAGCAAGATCATTGCCTGGAAATTCTAATCAAATAGTTCTAATTTTTTTAAAAAAGAGAATCTTAATCTCACAGAAATTAAATTTAAATCAAATCTAATTGTAAACCACAATGTTGTTTCACTTTTTCTTCATGTAGATTTGAATTAGTTTTATATATTTGTCAAGCGAATTTGACACCAAGTGAAATTATTTTAAAAATGATCATGACATTAATTATTATATGTTAGCTAAATTATTTGAAAAATAATTATGACATTACATATTATATGTCGGCACCATGTGTCGTAATGAATTTAGCAGTTCCATATAACTATTATATAAGTTATTAGTATTTTATTTAATTAAATAAATACAAAGGATTATAAGTTAGATATATATTTGAAAAATAATTCAAAAGATGAACATTTAAAGATAGTTGATTTGGTGCTAATTTAACCGTGCATATTTGTAAAGTAATAATATGGGAAATCCTATTTTAAAGACAATATTGTTCTTACAGCGTAGATATGTTTTTTTTGGCTTTTTTATCTTGCTACGTAACTATGTCTGTTTGGTTTTTTTTAGGAGAACAATACGCAAGTTTTATATCCGTATGTACGTTATTTTTTCTGTTAAATAATTTCAATGAAGCTGAGACTTTTTTTAAAATAGATCTAATCTAATGGTTTAAAATAGCGGGTCCACCAATTTAAATGAAAATCGACGGTTAGATTAGAAAGTGCCACGTGGCGGTTTAGGAGTTTTCGTAGTAGTGCCACGTGACGTCTTAGGGATGTTTATAGGAATTTTAATGGACTTTTAGTATATAAGAAGTAGATAATAAATAGATAGATAGTATTACATGTCAACGTCATCCATTGCAATCTATTTTGCATTAAAACATAATTAACCAACATAAGTCATCAATGTAAAATCATAAGAAAATAAGTTATAATTACGTATGTTTTTTAGTCCGACAAATAATCAAATATATACTCAAAAGTCAATACCATAAAAAATGAAGGTAATATAAATAAATATATTATAGGGGTATCTCCAGTGAAAAAAATAAAAGGGGGTAAATGGAAAAAAATTGGTGAGGTGTACGTGTGGGGAGGGAGACGTACTTACGTACGCGAGAGAGAGAGGATAGGAAGTCACTAAATTCTTTATTCATTCTAATCTAATGGTTAGAAACAATGGACCCACCAATTTAAATGAAAATCGACGGTTAGAATTTTTTAACCTATTAAAACGCCGCATGGCGGCTTGGGAACATTTGTCGGAGTTCCATGTGACGGTATGAGAGCGTTTGTAGGATTTTTAATGGACTTTTAGTATATAATAGATCTTAATGTGTGCCGGTTGAGAACCCCATATAGGTGTTGTATTTCTCAACCAGCACCTGGCTGGTGGCACTGATAAATAGGAATCCGTTTTGGAATAGGCACCTTCAAGATTCCATAAATCCAAAAAAAGGCTGGTTTGATGCAGCGGCTCGATCCGATCACCCCTGAGATCCTCGATTCGAAGACATCCAAGAAAACAATCCTAGAATTAAGAACGAAATCAACATATGAGATTCCCAATCCAAAGACATCCAAGAGCACAATCATAGAATTAAGAACAAAATCAACATCCAAGAACACACACAGATAGGAGGCCACCGCTGTCACCGTCATCGAGCGCACCACCCCCATGCGCGCGGCGGCGGATTTTGCCACCCCGATGCATGCGGCGGCAGATCCAATTATGCCCTTAAGCAGAGAGGAGGATGGGTAGTTGTTGCTATCCTAGCGAGTGCATGTGCAGGGGAAGCGAAGGCTAAGGAGCGCGACCCAGTGGTAAAGGCAGCTCCTACGTGACCTAGTGGTGAAGGCAGCTCCTACAGCCTAGAGGCAGGCCCGGAAGAGTGCAAAATCGAGGAGCGTGCCAGTTAGCGCCCGCTCTATCCACCACGCCCTCACACCATCCACGCGCGGTGTAGGGAGAGGTGGAAGGTGGAAGCGCGAAGGGCGGCATCGTTGGGGGAAGGGGAATCAATTAGAATGAGAGGCACATGATAGGATCGAGATAATGAAGTGATCAGCTCAGCTCCTTCACTCACTCGGCAAAATATTTGGGGTCAGTTTTTTGTGTCAGTTTATTAGGAACCGACACCTATATATGACAGAACTTATATGTGCCAATTCCTATCAAAAACACGTACCTATGTCGTTATATAGGTACCGGTTCTCTCAAAAGGCACCCGCGAGTGCGTTCTTGGGCGGGAAAAGTACTATAGGTGTCCATTCAATAATTTCCAGTACCTATAGTGTCATCTTTTTTGCATTTTTTTAGTAGTGTATGTTCACAGGAATGTGCATATGATGAGTGTGTATGGTCGCCTAGTTATCTTCCTTTGTAGAAGTAAAAGAACTAGTTGTAGGAACAATTTGCCCTATTCAAATAATAACAAAAAAGAGTAAAATGCATCCCTAGGTGGGTGCGATTTAGTCACCCATCTTGTAAAATGCTCAAACAAGTTACTCATCTTGTTTTGGGTGCAAATCACATAAAACATGTGTTCTGTGGGGTGTTCGCAATGAAGTTATGTGCTATGCTAATTTGTTTTTGTAAACGTGATCACACGATCCATAAATAAGCCAATGTGCAATACCAACGGTAGTAAAATTCAATTAAAGATGAATTTTCTTATTGATTGTTAAGCAAAATATGGTCGTGTTCATTGAAAGCAGGAGTATTAGCATATACATGAAAAATGAGTGTTAATTTGTAATTGTAATGCTTGCCCTGCCCATATGGCTAAAAAATGCATGATGTTAGGTCAATATGCATGACCTCCAATTTGAAAACAAACAATCCATGTGACAATGTATTTGGTAAGATTTACACCATCGAAGCAAGATGAGTGACTTATTTAAGCAATTTGCAAGATGAGTGACTAAACTATACCAACCTCGCAAGTTGAGATACCACCGATGCATTTTACTCTAACAAAAAATACGGTGAATTTACTCTTTATAATCGAAAATACCTTAAATGGCACAGCTACTATGTGGCATTGTGTATTTTTGCTCGAGGTAGCATTGTATTATTGACATGTAGCTTTGGGAGGCCCGCGCGACGAGCTATTAGCTCAGTGGTAGAGCGCGCCCCTGATAATTGCGTCGTTGTGCCTGGGCTGTGAGGGCTCTCAACTATATGGATAGTTCAATGTGCTCATCAGCGCCTGACCCGAAGATGTGGATCATCTAAGACACATTAGCATGGCATACAACCCCACTATTTCATTTATTTATATGTTTATCTGAATAGTTTATTAGCAAATAAAAATTATTTGTAAGTAAACTTTTATAAACTATGATAAAAAACCAAAAAGTCAAATTCAAAATCAAGTTCTAAATATTAAATTTTGGTTTTGGCTTATAATCATAAGCATAAGCGAAACAATGAGTCATATAGTCAGAAAAATAACATGGTCAAAAATCTTATGCTTGAAAATTTTATGTAATGCATGCAACGTCTATTTATTTTGTGTGCAAATGAAAAATTAATATAAGGTACATTATGAATATATATTATCTTCTGATATTCCGTTTTCAGTTGGTGGACAAACCTTTGCAGGGGAAACTTATCCAGAAAAATGTAGGGTATGGGCCGTATATGGTCTTAAAGAAAAATACCATGCCGTATCTCTTATTTTTTTGTTCTTTGCTGTTTCTATCCTCTTCTCTTTGGTTCTTCGGTATGCTTCTATCTAGCTATAAATCCTGTGGCTTGAAACATTCATGTACCTTCCATAATTGTCCTAGCTTGGACCATATCACCTTTGGTCTGCGTGCACATTAGGCATAGCACCTCTCTAGTTGGCTCAATTCCTATAAGAGATGGTTATCCTATAAGTTAACTTATTTTTTTATAAGATTAATAAATATATAAAAGTATGTGCAAATTAAATAAAACATCAATATTAGAGTTAATTAATTACACTTTGGGCTAACTTTTCTTGCTAAAGTTTTGCTTTGGACCACTCTTTATCCTATCGTTTCGCTTTGTACTAGATAAATGTGCCTTTGTTATAATTTAGACCATCCCAAACATTTTTTAAGATCACCAATAACATCGAGTATATTTTCTCGCTAACACCCGATGAACTCCCTTATCCATACAGTACACAAGACATATCTTCGCTCAAGGAATGGATAGACATAGCCTTAGCACTACCAGAGACGGGAAAGCTCCCATGTGTTGCCAAATGTTACCGTGTGTTTCGTAGGGCGTGGTCCAAAGTATAAAAATATAAACTTAACTAATCCAAAATAAAAAGATTAGTTAAAGGTAGTACAAAATAAAACTTAAGTAATAAAAGGTGGCTCAAAATACAATTCACTCTAAATATCAAAATCATCGATATGTGCGGTTCGTTGATCAGCAGATCCGCTAAGTTTGACATTTTTCTAGTTATATTTGGTACTCATATCAAACCTATGTTCTAACTCAATTATTAATGTCAATATCGCTCAGCTAAGTTTTTATGAGGTAGTATATTGATTTATTTATATATTTTTCACCTAAAAAAACCTTGTTTGTATAAGTACTGTTTTACATTAGTATATTGTTTGTATAAGTATTTTTTTCAAGAAAATCCGCATGAACTTCATAATACTGAACATTATAACATAATAATTATTCCCCTGTTATTTTTTTTAACTTTTGTAGTTTTATTATTCCCCTGATTGGAGTAACTTGTTTTGAAGGATATTAATATATGAAGTACCCCAATATGCAGGTTTAATTTGATCATTGTTTTGCTCTCGTAGTTAATCTGTACATATAACTACAAATATAACAAATGAAACTATTTTTCATGATAAATACTCTACTCAGTTCACATATCAAATCTTGATACTTTTCATATCTTGGTATTAATGAAGATTTCAAAGATATTATTATTATTATTATTATTATTATTATTATTATTATTATTATTATTATTATTATTATTATTATTATTATTATTATTATTATTATTATTATTACGTTATGATATATAAACAAGTTTAAGCGTCAGGGTGTGCAAGCCATAGTAAATAAAAACTTTAATAGATATAGCTAGCTGTTATAAAATCGGGCTTGAAGTCGACATTAGTAGCCAAATGCGGAAGTATGTTATAGAAGATCTTATCAACGGGCGATACCCACCTACGACATTTGTAGAGTATAGGGATAGTTGGAACCAAGGTATACGCGAGATCGTATCAAGGAGAACAATGGTTTATACTTGTTCGGGTAACAAGATGGATAATAACCCAACTCCAGTTTATATGTATATATTGATGAAAATACCACATGGATTAAAATGGGGGAAATGATGATTGATCTAATCCGATGACTAGAACCTGTCGAGAATGGCCCGACGAGACCTACTCGGCGACTAGGGTTTAGGCTTGCTCCGGATTCTATCTTGATGTGGCTTTGGCTATAACTTGTAACTTGATGCCCCTCCCTACTGGGGCCTTGTATTTATAGCTATAGTGACCTTCTTCTCCAAGTAAAACTCGGAGAATTTGAACACAATATGAGCTAAGGAGGCATTGTCTTCCCTGACTAGGACTCTGATACATTCTATCCAAGAAGTTAATTTCCTTCTAAATCCGTCGTATTTCCTTAATCAAATGATACCTTCTCGTATATATTTAGATATATGGTATTCATATATAGTACGAACCCGGCCAAGTATAAGAGGTATGACTTATCCTTGACACTGACAAATCCAAACATGATGATGATAATACCAAGGCATGATACTTGTAGGTAACGTAGTTAAGTCGAAACCTATATCTCCGGAGCACTGATTGCGGGTGCTCCTTTCCGATTAAGTATAATTACAATGCATCAAGAATCCATGATCATCGACCAACTAGGCCACATGTTGATCATCGCTTGTCTATGCTACTGTCGTCATGCGATTACAACAGATATGACTCTCTATTTAGGAGAGCTTAGAATAGAAAACCGACTCTAACTCTATTTAGTACTACTCTGAGTTCTAAATTGTAACCGATTTTGTGCAAATATTCGACACAAACTCTAACACAATCTATATTCAGATGCACATGTTTAGTATTCATGCATCTTCAAGCATGGATAACAACAATGGCGGAGCCAGAAAATTTCTAGACCAAGGTTGTACTGTAAAAATAATATTACCAATTCTTGCGTGTTCATCGATGAGCCCAGCGGCCGTCTGAGGGTGGCCGAGCAGTGAATCAATCTGCCACTGGATGACAGGATTGAATTTTATTTAGTCCGCAGTTTCCTTTGCTTCTAGATAACAAAAGGGATAATGAAAGATTCTCTTAAAAGAAGATAATAGAAGATGAATTTCCAGCCTCTGCATCTTAGACAGTTTTGTTTGCTAAGCTCGTCAAGAACCTACACTGTAGATGCCTTTGCAAGTTGAAGAATTTGTTCCAAGCCACCACCAAAGCTCATCGTAGAAATTTGACCACCCCATGCTCAACAATGACCAGGCACTACATACCTGATGAAAACTCCAGTTCAAGATGGTATTATTCTTGAATTGACAACCTAATTAAGCTAAGCTATTCTATGGCTTAATTTCCAAGCTATTAAACTATTCCAATTACCTAATTTACCTAAGACCACAGATGTGTGGTTCAGGACTAAGAACGGGGGCCCACCCACATGAGATGTTGAGTTGGCATCTCATTCCCCATGTTAGTGGGAGAAGATTGAAGAACCAAAACTCCTGAAGTACAATCTGTGGCTATATGCATGCCATATTGCTAATTGCCAACCCCCCAATCAGCTGGCAATGGCACTTGATTCCTTCTCTCTTTTGGCTTGTGCCTCCAGATATTGATATGAGCTTTAGGCAGTGAATCTTAATAAAGGGCAGCTTTTTTTTGGGACAATGAACCCTATTTTATTTCTCTACACGTGTTGCATATCTGGAACAAATGTTAGGTTTAATGGAGGCATAGTACAGTTTTATTAATTAATTATCTGTTGATTTATTTTTGCATATATATATATAATATATATATATATATTGTACCTCCTTTTTACACATGGTAGATCCAACAATTAATGTATGTGTTTAGTTATATACAAGTGGTACCATTAGAATTGCATTTCACTGTACTTTCATATTCTTATGGTTTTGTTTACATTGACAACTTGTTGCAGAAAAAACTAACTATAAAAGTCTAATACTGGTGATCACCAAGCCAAGTCAACTACAATTTATAAAACTGGGAAAGGGAGTAGTTAATTGCTATAGGGAAGCTTCAATTCACCCTATATGTCAAAAAAAACATGTGTGGAAATGGTTAAATTACTCTTATAATCATTCAAGCAACTAAAGAAAATCATTAGAATCGAACCTAATTGATCATGGAGGCATATATGATTCAAATTAAATCCTATTACAATTTAATTTGGGGTGTGTATTCGGTGGACTTTTTTAGCATGCATGAGCTTGCAATGTCATGTAATAAGGTTCGTGTGGTTTAGACTTTATAACATGCATGATTATAATACTACGACATATATAGCTCTAGCAGATACCATTTTATAAATTATTGTCGGAGATATATGATTTACACATGCATGTGACATTAGGTATTGTTAGGAGCTAATTAAGAAAACAAATGGCATTGCATTGTGTATCGGCATGCTTTTATTTTAATTTGCAATGGTTTTTTAGTTCGGGCATCATGCTTATGTGTGGAGGTATGTACCATGTTGCTCTATAGTACTTCTAGTGATTGTACGAATTGATCAAAGAGTTCTTCCATTCCTGCATGCATGCAAAGAATTGTTTCAAAATACAATATACAAGTCGTATTTTTTTTATTCAACGGGCCAATGAGTAGCAGCGGTCACAAAATCGATCACGAAAACCGACCGGTATTAGCCGGTTTTTGTACAGTCTTTACTGAAAATCATCGGTTTTTAGTAAATCTGTGGGGAGCGGTTTTCACTTCAAAAACGAAAAAGTGAACCCCGGTGAGTAGTACATATAATCCTCTCACATTCTACGTGTAGACCTCTCGTGCCCGTAACTCTAGTCTTAGATATCTCTCATCCTACGATTACATAGTGCCAACCAATTTCTTTTAATCAAGAGATCAAGATCTGGTTTATATGCTACTCTGTCAACCCCATTTCACCATCATCACACCGTGCTTTCGTTTTTGTCGAAACCAAGTTTGTTTTTCAGGAGGCTGCACATGTAGATCATCAATTCATCAATGACTTAAACCACTGACGGTAAAATGTCCCATCTTCATTATCTACTACCATATTCTCAATTAAAATAACTTTAAGCTGTAAATAAGTTATTATATTATAAGACGAAGAGTACTCGATAAAGGTTCTTATTTCTAGATATGACATACATCTAGACACCAAGTTTTGAATCCAAACCAAGCCCCTATACTCGTCTTCATTCGGTTCCACCATATCCCCAACACATCTCCCTAAATGTTCCTAGTACATTTTTATCAGCGACAATCTCATTAGAGCAATTCGTGTCACCTTATCGTCAAAAATAGATTGGCAACAATTTTTTAAGCGGTTTACAAATATTATGATATCTTACTACTCCAGTATATATTAATAGCTACTAAAAATACTTGAAGTAAAAAATTAATTAACCTCTACTAGCTACAAGTAAAAAAAAAAGCTATCCAGCATAAAAACCACTGAAATAGTCCAGATCGATCCACACAAACTAGCCAAATCTAGAGCCGTTATGTGCATTCATAAAGAACATATTAAACTTTAGGGGAAGAAACGAAGGAAAAATGAAATGTATGTAAAATAAACGCTAATATGTCACACTCCGATTGAATCGTGATATTGTTTACAACTCTCAACTAACTAAACCAAACGGTTAAGGCCTTTGGGCCTGTTCGGTTGGCGGATGTTGCGGCTACGTGTGCGCGCGGCACTATTGGTGCCAGCGGCGGCGCAGCCGTAGACTTAGCAGCCGAACGTATCAAGTTTGTAAAAGTATTTTTTTTAGAAAAAATACATATAGCAAAACGAAACCCAAAATTCTCAAACAGATGAAAATAATATATTAGAAGTGGAAAAAAAAACAAGATGACATAAAGGCGGCAGTATTCTACTAGTCTTGTGCATCGCTCGCTAGTGGTAGTAGTGGGAGGAGTGACGTCCGAATAATCCTCCCTCCTACCGTGTGCCCACCGCGTGCCTTTGCTTTCCCTCCAGCATCCTTCCTTCCTTCCTCTATTTCTACCTCTCCTCTTCTCCTTCTCCTTCTCCATCTCCTCCTCAGGACACTCCTCTCCTCTGCTTCTCTTCATCCCATTCGCATCAGTGCTCAGCGACCTAATCAAGATCTTTACTCGAACAGAAGAGTATAAGTCCAGCACCGGAGAAGCATCTGATTCTGAATTCGGTTTGCTGCTGCCTGGGGAGAGGAAGGTTAGGTTCCTGGCTCCTCCTGACTGACTTAATTTCCTTTCGCTGTCTTTCTCCACCAGGTGTGGTGCTTGTCTTTTGTGTTCATGTGTGATTCAAGTGATTCTTGTTTGGTCGGTCTCTGCCTTTTTGTTCTAGAGAGATCTCCTGGTGCTCTTGGGGCACTCTCTGCTCCTGTTATACTGGTGATGGCCTTCTCTGTTCTTGTGCTGAAATCCTGCTTGAATCAACAGAGTTTCTTTAGGTTTTTTTTTTTTGATTCTTGATTCATGTGTTGTTCTTGAGGAAGAGGTCAGGAGAGTTCAGTTGGGTTGGAGCCATTGGTTGTTGCCATGCATCTTTCTCTTCTTGATTTTTATGTGTGTGTGTGCAGTCTCTTTCTGGATGATTCTGTACTGGCAGTTTGTGGTACAAACAGGGGAAGAAACCAAGATCGGCTTCTTAATGTGTAGTAAACAAATTTCCAGTCTTGCTGGAAGTTGACATGGTTAATTAGAGAAAGGAAACAAATTAGAGTTAGTTTTAGTAAATCCCAATGATTCCTTCAGGGCTTGTACTGCATGAAGCCAAGAATCTGATAGCTTTCACCACATTAGATTTAACCCAGATATCCAATAAGGAGAAAGAGCATGCAAAATCACTGTTCTTTACTTCTTGTTTTCTACAGCAGCAATAATTTTGCCATGAAATCGCATAGCTGTCATGGCGATTCTCTTCTCACCAACCAAATTTAGAACAGAAACCCAGCTGTGTTTTCCCCCCTTTTAATTTTAACTCTTCTGTGAATTCACCGCATGATACACGCCAAGAAAGTGTTTTAAATCGCTAGCTAAAAAACATTTAGCGATCGGTCTTCTCAAACAGCTAATAGCCGATTGAATGGGGCTGTAGCGGCTAAATTCTACATGAGGCGAGAAATAGCTAGAGACACCCTCCTCGAACAGCTATATCTGAAGATAGCGGTAGCTATAGCCGGAGATTTAAGACCTCGCAAGAAACAGGGATGGTGTCACATGGCATAGGCAAGAAGAGTCTTTCTTCTTCCTCCTACTCGCCGCCGTCTTCGTCGTCGTCGCCGCCTCGGTCTTCATAGCTCGGCTGCAATGTCTGATCGTCGTGCGTGTGCGTAGGATTCAGCTGAGTTTGGTTCTTAGTGGATTCGTTTGAAATTGGTGCAGGGTAAGGTTTGCCAAGACGGCTCCGCGGCGGCGTCTCCGGCTAATCTCCGGTCACTCTGGCCTTCCCCGTGGCGCCGCCGCCGCCTCGCGCCGTGAGTGAGGTGTGTGGTGCTGTGGGGCATGCGATCTCCTCCGCCGTCTTCCTCCTCGTCTCGCCGTCGCTGCTCCGGAGAGTCTCTCCCGTAGACAACGGCTAAAAGGTCTCAGAAACTTACTGAAATTTGGAACGAATTCGTCTGAACAGAAGAAAATTCGAAGGGATTTGCGAGTTTTGAGTAGGTCAAGATGACCAGGATGAGGTGCATCCCGGGTCTGCTCGCCGGCAGGAGGAAGAAACGAGTGGTAAATGTTTGATCGAATTTTGCCTTTCTGTTTTTGTGAGATTTTGGTTTTGAGTTTGTAATGGTTGGTGAGTGTTCGACAGGTTGCTGATGCCAAGAAGGCTAGTGGGGATTGTCCCAAGGTGAAGCCGGTGGAGTTCATCGACTCGCCGGCCGCCGAATGCGGCGACAGAAAGGTCGCGCCGTGCGATGTCAAGGTCGTCGTCGACGACACGGTTGTCACCGCCTTGGCGGCGACCAAAGGAGGCGGCGGCGGCGACGATCATGGCGGCGACATGGCGTTGGCGAAGAGGGGCAGCATGTCGTCTGACTTCGAGTTCGAGTTCCACGCACACGAGAAGCCCGACGGACATGGCGTCCCCGCCGGCGCCTCGCCGGACGCGGTGATCGCGAGCGGGAAGGAGGTGGTGGTGGCCGACGCGTCGCCGAAGCTGAAGCGGTCGTGCTCCAACATCGAGACGAAGCGGCCGGGCACGCACGACGCGGCGGCGGAGGCGGCGCCGGCGCGGTCAAGATCCTACGGCGACCTCGGGAACCTGCCCGGCGGCGGAGGCGGCGGCATCTCCCTGGAGACAACCCCGCGCGGCGCGGCGCCGCAGGCGGAGGCGAGCCCGGCGTCGGTGAGGACGTCGCGCACCGCCGACCGCGTGATGCTGAAGAAGCGTTCGTCGAGCCAGGTGCTCCCGTCGCGGAGCCGCAAGCTGTGGTGGCGGCTCTTCCTCTGGAGCCACCGCAACCTGCACCGCCCGTCGCCGGCGGCGCGCCCCGCGGCCGCCGCGTGCACACCCGCGGGCCACCACGGCGGCGGCGGCGGCTACACCTCCGACACGCTGGAGGAAGGCCCGGCCACCGCCGCCGCCGACCGCAAGAACAAGAAGGTGATGGTCGACGACTCGCCGCCGATCCCCAACCAGTGGGTCGCCTTCTCCGCCGACAACTCCCTCCACGACCGCATCAGCGCGTGGGTGAACAGCATCGACAACGACACGTTCCGCATCGCCGAGGAAGACGACGACGACCACCACCACCACCACCATTACCACGGCGACGCCGACGACGACGACGGCGAGCACGCCATGGAGCACGGTGACTGCGTGGCGCGGGCGCCGCGCGCCCTGGAGATCGGCGAGTCGTCCGGGAAGGGGCACGGCAAGTCGAAGCGTTCCACGGCCGCCGACGAGGTCGCCCAGGCCAACACCATCATCCAGTCGCTCAACGCATTCTCGTCGGTGGCGCACATCTCCGGCATGGGCCTCAAGGTGGTGCCGATGATCGCGCCGTTCTCCAGCCTCCGCGCCATCAACCTCTCTGGCAACTTCATCGGTGAGCACAACTGACAACAGTAGTAACATTTTTTGTCGCTGTAGCATTTCAAGCAAAGTAACTAGATACTGCACAGTAGTTACTTACTACTACCTTCAGTTACCGAAAAATTTGACTGAATTTGGGTTCTACCACAGTTCATATCTCGCCGGGATCGCTGCCCAAGGGCCTTCACTCGCTCGATCTGTCGCGGAACAAGATCGCCAACATCGAGGGGCTCCGGGAGCTGACCAAGCTGCGCGTTCTCAACCTCAGCTACAACCGGATCTCGCGCATCGGCCACGGTAACCGCACATCTTGCCTCACCAATGTCACAATCTTCAGAGTATCCTGCATGTCCAAACCCTCCAAATTTTACCCTCTCACTAGTAGAATTACAATTTTCAGACTATACCAAGTACTGAGTAGAGTTCCTTTTTCCCTGTGGAGTGATGAGTGATAGGGACAAAGATTAGAGTTTTTAATCTGTAGCATCTAGTAGCTGACAAAGCCAGTCTGGACCAGAACAAAATGAGCATTCCAGGACATGTCACGTTGGTTCTAGCATGAATCTGCTTCATGTATTGGCTGTCACTGCCTCGTCTGTCCACAGTTTCCGTGATCCAGGAACATTATTAATACAGTTGGAAATGGGGCCTTATCATCATCATCATGATCAAATCCCTGTCCCTGACTTCTGTCCATCCATACCCTGGATGTAAAAGTGCACTCCTCCATAATTCCAACCTGGTCCATGCATCCACTGAATCCACTGCTCCCTAATGATCTCAACTTAATTCTCTGAAAAAAAAATCAATTCAGAGCATGACTCTGTTTTCACTTGAGAAGAATCTTGCTGAAAACCTGCCACTTTGGAAATGAAAAATAAAAAAAAAAGAAAATCTCTGCACTGCAAGTCTGCAACTGCATCTACATGACTCTGCATTTCTTCAGATTTTGCAATCTTGAGAAGAATCAAGTTCTAACCATGCAACTTCGGAAAGAAAAAGAAAAAGAAGAAAAAATCTCTACACTTCAACTACTTCATCTACATATGACTCTTGAGAAGAATCAAGCTCAAACCCTGCAACTTCGGAAATGAAAAGAAAAAGAAAAAGAAAGAAAATATTTACACTGCAACTACTTCATCTACATGACTCTGAATTTCTTTAGATTTTGCAATCTTGCCCAGAATTGTTCAAAACCTGCAACTTTGGAAACCATAAAAAAAAATAATCTCTGCACTGAAAGTCTGCAATTGCATCTAGATGACTCTGAATTTCATCAGGTTTTGCGAAATCTTTCAGAGATGAGATGATCATTCATGGCGGCTGACTTTGTGAATCTGAACCTGGCAGGGCTGTCGGGGTGCACGGCGCTGAGGGAGCTGTACCTGGCGGGGAACAAGATCAGCGACGTGGAGGGGCTGCACCGGCTGCTGAAGCTGGCGGTGCTGGACCTGGGGTTCAACAAGGTCACCACGGCGAGGGCGCTGGGCCAGCTGGTGGCCAACTACCACTCCCTCCGCGCCCTCAACCTCGTCGGCAACCCCGTCCAGGCCAACGTCGGTGACGACGCCCTCCGCAGGGCCGTCACGGGCCTCCTCCCCCACCTCGCCTACCTCAACAAGCAGCCCGTCAAGCCCCGCGGCGCCGCCCCCGCCGACGGCGCCGTGTCGCGCGCCGCGCTCGAGGCCGGCGGCGCCGGGGGAGGCTCCCGTAGCGCGCGGAAGCGGTCGTCCGCTGCGGCGGCGTCGCGGAGGCTGGGGCAGCGCGGCGAGGGGAGCGGGAGCGGGAGGAGCAGGTCCAAGGGGAGGCAGCCGTCGAGCAGCTTGCCGGCGAGGAGGTGAAGACGGCGGCGGCGGCGGCGAGTGCGAGGTCCATTTTGTGTTGTTGCGATACATTCGAATTTAGAATTTGAAGATCTTTTGAATTTGGAATTTGGATTGGAGAGAGAGAGCGTATGTATTGCTGCGGGTGTGAAGTTTGACTGAATATTGTTGTTCAGTTTGCAAATTATTACAGTGCATCATTGCAGCTAATAGTAGGTGTGTGTGATGATGAGTGGAAAATGATGCCAAAATCCTGTTCTTGGTCGATCTTATAAATCCAGTCTTCGTTTAAACTCAACCTTTTTTGTTTCCTGTTGAGATGAGAAAATCTTAGTTGAAACATTTCGCAGACTTACGAATGAAAATTACTTCAAGGTTTCATATCTACTACTACTTTAAAAATAAAACTCGTTTCCGTCGTCCGTTTGGAAAAAAAAAAGCGAGAAAAACAAAAAGAGGAAAAAAACATCAATCGGCAAAAAAAAAGTCCGACTCCTCTGTTAGAAAAAAAAAAGAGAGAAAAAACGAAGAGAAAAAAAAAGGACGTCCGACTCCCCGGTGGAGAAAAAAAGTGAGAAAAAAAAAGAATTTTTCCGGTCGTTATCTCATAGGTGCGGTGTTTTTTTCATCCCCCTCGCCTCCCCCCAAATCCCAGTCGGAATTGCATCACCCCCACCCAAAAAAATTCCCAATCGGAATTCAATCAATCTTCACAATGGGAATTCAATGAAACCCCCCGAATCCCAATTGCACTAAGAATCAGATAAGGGAAATATCTTCCAAAATCGGCACAACCAAATCGGATGAACACACCGCAAGAAAAATTCAACCAATCTTTGTCCCCAAAAAATCATCCCACATACATACATCACAAAACTACACACCCTCGGCCGTCGCCGCCGCCGGCGGATCCATCCGCGGCCACCGCCACCGCCACCGCCACCGCCGACGGATCCATCGTCGCCGGATCTAGGGCGGGAGGGAGGTGACAGGGGAGGAGGGAGCCGCCGCCGCCACCGCCGACGGACCCACGCGCCGACGCCGCCGACACCACCATTGCCGCCGGATCTGGGGCAGGAGGGAGGCGAGAGGGGAGAAGGGAGCCGCCGCCGCCGCCGTATCCGCCCGCAGCCGCCGCCACCATCGCCGGATCCACCCGCGGCTACCGCCGCCACCGCCACCACCGGCGGATCTGCCGCGGGAGGGAGGCTAGAGGGGGTGGAGGGAGCCGCCGCCGACACCGCCCCCACCCTCGGATCCACTGCGGCCGCCACCAACCCGCGGCCGCCGACCCGAGAGGGAGAGGAGGAGGGGGGGCGCCGCTCGCCAGTCGCTGCTCCACGCCGCCGCAGCCGCTCGGGGGAAGAATGGGGGGCGGCGGCTCTGCCATCGTCGCTCGGCGAGAGGGGGGAGGGGCGGGGGAGGGGGGAAAATGAATCCTAGGGTTAGGGTTTGGGTATGTTTATTTAGGTTAGGATTAATCTGGACCGTCCATTCGATCGGACGGCTCCAGCTGCTCCCACGTCGGGCCGCCGGCCTATTGGGCCACCGAATGGAGGATGCAAAATAGACATCAATGGAGAAAGGAAAAAGGCCAAACACATAGAATAGACAAAAGGGAGGGAATATAAACTTTGCTATATTCAGCCCAAACATAGAAAGGAGGATTTTGATTTTTTTTTTCCAATTAAATAATTATTAAATTATTTTTGTATTATTCAAAATTAGCAATTAAGCTCTGATAATTCCAATAAAATTCTAAAAAGCGTAACTAATCATGGATAATTTAATAAAATTAAATTTAACCATGTAATTTTATTTTTCACACTTGCTTTACTTGTAAATTGATTTAATTATACACCTACGTACTTAAAAATACCAAATATTTTAATTAATTACATAATGTAAATTTTTCTTTAACTTTTTCTCAATTTTTTGTTCCGTACACTTCCCGTTGCAACGCACGGGCACATTTGCTAGTGGTACGAAAAATTCCAAAAAAAAAGAATAATAAAATACTTCAAGGTTTCATAGTACGAAAAATACAAAAAAAAACTAAGAATAAAAATTACTTCGAGGTTTCATAGTACGAAAAATCAAAAAAAACAAAAAGGTCAGATCCGACCTGCCGGATTCGAACCAGCGACCTAAGGATTGATCTGCAACGACTACAGTCCTCCGCTCTACCAACTGAGCTAAGGTCGGACACTGCTTCGTACTACGAGATAAATTTTAATACTTTAATTTTCAAATTTATACAGAAATTAGCTAGTTCCTTCTGTCGCTAAATGGTGACTGTTATTTTGTTTGCTTACTATATAATAACCACGATAATTCTGTGTCCCAGAAAAAAATATCTCTTCTCAAAATTTTTTTTATCTAAGTTCTGATTCTAATTAATTGCTGCATGGTATCACGTCAAGTATGGCCCATCATTGGCCCTTGGGCTACACATGATAGAAATTTTCCGTTTGGACCCAAATTATGATTGTTGTCTGCAGCAGTGTCAGTGGAAAACTGCCGTATGTACGGTGTCGGTAGCAAAACTGAGGATATGTAATATATATCCTACGAATCTCTCTAGGGGAACAAGCTCCCTACGGTTTAATGTCCTTTCCCTAGTATAATTCTCCCTAGGGAACCTGGGGATTTCCAGTAGATTGTTAGGTCTCCTTTGATTCAAAGGTAATTCATAGGAATTTTATAGAATACCATTTATATAGGAATTTTTTCTATATAGCCCTTTGAATCAAAGGAATGAATCCTACAAAATCCTATGAAATTCCTATGGAATGCCTAAAGACATGTAAGTTTTAGAGGAAATTTAGCATGAGGTTCTACCTCATGGAAACTTTCCTATGAGTCTTCATCTCTCATCTAATTCCTGCATTTTTCCTGTGGTCCAATCAAACGGCCATCCCTGTGTTTTTCCTATGCTTTGCAATCATTTGTTTTACACTTGCACTCGTATCAAAATTCTACGTTTTTCCTATTCCTACGTTTTCTCAATCATGTGATTCAAAGTGGCCCTAATGTGATATGGTCTACATTTTGTTGTTTGTGAACATCAATTCACCGATATTTGCGACTAATTGACCATTCTTCGTTTAATCGTCCGCATGATGTAGTTGATGATGATCTAAAGTAGTTTTTTAAGACATTGTTTAGTATTTGTTTGTGTTTCTTACATACATTTTATGTTTTATTACTTATTCAATATAACCAAACTTGTCAATGAGGTGTATAAATACGGCGTTAGAAGCCACATAGTTAATGGTAAGTTATGGATGTCTATTGAAAAACCAATAACATATTCAAGTTTTATAGGCGTACACATTTAAATCCCCAAAGGAGTATGTAATATTATAAAACATGTTTGTATATTTACGAACATTAAATTAATTTTCATCTTCGAGAATCAAAGGAACACCAAAAGCTAACCCAACGCATACGCACCACGCGAAGCAAAGAACCGATGCAGCTTTCTGCGCTAACTTAGCTGAATTCATCTGCAGGTTTATCTCATAAAAAACAAGCAAAATCTGCAGGTAATTAACAAGATTCAAGCAAACTAACCCCCAACCGAAACGCCACGTACTCACGTGCATCCATTCCCATGTGCAGCCATGGCACGCAAGAACACACAAGCCCGCATTTCGTCGAACACCCACGCCACGTAACGCACATATGCCTCCCTACTTAACCCGCGTCGCGCTCTCCGTGCATCGATCGTGTAAGCTAGCTAAGCTTGGCGAATTAAACGGAGGCGATGCCGCGATCTCATCATCTCCTCGCGGCGGCGGTGGCGGCGGTGGTTGTGGTGGTGATGGGATGGTCGGCGCGGCCGTGCGAGGCGTCGCTGTACCAGCCGCCGCCGCCGGCGATGGCGTACCACGACGGCGCGGTGCTGGAGGGCGCCGTGCCGGTGTCGGTGCTCTACTACGGCGCGTTCCCGCCGCACCACAGGGCCGTCGTCGCCGACTTCCTCATGTCGCTGTCGCCGCGGGGGCGGGACCACCAGCCGCACACGTTCGGCGCGCCGGGGCCGGCGCCGCCGCCGACGGTGGCGCGGTGGTGGGGCACCGTGGAGAGGTACGTCCGTAAGGCCGGCCGCGGCGGCGGCGCCGGGGTGGCGCGCGTGGTGCTCGCCAGCCAGGTGGACGACGAGGGGTGCTCCCTCGGGAGGCGCCTGTCGCGCGCCCAGGTCGAGCGGCTGGCGGCGCGGCTCGGCGTCGCGCCGGGCGGCGTGGCCGTCGTGCTGACCGCCGCCGACGTCGCCGTCGAGGGGTTCTGCTCCAGCGCCTGCGGCGCGCACGGCTCGTCGGCGCCCGGCGGCGGCGCTGTGCACGTGTGGGTGGGCGACGCGTCGGCGCAGTGCCCCGGCCGGTGCGCGTGGCCGTTCCACGCCGCGGACTACGGCGACGCCGACGCCGGCCGCCACCGCCGCGCGCACGGCCACGACGTGGCGCTCCGCGCGCCGAACGGCGACGCCGGGGTGGACGGCGTGGTGATCAACCTGGCGGCGCTGATGGCCGGCGCGGTGACGAACCCGTACGGGCGCGGCTACTTCCAGGGCGACGCGGCGGCGCCGGTGGAGGTGGCCGGAGCGTGCCCGGGGGTGTACGGCCGCGGCGCGTACCCGGGATACCCGGGCGCCGTGAGGGTGGACGCGGCCACCGGCGCCGGGTACAACGTCGTCGGCCGGAACGGCCGGCGATACCTCGTGCCGGCGCTCGTCGACCCGGACAACTACTCCTGCCTCATCATGACCTAATCGAAATGGGTTTTGATTAATTACTTTGCTTCGTCTTCAGATGCTAATTTCTTGTAATTAAGCATCGATCCATGGCGCATGTAGCACCTGCTGATCTGTTGTACACAGAGTATATATATACATATCCGTACAAAGATACCTTGTAAGATACATGTATAAATGTATGAATGCATGCTTACACCAAATTACTGTATCTTGAATGGGGCAACTGACCAAAGTTTACTCAGATTTCATTAGCACAAATTTTCATCATTTGTGAAAGTTGGCCATTTTTGTTTATCCAACCGCAAGAATCATGTGGCCTAGGAAAGTTAAGTGAATGTGATGGAGCTATTTGGACGTGAATGTGTAAGGCCTTGTTTACATGGGCCTAAAATCATGGACCATCCACGCGTTGAAGTACAATCCGGCCCACACTGCACATCCAAGAAGAAGAGCACACAATGTGTATACTGGCACATGCTTTGCACCATCCTAAATCAACCAATTCTGTGGTTTACCCTAGCCTAAGCATGTTTAAACATAACTGAAATATCTATTGAGAAGAAAGAGGAGAAAACAGACCAATGATGTGGTTTACCCTAGCATAAAGTAAGGTTCTAAGAACAACAATTAAACCGTAATACGATGATTCAATTTCTTTTACTAAGCAAGCAAGAAAATGGATTTTCTTTTTTGGTCCCTAAAGCACACATTCGCATTATCATCGCAAGCTACAATTTGCAGTTTAGGGTAACAACGAATTCCCTTTGGAGATAATTTCCCAGATTTAATAAAGGTTTATTTATTTCGTGATTTCATATTATTTTCCACCGAATTATCTTGTTTTATACTGTCAAAACTCAAAGAGATTCTTTTCTACACGAATCTCCCCTCTTATCTCGATTGGCAAATTTGCGGCCCCAAAAGGCATATTTACAAACGAAAAGTAATTTATAAATAAAACTTTTATATACGTTTTCTTAGCGATCTAAAAGCAAAAACTGAAAAGTAAACTTCGACGAAAAAAAATGTTTCATCTATTTTAGGAGATGAATAAAATTTTAGGAGAAGATGATTGTGTTCATACATGTTTCATCATTCTAGCATGTGCTAATTTTTTTAGTTCCACAATGATGGTATGTTGTTCACCTTGAGCTCCATTTTTCCTTTAGTGATGAAAACAGAATATGATATAATATAGGACTAGATGAGTTTCAGGTGTTCAGTTTGTAAATTCTTCCCTTGAAAAATGTACACATGTACTGTCTATTGTCTTATGTAGATTTTCAGAACTAATCTTGACATTTCTCCGGCTACCACTATTGCATTATTTCCTATATTAGTCCTTGTGGTTGCAGTTGAACCCAATGCAGGCAAGTTTTTGTGATATCAGGATTGAGCACCAGATGATGATGACAAGAATATGACTATCTGCCTTTTAAGGTAAGTAATTGTAATTCTTGATGCCTGTTGCATATCCAGAATAGACTTCTGAAATATAGTGATACATACAAATGAAATGGCATTAGAGAGGTTTGGCCTGCCAAAGAGTTATATTTGAATCACTCTCTGTGTCTAAGACACTGAACAAATCTGTTTTTGAGCCAATTGTGGAACACTATTACTATGTCTATGCCATTTCCCCAGCTGTGCTCCACTGATTTTTATGACCTATTTTCATGCATGGTTTCTGCCAATTTGAAGCAATAAAATTCGTTGCATGTGTTTTTTTTTCCAACAGGTTATATAGACTTGTGATTGAATTTCACAGACACTTCTTGACTGTGCGTATATATTGTAGTTGTTGCCTACTCTCTCTATCCCATAAAAATTAACTTCTGGCTACGAAACTAGATGTAGCCAGAAGTTGGTGTTTTATGGGATGGAGAGGGTACTTTCTTGATAAGAGTGCGCAGTGAACAGATAGTCCTATAAATTGTTTGGCACATTAATAGCAGTGTCCTGGTGGTGGTTTGTGATTCATCTTATATCATATTAATGAAACAAAACATGGATGGGAGTAGTCATTTTCTTTCTTAGTTTGCTCTTTCTATGCATAACTGATAACATCAACGTTGTGGAAATATTGTACATAACAAGTTTGTTATGGAAGTGCATTAGTGCAATATAATTTAAGGACCTAAAAGAGGTTTTGCACACAATTGTTTTCTCTATATACACAAAATACAAGTAAGCTCTTGCCATGTACATTCAGCTTGATGTCCTAGTGTTACTTCAAGAGTGTTAGCAATGCATTGCAGCGACATGAGTTACTTGAGTTGTGCTGTTCGTACTCTGTAGCTTGTGATGTTTGTTCTGCAGAACGGGGGATTATGAATTTAGCAATACGCATGCTTTCTTTTCACGAGGATGTGATATAACATTTAGTTTCTTTTGGTTCAGAATGTGCATGGTTTTTAATGGCCTTACGCTCTCCTCATATCAATTTTGGAAGTCTTTCAGGAGAAAAAATAGGGTGCAATTTAGTTTGTGCACAACCACTGGAATTGATTTTCTGATATCTTGAAGATAAGTTCTTCAGATGGACATAAGCTGACTTTAGCATGAGCTTGATTTTGATAGTAGTCAACAGTGAGGATGCTAGAAGAGATACAATTATGCAACATCATAAACTTGAAAAGCATTTAGACAAGATGATATTGGTTGGCTCCAAAATCGATAAGATAGTACTCCTATCTCCATATAGGAATCCCAGTGTGCCACATAATATCACAGTCAACACCCATGTACACACACATAAACATACTTCCCCAAACATATCACAGAATATATAGACAAATGTATAGCCCCAAGGAATTGCACAGTCAAGAAGCTGACTTTAGACATGATTATGATGGTTAAAGGTTAAAAAAGAGGTGGATCTACAAGAATCCTCAAAACACAATTGTGTTAATCTGTTCCACTACCTCAATCTGAGGTTGTAGATTTCATTCTTCACAGCCATCTTAGATCAGTATTATCAAGATTAACTTGTTTATGCTTCCATCTGTACACTTATACTCTCCGCTCTCATTTTTACCATGAATTTTTCATCTGAGTTCAGTTTCAGTTCGATACCTAAGCAATGTTAGTACACCAATAATTGTGTATCTTTGACTAAATGATTGCTCAAATCCTAGTGATTTAGATATGCATCTCATAGTTCCCTCCATGAACAGTATTATTGCTTTCTTGTACATAAACCTTATTTGCTCTCGTGCAAGGTAAAACAAGTGGTTTAAATTAAGTTCGCATCATCTGTTCATTTCAGTTATCTCCACGGTGCAACTGGATGGTTCTGCTGCTTCCTGCGAGAAACTGTGTAAGTCTGCCTTGCCTTCACATGCCCTTGCCTTTTGTCAGATTGGTAAGCATTGGGGCATGTCTTCCTTTGATTTTCTGTATCATCATCTTGCTCAATCTTAGTTATGTTGATATTGCATTGCCCATCCAAGTTTATCCTGATATTTATCTCAGAAAGAACTTCAGTTGTTGTATGGTACAAAGGCATCTGGTAACTAGTAGCTGAGCCAGTAAGTTGTCTCAAATCCCTTTGTTGATATAGCCTCTGCAGATGCCGAGTGAGACGGCACATGTCGTCGATGATCTCCCGTTCTAAATCCTCCTCGATGTCGGCCTCCAACTCATCTTGAATCTGTAGCTCTTCGGGAGAATTTGTGTTGTTCTCTGATGCATCACCCTGTTTTACAGTAACAGTTTCTGAGAAAGTTCATGTTATGACTGATCCTAATTTTGTTATTTGTCACTTAATTGTGGGTAAATAAAGTCAAATTCATGTTGCAGTGGTTGGAATTATACTAGGAAAATGAACTGTGCATCACATATTAGGCTACCTACCCTACACCTAAACAATACTTAATTTTTTTTGAAGGAGTAAGCAATACTTAATTAGTGTAAATAACATGGCACATTAGATTATATAGGCAAATTGGACACTGCATAAACAACCAGGAAGGAAAGGAAAACAGTTAAACTACTGAGTAAGCAGTACAGAAGAAATTACTAGATGGTAACCTGACTGTGGCTGCCCATGAGAAAAATATTGAAGGTTCTTCAGATTCTCATGTCTTGCCTGATGTTCTTCTTGTGACAAATGTTTCCTCTTTTTTGGTATGTGAAGTTCTCCATCGGTCTTCAGAGCATTTATACATTGCACATTGTGCCCTTTGTTGTTGTTACAGTTGAAGCCCTGAACTGAAATATTAGTAAGTCAAAAGATTCAGACAAAATTCCATGCTCTGCCTCTGATGCATGTTCTTGTTTGGTCATGAAAGCTTTTTATCACTGCATTTTTGCTGGTAATTACAGCATCAATCAGTATTCTGCAAGCTGGGTCTGCATTTGAGTTGGCTGTGAGTTCTTTTACTGGAAGGTGCCAGCCACTCTCTGTCTGCACTTGGAAGCAAAGAAGCTCTTGTACACATCCGCAAGCAAATTCCTACAACCCTGCATCGGATTGAAGGAAACAACACAGCACAGGATTTCAGCAATGTTTAGCAAGGCATTCTGGGTTTTTTCAGAGAGAGATTAAAGATAAAGATGAAATGACATATGTACCCCTGAAAGGATGACAGATAAAGGCAGGTTTCCCAAAATATGAGATGAGTTAAGGTGTGGAGTTCACTCAGAATCCATTATATTATGGATAAATTTTGAATCCTTGAACCATTATATTTGTGGACAAAGGAACAGACTTATATTTTTGCTTTTATCACCCAAAATTTGAATTTTTCAACCTTAAATTTGGAGTTGATTTGGGTTTTTTTTATCGAAGTTTATTTTTCAGTATTTGCTTTTAGATCACCAAGAACACCAATATAAAAAATTTAATTCACAAATTATTTTTCGTTTGTAAATATGCCGTTTATCTTATTCGCTGAATAAACCAAATGGTGGGCCTAGAAGTATATATCTTGAACACAAATGTCTTCTTTGGTGATGGACTGATGGTGAAACAAGATTTTTTTTTATTATTTTTGGTATTGAGCAGACTGATTCACAAGCCATATGCACCAGGGGGGAAGAGAATATATGTGTTGTACTTTTCTGTGAACCGGCAGAATGATCGACATGGATGTATCCATGGACGACGACTGCTGAAAGCGTCCATTCTATATGTGCAGTGTACGAGCAGGTTTTAGTAGGTGCAGAGCATCAGGTAAAGTAATAGGTCCATGGCCGGCAGCCGCCTGCAAAGACAAAAGTCACTTTTATTTTTATTTTCTTTTCTTCCAGACCTGGAGGGAGAGGCTCATGCCGACACAAGTGCACACACGTACTATTTTCAGGAATTCATGGCCCGGTATTCACATTTACAAATAGATAATCATTTCGCATATAACGTAAATTAAAAACAATGCGTGTTAAATTGTAACTGTACTATAAAACCACTAGAAATAGTTCATAAACAGTTCATAGTGCAGAATTCTCAAGAATCTTGGCACATTACAAAATAAGTAAAGAAAATAATCCGTTTGGCCATGCTTTGGAAGCGACAGATAATGTCATATTATCCATTCCCCAAAAAAGGTCACGTTCAAGAAATGTAACCATCCAAGTAATCATTCAGGTACTGCTCTTTCATCCTATTTCTTAGCATATTCTTCAAATAATTCATTGATGAAAAAGACTCTCAACTGTAGTAGTTGTGACAGGAATAATTAGCACCGATTTGAGAACTCCATAAACAAGCCTATATGTGTATAGGGATGTGCTAAAGCACACCCTTGTTACGCGATAACTAAAACGCACTCCTCACATACACCCACTCACCCACCCACAGATGATTGGGTGTTGAGTTTGCACTCATCACAGATGAGATACCTCACCTCAAATGTGTGTTCGATTCTTATACCCATAAGTGATAACATATAAAAGAAAAGAAAAATCCTCCCAAGCCGGCCCATCCCTTCTCCTCCCCTCCTCTGCCCTGACTCCCTCCCCATCTCCTCCCCTCCTCCACTCTCTCTTCACCCATCCTCCCTCTCTTCCCCTTTGACCGCCTGCCGCCAACCGCCACCCATCCCCTCGACTGCCATCCGCCATCCCCCTTCCTAACCGTTGGTCTCCATGGCCTCCTTCCCATAGCTGCCAGCCACCGAATCCAGCCTCCACGAGTGTCGCTGTCTTCTTCACTTGCCACCACTCGTCTGCTCGTTTCGTCTATCCCCGAGCTTCAGCCACCGCCCAAGGTCACCACGCGGCCGCACCGAGCCCTTTGGCGCCAGATCCGGTCTCTAGGTGGTTGGGAACCATCGGATCTGGACGCCCCATGCTCCGGCTGCCGCCTCCTTTGCTCTCCACCCCAAGGTCACTGCTTGTCGCCTCTCCGCTGCCCCGAACTCCTGGGCACTATATCCGGTCTTTAGGTGGCTGGGGACCACCGGATCTAGACACCCCCATGCTCCGCCCACCGCCTCCTTCGCCCTCTGTCCTAAGGTCGCCATCTGTCGCCTCCTCCAGATCCGCTCGAGCTTCACTTGTGCCGCGACTCCACTTCCTCTACCGCAGACTACCAAGCGCCAACGACTGCCTCAGCACCATCGGCGTTGACTCCCTCCTCCGGCGTCGAGTTTGGCGATGGCGACAAACCTCTACTTCGACAAGTTCTTTTATTGTGGCTTTAGGATTTCATCGTCAACATCAAGTCTCTGTCCTTTGCCATGTGTGCTATTCTCGTTGATTTCGTGATGCCCAGATGTGTGATTGTGATTATTTTTGTGTTTTGTAAATTTGTGAGATGAATGCAACTGCAATGAGCAACATAATGGACTATAATTTTTTAACTGGTAATCTGCACCATTGACAGAATGACGGGCCGCATTGTGTTTCCCGTCACAGGTGCTTCACCTGTGATAGGTTGCGATGCCACCGGTAAAAGGGGTTAACATAACCTCTGATGGGTAACCATTTGCAGCCAGCTAAAGGGGTTAACACTACCTCTGATGGGTAACCATTTGCAGCCCGTTAGAGGTGTCCAACCTTCACCCATTAGAGATGAGTTTGGTCATCACTGACCAGCGCCCTACCCGTTAGAGGTGATGGTCTGAGCCCATCACTGATGACCTAAACCAGCATAGTGTATGACCATGGTATAGACATGAGTATATACCTATATAAAAAATCCAAAAAAAAATTGGGTGTTCCTAGGAATACCCAGGAGGTCCTAGGTGGTCCGCCCATGACCTCCATGCTATGTTGATGTATTTAAGTAGTTTAGCATGGGGGAGCAATAAACTTGTTACTAGTAATGGATAAATATAGAGTCCAATTAATTGTAGCTTCATTTTTTAGCATGAAATTACTTGCAAACCTTTGTGACGGTTCTTGGAATTGGAAAGCTTTACTGCCTTTAGGGCACCCGCAATGGTTATCTATAGGCTATCTATAAGAGATCTATATCAACATATTTTCCTACTTGTAAGAGATTAAATGAAAAGAGAGAGCAAAACTATCTACTAACCTAGAGATAGTTTATAGAGAAAAACGAGGCAATAGATTAGAGAGCTATAGATACCCATGTAGACATACTATTGAAGTGGTTTACTATTAATCTAGTCTATTGCTGAGATGTACATGTTTTATAGAGATCACCTTACTTTACCATTGTGGGTGCCCTTAGGATCTACTTCCCTGTGTTGGTTGCTGTAGTTTTCAAAGTATCCTGGAAGGACGAGCTGCAGCCAATGGAGAGCTGGCATATCCTGGCAATCCCAAGCATGTTGACCTATTTTCTCACTACTAGTTTTTAACTTTTTTCTGGTGTTTTTTAAAGTTTTTAGGACCTCTGCTCTTGTTGGCTTTCTCTCTCTCAAAAAAAAAGGGTAATGAAATTTGTCGCCCTTCCCTCCCTCTCTCTCAAAAAATAAGGAGTATGGGTATAATTTTTCACCATAAAATTTAATATTGCAATGAACTCCAATATGGGTATCTTTTTCACCATAAGATTAAAAAAGAAATGTTATTTTCCATCCGAAACTTACAAATAAGATAGATACCTAATGCATAGATCCTATTCAATACACAGTGGTATTTATTGTTGCAGGTTTGCTATTTGGTGCAACCTATATTCCCAGTACACACCATTTCATACGAAAGTTAATTTTTTTATAAAAGTTCTTCGATGAAAGTTTTAAGATAAAAGAGCTTTGGACAAAAAGGTTTCGGATGAAAGTTTTAAGAAAAAAGTGTGCGCTGGAAACATTCATGCGCCAAATAGCAGCTCCCTTATTGATGTGCCAGTATATTTTGCTCATGCAAGCTTTTTACAATAGTACATGTTTATTATTGATATATACACGTCACTTTGCTATGGATCCATGCATGAAAAAAAATCTAATACTTTCTCCACCCACAAATATAAGCATTAATACTAGCAGTTCAAATTTCTACATTTCTAAAGCACCACTTTGCCAATCTAGCCAAACCCCATAATTTCCTATTGTTATTGTTGTATATCATTTGACGTGATTTTTCGCCATAGTCAAATTCCAACGGGTATGAAAACAATTTTTACCCCAACCTTAACATCTGCTAAACCACCTACCCCAACCTTAACAAAACTCCTAAAAGAATACTTTATATTTCTAAATGGATAAAGTAGTATCTTATCGGTCAGGAAAACTCTACATATTGAGATCCACTCCCTCTGTTCTAAAAGAAAGCAATCTGGAAATGTCCCCTCGATACAGATTCGTTGTTGTACTAATAAGTTAGAGAATATTCCTTGTGTACACCTCAAAACTCTCTCAATCCCTTCTATGCACCTGAAAAATACCGAATCCCTTGTGTGCCCTTGAAAATTTGTTTGGAACCCTTGCGTACCCCTCCCGTCAAGTCTTTGTCAGTTTAGATGTTAATTTTCTTAGAAATGTCCATTATGCCCTTTGAGAATGGAGGGCATGCATGAAATTTGATTATAGTTGGCTGATTAGAGAGCTTGCTATATATAAAATATTTTTTTATGATGTGTGCTTTATGATAGTAAATAATTAGTGGATATAAAATTTAAAATATTTTTTTTAAAAAAATTAGTACATTGCAATTTTAAAAATAAATATGTAGTTATAATTAGCTGAAAATATTGAGATTAGTATTACAGATAATACTAATCTTAGTATTTTCAGCTAGCTATATCCACTTATTTATTTTCAAAATTGCGGTGTAATAACTTTTCTCAAAATTTATTTTAAATTTGCTATCAACTGATTATTTAGTATCATAAAGCACACATCATAAAAAAATATTTAACATATAGCCAGCTCTCTAATCAACCAACTACGATCAAATTTCATATTTTATTTTTAAAATTGCAATGTACTAATTTTTTAAAAAAATATTTGAAATTTTCTATCCACTAATTATTTACTATCATAAAGCACACATCATAAAATAATATTTAATTTATAGCAAGCTCTCTAATCAGCCAACTATAATCAAATTTCATGCATGCCCTCTATTCTCAAAGGGCATAATGGACATTTCTAAGCAAATTAACATCTAAACTGACATAGACTTGATGGGAGGGGTACGCAAGGGTTCCAAACAAATTTTCGAGGGCACACAAGGGATTCGGTATTTTTCAGGTGCATAGAAGGGATTGAGAGAGTTTTGAGGTGTACACAAGGAATTTTCTCAATAAGTTATATCAAAGCAATCTGGAAATGCCCCCTCGATATAGATTCGTTGTTGTACTAATAAGTTATGTCAATCCTATCCTAGGTTATTTTATTTTGGGGCGGAGGGAATAATGCTTGGGTTATTTTGATAAAAATGATATGATATAATAAAATTGCACATATATGTTATTGTTTCACACTGCACACACCAAAGGAATATACGAACAAATAGCGTTGAAATCTGAAGTCACGATAAACCATGTTTCTATTTCGTAAATATGCATGCATGTATGACAATTACAGCCAAGCGACATGACAATTGTCCCTTTGTCGTTGGCCAAACTTGCTAAAGATTTTCCTAGAACACACACATGTCTACAGTAATCTGTGTTCCTTAGCTGCATGCATGCATCCACATTCAATCTTTCCCCTCCATGAAATTAAACCATTACTTTGAACTAATATTTTTCAATGCAAGTTTGCATCAAGAAAATAACGATCCATTATATTTCATTGTTTGATAAAAAGAATTAAAGATCGATCAAGTTCAGTAACAATGCACCAATTATATATACACATTGTGGTAATCCGAATTACCCCGAACTATTGTAGTTAGCCGAATTACCCCCTAACTTTATACAATACATTTAATACCCTTAACTTTTTAATCCGGATGAATTACCCCCTAAAATCGAACTAGAGTGGTGTCCTAACAAAAATTAAAATAATTAATGGTCCCAAATGTCTTATCTCACCCTTCTCTCTCTATCTATCTCAGGAAAAAAAATAAGAGAAAAGGATGTGACAGCATATATGGTGGAGGCGGCGAATCCGCCCTCGTCCAGGTCGTTGGCATTGTGGCCATCCAAGAGATTGAGATGAAGACCAGTGGCGGTGGTACAGAGGTGGTCTTTCAAGCTAGAGCTCGTTGCGGTAACCAAGACCTTGAAGCTTGGAGGCCTTGCCACGATGATGGGGATCGTGAAGTTAGAGGACTGTGGTGCCGGTGAGGAATATGCCCATCTCCCTCCATTGTGACCAGATCCACCACTACCAGCCGCGAGTTCCACATGACCGCTGGTTGCACCATCCCGATCGAGCTCCGGGTCCATCGGTCACATGTCTCGAGTCTTCACCACCTGCCCGAAGAGAGCTCGAGATCTACCTCTACTTCCCTTCATGAGTGAGCTCGAGCTCGGTCACTGGCCGCAACCTCCACCAGCCTCCATGAGGGGAGCTCGAGCTCGGCTTCTTCCTCCACCTCCAACCGCCACCTTCATGGACGAGTGGGCAGGCCACCATGCCGCGCCACATCTGTCCCATCACCTCTTCCTCCGAGAGTCTCCCTGCCATCGTCCCCTCCTTTCGAGCTGCTTGCCATGCCACTCCATCACCTCCGATCAGTGTCATCGTTGTCACCTCCTTCGCTTTGGCCACTGGCACCATCGTTACCTTGGCCCCTTCCCCATAATTTCTCTTGCTATTGGGGGCACGATGGGCTCCTCCATTGCAACTATCTGCTCCACGGGTCGCCGCCTGCCCAGGTCGAGCCTAGGAAGAGGTGTGGCAGTGGCTAAGGCCACGCCTCATCAGAGTCCATGTCCATGTCACCTCGCCGTCGTTGTCTACTGGGGTCAAGTCGGGGAGGAGAGGAACATGGAGGATGCATTGACATGTGGAGCCTATAGAATTTTTTAATATTTTTTTTACTGACTGGATTGCCACATGTACATCACGTCAGAAAAAAATCTCTCTAGATTAAGTTATGGGCTAATTCATCCGGTTAAAAAGGTGGGATGCTAAATATATGGTAGTTGTGTTCAAGGGTAATTCTGACAACCATAATTGTATCAGGGGGTAATTCAGACTTTTCCCCATAATGAAACCACCTTGAATTACTTTAGGACAACATCAATTAATCTTTGTAAAATGTTTCTTTCTTAAGCTAGCAGCTTTGTTTGTATAAATTGTTTAATTAAGCAGATAGGGTAGTGCTGATAGGTTGCTGACCAATACACAGACGGCAGAGATATGAACAGCATGCCTCCAAACTTTGTAATCTCACGCCGCAATAAACCATGCATGCATATGCATGAGAGATATAATGAAATCTTTCTATTACACCCCACACACCATCACCCCAAGATTCGCATAGATTAATTAACAATCTTGTTTTCACACATAGCACTAGTTAAGAATTAATTGGTACTAATTAATATTATTTCATATACCCATGTAATTCTTTTTAGGGTTATACCCCATGTAAATTAATGAAGGATGTATAACATTGAAGGCTGGATACACACATTTAAACAGCTTTATTTTTTATAGGAAAGTGCTAAGCTTTATTTACCTGAATTATTTCGCTGAAAATTTAAACAGTTAAAAGATTTTTTATTTGCCTCACTTTCCTGAACTATCATAGATTGGTACAGTGAAGGCATGTTTAAATCCTCAAGATATGAAAATGCATGAAAGTGGTCTTGCATAACTTCTAAAGTATTTTGTTTTGTACCCTATATTTTCCTCTATTGCTCCACAAAACTACAACATAAAAAAAGACTTGGCATGCATAGACTTGCACAAATAGAAAAAAGAAAAAAAAAACAGATACCATTAGGGAGCGAAGCGACAGGAAAGTGGGATGAAAATTTTTGAGAGAAGTTCCTTAGTTAGAGATTTTCTTTAGCAGAATAAACATATACTTTTTCCTTAAATACTTAAAGAGCACATTCTGTTCTTGTCATTGTATGTACTAACTACTGGAATAAAACGAAATTAAAGACTAAAATCTTGGGAGGGCCTGACACAGCGAAATCTCGTGAAATGTCAAAATCTTGATGAAAATCTCGCTGAGAGAAATTGTTTTTTATCATATTTTATTTGAATTAGAAGTGGTTTGAATAATTTAATCAATAAATAAAAAGAAATTGACTGAACTCAAATTTTTTTACCAGGGTAATAATATCTCTAGAGGCACCGAGATAGCGAAATATCACGAGAAATCAGCGAGATTTCATAGTGAAAGTATGTCATGTATATTAATTGAAGACATCATGAAACAAACAAAACAAAATACATTAAATGACCAAATTGAAGCTAATAATACATCTACACAAAACAGCAAGATTTCCTTTTCTGTTAGTACCAAATTTTGTTACAATGTCACCGGCCCTAGTCCCTACAACTTTTTTTGATGACTAGCTAGCTGTTCGCAACATATATATTGACCACCTTATGTATTATGGAAAGCAAATGTATTTATTATTATATCATAGGCTGATCAAAACAATTGGTCCACATAATTAATTGTCCTTGAAGAAACAAAATGTTCTTAGAAAACATAAGAATAGTATATATATATATATATAGTACTATACCAACAACATACCTTAAATTTTCCTTTTTGGAAGGTTTCTTATCCTACAAAAAACAAGGAGAATATAATACCTATAACATGTACTACATACTTTAGTTTATACCGCTTTAATTCTGTGTGATTGTTCTTATGGTACTGTTTTCATGTAGTACGTCCAAATTAAATTGTTCAGGAAAGAATTAGAACAATATAGTGAGCTTGATACATATAAAGGGCAGCTTGCAAGGTTGAAAGCGCCTTAAATCTTTGATGAGAACAAATATAACATCGTATGTCAGTTAGTAATCGATCTGAGGCAAACAAAAAAAATCAAATAGAGCTTTTATAAGTAGAGAACATCATGATAGTAGCAGTCTTAGTTGAGCAAGTACTTACAAATGCTGTAGTTTCACAAAAAGAAACAACCTTTTGGATTTGGATTATGTCCATCTATATGTTGAAATAGAGCTAGCACATCCAAAATCTCAACGAACCCCTTAAACCATGTAAATAGGAAACAATTTCAACTTGAGCTACAATTTCATATATATAATTTAATTTGTCATCATTTGATCTCATAGCAAAGAGTTGCGATTTTTTTTCCTTGAAATAATATTTCTTTATTTCCAGGGCACTTTCCATAAGAGAATTGTCCACAAAAACCAACTTTTACAGACCTTCTTTTCTTATGAGAACCGCGAATCAATTTTTTTTATTGGAACCGCGAATCAATTTTTTTTATTGGAACCGCGAATCAATTTTTTTTATTGGAACCGCGAATCATTTTAAGAGTGGTTTTTAAGAAATCGGCCTATGAAAAACCTCTTCTCCTTATTCTTTGAAAATGACCATTTAAAAAATATAAAATTTATTTTGAATCTAATTGAGGTGGACCAAATTAATCTCGTTATGATCCTTACAATATTTATTTAATATGGAAAGGTCCGTACATTAGAACATTTCTATTAATATGATTATTTTCTCATGTCAAGTAGTGTACCATGTATACAGTTGATATATACTATGTAATTTGACATTAATTTGTACTCGTCTTCTGCCTCTGCATTTCTTTTTATATAATTGGTCGTACACAGCACTTCTTGATCCCCTGAACATATACTCCCAAAGAAAAACCAAAAAAAAAAGAGGGAAAACTTGTATCTTCTAGCCAACTTAATTTTTTATACTGAATAAAAACAACCCCATGTTATATGAGCAAGAAATGATCAGTACTATATACTACTCCCTCTATCCCACAATATAAGGGATTTTGAGTTTTTGATTGCAATGTTTGACCACTCGTCTTATTCGAATTTTTTTTGCAAATATAAAAAACGAAAAGTTGTGCTTAAAGTACCATAGATAATAAAGTAAGTCACAAATAAAATAAATAATAATTTCAAAAAAAATTAAATAAGACGAGTAGTCAAACGTTGCAAGTAAAAACTTAAAATCCCTTATATTATGGGACGGAAGGGAGTATCTCTTTGTGCTGTGTGCATCAGAAAGTGATGCCATCGGAAAAGAAGGATTTAATCAATCCACATTAGATTCCAGGCGTGTGAGAGCAGCAAAAAAAGAGAGGAAAAAAAAAGAGAGAGACAGAGACAGAGACAGGGAAGAGAGAATCATTTTGGGATTTATTTTGTCCAGATCCAATACCATGGCCATCAAAAAACTATCAGCCGCAAGCCAATCCGGTGTTCTGCCGCCCCTAGTTAAGGGCACATAACCAGTCACTGGTTTCAGTGACCTGTCCAAGTGAAGTGTACTCCTGATAATTTTGTTTTCTAGAAAATTAATTAATTGGCGTTAATTAGTTATTTGTTTGTTTGTAAATGATATAAACAAATACTCCTAGCTAGCACCAGGGGACATTAAATTTGTTATTATTCTTCAACTTACAGATGCAGACGCATATCGATTGGCACTGTGGTTAGAGAATCGCGTGTTGTCAGACGTGTAATTCCTGTCTCCAGCCTTATCTTGTGGTGTTTTTTCAAATGCAACAAATGACCGACTATTTATGCAATCTATGCATGAAAAACAAAATGCACATCTCTTCGTATTTAATGGGCATACGTATATATGCACAAATATATGCTACTCTCCCTCCCAAAATAAATTAACTTTTATACGCAAGTATTGATATAAGCGCTCTACGTCTATATTTATGTTAAATATATATATTTATTTTAAGGTGGAGGGTACCTACCAAGTTATTATGTATAACAAAGGGTTAATCCATAGCATTCCAAAAATATAGTGATTCAGATAAATAACATTACAATTCGTCTATTTGTATCCATACCATCCGAAATCGCGCAAAATTAGAACCACGTTATCACCGTCACGTTTTTCGTCATCATATAGACCAAAATACCCTTAGATATGGGACCCACATGTCAGTTCCATCTTCTTCCTCCATCATCCCCTCTTATTTTCTTCCCCATCTCTCTCCACCTCATTTCAAATGCAGCAGTTGGCGAGGAGGGTGCGTCTCTAGGACATTGTTGGCGAAGCCATTGGTCACGGCGGTGGCGGCGGTCGTCCTTCCAATCCCCACGCCCTCCCCTTTCCTTGGTGAGCCTCCCGAGGCTCCTCAGGATCGTGTTGTTGAGGTTGCAGGACGCGAGCTCGAACACGGTGAGGTTTGCGAGCCTGCTAAGCACGACAAGGCTAGGGCTCGACATTACCGAGGTGTCGCTGATGTGGAGCATCCGGAGAGCAGCCAGCCCGCCCAGCGATGGCGG
This sequence comes from Oryza sativa Japonica Group, assembly GCF_034140825.1. Taxonomy (NCBI): domain Eukaryota; kingdom Viridiplantae; phylum Streptophyta; class Magnoliopsida; order Poales; family Poaceae; genus Oryza; species Oryza sativa. The sequence continues at coordinate 12,605,130 of NC_089044.1, forward strand.
GAGCGAGCCAACGAGCCGATTGGAGTAGAGCAACAGTGTCGTGTGCCTCTCGAGCGCCCCGAGTACCGCGCTAGCACTAGGGTGGTGAGCCTGTTCTACGAATACACCACCGTTCGTGCCGCCCTCGAAGCCCTGGTCATTCGGGAAGCGGAAGGCCACCTTAGATCTAACGTGGTGATGGTGCGGTAGTAGTGGAAGCGCGGGTCCTCCCGAGCGCGGGGCCGGCAGCGACACCACGGTCGGCTGCGTGGGCGGGAGCGGGTAGGGAAGGTTGAGGTTGGGGCTCCACCCTAGGGAGGGCTGCGGTGGCTGATCACCGAACTTGGTCGGCCGCCATTGCTGCTGCGGGAGGGGTTTGTCTCCAGCTGTGCAGCTGTATGGTACAACACTGGTTGAAGAGGAGGAGAGTACACCGCCATGAGCACTCGCCGGCGGCCGGCTTCGACCCTCGATGGGACGGAGAGGAGAGAAAAAAAAGAGGAAGGAGGATGAGAGAAAAGGATGTGATGAAAAACAGGATGGTAGTAGTGGCACGGTTGAAATTTTGTGTGAATTTGAATATAATGGCATTGATACAGATAGATGAAATATAGTAGTATTTATGTAAATCGGTTTATTTGTAATGGCATGGATTCAATTGACCCCTTGAAAAAATGGCTTGTATAATGAAATGCAAATCGATCTAGATGACAAATTAAGGTTCGGAAAGTAGATCAGTTCAGGTGAAAAAAAATGGGTGTGTGCATGCATCTTTCGCTTTCCGGCCCCTAGCTTCTTTGTTTGATGCTGACGACACGGCTATTTTTTTGCTGAAGCTACAAACAACAATGTAAATCATGCCTGTAACATCAAGCAAGATCTTGTTATATATTTGATCCCCAATAAACCAAATGAACTTCTCCGCGATATTGTGATATATATCTTTATTAATTTTATGCTATTCATTTCATTCCAAATTGCAACAGGGGCCTCTTGGCTCATAGCTGAAGCCGGCAAACGTGAAGCATCATGTATATGTATGAATTTATCATTGCATAGTAATGTTTATGCACGCACGCCAAGTTTTCAGTACATATAGGTGATCATTGAAGTATAATTTCTACTAGTTTTTAGTTTTTGTTCCGCAACTTGTTAATTTAGATTGCAAAATAATGCACCGGCCGTACGTGTTCTTCAAAACTTGTATTGTAGTATCAACCAATAGGTTCAACCTATAGAGGTTATTAATTACTTAAGTTGACCAGTCAAACGATGGCTCAACCTCTAGAAAGTTTCCAAAAATTTGGAAAGCTAAAAACATTTTTGCTGAAACAGATAAAACTGTTAAATTGGCAGAAGAAACATCATCACATCAAGCAAGCTATAGTTAGGGCACCCATATATACTAGGGGCCTGTGAAAGGCACACAACCTGCCTGCAGTGAAACATCACATGAGCTCCAGTGTAGTCTTTACATATAGAGAGATGATGCATTGCATTGCTGCTGCAGCGGCGCCGGATGCAACAAGAACGTACATACATGGACATAATAGTAGCTGGGCCAGGGTAAAATCACTGTACAAAGTGTACAAGATATTCACATGCATGACCTAAGCTTGCTAAGCTATAGTTGCCTGCCCACTGTCACATGGAGGGTGTGGTAGAGTTGGAAGTGTAGTCATCCTCCTGATTATGTATAATATAAGACAACACTGGATTCTACTACTACCTCTGTGTCAAACTGCCTGCATATAGCCATATATTAATTAATAAAGTCTTCTTTTTTTTTTAACGGAGGATGTAGCAATTACTCCTCCATTCCATTTTCAGTGCAGTTGTGGGATTCTGTGTCCAACATTTGATCGTTCGTCTTATTTGATTTTTTATGATTAGTATTTTTATTTTTATTACAATATAAAACATGAATATAGTACTTATGAGTGACTTATTTTTTAAAAAAATATATTTTTCATAAATTTTTCAAATAAGACGAACGGTCAAACGTTGGACACGGAAAACCCACAACTGCACTTAAAATGAGACGGAGGGAGTAATAAATTCATTTATTAAAATTTGTACTATTATCTCCACGATCATATTATTTCCTGTGGGCATTTGCCTCAATGCCGATGTAGGAGAAGGGAAGGAAGCGCTGCACAAGCCCCTCCTCGTTGTTGAGAAAGCCAAGGAATAGGTAGTACACAAAAAAATGTTTTTCCAGACGGGCTAAACAAGTTTTCGCAGGCGGGCAACTGGTCCGCTTGCAACTCAACCGCCTGTAAAAATAGTTGATTTTCGCAGGCGGGTAACTGGTCCACCTGCGAAAAGAGTTTCCTACGTTAAAAAAAAAATGGGCAGCCACCGTCGTTTCGGTGGGCTACAGCTTCTCGTTCCCAATCTAGTTCCCATTTCCTATCCCAGTTAATCCAAATTCACAGAAACATCACAAATTAACATAGAAGCAACATCGTTCACAATCAAAACAAATGCATCACAGTCATCGCCGAAGGGAGGACCACCGCCGCCAACCAGATCTGGAGGGGAGGTCGCTCGTCGCCAGCCAGATCCGGAGGGGATGCCGTGCCAGATTCGGTAGAGAGGGCCGCCGCCACCCACTGTGCTGCCTCCACTGGGTCTGGGAGGAGGGAGGGGAGACACCTCCGCCCATGCACCCTCTGCCTCCCGCTGGTAGCCGCCACCTCTGCACCGCCGCCGCCTTCCGCCGTCGCCTCCACCGGATCTGGGAGGATTGAGGGGAGACGTCGCCCACCCATGTACCCTCCGCCTCCCGCTGGTAGCCGCCACCTTCGCGCCGTCAGCCACCACCGCCACCAGTAGCCGCCGCCGCCATATCTCCCGGGAGAGGAGAGGTGGGAGAGAGGGGAAGACAGGAGCGAGGGAGAGAGAGAGAGAGGCGGAGAGGGAGAGGTGTTTGGTGTGGGACTTAGTGATTTTGGTGGTGGGCAGCGGCATTTTTAATATCGTCCACCTTTTTTGTAGGCAGACCTCTTAAAAGCTCCGACTGCAAAAATATATTTTCACAGACGGAGCTCTTAAGAGGTCCACCTGCAAAAATAAAGGTATTTTCGCAGGCGGACTTCTTGAGGTCCGCCTGCGAAAATCTATTTTCGCAGGCGGGCAATAATCTCACCCCCACAGATGTCATTTTCGTAGGCGGCCATTTATCTTCTAGGGCGATACCCGCCTAAGAAAAAAAACCAACGTCTGCAAAAAATGGTTTTTTTAGTTGAGGTAGTCCCCGATGCCTCCAGCCAACCTCCCTAACTCTTCTGGAGTACTTGGCATTTGGATCTAACATCTCTGATGACCTTGACCGTGCCGGCTGCTGAATCCACCACCTCCAAGGCTCCAACCCCTCTCTATCGTCAAGCTTACAAGTCGCAATAGTGTGGTCAGCTCACTGGCATATGAGTTCATTTTTCTCTTTCGTGATTAATTATCTACTTCCAGCGTACGTAACTCGATCACATATTACTGGTTTATATAGTATGTAGGACTCTATTATAGACGGTCCTGTAAGTTCTAATCTAGAACTACTTGAAGCTGTGTACGTGGTGGAGTCATGATATAGTGATCCACAACACATTCAGATGCTCGTAAATATTGAGGCTAATAATATTGTCATTCGAGTTGTCATTTTTCCAAAACTAAAGATGATATAGGACATGCAACAATGACACATGCCAGCCTGCACAGCCCATTTCTTGTGCAGAAAATGATCACCAGAACCGAGGGATTTGATCGATCTCCCGAGTCCAATTTCATGCAGCTACAGTGCAGAATCTATATACGTACTGATCACCACGCATCTAGCACACGCTCGATAGACCCCACTCCTCGCATATATGTGTCAGCTTTTTATTTGTCCTGAAAAGATGCGCTTGTCTGCAATCTTCGATAGTGTATGTGTTCCTGTGTTTTGTGCCTACCATATTTTCTTGTAAATACATAAATAGTAGATGTGTCACGCGGAAAAGAATTAGAACAGTAGTATAAATTCCTCATGAAAAACATTTTCCAGAACGGCACTTTAAAAACTATTTATAACTGTACAACATCAAGTAATGGTCATATATAATTATAATTATATATATATATATATATACACATATATGCACGTATACATACATATACACACATACACATATATACATATATATATATATATATATATAAACTATTCTACACCCGGGTATAGAATAGTTATTCTATACCCCCTCCCTCCAACCCACCTACCCTCCCTCCAAGGGGAAAAACCCACCCCACACCTCGGTCAAAGCTCCCCCATCTCAGTCAAACCCGCCCTTCACTTTCCCCACCACCTCCACTCTTCTCAGCTCTCGTCTCAGAACGACGTAGTAACACGATGTTCATCGTGCAGTAACACCATGTCTTACTTGCAGTAACAATATTGAAATGTAGTCATAATATAATCATGACGGATCTACTTTTGATAAGCACTTTTTTTCTAACATCATGGTGCAAATGGTTTTTAAAAGTAATACATGATGTGAAAGATATTACCCTTCAAAGATTGGTTTTTTTAAAAATTTGGCTCTCCACAAGCAGTAATACTATATCATAAGTATTACTGCTGATCTGCTATGCGTTACTGCAATCATATAATATCGTACTACAAGATGTAGTATCGATTACAAGTTTCATAGTAACATAGTGTGTTACTGCGATTACTTGATAATGTTACTGCAAGAATATGTATAGTAAGAAAAAAATGTGCAGTAACATGGAGAGAGAGATGAATTGGCTCGGTTTACTTATGGGGCAAGGGTAGAGAGAACCTTCAAAGATTGGTCTTTTAAAATTTAACTCTCCACAAGTGTTATTACTATCTATTGTACGTTACTACAATCCCATCATAACATTATTATGAAAGTGTGGTAAATATTATAAGTTTTGCAGTAACAAAGCGTCTTACTGCAGTAACACTTACACTTTTGTGCAGTAACAAATATATGGTTAGCATGTAGACTTTTAACTCATATATTTTTGTTTCGATTCCTAGTTTACTACAATTTCACCATGATGTTACTATCAAAAGTGCAGTAACATCCTATATGTTTTGTAGTAACGTGACGTGTTACTATACTTATACGATAATGTTACTACTAAAACATAGTAACTTGTTATGAATTTTGTAATAACATATATATTTCTCTTCTACTTAGCTTCTTACAACTATGGAACTTTGTGTCCTGTAGAGTTTTAACAGTTTATGTGCTTTTACAGTAATCGAGTGTGTTACTACTATTTCTTCTCGAAGATCGGTCTTTTGAAATTTATCTCTCCATAAGTAGTAATACTAAATCATTATTGTTACTACTTTTTATTGTGTGTTACTACCATTCCATTATGACGTTACTGTATGTGTGCAGTAACAACTATAATTTTTACAGTAACAGTGTATGTTACTGCAATTTCTTAATAGCGTTACTGCAATAACAGGAGGTAACAACCAAACACAGGTACAGGACCTACCACCCACTTTGAACTAGTAAAATGTAAGTGCAAGTGATATCTTTTGAATTCACATCTTTAAACAATAATATCTCTCACACCACATATTATATTTTTGAACTGTTTGCACCGTAATGCTTTAAAAAAAAGAGCTCTACAAAATTAGATCCGTCACGACTATATTTTAACTATATTTTATTAGTGTTACTGCAAGTAAGGTACAACGTTACTGCATGATAGTCATCATGTTACTGCACCGTTCGTACGAGACAAGGATAACAAATAGGTGGACGTGGGAGGAAGTTAGCACATGGGTTTGACCGATGTGGCAGCGATTTGACCGTCCTTTGACCATACTTTGACTAGGGTGGGAGGTGGGTTTTGAGCCCAATAAAAGAAGGGGGAGGTGGGTTGGGCTATTGAGGGGGAGGTATTTTATATCCCGGGTGTAGAATATATATATCTGTGTGTGTGTGTGATTATCGAAGACAATGTATCGACGATGTCCAGTAAAAATAAATAGGAAATATTTTAAAACGGAAAAGGGGTTCAAAATTAAATTGAGAGAGACTAGCCCAAATCTTATCGACTATATATCACAAGTTGATGGACTAGCGTAGCCCGGGTTCGAATCTCACTCTCATCATCTCTTAATAAACATTAATATGGAGTACCTTCTCATATACTCCCTCCGTTTCAAAATGTTTGACACCGTTGACTTTTTAGCATATATTTGACCGTAAAAAATTTGTAAAATATGTAAAACTATATGTATACATGAAAGTATATTTAACAATGAATCAAATGATACGAAAAGAATAAATAATTACTTAAATTTTTTTGAATAAGACGAATGGTCAAACACGTACTAAAAAGTCAACGGTGTCAAACATTTTGAAACGGGGGGAGTATATTTTTTTAGGAGTTGAAAATTAAGGAAGCAGCAGCTTCTCTTCGATCGGGAATCAGGCGTATTTCACTGCCAGTACTGACAGAAAAAAAAGTTACCCACTTGTAGTATCTAATAAAAGAAAAACTCACTTTGTAATAAGTCATACAGTAGTATATATATATTGTCCCCAAGATTTTGTATGCAACTTTTTGTGCAGGTGTGACCTATGCGTCGTCGTCTCCTGGGTTGGTGTAGTGGACAGGATCTATTGTCACTGTAGATAATTTTTGGCATTGCATGCTCGATGCACAGGACCTGCGAGGGGGTGATCACATCATTGGTGAAAACAGGAAAGTGAACCATATTTATTGTTTAAGAAACATAAATTAACACATGAACACTACTATAGAAAAGTGGATAGGTACCCGTTTGGAACTGACCATAGGCGTCGGATTTTTCAACTGGCACCTAGTAGGCAGCACATTTGAGGAGAATTGAAAGGTGTCGGTTTAGGAACCGGCACCTTTGAGGTTCCAGAAATGCAAAAAGAAAAAAGCCGGCTTGAGCAGCTCCCCCTTCACCTCGACCAAAGTCCATCAATATTAATCCGTATCCAAGAACACATAAACACATCAAGAACATCCAAAAACACTACGGTATTGAACACATCAAGAACATCCACTACCACCACCGTCACTGAATGGATAGGAGGAGGGGCCAGCCTCCTTCTCCACCACCGCCGTCATCGCCACTGCCATGGGAAGTCGCTGACACCCGAGGATCCGCAACGGAAAGCTGCTAACGCCTCCGCCACTGCCGGATCCACCGCGGAAAGCCGCCGACGCCGCTGTCGCCGCGGGAAACAGTCCACGCCCATCTTTGGTCACCGCCCATCCGTGGTTTCTACCAGACCCGCCCAGGCACCGGCACTGCTCCACCGATCGTCCCAGCTACCGATTCCTCTTCCGCGGGTGCCACCCGCAGCAGCACCTTGCACGCCATGGCCTTGGTGGCTCGCACCGCCTCCGAGCAGATCGATGCCGACTGCAGCGCCCTCGTGGCTGGGAGGTGAGTGGAGTGGATAAGGACGCCCACTCGGCCCTTCCCTCTCCATATCCACTCGTGAGTGGCCGGCTCGGCTCAGCTCAGCTTGGTTATTACGTGTGTTGGTTTCTTTAAAAAAACCAAAACCTATAATATATTATAGGTATCGGTTTTTTATTAACTAACACCTATAATATATTATAGGTGTCAGTTTTTTAAAAAAACTAGCACATATAGTATTGGTGCTAGTTTTTCTCTAGAACCGGCCCCTATTTCTTCCCAAAGGTGTCGATTCTAACCGATGGTGCTCTGTGGGTATGCGTTTGTGGTGGGAAAAGCACTATAGGTGCCGGTTTTAACTGTTTCAGGACCTATAGTGTCGTATCCTTTGTGTGTTTCTGTAGTGGTTCAAAAATCAAAATATTGTAGTATATATAATTACCTGGTATCTAGTTGTATTGTAGTAGTATTGCGCCAAAATTTACTTTTTGTGCATATGAAAAATGCTCACTACAAGATCAAACCATTTGAGGTTGGTTGGTTAGGTTGGTGTGTGTATCCACAATGCATTATTGCCCCGAAAAAATGGTAGCAAAAGTGTAGCAGGTTATCAAAAAACCAAATATTTTGGTATCAAAAATATTTTATTTTATCTTATTTTCTAACTAAATTTATTAGTTTCCTCTTTATTTGTAAAATATCTCTACTTAGGCGAGGTGGAAATTTTCTATTCTCGTTTAATCTTTTGGATATTTTCCAAATAAATAGAATGGTTGGAATTTTACAAATAACTTTTGTTATATATTAACTAAATTAAGCTTATTTATTTCTCTTAATTTCTATCACAATAAGATGGAATTGGTTTGCCAGCAATTTTTACTACTATTCTAGTCACGGACCAAGAAACAATTAATAATATTGACACTAGGCAGGTGTCTGATCAGCTTAATAACCGGTGCGCGGCAAATGGGCGTTGGGTATGTCACGCTACAATGTCGTAGTACGTTGGATGCCAGCCACATATGATGGGTTTCGTCACTCAAGAAAACTTCTTTTGGTCATCACTTAGGTTTGTGCAGTAGACATGATCTATTGTCACTGTTCAGATTTTTGGCATTTCGTGATCGAGATGTGCACAACCTATAAGGGATATGATCATGTTAAAAAGTGGACCATTTTTGTTAGCGTAAAACACTAGAAAAGAATATATTAGACGGTAGTCTAGTATCATAGTGTTACACACACACACACACACACACACACACACACACACACACACATATATATATATATATATATATATATAAATATATATAGATATATATATATATATACATATATATATATATATATATATATATACACACACACACACACACACACACACACACACACACACACACACACACACACACACACACACACACACACACACACTTCTCATATGTACGCAGAAAATATACTGAAAACATCATATAAGATCGGTTGGTTGGTTGGTTCCACCGTACCCACATGCGTGTACTACACCAAAAAGTGATGGCAAAATGTGGTTTAGTTACCAACTTTTTTACTATAACCCGGTGGTGGAATCAGCTGCGTCAATATATAGTTGCTCGAGCTGCCACACCAAAGTATGTGGGATGCTAGTGTTATCTAGTCAGGCTCTACAAAATTTCTACATGCTAGTTCTATCGTTGGTTATCCTTATCTGGAGAAAAACTCACCATTATTTGATCCTAGGTTCCTAACACAAGCATAGCAAATCAAGTTCAACAAGCTAGCAAGCTTACACATCCTCCTAAACCACAAAAATACAACCACTAGACACTAGTCCACAATCATCAATAAACAATTAAGGAGAAAAAGCCACATAAACATTCAAGGCAAGAAGGAATGTTTTCCTCCCACAAACCTCTCTATCAAATCTCTCTACATGCACCCCTCTTGCCCTGCCCAATTGCATAGAAAACCAAAGATTAATTGAACACTACAACCCCCTAATTAGCTACTTGCAAATACTTAATCATTGGGTCTCATTCCCCCAAGCACAAAATCCAGCCACCCCCAATCTTTCTCCTTTGTGGGACCTTCATGTCGTCCTTCATTTCAATTTCTTGGCTATAGCTACCCTAACCTTGGCTCTTTGCTTGCTCCAATTTCCACTCTATAAAACCCCTCCCTAGCTTAGCTTAGCTTCCTCCATCTCCATTGGCCACCCACCACCATTGTCTTCTCCTCCCATATTCTTCACCTCGCTCGTCGTCGTCTTCCTCCCCCGCCGCCGGCCGGTGCGGGCTGGTGTTCGTTCACACTTACCGGCCAGCCACCGCACGCCATTGCTGGCATTGGAAGGTGATGGCGCTGGAGGCGGTGGTTTACTCCCACGGCGGCCATTTCGGCGGGTACGGCGGCGGGCTGATGGGCGGCGCCCCGGCGGCGCCGTGGGATGTCTTCGCAGCCGCCGGTGGCGGCGGGAGCTGGGACGATCCCGGCCTGTTCGCGGCAGAGGCGTCTCTTGATGTGATCCAGGGCGTGGATGAGTGGGAGGTGGATCAGGATCAGCATGCTTCTTCTTCTTCTAAGGTGGCGGCGCGGCCGCCTGTGAAGGCGGCGGCGGCGGCGGGGAAGAGAAAGAGGCGGCGGGCGAAGGCGGCGAAGAACCGGGAGGAGATCGAGAGCCAGCGGATGACCCACATTGCCGTCGAGCGAAACCGCCGCCGCCAGATGAACGAGTACCTCGCCGTGCTCCGCTCCCTCATGCCACCTTCCTACGCCCAAAGGGTAATCTTTTTATTTGTTTTCATATCAATTCTAAATTTATCGAATTTCAAAATCAATGCACCATCAGAAGATAAATCAGATCAAACCCACATTTCAAAATTTACATCTGTTCAACATCGTTTTACTTTTACACCTTCATGGAAAACGAATTGATAGATTTTGTTTTCTTTTTCTTTTCTAGGGTGACCAAGCATCCATAGTTGGGGGAGCAATCAACTACGTGAGGGAACTAGAGCAGCTGCTCCAAACACTGGAGGCGAGAAGGACCATCAAGGACCACATCGACGGCGGCGCCGGCGAGTCTCCCTCCCCCTTCGCCGGCTTCTTCGCCTTCCCACAGTACTCCACCGCCACCTCCGGCCATGGCGGCGGCGGCGATGCACACAGCAGGATCGTCGTCAAGCCTGCAGAGACGACGACTACGGCCGCCGGTGGCGGCGCCGGCGCGGCGATCGCCGACATCGAGGCGAGCATGGTGGAGGGCCACGCCAGCGTCAAGGTGCAGGCGCGGCGGCGGCCGAGGCAGCTGCTCAAGCTCGTCGCCGGGCTCCACCAGCTAGGGCTCACCACCTTGCATCTCAACGTCACCACCGTCGCCGCCATGGCCATGTACTCCTTCAGCCTCAAGGTCAGTCTCAACCACCAATGGTGTTCGATTTTTCTTTTTCTTATATTTTATATTGATCTGTTTCATGATCCAACCAACCCACCCGACTTCAAATCCTAGCATCTACCTTGTTTATTTGACAAATGTTAAAAGTAATTTAGAGGTGGCAAATTTGTTTTTTTTGTTCTTAAGGAAAATGTATTAATATATATTTTATGTGAACAAAATAGATATTTATGATTTATGATGCGAAGAATAATGATTTGTGATTTGGATGTATAACTGTAGGTGGAGGATGGATGTAAGCTTGGGTCTGTGGAGGAGATTGCAACTGCAGTGCATGAGATTCTGGAGAGGATGCAGGAGGAGCAGGCTTTTGCTGATGCCAAAACTAGCTTGTGAATTGTACTGCCTGCAGCTGCCTACTTTCCCAGATGTGCTCCAGCTGGGGATTCTCTTGTATGTAATGGCACTTGGCAGTGCAGGCATCAAATGTTTATTGCGAACTAGTATTAGCTAGCTAGAAAATATAATATTTGAGATATGGTGGTTTTGGCATATATTAAGAAGCAGGGAGAGGTTTAATTAACTATATGTTTGGATCAATTACTTGGTACTGAAAGGAAACTAAAAAATGAGAGACGTCATGATATACAATGCACTTTACACGTTGTTTGGTTTGAAGATGGAATGAATTTAATTATCTATCATCCTATCATTCCTAAAAACACGTAGTTGATTAAAAAAAAGAAGAGAAAGATTGAGCTATTTAACCAAATTCGTAGGATCATCATATAAATGGATTAGCCATGCCTTAAGGCGTAATTTCGGCGTGAGGTTGGGTTTGAGCTTATTACAGCACGGGAAACGTGATGTGTCATTGGCATATGATTAATTAAATACTACTAATTTTACTATAAAATTGAAAAATAAAATTATTTGATTTTCAAGAAACTTCTATATAAAATGCTTTTGCTCGTTTAGAACTTCGGAAAACGAGTTCATGAAAAATGAGAAAGTAGCCTGTCCGATAAGCTGATAAGAACGTACGGTGCCTGATGGCTTGATTCATGATCAACAGCCTGCGTCATTTGATATAATTAAGCTCATTCATCAATAGCTTAATTTAACTCAATTGTTTAATCCTTCACCAGGATCTGTTCCTAATTACTAACCACAACGATGAATTTTCATACTCCCTCCGTCCCTAAATATTTCACGCCGTTAACTATTTAAAATATGTTTGACCGTTCGTCTTATTTAAAAAATTTAAGTAATTTTTAATTATTTTCCATCATTTGATTCATTGTTAAATATACTACTACTACTCAAGTTTTTAAATAATATTCACAAAAGTTTTTAATAAGAGGAACGGTCAAATATGTTTTAAAAAGTCAACGGCGTCGAATATTTAGGACGGAGCGAGTACAAAATATTTCCTCTGTTGTAAAATATAAGTACTTTTATAGGTTAGCTAGCAAGGAAAAAAATATTTTCATTAGTTCCCACCATTAGTTAAAATTTGAATTCTTGAATCGTTAAATGCCATTCCCAAGCTTCTGGATGGTTAAGGGGTTGTTCACTTTGATGCCAAAATAAATCTTATCAAGATTGACAGTATTGCCAAATTTTAGCAAGATAGCTAGCTATTTTGGATGCGTTCACTTTGTTGGAACCATACATGCTACCCAATTTTAGTCATTATTGTGCAGTTGCCATATTTTTGGTATATTTACCAAAGTTTGGTAAGAAACCAAACATATGCACATTTTTGTCAACTTTAAAAAAAATATATGGTAATATGGTTTGAAATGGTATCAAAGTGAACAGCCCTTAAAAATATTTAGATTTATGTGCATTCTAATTATTATCCAAGAAATGTGTATATTCATGTACAAATTTTAAATTCCAGGAATGAGCGGAGGGAATTTTGGTTTGAATGTTTCGTGTACTTATACATATTCAATGGCTTTGGCCATGTTTAATTTCTTTTAGATTTGACTACTTCCCCTCCCACCCCACCCCAAATTTCATACGTGGAAAATGCCCTGTTTCCTTTTTTCTTAAGAACAAAAATGCCCCGTTTCCGTGGTAAATTTTAAAACCTACAGAAAGTCCAGATCACAAAGCATGTTACAATTCTGAATGTGGTGCGCATTCTTGTGCAAAGTAGCCAATCGAGAGTGCAGACAAAACACGTGCAATATATGTGGCTTTTGTAAAAAGAAAAAGAAAAGAAAAGTAAAAAAGGAGCACTTGGAATATGTGATGGGAGGAATCAGGGCCGTACACGTAAGCTTTGCTGGCACATGAAGCTAGCATGTTGTGTGTCTCTGACGTGGAAGCAAATCCCCAGAGGTGAGCAGTGCAGCCATGGCCCCCACGTGTCCCAAAAGGCACTGCTAGCTACAGTGCTACACCTAATTCCATCTCGTGAATGGCATTGCACCGAGCAGATTTGATGGAAATGCTAGAGAAATTAAACGGTGTATTCCTCTGTAATTATAGCTAGTATCTCATTTCAAGAGAAGCTAATAATACAACCAGCTACTTACTCACTATAAATATATGGCCCATCTATCTGTCTCACAGATTTTCTTGGTTCCTGTGCTTAAGCTGGCTGCAAGCTTATAGCCCGTTTCTCATCTCTCTCATCTCCTCTCTTATCCACATCAGTATTTGATCTTCTTACAGCCCTCTATTATATTTGCTCTAAGTGCAGTTGTGGGTTCATATGTCTAACGTTTCAACATCTGTTTTATTTAAAAAAATTATAAAAAAATAAGTCACGCATGAAGTACTATTCACATTTTATCATCTAATAACAATAAAAAATACTAATTATAAACAAATTAAATAAGACGGTGAAACGTTGGACATTGAAACCCACAACTACACTTAAAATGATACGGGGAAATAAATTGAGTAAATTGCAATTTGGACCATCTTTTATTATTCAAGTTTTAGTTTGGACACTCTGTATTTCATCTTTTCACTTTGAACTCACCAGCTGATCAGAGTTGCGCTTAGCCATCGTTGTAGTTTTTTTTTCTCCTTTTCCTTGCTGCAGCTTTTGTTTTGCTTTTTCTCTCTTCCCCTGGTTTGGTTTGGACCGGTCTGCGGGTGAAGTAAAAAGATGACCGGTCTAATTAAACCAGGGAAAGGGAGAAAAAGAGTTTTTGTTACAAAACGCAATCCAAGGAAAAAAAAAGTTTAGACCGGTCTGGCTGATTGCGTTGTGTAAAAAAATTCTTTTTTTCTAATATATTGGCGTGCAATTTTTCTGTGCGTTCGCGAGAAAACGTTGAACTCACCCTACCTCTATTGAGCTGCATCTAGCCTCTCCTCTAGCACAATTGTTAAGATTAAAAACAATTTACAGCCGGTCACAATGGAAGTGGCAACTCGAAGAGATTTCACAGAGCTGTAGCGACCGGAGTTTGATTTTTTTTTTCCGGTGCAAAAGTTTTGGTACCAATGGAAAAGGTCCCATGTTGAACCAGATTATTGTAGAAGATTATCCATACGATTATATATACAAATTAAATATATTGATAAATAAACTTAATGAATGAATAACTTAGAATGAGTGGATCTAAATGTATAAGGAAGTTTCTTTGTAGAAAATATAGTTTTAGAGAGGTAGGGAACGACTAATTCGTGACAACAATCCAATTAAGTTGCTGGAAATAACCATGCCTAAATTCTCCCACTAAATATAACTTATGGGCTTCATAGGTTGATAATATCGAATAGACCATTATGGGCTGGGCCGTACCCAATCATCATGGACCAGCTCTTTTTCGTTTTCGAGATTCTTTGTCCCTGTAATCAGTCCATCGTGGTGAGATTAGATTCCATGATTGGACAAAAGTGTGTTAATCTGTACGCTTATGAGCTTTTGTGGTACGTTTAAGACCATATTTCAAGCGTTCGATATATTGTGAGTTCATGACCTGTGAGCAGAGTACATTTTACGGATGCGTAATCCTAAGTAAGCACATACGGAGTATATTGTAGGGGAGAAAAAGAAACGGTGGAAAAGCATGGAACTAATAGCGTCTTCGGGAAAATGGTGCCATGTGTCACTTCGTTATAGCTGATACCAATAGAAAAAATGGTTTGATCATTACAAATGGAAAGCGCACTCCAGAAAAAGAGGCTTCTCATGTGGATTTGGGTGTATTACTCATCTTCACATCTACTCCCTCTGTTTCAAAAAAAACAACAAATATAAAACTGGATGTGGTACATTCTATTCAAATTTGTTGTAATAGGATGTGTTGCATGGTTTGTTATAGAACGAGGGAGTATCGTTGTGTGCCAACACAGAACAGAACAAAAAAAAAAGAAGAAAAGAAAACTCAAGTGGATGAATTAGCCCCTGCCTGTTGCTTGCAAGCCTAGCTCAATTTGTTTTTTTTTTTGGTTGATTTTCCATCTCTACAAAAATGTGTATCTTTTTGTCGCACATAGCACCACGCTGCTTGCAAGCAATGTTGTGTGTAGTGGCTTTGCATTGACGTGTAATGCAGTGCACACTGCCCACAGGTCCATTCACCCAGCTCAGCACAGCATCCTATCACATATATTCAGATATCCTTATCAGATCAGTTCAGAATTTACTCCACTTCAGATGCCTTGCAAGCCAGCCTCTCATCCTCGCGTCACCTGAACTATATATATATGTGGACGTGTATATATAGGCCGGTGATCAAATAGACATTTACTCCGATATATCGCGGTCGATCGTTGTGAAAAATGTCGGCCCTTGTCAGGTCCGTGGCGTCGCTCTACTGCCAGGGGCTCCGGCGAACCGTCCGCCTCGGCGGCGGCGCCACCGCGGGGACACCGGCGGCGCGAGCACCGGCGCTGGATCAACGGAGGCCGTTCTTGTCCAGGGTGGATCGCATGTACGTTACTCTGCTCCACCTGCTGTCTCTGTCGCCGTGTGGTCTCTCTGTCGTCAGGTTGCCGGCCGCTGAGTTTGCCGTCGTGGTGTCATGTGCAGAGAGGCCACCACCGGCGGCGGCGGCGGCGGCGCGGCGGACACGGGAGGATCACCGCGCCGGCATGGCAAAGAAGGAACAGCCCCTCTCTTCACCTGGTACACAGCTAGCCAGCCCGTCGCGCGCTGTAATATTGATCGATCTTGCACGCATTTTGCCACGAATTTTTTTTCTTCGATTAAACGGCAGAGGAGCACAACGCCACTGCACACGGAACACCGCACTCGCATCTTCACGAATATATGTGCATAATATTTCTGGGCATAATATTCGTTATGAAAACTAAACTCATTATGAAAACTTATTTGTATGTGCATAATATTCGTGGACACCTAGATTTAAACCACCCAATCAGTTGCGCTTTCCAATTTTACCACGAAATTTTATTCCGTCTTGTCCTAATTCTGTTGCCAGGGCAAGATTGGTCGTCGTCCTCGCCGCCATGGCGCCGTTCTTGCAGTCCAAGTGGGCGACGCTTCTCCGAATCCAAAGTAAAAAAACAACACAGACACACATAAAACACACACGAATTGGTTCTTGCGATTAATTCATATCGGACAGGAACACGATCTGAGATTCGTTGGATGGCCGTTAATTGCAGGCGAGGTGGAGATGGTGAAGGACGCGGCGGAGACGGCGGCGGAGGTGGTGGAGGAGGTGGCCGCGGCGGTGGAGAAGGCGTCGGCGGAGGTGGCGGAGGCGGAGCAGCTGCCGGAGCACGGGGCGCTGCGGCGGGCGGCGGCGCTGGTGGAGCGCGCGTCCAGGGAGGTCGCCGAGGAGGCTCATCTCGCCCACGACATCATCCACAAGGTTAGTACTAACCATTAATTAATCCTTATCTGATCACAGTTTTGCAGCTTCCATAACAGAGGAGTAAGAAATCTGCTATTTTGCCCAACACTGGATTACTGAAAACGATGGTACTCCATGGCTTTAAGCAACACTGAAACCCTGACCTTTATGTTGCTTCTACTCTATTCTACTAATGTCTCCGTCCCAAAATACATACTACTACAATGATATAGATAATTTAACATACATTAAGACTTTTTATGGAAAAAAAAGGCTATATTGGCACTTATTAAATGATGTGGATAGTGGAGTGATATTCGAGAGTATATCATAGGAAGAAATTTAAATGAAAGATGATGCATGAGATAACTAATACTTTAGGCATGTGTTTGGTTGAAGAGATGTCCTGGGATGGGATCATTCTATTTTTAGGGGTTGTGACATGAGCTAAAAAGTTTTAGCCCCATCTAAACATCCCCTTATGTGTTTGGTTCAGAGATTAGATAAGATACGATGGTTCCAAAAGAGAATATTGCTTCAATATTTGGAACTATCTCATCTGCCGAAAGTATTTTTGGACTACTATAAAGACTACTACAATAAGATAAGTATTTTAGAATAATTTTGAATCATATAAAGACTACTACAATGAAGATAGCGTCTTCTGGTACCAAAAACAGCGTAGGCTATGGATTCAAATTTCAATTTGAATTTTTCTGGCGGGTAGGCAGATAGCTATGATTTCAATTTTTGAATTTGAACTTGTCGGTAAAATGAGACAAATGGTGGGGGCATGGTTTCCGGAAAAACCGGATTTTTTTTTTTAATATGCGAGTCCCACCAGAAATTATCAATCGAATTGACTGTTTCTACAGGTTGACGAAATCGAAGAGGACGTGAAGACGATGATCGAGCCGATTATAGATAATCACAAGCATGGCACAAGAGGCACCATTAAGAAGCACTAAATTTTCAGAGAACTCAACTTCAGCTCTGTACAAATGTTCAGATTGTTTGTGCAAAACCTCTTAGGTCTTTAGCCAATATTCGTCGAATCGGTTAATTCAATTGTTAATATTCCCCTGTTAAGCAGAGCAACAAATGGGAGAAGAATTTATCAAACTTTTTCAGATAATGTTCTACGAAATTACTTCACTTATCTTCTATGAAGCATGTAATGATAATCATTTCCGCTTGAAAAAAAACCCGAATAATATCTCATTTTCAATCAATCTCCCTCTCGGTCTCGAATTAATCAAACAAATAAAGAATGGGGAAAAAAACGAGAACAGAGTGGCGGTAGAGTACAAGTATCAACAGCAGCGGCGGCGAAGCCGCGGCTATCTAAAAATTCTAAATCTAGAACACGACGGCGGCGGCGGCCAACGCACCGGCGACAGCGACGAGGCGGAAGGAGGCGGAGACGGCGCCGGCGGCGCTCTTCCCGGCCGCGGCGGGCGCGAGTGCGGGCGCGGACACGCCGCTGGACGGGGCCGTCGCGGCGCCGGCGTCGGCGGGGCCCGGCGCCGCAGCCGCCGCGTCGGAGGGCGACGAGGCCGGGGACATCGGCGGGGCCGGCGGCGAGGCCGCCGTCACCGGCGACGGCGCCGAGGCGGTGGGGGCCTTGGCCGCCGGGGGAGGCGGCAGGGGCGCCATCTTCGGCGGCGGCGGCAGCGGGGCCATCTTCGGGGCAGCGCTCGGGCTCTGCGCTGTCACCGCCACGGCGGAGAGGATGGCGACGAGCGCGGCGGCGGCGGCGGCGACGGCGAGGCGGGCCATTGATGCGGTGGTCGTGGTGGTCTCTTCGCCGGACAAGACGAGGCAGAAGTGCTTTGAGATTCGCGCTAGTGGGAGAGATGGACGCTGGATGTGTGGTGGTTGGCGAGGCGGGTAGGAGACGTGGTATTTATAGGCGGCGGCGGAGAAAACTAGCCGTTAGATCAGATTCCCTTCCACCAACGTGGGGCACACCACCTGGGGACACGCCACCACGACGCTGACACGCGGGCCCGGCTAGGTGGGACCCACCTGGCAGCGAACGTGTGTGCGTCTCACGGCGGGGACCAGGCGGGGACGAAAGGACGTAACGGCTAGTTCAGGGCACGTGGACACGTGGCAGGATCAGGATGAGCCCGATCCGGGATGGACGGTGGGGATGGATGGGTAACGGGCTGGTCGGAAAGTCTCTCTCTCCTCCGCCTGTTACGGGACTAGCCGTTAAGCTGGTCGGCTTCTTTTTTTTTATATATATATATATACTTTATCTTTCGGTGAATAAACTGATCGTACTCTATTGAAAAAGCCGTTAGTACAGCTGTAAACACCAAGCTGTGGGTTTGTGTAAGCAAGCAAGCAAACGAAGCAGAATGATGGGTGGCACGACATACTGATCTGGTCTTCATTGAATACCAGTAATCCCAGTCCAGCTTAGAGAGTGGTAAACATCATGCCTAGCACATTTAAAAAAAAATGTGCGACAAGTAATGGCGTAGCTAGTAAGTTTTCGTTGGATAGTCCTACTTCACAGGTTTATATCACATAATAAAATTTTCGAACACAGATAAAACATGTGTACAAGTATAAAATTAGTTAAAATTTGATACAAATGCAAAACAAGTACTCCCTCCGTCCCAAAATAAATGCAGTTTTGTACTATTCATGTTCAACGTTTGACCATTCATCTTATTAGAAATTTTTTTATGATTAGTATTTTTATTGCTATTAGATGATAAAACATGAATAGTACTTTATGTGTTACTAATTTTTTTTAATTTTTTCATAAATTTTTTAAATAAGACGGATGGTCAAAGGTTGGATACGGATATCCACGGCTGCACTTATTTTGAGACGGAGGTAGTAGAAGTCACGACTCAACTCAAAGTCTGTTATGTTATAGCGGCTGTTTTGTCAATCTTTATGACATGCTTCAATACAAGAAGCATCTAGCACCGTCCTGTTCTTTTCTCTAATAAAGGTTGGATAAATTTTTGGAAACTCGTGGCACGCTTTTTAAACTGCTAAACGGTGTGTTTGGTGCGAAAATTTTCTATATGAAAGTTGTTCTAAAATATAAGATTAATTCATTTTTCAAGTTTGTAATAATTAAAACTCAATTAATTACATGCTATTACCACATCGTTTTACGTGAAAAACTTAATCTTTATCTTTATCTTCATCTTCAGAACAAACACCACCAAGTCGGGAGTAGCTCGTCATCGCGTTTGGAGAGAGATTCAACCGACTCTCACCCATTGGATAGACTTCATTGCCAATAAAATCACAAATTGGCAGTGGAATATTTATGGATTCACTAATCACAAATGAGCTAGATCAGCATAGATACATACCGGAAGCCAAGAAAAGGCCGCCGGTTGTGTCCTACGACCATGCCATGATGGGCGACGGGCGGGCAGGAGCTAGAGCTCAGGGGTCCCAGACTCCCAGCTAGTAGCCTGTCACGTCCAAAAATTCGCTGATCCGAATTTTAAGCAGAATGTGTATTGAAATCTCTGTCCAGACTAGCCAAGATACACAAACGACAATATTAATACACAGATCCATGTCTTACAAAAATATAAATAAGTCTTACATATGCAGCGGAAATAAATAATCGAATTAGCTAATCATCCATCTCTTGGGAAAACATAGCGTCTCCAAATCCACAGGCATCCTTGACGTCCGCAAGACCGCAACAAGCCTACTCTTCCCAATAATCTTCATCCGAATAATACTTTGCTTCTAAGTGTTGGGGGAAAAATAAAATAAGACCGAGTACTACCCACTGTATTTAACAAGCCATAACAACAACCAATAGAAGGCACGATGCAGAATAATACCAAAGGAGAGCTATGGGTTATTTGCATAAGCAACATTTTCATATCACAATTTGAATATAGTAAAATAGTAGATATAAATTAATCAATATTAAACATCACTGCTCAACGCTAAATCACATTGAAACATGCCCAACACTAAACCAGTTCAATATATCAAATTATTAAGGTGAGACTAATCACAGTGAATCTGGTTGACCGCCCATAGCCACGGGCACGACTATTCGAATAGCTTTACTCTGATCAGAGGTATACAACTTTACCCACAAGACAGCCCACGACATGGTACCATGCGCCTCAATACCACCATGCTACCTTGGAAAGAGGTTCTGACAGGACCCTTCATATAACCCTTCCTAACAAATCGCACCCACATCAGGTTTTGCCCCCACCCATAAACCAGCAGTGGACAACCCCCACTCGTGCCTAGGTGGATTTGGAAGTAGCAGAGGTCGTCGCAGGACCCATCCTACTTCATCACGCCCACCCTATCGTTGGTACTCGGTTAGAAAGAAGCTACACTCCAAATCCAATCATTGCCCACGTTGACTTGTGGTAAGTACGGGTAATTCCTCCAGTGTTTCCCAAGAACAGGTCCTTAATTGCCATGGGGTGCTACTATCAAAACCATGGACCCACAACCAACCATTTGTCATGTTTTAGTTTAATTAATATCATGGTGGTATTCCATCATTAAATTAAGGACTAAGAATTCGTGTGGAACCCATAGTGTACTAATTGATCTAAGCATGGCTAAGCATCACCTAAACCAATCATCTAATCATTTTATATCCCAAGCTATCAATGATATAGAATAACAAAGGCTGAGTTACATTACGTATCCATCCCTCGTGACATTATAAAACAATGCGATTTTAAGAAAAAAGCGAGGAATTTACAAAATAGGTACAATATGATCAATGCGTATGTATGACTTGCCTTGCTCCTGAGCTGGAGGAACTTTAGTGACCACTTCATAATAAACGGGAGCTTCGGAACTGCGGAATTCTATACGACAAACAAAGCACGCACTCAAAACATGCTATAAATATACTAAACAAGAAACAAAACTATTTTAATGGATTCTAGACATTTTTATGAATTTATTGAGACTTGAATGAATTAAAATGGAGCTTGAATGATTTAGAAAGGAATTTTGGAAGCTTTACTGTGTTTTTACTATAAACAAAAAGTACTTATTCAATTATTACGCATTAACGCTCGAGGGTGAACAACAACAAGGAGGGATGGCGCCGGCAGGCGGACCCCAATGGGTCAGCAGCTCAAGGAGCTGACCTACCATGGTCTGGGACCACGCGGGCGGTCCACCGTCGGTTCACGAAATCGGCAGCCCAGGTCAGTCACGAAACCGACTGAGCGATGCTAGGGTTTGCCCGCTCGGCACGGCCGACAGGCGGCACGGCCAGCGGCAGCATGCACACGGCAAGCCGACAGCGGCGGCACAGCAAGGCAGCATGGCGGCAACATGGCACGGTGTGGCCGCGGCGACAGCGTGCAGCATGGTGCGACGGTAGCGGCAAGCTCACAGCAAAGGCGGCAGCGGCGCGGCAAGACGTCGGTGGCGGCAGGCGCACACTGAGTAGGGAAGGAGCGGAAGGGGGCCTCATCGGGGAATGACAGCAACCGGTGGAGGAGCGGCTGCGGCGGTGATCCGCGGACGACGACGACGACGAATAGGGCAAAACACATGATAGATTAGTTAGATGGAGGGGATGATCTTGATAGCAAAACATGCTGGCGAGAGATGAGGGTGAGGGGAGGGCTCACCGGCGACGGCAGTGGCATGCATGGCAGCGGTAGAGGTGGCAAGGGCGCGGCAGAGGGAGGGCGGCGGCTAGGGCAGGCACGCACGGGAGAGGAAGGGGGTGACGGCTAGGGCGGCACACGGCGAGAAAAAAGGAAACATAAATAGGGGATGTGTGGGGTGGCTTTTATAGGCGGTGGTGGTTTAGTGGGCCCGATGGCGGCTAGGGCAGTGTGCGCGGCAGAGGAAGGGTGGCGGCTAGTTAGGGTGGCGGCGCTGTCTTTTGGAGAGGATAAAAACAACGGTAGGTAGAATTGGATAGGGATACGACCAGCGTGAACAGTGTGAGGCCGGGTATGATAAGAAAATGGGGGACGCGGTGGCCGATGCAGCGGCGGCGCGAGTTCGAAGATGGGTATAGGAAAGGTGTGAACCGGAAACGGCTCACGGGTAAAGGAGGGAGAGGAAGGAATTTTGTTTAATTGACTCCTGATGATTTCTTTGGTTTATAAATGTTACCACCTCTGCTCTAAAAATTCCTCTAAAAATCTTGTTAATGCATTTAAACATAAGGAATTTCGAAGAAAATTCTACCATGCTGATTCAGCTAATTCACAATCCAGATTAACATAAATGTTTTCTCTAGGTAATTTATTAATGAATTAGGGACCAAGGAAAAATGGGAAACTTTCGGGTGTGACAAACCTACCCCTAAACAGAATCTCGACCCTGAGATTCGGAAGAGCTGTCGAAGAGTTGCGGATGGGCGGCTTTTAACTCATCTTCTGTTTCCCAAGTTGCTTCGTCCTCCAAGTGATGACTCCAATAAACTCGGCAGAATCTGATTACCTTGTTTCTAGTTCTTCTCTCACTGGTTTTGGGGCGAGTTGGCTTCTCCACATACGTCAAGTCCTCTTGGATTTCGATATTATCGGGACTCGCCCCCTCAGGTACTTTTAAACACTTCTTCAGTTATGACATGTGAAAAACATCATGGATGCTAGTCATGTTGGGTGGAAGCTCCTGGTAAGCAACTTCTCTTCTTCGTTCCAAGATTCTGTGTGGTCTTACAAAGCGTGGTGCCAATTTGCCTTTGGTCTGAAAATGATGAACTCCCCTGAGTGGAGTGCCACGAAGATAGACATAATCTCCTGCCTCAAAACTAAGCGCTGGGGCCTGGGTGGGTGCTGCAGCCGCAGCCACTGGTGGTGGCATTGAGCCTCGACCTCGGTGGCCCCGTTGGCGTCTCTAGCGTCGCAGTAGGAAAAGAGGGCCGGAGGTGGGGCGTGGTGCCGTCGGTGGCCATGCGGCGGACGATGGAGAAGGCCATGCCGGGGTAGCGGCGGTGGCCATCCATCCTCCTCACCTTCTCGTCTGAAAACTGGCTTCTGAAACACAGGATCAGGCCAAATTTTCTTCTTCTTCTTCTTCTTTTTAAATTTATAACCATGCAGATGATTTTCAGCAATCACAAATTTAATCACCCAATTCTGTAGTGCAATGAGACATTGATCAGCGATGCGGTTTGTTGTTGTAATCACATACAAGAACATTTTGTTCGTTTTTGCTCCATGTGTAGTGGTTCAAACTGCGATGGGTATCGAGGTTGCTCTTCTGAATCTCAAGGTACTGTACTGCAATGTTCAGAGGTGTCGAAATATTGCGTCGCCATGATCGTCTGAATATATGCACGATGTGGTCAGATCAACAGTTAAACTGTGTCTAAATCATATTCCTTGTTCGGCTCTTTGGTTCCTCGAGGGGACCGACGAGAACGGCATCGAGCGCAAGCCACGTCTGAGCGATTGCGGAAGTGAAATGAGTGAGGAAGAAAATGTATGACACTTACAGATGGGTCCCATATATTTTTTAATTTTTTTTACTGAATAGGATGTCACTTCAGCGAAACCGTTCATCCAAACTGCCATAGAACCTAACTTGAATGGTTTTATGAAGATGGAGGGTGCAGATTTCTATTATTGCGGTTTAGGGATGTCATTTAAACTCTATGTAAAGATGAGGGATAGTAAGTGGACTTATATTCTGTAGAAGTTTATTGGGAAAAGTACACCGAAGGTCCCTCAACTTGTCATCGAGTTACAAAATCGTCCTCCAACCGCAAAACCAGATACCGGAGGTCCCTCAACTAACAAAACCGTTCGCTTGAGATCCTCTGGCGGTTTTGAGCCCGGTTTTGTCTGACGTGGCGGGATGAGTCAGCGTGGGCCCCACGTGGACCCCACCTGTCAGTACGCTAGCTCATCTCTCTCCCCTTCTTCTCTCCTTCCTCATCTCTCTCTCGCTTCTCTCCAATTCGATGGAGACGCGGGCGACGCAACTGTGGTGACAGCGACGACAGGCAACGCGGCGGCGGTGGGGGGAGGAGCTGCGGGCGGGCAGCGGGGGAGGGGCGACGGGGGGAGGAGCGGCGTGCGGACTCCCCCGCTGGCCGCCACCCAAAAGGCCCACGAGGCGGCGGCGGGGGGAGGAGCTGCGGGCAGGCGGCGGCGCGCGGCCGGCGGCGGGCGGAGCGGCGGCAGATGCACCTGCTGCACAGGCCTGCCGGAGGACCGGGCGACAGCGCGGGGAGCGGCCAGCCGACAGAGCAGACGGGCAGTGGGCAGGCACGTTGTGGGAGAGGAAGATGGCGCCGACGGGGAGAGCGAGGACACTGCCGCCGTCGTCGTCCATGGCCGCAGATCTCGCGCCAGCGCCCTCAACTGTGTGGCCAGTGGGAGTGTGTGAGCGTTTCTCCTCTTATCCCTTTCTCTCTCTCTATCTGTTTTCTCACGACGGCGACGGGCGACGCTGTGGGGAGGAGGGCCAGCAGGCTGGTGCGCGCGGCCGCGGGCGGCGTCGTCACCGAGCTCGACCGGCCATCCCCATTTTCTCGCCAAGGAATGTGCAAGAGGGGCGGTCGCCGTTGTTGGTGAACTCCCAGGAGCTTGGGGAGTCTGGCGGTGGTGGCGGCTTGCCTCGACCTCCCTACGAGCTAGCGCCATCGCGGAGGCACGACTCGCGGCTCTTTCGCTAGTTGGAATCGAAGCTGAAGTAGGTGCAATCGCCGGAGGGGACCGCTTCCACATTGGTGTCGGTGTCCAGCTGCCGTGGTGATGACGGCGGCGGGCAACGTCAGCGTCCACACATGAGGAGCTAGCGGCTCTGGTGGCAGAGAGTGCGAGGAACCGCCCGCGCAGCTCCTCCCACCGCCGCTTATGCCCACCGCTCGCGCCCAGCTAGCCAGCTGCTTCCCCGCCATCCGCCGCCCGCACCGACCCCGCTTTGCCGCCAGCCGCCTCTCCCTTCTCAAGTCGCAGTCGCAGCCGCTGCCGCCTCCTTCTCCTGTGTCGTCCTCACTGGACCTCCTCCCCACCCGCTAGCTGCCTTGCAGAGAGGGGGGAAGCGGAGAGAGATGAGGAAGGAGAGAAGAGGGGGAGAGAGATGAGCTGGCGTACTGACAGGCGGGGCCCACGTGGGGTCCACGCTGACTCACCCGTCACGTCAGACAAAACTGTTAGTTGAGAGACCTCCGGTATCTGGTTTTGTGGTTGGGAGACAATTTTGTATCTCGATGACAAGTTGAGGAACCTTCGGTGTACTTTTCCCAAGTTTATTCATGTCGTCCATCAACCAAAAGGCCCATGTTTTCGTAGGCCCAACTTGGCCGCTGTATGGGCCCAACTATAAACTTCCTTTGGCAGCCCATGGTCTTATCTTGGCCATTTTCATCTTTTGATTTTATTTTTGCGACTGTGTTGTGAATCCAGCTAACAAAAAAATCGTTGCCAGTATGTAACTGTACGAATATAATATGATGGATATATAAGATGAAGATCAAATAATATATTTATCATTTGTTTTATTTGTCATTGGCACGCGTACATTTATTAATTTCAAGTGGCTATCGCCATCCGAGACACGCATGGCTCATTTAGTCATTTTGTATTTGTATTAATTATACATTATATCCATTCTTATATGCTCCATCCATTTCATATTATAATTCGTTTGAATTTTTTTCTTAGTCAAAATTCTTTAGATTTGATCAAATTTATAGAAAAAAAAAGCACACCCACCCAGCTAATTCCTAATCATACTAAAATGCTAAATGTTAAATGCATATCTTTATAGCTTGCAGTTAGATATAAATATACACACCAAAAAGAACACTGTATATACAAGTTTTTGAACAATATTAAGCACCTCAATGCCGAGCTGAGGTCAAAATATCAAAATAAGCACCTGTGCAGTGCTGCGCTGTTGGTGTCTAGCTATCCACATTCAGTTCAATCTTACCTACAGCAAGCTCATCCATCTGCCTCTCCATATCCAAAAAACTTTGTCTGCACAGTTTGCAAGTCTGCAACTTGCAAAAAGTGAGACAGTGCATGCAATTGCAATTGCAAATCTCTCTCTCAGCCACTTGGTGTGTTTCTTGTGAGAGATAGATATATATGTAGTACAAGCATACCTATCAGCTGTGTCATCATGTTTGCATCTCTGTTTGGTGCCATGCGTCATATATATCGTCATTTAGATTTGAGTGCCCATTACAGCAGGCAGGCATGGACATATATAGAGCTATCTCTCTATCTCTCTATCTCTCTCTCTCTCTCGATCTCGATCTCTTTCACCGTTCATCATATCATCATCGTCCATCAGATGCTGACATTAATTCTTGAGACGATCGAGAGAGATCGAACAAATTTGCTGACAAACCCAGGAGTATATAGTTTGCAAACGTCGTAGAGCACACGTATGGACAGTTAATTAATTAATTGCTGACATTTGTGACGTACTCGTACGTGCGTTTCCTGATGGATTAATTGGCTATAGCTGTGTGAATGGGGCAGACTCTTGCAAGTGGGTTTTTGTTTTTTTTTCGATTATATTATATGCATAGAAAGGCTTGCAACTGGTAATTAATTAGTTACGGGAGAGTATTTAATGTATACTGTTAGGGTGTTCCCTTTTATAGAAAATTAATGTATATATAAGTACATATCCTATGCGCATAAATTTCACATGCACACTCCGTACACACTAACTAGCAAATATCATGAAAAATTCTAGAAACAATTAAACATCTACTCCTAATTGTACTATACATATCTGTAAAGTCTTGTTTTTAAATTCATTATATTTTAACCGTAGAAAAAAGTTGAAAAATATGACAGATTAAAGGGTAAAAATCTGTCAGAATTTTGTCTTTTTTATGGCTAAAATATAATGAATTTGAAGATAAGATTTCACACGTACGTGTAATACTATTGGAAGTATGTGTGTAATTTTTTTTAGAATTTTCTGTGACATTTGCTAGTTTATATGAAAGGAGTGTGCACAGGATATATTCCCATATATATAAGAGCAGTTGATGCTATGGGTTTTGGCTATATATACATGGCTCCAGGCACTCGTTGAGGCTATTGAATTGAACTACATCGTCGTCCACAAGGAGGGTGCACTGTAGATATACTTTTGGTCGAAAAGGGTTCAATTTATCGAACTTAGCAGAATTTGGACTTAAATTTTCACGAAGTATTCCAGCTCCCCCTCCCCGGGAGGAACTTTTTTTTTCTTTTACAGCAATATTGAACTCTTTTCTAACTCTGGCACCGTCACTAAAGCATGGCGCATAATAATATTTATATTTTCTCGGTCAAAAATATTTGATGTTTAGAATCGGATTTAGTAAAATTTTGAAACTTTAACAGTCTATTTTGTATGAAAATAAATTTATAAAGTACTATATAAGTTTATGATATTGTTATTTTAAACTAAGCATTTGATAAGTTTAACCAAATCTTATCATAAAAGTTAAATATATTACTTTTATGAGCGAACGGAAAAATATATTAATTTTGATTATCAGTATGGTGATCATTCATCTCTTCTCTTCCATGTATACATGATTCTCTCCCTCTCTCTAGCCAACACGCACTCAACCAAATGATAATGAGTTAAACAATCAAGATCCTCAAATCGTCCTATAAATACACTCTTAGCTACCATAGCTTAAATTAGCTGCACTACTTGATGACATTATCCTCCCCTTTTGGTTATTTCTATCCATGTTCTCTTTGTGGGAACAAAAGTTATTTATGTGTGGATCATGCATGGCCAGCTTTTAGGTGCACACAAAGGATCAAAAGAGATGACCAAAAGGGGCATCCTTTATTTTCTTTTCCTTCTCCTTCTTCTCAAGCCATATATATAAATATAAATATACATACACACAAACATATATGATTAATTGTCTTTTTTTTTATCCCAAGTCGCTTTCTTTCACTTCCAATATATCTCCATCCAAGGATAGCTTTATTAAACAGCTTTACTTGGTAGCCAGCCGCAGCTGGATCGGCCAAATTGCCTTTTAAGTTTTTCTTTTTCTGGGTGGTGTGGATGGGTGGCACTGCTTAGCTAGGGATGGATTCCATCGCGGCCAATGGTCAGGTCGGTCTCATGGGCCATGTTTATGGACGTTGAGAGAAAGAAAAGAAAAGATCAGAAGCACCAATCCATCGCTGTCCTACGCTACACAAGTACTGATCCATTATCAACCCTAGCTAGGAACTACACTACTGCTCCTAGTTGATATACATGTGCTTATATATATATATATATATATATATATATATATATATATATATATATATATTGGGTCCGGTTTAATTAATTTATTGGGAGATCTAAAATTTTCTAGAGTCCGGACGAAACCCACTATATCGGTTAATTAATAAGAGGTGTGATGCAATTTAGTGTGCGTAGTTGAAGGCTTTTCGTGTCATGTATATGACTTCAGTATAGTGCTTGTGACTTCGATTCGTTGGGGGTACCCTCGTCTCTTGCAATTTTTCAAAGGGAATTTAACTTTCTTTTTTTTGCATACAAAGATATATATCAGATCGACCAGGTGATCGGATTGTATTAAAACGACTTACTTCAATTATATAGGAGTATGATCCTAGATGTTTGATCAACATTTAGAGTGAAAGTAAGCTATAGTTTTGGACTTACTTCAATTGCTTGTGACTTATGAATGTAAGCTATAGTTTTGGAATAACTCAAAGCATGGATATCGATTTATTTATTTTTATTGCACAATGGAAGTACGTATAACTCTCTCACCAACTAAAAATACACACAACCATAGTCATGGACACCAGGATTTAAACCATGTACCTACGACTCAACACCACTATAGCAATCGTGAGATTGATATATGACAATTATATTTGGAGTTCTTGTGAAAAGTGTTTCCATAATACTGTAGTATCATTTGAGTTCAAACAATATTACAATAGACCGAGATATTACCTAAAGTTTATCCAAAACGACTTGTTTTGATGACCAGCTGAAACTTGTAGTGACATAGGGTTTACAAAATTGGAAGTTGGGTATTAATGACAGAACACTCAATATTGACCTTGATCTCAGTTCTCTATCAAGCCAAAGAAAAAATGGATCAAGTGACATGTTCAGACAAAAATTTAATCAATATATTCCCGGAATGACACTCGCTAATAGTCAATTATGGTCTTAAAGATAATTCACTCCTGAATTTTCTCCTTGGACAAACCTTAACAAGCATATATTATACTAACTGAATAAAGCCCAAATGAAACTGGAAAAAACCTTTGATGTAATAGTGGAATTTGCGGTGAAATGACTGCCTCGACCCAAACATTTTAATCCCTATATATAAACCTACAATTATAAACACCCTGGTTACAACTTATTTAAATAAATTCCACACGATTTATGAATTAATCTTTAGCCTATGTCTGAGTGTGTGTAAATAACATAGAGCTGCTTCTTGTTATAATAGGAGTATAGCGCTATGTCTGAGTGTGTGTTAAGGAGTAACTCCTGGCTAGCTTCTTGTTATAACAAAAAGAAATCCCCAATTAAGCAAATTAAGCTCTATAGTGTAGACACAGCAGCAACTAGCTAATAACTAGCTAGCTGATCTATCAAAACATGGAGAGGGTAGTAGCTGCTACTCCTGCCAGTCGATCGATTGATCGAACGAACTGCTGCTTGTTTATATGTTTGCCTGCATATGCTGCTGTCGATAGACCCAGATCAAATAAATCACAAACAGTGAAATATCTGCTGCATTTTGTCGTCACCCTAATTCGCCTCCATGCATGCAGGTACGACCGATCACATCAGTTGGCCCTGTCTGTCTCTTAATTTCTTGGCTAAGAACCCAATTAATTATATAACTCGCTGAGATCACCGTACTATATATACCTAATTATAGCTAGCTTAGCTATAGCTCTTGATTAATTATAGTCTGAGATCTATGGGCGTCGCAGCTTCAGCCAATAATCTGATTAATGGATATTGATGATCATTCATGTCTTAAATCTGGGAGGGTAGCAGGCATATATATATATATATATATATATATATATATATATATATATATATATATATATATATATATATATATATATATATATATATATATATATATATATATATATATATATATATATATATATATATATATATATATATATATATATATATATATATATATATATATATATATATATATATATATATATATATATATATATATATATGTCTCTCTCTCTCTCTCTCTCTTCAATTCTCTCCTTCTCTCATATGCATATGAACAATCACTTTCAGTGGCTGATGATAATAGGCATGGTACAACTTACTAATTGGATCGATCATCAGCTGAAAAAAAAAAGATGATTTGTCCTTATCTAGGTGAAGAATTAATTTGATAGTATTTTGGCAATTTCAAATCCAGATAGTTACATGGACATGCCGCAAAAATCCATCCATTGTACATATATATACTTCCAAATTTTCATGCGCAATTTTGTATGGAGCTATTTTTTTAGATCTTTTTTATTTTAGAAATGCAGACCTTTTTTTTTGCGGGGCTATATTTTAAAAGAATTGGATTTGTCGTATTGTACAACTACTCTTAACGTGCTTTGTGTTCACCAATTTTAAGAGTTTTTTTAAGAATTGGATAGATATATAATTCTTGACTTATGTTTTCATAAATACAATTATATTTGTGTACAACTATATTGATCAATTTACATGAACTGGCCCACCCTGATCAAACAATATAAATTAATCTTTATGTTTTTGTCTAACTTATGTGGTAATTTATAGGTCTCCCGAACTAATATGCTAGTTTCTTTTTTGCTTATCTTAGTAATATACTCCCTCCATTTCAAAATGTTTGACACCGTTGACTTTTTAGCACATGTTTGACCGTTCGTCTTATTCAAAAAAAAATTTGTGAAATATATAAAACTATATGTGTACATGAAAGTATATTTAACAATGAATCAAATGATATGAAAAGAATAAATAATTACTTAAATTTTTTGAATAAGACGAATGGTCAAACACGTACTAAAAAGTCAACGGTGTCAAACATTTTGAAATAGAGGGAGTAATTTATAGTACTCTCTAGTTGCAATTATAAGTCATTTTCAAATTATTGAAAAAGGAAAATAGCTCAAATGATTCTGTTACTCTTGATTTATAGTATTATACATTGAGAAGGAATAGTTATTTATTTCTGAGAGTGATAGCATTTATTTGGCAAGTGAAATTATGAAAGAAAAGATAAAAACATTAATATGTAGAAGTTTCTAAGCAAACTACACTATTTAGAGAACAGATAATTTTTATTAAAAATAAAAAAACAACCATCTTCCATCAGGATGCACACAACCAAAAGAGCGAGAGAAAAAAAAAACTAAGGCAGATAAGAACATATTCCCTTTGTCCTAAAATAAATTAACCTAGTATAGGATGTGACCTATCCTAGAACAACTAATACTTTCTCCTCCCAAAATAACTACCTAGGATGGCTCACACAACGAATCTAGATAAATCGGTTACATCCCATTTTAAGTTGAGTTATTTTAGGATGTAGGGAGTATTAGATTGTCTTGCAGCAACTCGATCACTCCCTTATAATCGAAAGAACACACAATTAATCTTATATACCTACTCGAAAATATATAGCGCCTACAAGAAGAAAACGCTGTGCTTGCTCGCCGCTATCATCCAAGTTTAAGCCAAAACTAAATTTAGCAAAGAATTGGAATGAAAAGCTAAAACAACTACTTGCATTTGGAATTGAAGGGAAAAAAAAAAGGTACGTAGTTCTTTTTTTTTTCTCTCTTGAGCATACACAAATATATACATAGTTGATACACATGAGTGGAAAATTAAGAAGAGAAGCTAAGCTATAGGTAATCAGAGCATACGCTGCATCAATCTAGCTAGCTACTACCTGCCCAATAATGTGAAACAAAGTTAATTAGCCATTGGTGTTAAGAGAGGATCGAGCTAGGTAGCTCTAGCAACACATGTAGAGCTAGCTAAGCTAAGCTAGGCAGCTTGCTAGGAAGACTTTTTAAGCACCTAATAATTATAAATAGTTTAATTGTGGGGATATAAATAATTCGATCGGTGTGGGGCCGGGCAGGGCATGGTTCCCTGGAGCTAAGCTTTGCACTTTTTCAGTTGCGAATGCCGGCTCAGTGGCCGCACAGTCGACGCCACGTTTCGACACCACGTGAGCCGACCGATCCCTTCGCATCTCGACCGTCCATCGACTACGTACGGACACCGTATTTATAGCTAACACAAAATTGCTACTCAATTTTGAAATTAATGGAACTGTATATATAGTAAATTTTGACTACATATTTAGAATACAAAGCTCAAAATTGTTATATTTCGAACAAATATAGTAGGCTATAGTAAAATGAGACCCACGTGTCAGTGACATCACTGCTTGTTGTGCATCGTTTTGGATATAATTTCATCAACCAAAAAGTAATTAATTAGAATGTCTATTTATCGTTATGTTCATATTAAATGCCTTAATTTAAACTAGGTATTTCTCTCACGTTGGAAACCACGGCAACATTAATTATAGAGGTAAACTCGTCTAAGATGCTTATTAATATTTCAACAGAAATTTCCATAGATCTGACCAAAAAACGATTCAACGTCGACCGAAAATATGGAATCTGATGGAGTACCAAAGAGTGTACAAGCAAAAATGAGGATATAATTAATATATATATATATGTATATATATATCTTGCATTTTGCAATCATAATACTGTTTGCAATTAATTATCTAAGCATAGTGGAACTAGTTAATGTTTATGAATAGATTGGTCGAATAATATATAGTTTTCATGTTAATTGCCCTCAGGTAGCCGTTTAAATGGTTCGAATTAATGAGCTTAAGGGGGAATAAGTATTATTAGAGAGAAATTCAAGGAGGAGATCAGGATCTGATCCGACCATATGTATACTTCCTCCGTACTCGTAAAGGAAAATCGTTTAAGACAATGTTTAAGTCAAACCTTACGAATATAAATCATGAATAACTCTTAAGTTGTTGAGTTTGAAAATATAAAAATTATATGAATAGATTTGTCTTGAAAAATACTTTCATAAAAGTATACATATATCACTTTTTAATAAATATTTTTATAGAAACAAGAAGTCAAAGTTGTGTTTTGGAGATCGTGTCGCTGTTCAAAACAACTTCCTTTACGAGTACGGAGGGATTATACTCCTATGTACCAACGAGCATAGATGTGGACAGTGTAGGTAAGAAACTTACGTTTTCTACAAGTACCTGCAAATTACCGTGCAATTGTGTGATAACACAAGGGGACTCTCAATTTAATCGGTTAAGTTGAAGTATATACGTACTAGCTTTTCTTAGAAGATGGTAAAAAAAGGCAAAGAAAAAAAAAAGCATGCCCTGCGCGCAGCTGCGCTTTATTAATTTGATGAAAGAAATGCATACGCCGGACCAATGTACATGGATCACGCACACTTTAATTTATAAAACTATATGCATGTGACAAATGACAATCAACCCAAGCAAGCACCGAGCACATCTAAACAAATCATAAAATTAAGTGAAAGAAAACTAAATATGATTTCATCTATGGTGTTAAAAAAATAACCTAGGTTTGTGTATAGAAACTCGAAATATCTGTCAAATTAACTGTGGTTAATAAAAGAAAGACTTGTTTAAAGGTGGTGCTACACTAATTCTGTGTGTTCACATTTGATTAATTAAGTCATGACTTCTGTGTAATGAGTCCTAGCTGTTATAATTGACTTGGTAGTATTTGTGACATTACTTGCATGTAAGGGCAATGTAGAAGGACAAAAAATATTGGTAATTGTCTACACTTGATAGTCTTCATTCCTACATTTAAAAAACTCAAAACAAAGTTAGGAGAAATATTATATTCGTTACAGTTCCATTTGCATGTTAGCTAAACTGGAGTCATGCTTAACCGTGGTTAGATTATTAACCCATCAGGATACTTTGTGGATTCCATAGGCATGCATATATATATGCCTGTGAATTATAAGACTACCAAATATTTATTGTATCGTTTATTGCTATAAAAACGAAAGAGTTACATCTAACTAATTTACCAGCATGATTAGACTCACTATGTTGAAGAAATCCGAATAAGTTTAGAAGACAAGAAAAACTCCAAAACAAAAGAATTTAAAACATTCGTAAATTGCACAACGATATACTCGATCGTTTGTTTTTTTTCATCGGTTGAATGGAGCAAACTTTTTGGTTGGGAGTAATTAAAGTTCTTATTAAATCAGTAACACATGCCATTCCTATACATATTGGATGGGGTTATTAAGCTAGGTTACTGCGAAGCCTTTGCCAAGATATCAACAGCATGATTCGCTAATTCAGGCGAGGGAGTTAAAATGGCAAAAAATAGACATTTTAGGCATGTATTGCATGGTCCATGATGTTAGTATTACATATAGCTACTTCAGAGTTGTGTGCATACATATATATACACAAAAATGTATAAATTGTAGACTAATTAGAGAAAATAAAACATCCATGGATTCTCTCTTTTAAATTTCTTGAAGGCAGAAACATAACCTCTCCATCCAAAAAAGACACATCCTGTCCAGATTCATAGCTAGGATTGGGTTTTTTTTTGTCAGAGTAGTACATGCTGTGTGCATTCCCAAAACTAAAACTACAGCACCGCAAACCACAATTAATTAATTAATTAACCCTGAATTAACTAGCTAGCTAAGAGGAATTAGGATGACAGCACATTAAACAAGTTGGGCATTACCTGTCAAAAAAATGCTAACAAACCAGGCACCAAATATCTCTGCCACATGCCATCTTGGTACCACCCACATGCCCCAACCCAACCAAATGCTTTTATTTATACACCCTCCTTGGCCTCTTGCACCAGTTTGTTTCTCTCTTCCTTCCTTCTCTCTCTCTCTCCATTGCCAGCTAGCTGCTCTTGTAGATCCAAGCTTTCTTCTTCTTCCTCTTGCAGCTAGCTAGTGTTCTTCTTCTTCTTCTTCTCACTGTTCCCTAGTTTCTTCCTCTCAGATCCATTTTGTATATCTTCTCTCTTCATTGTTGATTCTCTCAAGAATTGGGCTCATGAAGAGGCCCAGCTGCAGAGGCTCCTCCATGGCCATCATCCATGACACCTCTGATCAACAAGGTACACCATAATTCTATTTCTTCCAAGCCAACTTTACATGCATGATCATACATGCACCAAAAACATGTACAATTCATTTAGTTTTTGTACGCATTTTGTAGCTAGTTGCTGAATTATGCGTGAATTTAGAGACTTTTTTTTTGTTTTGCAATGGTAATTAACACGTAGAACATCATGTGTGTTGTGTTGCAGAGGACAACATGAGGTCGTACATGGACGGCGGCGGCGCGGCGGCGTACGAGGAGGAGGAGGAGGAGGTTGAGGACGACGACGGCGGCGGCGGCGGCGGCGGCGGCGGCGGCGGTGGGGGGCTCGGGGAGAAGAAGCGGCGGCTGGCGGCGGAGCAGGTGCGGGCGCTGGAGCGGAGCTTCGAGGCGGACAACAAGCTGGACCCGGAGCGGAAGGCCCGGATCGCCCGCGACCTTCGCCTCCACCCTCGCCAGGTCGCCGTCTGGTTCCAGAACCGCCGCGCGAGGTGGAAGACCAAGCAGATCGAGCGCGACTTCGCCGCCCTCCGCTCCCGCCACGACGCCCTCCGCCTCGAGTGCGACGCCCTCCGCCGCGACAAGGACGCCCTCGCCGCCGAGATCGCCGACCTCCGGGACAGGGTGGACGGCCAGATGTCCGTCAAGCTGGAGGCCGTGGCCGCGGACGAACACCAGCCGCCTCCGCCGCCGCCGCCGCCGCCACTGGCGTATAACAGCAAGGTGGTGGACGGCTCGACGGACAGCGACTCGAGCGCGGTGTTCAACGAGGAGGCGTCGCCGTACTCCGGCGCGGCCATCGACCACCACCACCACCAAACTCCGGCGAGCTACGACACGGCGGGGTTCACCTCCTTCTTCGCGCCATCCACCACGCTCACCTCGTCCCTCTCCTTCCCTTCCATGTTCCACGCGTCATCGCATTTCGATGGCCACCAAGAACTCCTCGTCGGCGGCGGCGGCGCCGGCGCAGTGGCCGACGCCGACCTCGGAGGCGCCGGATTCTTCGCCGGCGACGAGCACGCCGGCGGCCTCTCCTGGTACGGCGCCGAGGGTTGGTAGAAGCTAGAGCTTAGCTAGCTAGCGAGAGAGTGAGCTCAGCTAAGCTTAATTAGCTGGCTTGATTGCTTGCTTTGTGGCTGGTTGGTGACGCCATTGTTGTAAATTACGGCATTGTTAAGTTGTACATGCATGCATGGGGGTAATTATAACTAAAGTCAATTTCTATAGTTTTTACTACTACTGGCTAGGGCACAAGCTAGCAGAGACATATACTTGGAGGAAGGAGACAGTGATTAATTTTTTTTTATGGTTTTCTTTTACGGTTTTACCCTACAACTTTTTGTTCCTATTGACAAAAATAAATGTGGGCCATACTTGTCAGTGAGATGAGCATATAGGTAGGAACATGCATGGGAACTTGGGAATGGGAGAGGATATATAGATAGTGGGGTTGAATTGAGGAAGAGGAGTGATATATTAATTTAAGGGAATGTTTAAGGGGGGTAATTGTAAAAAAAGGCCCAGTTGTGACAGTTCTACTTAAGTACTTCTAGCTAGGTCGTCAAAGTAAAAACAGAACAAAAAAAGCTAGATTTGGTGTAAGATCATTTGCTCATTATAGAGATAACCCCAGGTGAAAAAAATTATAAGGCCGAGATGAAAGTGACTATGCTATAGTATAGCAACCTTTAAACTCTTAATTGAAGTAAAATTTATCATACATGCATGCCGTATTAGTACCTAGGGTTTGATCATAGAATGTGCTCCTTTGGGCAACAAAAAAATGGCACCATGCAAAAGCAGGAGCTAGCTAGTGACGCATGCATGACGGTGACGAGTTGATTGAGTTGTTTAACCGCAGCAAAAAATTAAATCAAAATAAAAGAGAGTAAAGGTCTATGGTTGATTGGTGAGAAGCTAGGGAGAGGAGGAGAATGAGCTCATTTTGATGTGGCAGGGCATGCAATATATTATTATTGTAATGCAGCGGTGAAGACCGGCAAATGCTATGTATACTAGTATGTCTACAAGGTTATGGCCGTATTTAGTTCCATTTTAATTTTTTTAAGCATATGAATACGCATTTGAAGTATTAAACATAAACTAATAACAAAACAAATTACAGATTCGACATGTGAACTGCGAGACGAATCTATTAAGCCTAATTAATCCATCATTAGCAAATGTTTACTGTAGCACCACATTGTCAAATCATGGCGTAATTAGGCTCAAAAGATTCGTCTCGCAATTTACATGTAAAATGTGCAATTGGTTTTTTATCCATATTTAATGCTACATGTATTTGTCCAAACATTTGATGTGATGGAAAAATTGAAAGTTTGAAGGGAACTAAATACACCCTATATAATAAGATACCAATCAGTTGGGGCCCTTCTAGATGCATCCATCTTGGAAAGGGATAGGCACAATCAGCTCACAATTTTCATCATGTACATTTTGACATCAATTGTTTTGTATTGTGCTGTATAAAGTTTGCAATGTCTTTTTAAATATGTGATGCCCTGGTGCATGCATAAGCAGAAGATATTCACTAGTAAGTCTTTAATATAGCAGTCGATCGCAATTGTGTGTACCATTTGAAAAAACAAATTAAGTAAGTTGTCTGGCTTTCACCAATATTGGTATTAGTTTATATAATCTGTTATGTTCTTTATGTTCTTGGTGGAGTATTATGTCTTTAGGCGGAAACATAGGATTAATATATAAAAATTGAGAAATTACATGCTAGAAATTGTAAAAGTAAAATGCTGTTGTAAAAAAAATTGATGTATATAGCTTTGGTTGCATATCTGCATTATTTGTCAAGTCCAAGAGTGTTGGTCGCCTTCACTAATAAGCACAGTGGACTAGAAGAAATGGTTGCACGAGTACAATATATAACTTGACTAGAGAAGGAAGAAGTGATGGAAGTGTAGTCTAATATAATGGCATATCTATAAAAATAGCCTACGTTACGGTTCCTTAATTTTTTTTATTAATTAAGAGGAATGCATTGTGTAGTGTCAACCCTTATAATTGGCCAATCACTAATATTTATATCGATCGCAATCGTTCGATATTGATAGGAGGCGATTACATTGGACCTAATTGTGCCTAGAAACTAAATGTAAGACACATCCGCTAACCATATATCTTGACTGCATAGATCTTAGAATTTTAGAGTATTAAATATCTATGAAATCATTTCTAGATCAAGAAAACAAAGAAAATGTTAGGTTTGATATTACTCTTTACAATATTCATATTATACTAGATGATAGATACTACATGCATCAGCATTTTAATCTATATTTTTACATCATCACTTTGTATCCCGATGTGTTTGGAGGTACCTAGTTAATTATAATACTGAATAAATGGTATACATTGTTTGACACTACAGATGAAAATCACTAATTATTTATTATTTTTTTACAAAAAAGACCTCGATAATTATCCCAACTTTGAAAAAGATTATTATACTAAAATTATCCCATATGTGAAGTACACAACCATACTTGTATTATATTTTTTTTTGGAAATTATCCCATAAGATAAAGAAGCTCTTTAAAATTGAGACAACATCCCAAGAACACATAGTTAATTAAGCCGTACGTACGTCATTGTTAACCTCGCTGGCTGAACTTCATTCAATTCATCTGCTCCTGTGCAGCCAACGAATTCGCTCGCATGTACTACCTCCGTCCATACATATACATATACGTGCTAAGCGTTTTGACCATCCATCTTATTTGAAAATTTTATGAGAAATATTAAAAAAATTAGTCACACATAAATTACTATTCATGTTTTATATCTAATAAAAATAAAAATACTAATCATAATCTTTTTTTATATAAGACGAATGGTCAAACGTTGGACATGAACAGTGCTAAAACTACACTTAGGCTGCGTTCGTTTGTGTGATATAGGGTGAGAAAGCACATCGTTTTCCACGCGCACGCTTCCCAAACTATTAAATGGTGCGTTTTTTGCAAAAATTTTCTATAGAAAAGTTGCTTTAAAAAATCATATTAATCCATTTTTGAAATTTAAAATAGTTAATACTCAATTAATCATGCGCTAATGGCTCATCTCGTTTTGCGTATTTTCCCAATCTCCCTAATCTTCTTCTCCTCAAACAAACCCTTATTTTGGGACGGAGGGAGTAAAACACAGTTGGAGTAGACTTTATATGTGTGCTGCTAGCTAATTTTTCTTTTAAAGAAAAAAAAATCTCCCATCTTCTCAGATAAAGCCAATGACACTGTAGCCGAGTAAAGGCACACAGTTTGCCTACACAACACATGGGCATGCAAACGCTACAGCTGCATGCTAATTAGCTTTACTCGGCTAGCTAAGCTATATATCTAGCTATAGGTCAGTAGCTACCTAGTCGGGCCCACCGCCGCCGTGCACGGCGGCCGGCGGCGAGCTTCCCGCTGACGCGTTCACCGCCGCCGCGGTGGGTCGCCGCCGCCGTCGTCGTCGCCGTCTTCTTGGACGGGAGCGGCGGGCGCACATGGGGGTGGGTGGGTTGCAGCTAAGCTGCAGCGGCGCGCGCGGCGGATTGGGGGGACACGTGTCGACCTCCCGTGCTGCTTCCCGGGGTTTGATCGGATCATCGCAGCCGTCCATATATATATGAACGATGCCATTGATTAGTTGGCACTAGTAAGCTACGAAATGCATCCACGGAAATTAAGGGCTCGTTCATATTTATGTCATTTTAAATTATACTATCTTTTTAGAGTTATCAAATATATATGTGCATCTATTTAGTTTCTTGCCAAACTTTAGTAATACATAAAAAAATCCTGTCAAAATTTTAGCAATATTACTAAATTTGTTAGGATTTATTTTGGCTATAATATGAACAGGCTCTAAGAACGAAATTAAGGAGACTAACTACGGTTAGATTTTTTCATTAAGGAGTCTAGGGGGGAAGTCAAGAACTGAAAAATTGGACAAGCTTGTTTGAGCTTAATTTGGGTTCTCTAAGTCACAACCAATTTTTAATTTTGTAACTTATTTTTGAATATTAAGTTTATATAATTTTTTAGCTTTATAACTTAATTTTATTTTTTTCACTTTGATCACTCATTTGGCTTTAGGATTGCTAAAGATAGAGTATAAGATATTTCCCTAAATTTATTCTCATATCATAGCTTTAGTAACATATCTTTCATTTATAAATTACAGCCAAAAAGGCTCGAACAAGCAAGCCCGATGTTTCCTCGAACAGTGGCATGTATGGATGCAACTCGATTAGTAAGCTGGGTTAATTACTTGTCGACCATGTGCAAGCAGCTGGCATTATATTTGCTGTAAGATATAAAAAAAAGAAGAAAAGAAGATTCCCAGGGAGCTGTAAGTGCGCACATTCCCCTGTTGTTTATCATGGGGTTTAGTGAACTAAATCCCCAAAAGATCAAGAGATGTCTTAACAAATCGGTGCGTGGTTTTGTTAACTTAATCATGGTGAGGCTTTTGGAAGATTCGTAAGCATGTGAGAGTGGTTAGCTAGTAGGGTGGCATGTTCTCTGTTCCCCTTCAACCACACAAGGAGGGGGAGCCCCCCCTTTGTATGATGGTTGCAATTTAAAATCCAAACAAGTTTTGTTTGTACAAAAGGGTCACTAGCTAAAATGGATGACTAATTAATTAGACAATATAAAGTATCGTATTTTTTTATAACCATTCATCAAATTCATCCTACAAGTGGGCG
Organism: Oryza sativa Japonica Group; assembly: GCF_034140825.1. Lineage (NCBI taxonomy): Eukaryota > Viridiplantae > Streptophyta > Magnoliopsida > Poales > Poaceae > Oryza > Oryza sativa. The sequence goes on from NC_089044.1 coordinate 12,646,608, forward strand.
TAGTTAATTATATTGAAAAATATGAGGAAGAAAAACTTTCTTACGTTCCATTTCCTCTTGTAAAAATAATCAGACAGCACATCTCCAGCCTGTGGTGAAAATTCTGCATGCATATGATGAGCAAATTGATGAACACAACAATCTTATCTGCTAGAAATGCAGGCTTGCTGAATGCTGATGGCCCAATGGCTCTACCTGCTACCGTTAATGGTTTCTTTAGCCCTTAATTTGGAAGGATAGGAGTGTTAAGTTAAGAAGATAGTATTAGAACATATCTTTCTGGTGGCACCAAACAAAAATATTCAATAGCATACAAAGATTTGAGCAACATGCAAAAGGATATTCTCGGCTATACCTCTCAACCGTCCTTACATGAAGATCAACCAGCCGGCACATGCAAACCACAAGAAAAAAAAAAACAGAAGCAAACACCAAGTAGAGAGGTCACTGCCAAAAGAAATGAGACCCATATGCCGAAGCACATGACCTTCAGTTAATCATATTCGGTAAGGCAATGCCACACTTAGTACGGTGTCATAGCAGCAAGTAGATATTAATAGTAATACGTGTAACAATACATAAAGGATTTAAGAAATGTAAAACAATCGGCATACATGGCTATTGGTAATTAACCCCCACAAATTAACCCACTCCTATGAAAAATAGAGCTCCTCTGCTCGCACCCTACTCCAGCTGAGAGAAGTGACAAAATGTCACAAATTCTAAGCTATCCCGTCCACCTGATCACCGAAACAACCAATAGTCCAACAATACTCGCAGCCTAGAGCTATTTGAGCAGGGATGTACATCCAGAAAGATCGCGTGAAAATTCTCAAAAAGAGGCACACAAATACAGCTGAATCTGAGTAGAGTAAGATCACATGGAACTGCAGCACTTGCTCTTGGGGATCTCCTGCGCTGGGCCCGGGACGACGACCTTCTTCCCTGCTAGCGATGGGGCAGCGCCGTTTGCTTTTGGGTCCGCTGCCATGTTCTTCTTGCTGTGAATTTTGAATATCTCTGACAGGACGGTCTGGAAGGCGTTCTCGACGTTGGTGGCCTGCAGAGCGGAGGTCTCCAGGAAGAAGAGGTTCTCCTTCTCAGCAAACTCCTTGGCATCCTCGGTGCTCACGGCCCGCTCGTCTTCAAGATCGCTCTTGTTGCCAACCAGCATGATGACTATGTTCTTGTCCGCATGGCCACGGAGCTCCTCCAGCCAGCGAGGGATGTGATCAAAGCTCTGGCGCTTGGTGATATCGTAGACTAGGAGAGCTCCCAATGCTCCTCTGTAGTATGCACTCGTGACAGCTCTATACCTGCAGTAGTTGAAGTAAATAGGCATGACAGGTTAGTAAGTTGTGTTCATGAAAGAAACAAGTTTGTAAGCTACATGAGAAAGACAAAACAGATGAATGCCAATACTGCCACAAAATTCATCACACATTTTGAGTGCTACAACATATATACAGAAAATACGTATATATTTTGTCTCACTGTGATCTTGGAGTACTGTTTCTTCACATGATGACAGTAAAAATAGAGAAGTTCTCTAAAGTGCAGGACTAAGATTTCATGGATAATACAGCACGCACACCTATTGTGTGTCATGTGCTCAAATGCAGAACAGAATGCAGTTCAAATGACAGGGAAAACAAAGCAAACGAAGCAGCATAAAAGAATTTTAAGGCTATGGTTACCATGGATACACATTTGAGTAGTCAGAAATAATACAATGACAAGATTATAGAGAATATCAAAAGTAGGAAGGCTTAGGGGAACATTTCAGAAGAAAAAAAAAACTGTTGCAAATCATAACTCATTCTCTATTAAAATATTGAACCACCATACAGATATTTTGCAGGTAATTGTACATAAATACATATGGGCAACTCAAAAACCCAGTAGCAATGAAGTTGGGATGATGTCATGGACCTTAAAATCACAAAAAGTGGTCAGTACAGAGAGGGAACCAGATAATTCTCTAGTTTGGTTGATATAGAAGATATTTTAGATAAGAATGAGAACAACCATCAAACTTTGGAACTAAATAGTTCTTCCTTAGGAGATTAACTAATAAACCTCCAGACAAATTTCAAGAGAAAAAAAAAAGCACTTTAGGCTGGCTCCACTCAAGTTCTCCAAACCTTGGTTCACTTCTAGGGCATATGAATGTGAAATTCAATATTTCAATATGTATGTTACTGAGTAAAAACAACAAGGCTTAGAGCAAGTTTAATAGTAGAGCTCACTACTTACTACTCCCTCCATCTCATAAAAAACCAACGTAATACTGGATGTGACACATCCTGTATGTCTAGATTCGTTGTACTAGAATATGTCACATTCAGTCCTAGATTCACTTTTTTTGGGACGGAGGGAGTATTAGTCAATGTTAAAGCTAACATGTATAATAGGTTAGCTATAAGGTTATCTTTATTTTTTTCATCCTCTCTCTTTCTCACTATGAATTTAATGCATATTTCTTGGAGCTTGTGTGTAGTTAGCTCTTGCATAAGAGCCAACACTCCCCACTTTTGTTTATCTCTCTCTTCCACATAAGCATATAGCTTGCTTATAGCTCACTATTATCCTTGCTCTTATGTCAACCAGAATTAAAAAAAAAACAACTATATTATGGTAATATCAGCTAGACATCTAAACTAGAGTGAACTGGTTGCAGTTACACACCAAGGGGAATGTGTATAGCTCAAAGAAAGTACTGTGCACTGAACAAAAGTGGCACCAAAGTTTTAGTTCATTCCTCAAACAAAAGATTATGGAACAAGCATTGCGACCAACCATTCCCCGTGAAGATCATGTTGGCAAATGAGCCATGCATTGCAATTTTAGTTTTTGGTCTGTACTTATGATCTTTTTAATATAATATATTAACTGCGGGGGCCTCCCCTGCAGTGGTTCCGGTAAAAAAAAAAAGAGCCAGTGCATTTACATATCCAGTGGTGACATTCAGTGAAAATGCCTTGGAAAAGCTATTCATGAATCTGACCAGCTTGAATGACCATATGTCTGTTTGAGCAACCAAGCGTTCAAAGATTTAGTAGTAATTGATAAGTGGACTTGGTTAGTACCTGTCAATGTTTTAATTTCGCAGGCAAGTTCCTGTCTAGTTGAGACAAGTAACTAGCTAAAAAACTAGCTCAGAGAAAAATAGTTTTTAACTTATATATTGATCCCTGGATGTTGATAGCCATATGATATTTGTACCAGTGTCCCCAAAATTTAGATATTCCTAAACACGATAACATATGAATTTATCTATGCAGCACATTCAAGTCCTGAAAAGGTTAAGCTATACAGGGCATAAACAATTTTATATGCTATAAGAATGTCAGGATTCAGGGAATGTTTCAAATACCTCAAACAGAAAAGGTATTACTGAAGATTATAACAATTTATACCTAGTACTAGTGGAAATGTGAAATGTAGAAACACAGGTATGGAACTCAAAAGACAGAATATGCTAGTAGCATGAATGAACACAGATGCTTGCTAGTTGAACAGTGCATCAACATAGTTGATAAGGCTAACTATGTAACTTGCTAACTTTATCATCGTCCACAAGATTGTACCTGACTGCTAAGATGGATATAGTGGTGTCATCAGAACAAAAAAGAATACATTGCTGCACACTTGCTAGGGACTAGAATACTTATGAAACGTGATGGAAACCCTTCAAATTGCTTGAAAAAATAACATGATAAAATGCTAACAAGAGGTGCAATGTTGATTTGCTGTGCAGCTAGGCGCTTTTGCGCCTTAGATCGATCATCCAAAGATCCGAAACAGTTGAGATGATGTGGCTTCATGAAAGGAATGAATCAGCCATAACTAAAACACGAGAGTTATTGTTGGTGAAGGAAATACACAGCTTAAGTTGGAGCATGACACTGGCCTCAGTCCATGCATTGGTTAAGCTTATCAAAAGAGTACAACACAGAGCACACGGGCACAACAAATTCTTTTCATCAAAGTACGTACTTCCTCCGTTTCATATTATAAGAATTTCTAGCATTGGCCACATTCATATATATGTTAATGAATCTAGACATATATGTGTGCCTAGATTCATTAACATATATATGAATGTGGGCAATGCTAGAAAGTCTTATAACCTAAAACGGAGGGAGTAAAAGTACTAACTACAATCACATTTAAGGGTCATGTCAAAGCATATATAAACATCCCATGGACCTTTGGTATATACAGCAGGACAGGACACCAAGTGTGCAGAGTTCAGCAATGGACATCTTCGAATTCAAAATAACCCCCATTCATCGGGCGCTATGTCAGATTCACGTGCCAACAAATTACAACCAACCACATGAACCATAATCGACATACTTCCGAAATGCACACGCACTCTCCATATTTAGTACTCCTAGTATCCGCCCAATTGCCCACCCAGCCACCCACCACCATACAAGAGCACCTAAATTCGACAGCATACGCAACTAAATGTGGTTGCATGTAGTAAACCACACCCCCCACCAGCATAATTCAGGGCAGATCCAGACTCCAGAGTAGGTGAGTCGCACATCACACTGCCCAATCACCAGGTAGGTAGCAGTGTGCACTGCAAGCTAACCCCGACCGTTGCAGCCAACGGGGAGCAGAGATCTAGGACTAGTGTAGTGTCGTACCACCTCTACCAACCACTCGCTGCGTTGCTGTACGCTACTACTGCTACCTACGATCTAAATGGAAGTGTGACGTAAGCCCACCAGCTAGCATTGAATCAATTGGCGCGCGTATCACGGAGGAGCTCACTAATCCAGCGATCTGAACGCCGGAAAAAATTGGGAGAAAAATGATATGATGAACGAACAGTAACGAAATGACGCGAAACAGCAGGATCGAAATCTGGAGAGCGGAATTGTTGCGAGATTTGGCGGGGGGGGGGGGGGGGAGAGGCTTGCCTCTCCTGGCCGGCGGTGTCCCAGATCTGGGCCTTGACGGACTTGTGGTCGATGAGGAGGGTGCGGGTCTGGAACTCGACGCCGATGGTGGCCTTGGAGTCGATGGAGAACTCGTTGCGGGCGAAGCGGGCGAGGATCTGGGACTTGCCGACGGCGGAGTCCCCGATCAGCACCACCTTGAACACGTAGTCCACCTTCTCCCCGCCCGCCATCTCCCTCTCTCTCTTCTCGCTGTGGCGGCGGCGGCGGCGGCGGTCGGATCGGAGCGAAGCGAAGCGCGAGGGGAGGGCGAGTGAGGAGGTCGGGTTGGGATGGGGGGGTTTTGGAGGCGGAGGAAGCGGGGGAGACGGACGAGACGGCGGTCGGGTCGAGTGAAGGAAGAAGGCGGTGGTGGTGCCGTGCAACTCGGGCTCGCGTGGAATGACGGGATTGCCCCTCCCCCCTTCTCAACGCCGGTTTTGTTCTGTTGTCTTCCGCCGACTGCGGTTTTGCAGTCGGAACGGAGCATAGCTCCCCGTTTTGAAATATTTCGAATAGAAAAAAACGCTATCTCCGTCCTATAATACTTATAATACCGTCCTATAATACTATTTAAGTTTTGTTCTCAAATAGTACTTGTTAATATAGAGTACTGGTTGTCCCATAAATCATTTTATATTCAAAAATTTTCATATTTTACCCTCAATAACCTTTTCACTTCTCATTAGATATTATTTAATACGGGGTATTATAAATTTTTTAATTAAACCTTAATCCATCCTAAATAATCTAGAATGATAACTATTGTGGGACGGAGAGAGGACTATATTGCACTATAATAAACGCTAATACGTCATGCTATGAATGAATACATGTAGGATATGTTTGATAGAGCTCTAAATTATAAGTTTAACTTCAAGAATTAGATCTGGAATGGAGTTATGAAACAGTCTAAACCCGACTTCATGTCTTAGTTTATTTTATGAGAGCCCGCTTCACCCTCTTTTTCCAGATGGAGCTGAAATTGTTTGGCCTAAGGTGAGAATTGAAGCCGGATCTCTACTAAATAGGTCCCTTGATTCTCTATAATTTTCAACTAACTTAAATTCTAATAAATGGCTAAGAAGCATGTAAAATGGTACGCTAAATACATCTATATCAAAATAATTCTAGTCTTAATTTAAACGGGCTATTTTAAATGTTTTGTCCATTACGGTGAGTTGAAGATATAATTATTTCAATGTCTTTACTTTTTGTCATTAATTAAGTACCTCCTGTTATTAATTTGGTTGTCCAAAGCACCATGTATGATGTATCTACATCAGGTAGCAAGCAATGTTTACGTTAATGTAATAGAGTTAATTATCTATTGAATTTAGATAAATCTTGTGTAGATTTACAACAACAAAAAAGTTACTCCCTCCCTCCGTTTCACAATGTAAGTCATTCTATATGTCTAGATTCATTAATATCAATATGAATGTGGAAAATACTAGAATGATTTACATTGTGAAACGGAGGAAGTATATACTAAAACCTACTCAATTTTAGAACTAGCCTGAATTGTAACAAAAGAAATAATAGTGATCACGTCGATCTTTGATTTGCTAGATAAAGTATAAAGCCCCATTGTTTCTTATCGTTTCAATACTAGCACATAGCCACATATTACACAAAAATAGCAGTACTACTGCTACTAGCACACAGTCTGGTCTTTTTATTTTCTTACCTGGGTGGAGTGGCCGAATTGCCCCTGGTGTGGAGCCCACGTGCCGCGTGCGCCGACGCACGCTTGGACTTACCGAGCCTTGGCATTTACGGCTCCTCGTTTTTCTACTCCTCCTCCGTGTGTAATGACCGTGCAGAAGTAGATGCAGGTAGGAGTACATCGTTGACCACGGTGATTTTCATGCGACAGTGTTCATTTCTCCACGATCTTCCTCGATATCGATAAAACTATTGAGGCGCTGATTCTAACTTTTTTTTTCTTCAAACTTCCAATTTCTTCGTCACATCAAATTTTCCTACACACATAAATTTTTCAACTTTTCCATCACATCGTTTCAATTTCTTTAAACTTCAATTTTAGCGTAGAACTAAACACAGTCTGAGTTGGTGTTTAGATCTAAGGGATCTAGGGGTCTAGAGTTTTGGCATGTCATATCGAATATTTTATAGAGTGTCGCATGGGGTATTTGGGTACTAATAAAAAACTAATTACAGAATCCGTCGGTAAACCACGAGATAAATTTATTAAGCCTAATTAATCCGTCATTAGCAAATGTTTACTATAGCACCACATCGTTAAATCATGGAGCAAGTAGGCTTAAAAGATTCGTCTCGTAAATTAGTCGCAATATGTGCGATTAGTTATTTTTTAGCCTATATTTAATACTTTATGCATGTGTTCAAACGTTCGATCGTTTGATGTGATAGGGTGTAAAATTTTGAGGTGAGATAATATCAGATGCACTCTCTCTATTTTCCCGGGCAATCGGTATATAAGAAAATAACATCTATTATCACTCATCTTTCTATAAAAGCTTTTTAAACAAATTAACCGGTTTTTAAACAAATTAATGACAATGGACGCTATTCATTTAGTACCATCTACGATCACTCATCTTTCTATAGAAGTTTTTTATAGACATATAAGAAAATAACATCATCTCAAAAATATATAAGAAAATAACATATTATTAAAGTGTATTGCAGGCTAAACATAACCAAACTTCTTAGTCATTGTAGACTGAGTTAAGAATAGTGGACTAGTGGTTAAAGATGAGATAAATAGTAATAATCAACTTTGTTGGTTGCTATCATTAAAGGGTTAATTGGATCCATGCCATTACAACTTTTCCAATTTAAAAAATATCGTTACTATTCATGATATTATGAATTGGTTGAGTTCCATCGGTATTTAGTAAATTTGAATCATGCCATTATATACATCTCAGACGCAGTTGAACTATGTTTTTAAATACCGTATTTTTTACATACCAAAATGTCCCCAGCCCTTAGAGGCCGACAAGTAGGATCCACCTTGTCATACTTCTGTTCTTCCCCAGCCTTTCTACCCTAGCTATTATTTTGGTTATTGCGGCAAGCAAGCGATGACAGCAAACATTGGCGATCGATGGAGCAAGCGAGCGAGGACGATGGAACAAGCAGCAGCATCGATCTTGAATCGAGTAGCGAAGTAATTAAAAGTAAGGGTGATCTGCTCCTCCCACAGCGATTCACCCCTTTTTTTACTGGCGTGTTCGTTTGCGCTGGTATCCACGTCCCCTTCAATTTTTTACGTGTCTATGCACTGTGGGCCTCCAGTGTTCTTGCGACGCGATTTGCTCACGCGCCATAGGTCTCCACTCTGTGGGCCTACTCCGCTGTGCACGCGAGCCGTCGACAGGGTGGCTCAGTGCTGGGTTTTTGCTCCCTGATCAGTGGGCCTGGTGCTGTGTGGGGCCGCATGGCTCGCTGATTGAGTGGACTATGCCCGGTGAAGATTGCTCATTACAGTTCACGTGTTTAATAGGGTCTTTCGTATCTGCCCTGCGCCGGGACCATGGATATATCCTGTTTGCTCCCGTGCAGGGAGTATGGGCTCCATGTTTGTACCGGTTGACGAATGGGAGATAGACAACGCTATACAGGCCTGCTCCATGCAGCGTGCGGCGCGAGGAAACCATTAAATCGCACTGGTACTATTTTTCCCTTTCTTTTTCGTCCCCTTCCTTCTTCTCCAGCCTAATCCCTTTTTTCCGTTCATCTTTCTTGCGTCCTCATGGCGATTCCGAGGTGAGCGTTCTGGCGTTGTGCGGCCTCCATCGCGGACGCGTGTTCTCACTTCGTGCGTTCTTCTTCCAGTCCTTGCTGGTAGGATATTTTGCTGGTTCATTAATATTTGTTTGTGCTGTATAGGTTCTAACATTGGCCCTCTTTTACATGTAGTCCTGTATACAGTTGAGTTCCAGAAGCGTGGCCTCCCTCGTATTCATCGCTTAGTGTAACATCCCGGACTAGGGCTTAATAAGATTAATAGAATACTCATATCAACAAGTTGCAACTTCTTTTCCGGAAGCCAATCTCCAAAGAACTCCAGGGTTAAGCGTGCTTGGCCTGGAGCAATTTGGGATGGGTGACCGACCGGGAAATTCCTGGGTGCATACGAGTGAGGACAAAGTGTGCAGAAAAGACATGTGTTGGTCTGTGAGGGCAGTCCATGACCTATGAAAGCTATCAGATGTAAGTGGGCTCGGCCTGGGGGAAGGCGGGACGTTACAAAGTGGTATCAGAGCAGCATGGCACATGCGCTGGCACTGGACACATGGACGTGGCTAAGAGAGGACGTTTCTGGCCTAGGGTTGATCGACGGGGGCGTCGATCTCTCTTAAGGGGCTTAAGGGGGTGAGGGTGTAACATCCCGGACTAGAACTTAATAGGATTAATAGAATACTCATATCAATAAGTTGTAACTTCTTTTGCCAATCTCCAAAGAACTCCAGGGTTAAGCGTGCTTGGCCTGGAGCAATTTGGGATGGGTGACCGACCGGGAAATTCTTCCCGGGTGCACACGAGTGAGGACAAAGTGTGCAGAAAAGACATGTGTTGGTCTGTGAGGGCAGTCTATGACCTATGAAAGCTATCAGATGTAAGTGGGCCCGGCCTGGGGGAAGGCGGGACGTTACACTTAGTTTGGCTTGCTGCTGAGAATACTGAGTTTAGTGCTCCCATTGTCGATGGTTTTATTTTTGCTGAAATACCTGATGTGTTGACTGATCCTTTAGGTTATGCTTTAGTTGATGAATTTATGATTCATGGCCCTTGTGGCAATCAGAACCGGGCATGCCCATGTATGAAAAAGGGAGAATGCTCCAAGCATTTCCCTAAATCTTTTCAGGAAGAGACTATGATGGATGAATTTGGATTTACTATTTACAAACGCAGAAACAATGGTCGATATGTTGTGAAAAATGGTATTAAACTTTACAACAGATGGGTAGTGCCCTATAACCTAGAACTTCTGAAAAAATACCAAGCTCACATTAACGTAGAATGGTGCAACAAATCTAATATGATCAAATACTTGTTTAAATATGTCACAAAAGGAGCTGATAGAACTAAAGCATTTTTTGAGATTTCTGGAAATGCATCGAATAAAACATCTGAAAGCTCTACTTCTCCACGAAATGAAATACAAGAATGCATCGATGCAAGGTTTCTATCTACATGTGAGTCTCATTGGCGGGCTTTTGAATTGGATATACACTATAGAATGCCTTCTGTAGAACGCCTAACTGTGCACCTTCCAAATATGAACTTTGTTCGATACAAGAAAGGATCTGACCTACAATCTTTGCTATCCAGCCCTGCAGTGAAAAAAACATTGTTAACGGAGTGGTTCGAAGCGAACAGAAAATATAGCAGTGCACATACGCTTACTTACTGTGATTTCCCGAGAGAATGGACATGGGACGGTAGCTCATGTAGTTGGCGTCCTAGAACACCGTGTGAAAAAATAGGCAGGATGTACTATGTGAGTCCAGTGAGCGACGAGCTTTATTATTTACAAATGCTATTAATGATCTTAAAAGGCGCCATGTCTTATGCTGATGTTAGAACTTACGATGGGGTTGTTTATCCAACCTTTAAGCAAGCATGTGAAGCAAGAGGGCTCCTTGAAAGTGATAATGAATGTCACTTACTATTTGATGAGGCTATAGTATATGCATCGTCAGGCCAGCTAAGACAACTCTTTGTTACTGTTGTGATGTTCTGTTCTGTTGGAAATGTCCAGTCACTATTTGAAAATTATTGGACCTATTTTACCGATGATATTCAACGACGTGTTAGGACAGCTTTGTCAAATCCTTCTTACATAATACCTTCTGATAGACTGCTGTCCTTACTAATGAAAGAACTACATACTGTGTTTTCAAACAGCGGTGGTAGCATAGATGATTATGACTTACCACGAGCAGCAATTTATTCAGATGACATTGTAGGAAACAGAATGGTCGATGAAGAGCTTGCTCCTGATGCCGCCGCCCTAGCCTCAGAAGCTAACCTGAATATACCTAGGCTGAATACTGATCAAAGAAAATTTTTTGACACAATCATACAACGAGTAAATATGAATAAGCCTGGTTTTTTCTTTGTCTATGGCCATGGTGGTACAGGGAAAACATTTCTATGGAACGCATTGATTTCCAAAATAAGATCTGAAAAAAAATTGTTTTGGTTGTTGCCTCCTCAGGAGTTGCCTCTCTTCTTTTGCCTAGAGGGCGCACTTCTCATTCTAGATTCAAAATTCCAATCGAGATAGATGAGAACAGCATTTGTACCATTAAAAGAGGAACCATGCTTGCTGAGCTTATCTAGAAAACTTCTCTCATAATATGGGATGAAGCCCCCATGACTCATAGAAGATGCTTTGAAGCTTTAGATCGAACCTTATGTGATTTGCTTTCTGAACAGACACCTTCTAACAGTATAGTTCCATTCGGTGGTAAAGTTATTATTCTTGGAGGTGATTTTCGACAGATATTACCAGTTATAAGAAAAGGTTCGCGTGCCTCCATAGTTGATGCATCCATTACGAATTCTCCTCTTTGGCGACATGTTACTCTTCTTAGACTGACAATCAATATGAGACTTCTTCACGGTGACCTTGGTGAGCAAGGTTGCAGAGATCTTAAGGACTTTAGTGATTGGGTTCTAGTGCTTGGTGATGGTAGGTTGACTGCGACAAAAAAAATGGTGAATCAGAACCAACATGGGTGGATATTCCTGATGATCTTTTGATCAAAACATCCGGTGACAAAATAAAGGCCATAATAGATGAGGTATTTCCGCGCTTCATAGATAACTATACAAATCATTGCTACCTTGCATGTCGAGCTATTGTTTGCCCAAATAACTCAACGGATGATCAGATAAATGACAGTATTGTTGACATGATACCTAGCGAGCCAAAAGAATATCTTAGCTGCGATACAATTTCAAAATCAAGTGAACACTTACCTGACTTTGATATCCTTTACCCTCCTGAATTTTTGAATTCTATTAATGTCAACAACTTCCCGTCTCACAAACTTGTGCTCAAAAAAGGTGTGACAATTATGCTTCTACGCAACTTAAATCAGTCCATGGGTTTATGCAATGGGACAAGGTTATTGGTTACTTCCCTTGGTCATAGGCTGCTAGAGTGTGTGATTTTAACTGGATCCAATATCGGTGAGACAACATTCATACCACGAATCGCGCTTACCACCACGAGCCCTAAGTGGCCTTTTACACTTCAGAGAAGGCAATTCCCTATCCGTATATGCTATGCAATGACAAATAACAAGAGCCAAGGACAGACCCTTTCACGAGTCGGTGTATACTTGAAAAAAAACATGTTTTCACGCATGGCCAACTATATGTTGCTGTTTCTAGATCAACATCAAGGGAAGGTATTAGAATACTCATAGAGGATGAGGATGAAGTATGTTGTTCACAAACCAGAAATGTGGTTTACCATGAAGTACTAGAGGCTGTCAGCTCTATGGTACATTCTGCGATTGGGTTTTGTGCATGATTTGCGATTAGATTGCTAGGATGGCATTGTGAAGGCTAAGGTACTACATCTTCACACCTGCAGGATGTTGATACATAGCTCGCAGCCATGCTGCCAGTTTTTTATGCTGTTGTGTGACTCTTATTTTTTCCCTCTTCGTTGTGCATGTGTTTGGCTTTTGTACGTTCATTAGGTTCTATTTCCTTCTGATCTCAGCTGCTTCAGTGTTTCAGCAATCCGGTTCCTTTTGGAACCTAATGCATTTTTTTATGTTCTTGCAGATGGGCGAATTGCAGATTGCTAGCCTTGAGCTTGGTGATGGGAATCCAACTCTCCGCATACGCATTTCATGGTTATGGGAATACCATGACCAAAATGATGAAACTAACTTGCACCATATTGGATTGGTTTTGGTTGATCAAAAGGTCATTTGTTTGAAACCTTTACATAATAAACAGACTACAAAATATATATTTTCATTAGCTAACATAATTGTTTGAACAAGGATCCAGCATTGCTGCTATGATTTATCCTCCATGCGACAAGAAATTTAAGCCCCTCATCACTGAAGGCAAGGTATACTTGCTTACGTACTATCGTGTGAAACCTTGCACGAAGCACTACTGGCCAGTTGACAACAAACTGGCGATTACTTTCACTTGGTGGAGTACAGTAGAAGAATGTGTTGATGTGCCAGATAACTTTGCTCAGTATGCTTACTCCCTTACGCCTTTTAATGAGCTACGCTCCCTTGTGGACAGGAAAGACTCCTTCACAGGTGCCACAGTTCTAGACCTATGATTTGTTACATATTACATTGATGATTTTTTGCTGCTAACATGGATTCCTGTTCTTTATGACAACATCATAGATGTTATTGGAATCATCACTGAAATATAATCTGTTACAACCGTTCAGACACGCATTAAAGACGGTATAGCCTGAAAAGGAACGTCTACATCCGCAATGCTGAGTTAGATCTCTTCCCTAAATTTGTATTGTGTATATTATTCCTAGCTAATTTTCTGAGGCTCTCTAACAACTTTGACATCTTATATCATCCATGTCAGCCAACAACCACCAAAATATTTACCTTAATACTAACATATCATTTTACTATGCTAGCTCCCTTAATTCCAGTACGCCAGCTTTTTTTCGTGTTATAGACTAACCACTCACTACACCACACTCCCTCTGTGATTTTTTTTATATACACACAAACATAGCAATGAGACAACCAATATTGTGTTGTGGGGAGAAAGGGCTACAAGCTTTCCTGCAGATAACATTGTCAGTGCAGGCAAGCATCAACCGCAGATAGTTATCTTTGTTGGCACATTGGTGAGAGGCCATGGAAGTAAGCGATCTACTAGACACTTTGCTTGCATTTTTCTGCTATGCTTTTATCTTCTATTGTCATAATGCATAATACCATTGTTTCAGGAAACGTTTCTCTATCAGGTAACTCGGCCTGCAAATGGTACATAAATATTGACACACCAGATGCCAAATCCTTGGCTGCTAGGTATATTATTCATATCTTGCCGTCGCCCACTGTTGTTTCACCCTGCTTTATTTCTATCTAGATCTCACCTATATAATTTTATATAGTGTTGAAGGGAGCTATGAGCCAATAAAATGGCTTGATCTGCCGGCTGGACCTGCTGCCCACAACAATGGTGAAGAAAAGACAATTGCTGAGATCAGAGAACTTCACCCTTTTAAGTTCAAGGTAAAACCCTTATATCCAGTTCTTCCTATTGTATTTCACACTATATAACAGGTTGTATTGATTGTCACCATCTTATGCAAACAGAAACATGAGTTCTTGGTTACTGTGGTCATAAAAAAAAACTTAACATGGAGTATTCCTGGTGGTATACTGCTTGTGATATTTGCAATAAGACAACCAAACCATATGGAAGTACTTATAGATGTGGAAACAACAAATGCCCACCAGTTGTTTCAGCTTCACCTAGGTCAGTCATACTAGAACTAATCAAGCCACACAACATAAGCATTGATGTATGAGAACTAATGTCACATTGCATTTTTTAGGTTCAAACTGAGTGTGATAGCAGGCGGTCATATAGCCGACACTACATTTATTGTTTTTGGCCGTTTGGCTCAAAGGCTCATTGGTCGTTCAGTTGATGCACTGGTGATGGAAAATCCAACCGGCAAGGACCACATACCAAGAGAGATCACTGATCTTCTTGAGAAAGAATTTGTCTGGAATGTCAGCTTTACAGAGAACACAATTTCTAGTGGCATTGTCGCTTTCCAAGTGAATAGGATTATTAAAGGAGGTCAGAATTATTCCTTGGCTCTTCTACAGTCTCCATCTGGATCCCAGGCGTCTTCTGTGGTACCTTCCATGGCCCTATCTCCAGCTGCATCTCAGGATGTTTCTGTTGGTCAGCACACAGAGACAGAAACTCCATCAGTAGGGTTTACTGATGCTCAGCTAGCTCTGGTTAGCCCATCCACTGGTACACAAGAAGATAAGAATATAGACAATGAGTTTGCATCAAAGACCCCTGGAGAGGATGTGGCTGCTGATAATGAAGACTATGACCAGGTCAGTGCATCCTATACCTAGCTCTCTAGCACATACAAATTGTTCACTGCCCACACTAAGGCTATGTTTAGATCTAAAGTTTGGATCCAAACTTCAGTCATTTTCCATCACATCAACCTGTCATACACACACAACTTTTCAGTCACATCATCTCCAATTTCAACCAAAATCCAAACTTTGTGTTGAACTAAACACAACCTAACTCTATATATTGGGAAATAGGATGATGAGCATCTTAGCCTTACACAGAAGGCTCCTGATTCTGCAGCTAAAAGCACCATTTCCAAGGCATACAAAAAGAGGTGAGCCACTTGATTTCTTTCTCTTTCAAAGTATGAGCTATTTGTCTGTATAGTAACCTATCTAAAAACTCGCACCAAAAAAAGGCCCAGACCATCTCCTGGAACCGGTGCAGCTAAGAAGTTGTTCAAGGACAATGATGCTGGTGGTACTGATGATGCTGCTGGAAGCAGGTATTGTTACTATTCTTATCTTTCGTTGTATACTCGAAACCTTTTGCACAATTCTCATATGTTCTTTCCTAAATTTCCAGTGCCATCAAGAAGACCTAGCGCATCAGCAAAGATCGTTGCTCCTTTTTTTGGATATATTCAGCTATATGTGGCCACCAAGATTAGCATTGCTGTCATAGAGACCAGCATTCCTCTGAGAAACTTCTTCAGGCTGAACAGAGCACATGCCTGGCTAATGTTTTCAAGATATCTCTACAGTCTTTTGTTCCCATGTTGGATGAATGCATCTCAAACCAACTAGGCTAGAATTATTCCTTTTGCAAGCAAACTTCTTATTTTTTGGCCTGTATTTATATAGCTGGCATTCTACATTATCATGATTCATCCTGATAATACCAAATACCAGCAGATCAGATCAACTATTATAGCTTTCTCAACCCGTAATTGCTTGCCATGGCTGATATTCTGTGCCCATATATCGTTTCCACGCAATTACGTCCACATAGTTTTCAATCCAATCTTTACAGCTCAAACGTTTCAAACGAACATCGGTAGCTTTTAGACCAAGCGTTCATATATACGATAAACAACACAGTGCGTTCTCCAAACCACCATATGTGCCAACCCAGCTGCACATTGAAGAGAACATAAACGCCCTATCTGCTCACTTGCCCACTTCTCTTGAAAAGACTTTGAAAAGACAACATAGCTAGCACCCTAGCAACCTGTCTATCCTCACTCTTTAACCTTCTTCTACCTCTATCCGTTCTCTCAGCCAGACCTCTCTCTCTCTCTCTCCTTCCATCAAGAACACATCCTCTTTTCCAGCTTCACTTCCTCCTTCGGTTCTTGCTTGTGATCTACTACATTGAGCAGAAGAAGAACGGCTCATTGCTATTGCTGCTCTGATATTCATCCATACCAGGTACCACAGCCACCGCATCTCATTCTCCAAACTGATTTCTACACATATATTATGCTTTCCTCGCTTATCTTATCAAATAAACATAGGTACAACAAATCGATTAGTAAATACAACGGCAGGGAAATTAGATCTGTTTATAGATAGAACAGTTTCCCTACATGCACAAGCCAAGCACATTCACAGCCATATTTTTCTTTTATTTTTGCAGCAACATGGAACACAACCAAGACAGGGAGGTTACTAGGCCAATAACACAACCATCGACCTATGTGAAGAAACGGCCAC
This sequence comes from Oryza sativa Japonica Group, assembly GCF_034140825.1. NCBI lineage: Eukaryota > Viridiplantae > Streptophyta > Magnoliopsida > Poales > Poaceae > Oryza > Oryza sativa. Next base: position 12,663,349 of record NC_089044.1, read on the forward strand.
TAGCAGCAGCAAAATTTTCCAATAGAAAGGAGACGTCCCAATTACTAGCCGACATTATATACCAGAATGCAATAGTTGTCAGGGTCCATGGAGCTGGTAATCCAACCACAACCCAGATATCAGCGATGCTAGGTTTTGTCTGTGACTGCCAGGTTGATGATTTTGCCTTGCTTCCATTCCGTCACCGGATATATATTACCATTTTTATGGATCATGACCAGCAAGAAGAACAATATGAGAAAGCACTGAACCAAAAAACATACACATTCAGAACAACAAAGCTTGAATTTCAGCCTTTCAAAATGAACTTCGATAGTACCATCAGTCCACTACGTCAAAGGGTGATACTAGCATTAGAAGGAGTGCCACCTGAACAATGGAACAAAGAGGCTATAATAGAGTTGCTCGACAACTGTTGTAGAATCGAAGAACTGTATGAAGAGCACCATATCCAGGATCTTTCAATGTTTAGATTGGCAGCATGGACAACAAACTGTGATCTTATCCCAAAGATCATAGAGTGGAACATTGACACAAACCAGCCAGGGCAACAATCCACTGATCTGAATTGAACCAAATGGGGATCTATCTATCATACTAATTCATATCGAAAAGCTGTTTGACTACAATGATCCAACCAGTGGAAATGAAGACAATCCAGAGGCTCTCATAGAGTATGAAAACAAAGTGCATCATCTCCCAATTATCAAAAGATTCCAGTGGCTGCCCGGCAGGATCGACTCTGATTATGGCCCAATCGAAGGAGGCGCACTGTCAGTGCCACGGCAACAGCTTCCAGTCCACCTTCACGAAGAGCAGCCATTTGATCATCCTCAGTCGCAGGCTATATAGTTTTGTTGCGCCTGCAAAAGAACCAAAAATATATATATATGTTATGTATCCTCTGTTTTGCTCACTGCTAGAGCTCCTTGGACATGCAATGCAGCATGACTACCCCTGTTGTACTAACCTTTCAGCTTTATATCCATCTGCTATTACTAAGATCCTCCAATTCTATTTGCTTTGCTTGAATGCCTTCGCCATAAAACTCTAAAATACTGCGTTAGCTCTATAGCCCTAAATGAACGGTGGGGAGGCGCCGCGAAGCGCGCCGAAAATCCTAGTGAAGTAGAAAGCAACAACAGTGGTGGCGCCAGCGAGGAAGCACGGATCCAGTGGTGGCGCAAGCAAATCCGGTGGCAACGACGAGGCCATCCACTTCTTGTCCTGCCGCCAGCTTGGTTGAGCTCCCGACAAGCCACCGGCCTCGTCGAGCTAGAGAGGGGCTGAGGCTGTGTTTAGTTCCTGAAAAAAGTTGGAAGTTTGAAAAAAAAAAGTTGGAAGTTTATGTGTGTAGGAAAGTTTTGGATGTGATGTGATGTGATGGAAAGTTGGCAGTTGGGGGTGAACTAAACACGGCCTGAGGAAGAAGAGAAGTATGACAAGGTGGGTCCCACTGTCAGCCTCTAAGGGATGTGGGTATTTTGGTCTACACGAAAAAATGTTACATACGAACCTGATCTAACTGTGTCCGAGACGTATGTAATGGCTTGATTCAAATTTTGCAAAATACCAATGGCACCCAACCGATATCGTAAATAGTAGTGGTATTTTTTTAAATTAGACAAAATTGCAATGGCATGGATCTAATTAACCCATTAAAAAATGGAGGGGATAACACGTTACTACTTCCATTTACAAGTATTTACTACCTTAAATTTAACACATCTTATTTGAAATATTTCATAAATAAGGATGATGTATTGACACAATGTGCTATGTCTTAAACGTACTCCCTCTTTTTCGTATTATAAGTCATTTTGATTTTTCTAGTTAAAATTCTTTAGGTTTGATCAATTTTATATAAAATTTAATAACATTTACAACACCAAATTAGTTTAATTAAATATTAAATTGAATAAATTTTGATAATATGATTGTTTTGTGTTGAAAATATTGCTATATTTTTCTATAAACTTGTCAAACTATAAAACTTTTTTGGTTATCGTAATCTAACAATTTAAAAATTATTAGTGCTATTTACTTATTGCCTATTAGCTCTAGGATACTTAGACCATGTTTTTTTTGGAGGATTAGTTGCACGTAAAACGAGAAAGGTAATTAACTATTAATTATTAAAAACTTAAAAAAATAAATTTATTTGATTTTTTTAAAAGTATCCTCTGTGTAGAAAGATTTCGCATGAAACATATTGTTTAGCAGTTTGAAAAGAGTAGCAGCTAAGCTCAGATAGCTCTTTAGAACATGGCCTTAAAAGGCACTCATTTTGTAGAGCATATTTTACCTACTAAAATATCATTTCCACTTGAGTTTTATTGAGAAAAAAACTATAGATAATCTTGAATTTAGTATAGATAAGTTGGTTATATATCTTGGGGTGGAACCTGTTTCCTTGGGTGGTTTAAGTCTTTGATCAGTATTTGTGCTTGTATTTATGGCAAATATTCTTATAGTGATAAACGTGATGACTTTGTCAATTTAAGATATATGGCTAAGTCTCGAGATTTTCATAAAGACAATAATAGTAGGGTTCTTGGCAATGATGACCCAAGTAGGACCTCGCCCTTTGAGTTTTTGCTTTAGCGTGGGGTAGCAAACTTGTTGGTCGGCAAGGCTTCCCTGACCCTGGCGTTTCCTAGAAGATGCGGTTGCCCATGATGGTGTGATGACGATAACATTGCTTATCTACCCATGCGGGTGAGCCTTATTTGATCTTCTAGCTTGCTACTTGGTTTTGCAAATCTTGTAGTGAATAGCGTTTGCTAAATGTTGAACCTGACTGTTCTGTTTTTTTCGTAGCCTTCTAGTTTAGGTTTGCAGTTTTTTATCCGTTGTAGTCATGGTTTTTTATAATTAACTATGCGAAATTGAACAACTTCTTCTTTATACAAAACATCGCAACAACCTAACCATTAAAAAAAACAATAACGTTAGGGTGCACGCGCGCATGTGTATAATTGTATGTTTGTGCTGTGTTTGAACGAAATATAAATAGGCGTTTAACTTTGGTTCAACAGCCTCAACCGGTTCACACTTCGGGCCTTCTCCCTCCCTCGCCATGCCAGCAGCCTTGCCATCATTTCCCCCTCCTCCTATACCCATAATGAGTCCACCGACTACACCTCCCGCATTGATAAAGCTCATGTGCAAGTTTGGTCAGGTTTGAGACCGTGCATACCAGCATTGAGAGATCTTCATCAAAACTAATAAGTAGCTTGTTCATCTACCTACAATCTGAAATGAACCCTGCTATACATCCGACGTTCTTGTAATCTCAATACCTCCAATACTACCAAACTTGCCAGAGTTACTAGTAATCTCAGTGATTGTGCAACTGCACGACGATGCTTACACCAGAGTGAATGACCCAAAACATACAGCCTTATCTATCATAATAGGCACAGACGCAACACGCAAAGCCCTATTAGCTAGCAGCAAACTGGTAAAGCAGACAATGCCATTGCAGCACACAACTTTATTGACTTATATGCTTGATGCTGATAAATACTTATTTCCTCCCAGAACATTATTTCTTCGATATACTACGATGTCGACCTATGTCCAACAGTCTTCTCCAGGCTGAGATAATGAGATTCTCATCATAATTCTTTCTACAGGACGGTTAAAATTTAATGGCATTTACAGAAAAATCTTATGACCAAGAGAAGGGCCTTCATGGATTCATCCACTCTGTGCTTCAGAGAACATCAGATGTGTGAAGGGCATGTCAAAAAGCAGAGCTTCAGGCACTCACAGTCTCAAACACGCGACCTAATCATGGCACTAACATCATCGAGCAATTGGGACTCCTTGCAGCTGGGATAAGATTTGATTCTTGATAATAAGATGAGATCCTTTTTATTACCAAAGAGCTGGGATGGGGTTACTAGTCAAGGGGACAACCTCTCGATGTGCCATACTGTGCTCCTATCTACTTCTCGCAGTGAATACTGAAGCCTGTTTGCATCAAGATATTACGAGTTAATAGCTATGTTGTCTAAATAAATAAGAGAGAAAAATATAATGGCTGTATGAAACATACCGGTCATGCAGTCGAGACTGTTGGCCTTGCCAGAACTCAAAAAGTTTTGGTGTTAATCTGTACCCACCCCAGTAATCAGGTTTTGGGATCACGCTGCTGCAGATCAACGACACAGGGGCAATTATATGAAGACTTCGTAAAATACATAGCAAAGATTCAGGACTTAGTAGCTACCCTACTTAAACTTCCTATGTAAGTGTTTTGATATGCATCGGTATCGTAATCATAGAAACTATACACCAATAAATAACAAAACACTGGTGGTCGAGACTTCAAGAAATTCCACTTTCAATTAATTTGCTTTCCTTCCCTTTCCAGTTTTCCACTCTATACAGAGAGGGACAAAAACAATGTGCTGCAGCTCCAAGTTTCCAACAGGAGGATCATTCCATCACAAACTTTGTATATCCAATGTGACAAAGGACAACAACAGGAAAGTGCAGAAACCGTATGGCTACTTTATGGTTATGATGCTTGATAGGTTCATGGTTACAAATAACTATCAGCACCTTGATTTTAATGGTTACTATCCATAAATCTGGGTTTATCAATGCCAGGAGCTCATTTTTATTGAACTTCAGGCTACTGTATGGTGAAAGTAGTCAAAAGTACCATATGACTTAAATTCTGAAGTAATTTGATAACTCAAAAGTAAACTGCCCGAGAAAAACATAACCAAAGTGAATAGTTCATGCCAATGTCCAATAGAATTAGAAAAATAATGTACTAATACCAAGTATGGAAATAACTGGCATGTCAAACTCACCCATCAGAATACTTTTGTTCCAATTCCTTGTACGCCTGCTGAAGAACTTCCCTTCCAGGAATGATAGTGCTCTAGAAAATAGCATAGGTATTATCGATTTTCATTTCATTTTGAAGCATGTTATACTTTCATTTGATCTTTGAGTAAAACATGTGGGAACCATAAGTTTTTGTACTAAACAGCAATAAGCCAATAACAGTACCTGCTTGCTGACTATTGCACCAAGTTGACTCCCTCGTGGGCGGCTGTGGAAATACTTCTCAGATTCTTCTTCTGGAACCTTCTGAACAGAACCTTCTACTCTTACCTGCATGACAATAAATACCAGGCATCAGCTGAATCGAGTTTGCAATATAAAGCAACATGGTATTTTCTTTGCCCTGGTTTGAAACACGGCTCATTGCATATTACTTAACAAATGAATACACAGTGTTCAATAATTGATGCTACAAATCAGATGGAACAGAAACTTAAAACCTAGTCAAATGATTGTTGATTGCAGAACAATAAATTGACATGGCAAGATACAAAAATAGCAAAAACTGCAGAATACAAAGAGCAACATTCTGTTGACGGTCATTGATTACGCTAGTGAATTTGTTTTGTATTACATGTTGGAAAGGTGTTTAATCCTCTTGCTATTAGATAGTACTACAGATAACACAATTTAGCATAGGATTGGTAAAATCACCTGCCGGTTCATCTCATTCCAGTAGAAAAGCAGAGCGGCATTTGGATTCTCAGATAAATCATGTGCCTTCTGGCTACCATAATTTGTATACCTGTACAAGGCCCAGCAGAATCACAAGTCAGTAGTTCCAGAGAAACTTGGACTAACAGCGAGAAATTGTTTAAGTAATCACTTGTATTTACCAAACAAATCCCTGCTTATCAACACCCTTTAAAAGAACCATTCTTGACGAACTGCACACAGATGTCCACTAAAATTATCATTCTGACATAAAGAGGGGAAACTAGCTTGCTGATCTGAAAGGAACATTTAACGAAAAGGAGGCATACGGTTTTCCCTCCTTATCGGCAGTTGTTAAAGCCATAGCATTTGGTTCACGTAGACCAGCAGTAACAGCTTCATCAAACCATCTAACGAACTACAAGCAAATCAAATAAAACATTCATCCCATTCAGAAGAACAATACTTTACTAATGTATAAGATGAATAAATTCAAAATTCTTTCAGTTTGATAGTACCTGATCAAATGGATCAGGCATCACCTGATTCTCGAGAAGTTCAGGGGAGATGTAATTTTCTCTTAGAGATGAAATGTCAACAGATGGAGCTTTTCCAATTCTCACACACATTGAGGTACCGGGATATGGAGGAAGATGAAGCTTATATTTGCTCACAATAGGTGGGGGAACAAATCTACCCCCAAGAAAATGGTGTGGACCGGTAAATTTTTTTGCACAGAGCTTTGGTGCAGTCAATGATACCTAGGCACACCATAAATCGCATTACAAATGAAATTTGCATGTTCAAACAGCAATATCTTATACTACTATATTGATTCAAATCCAGAAAGCTTCTGAAAAGGATGCTAAGTTGCTAACCAGCATATCAGGTTTAAACCCTCCTCCATTGATATCTCCCTCTTCAACGTGCCACCCCGAAGGGATATCAACAGAAACAATTGCTGGTCTTTTAGCAGAATTATCAATAGCACTCAGTGAAACAAGCCTGTTGATAAGATCATCAAATGGTGGTCTTGGTGTTCCTGCATTGATATTTCCCAAAAGAAAAAAAAAAGCTAAAATAAATGAAAGCATCACTGAGCTCAGGAACAGACTCACTGAAAACCCTTTTGGAACTTAAGGCCTTTTCTCAATTCATGTGGTACATGAAATGATTCTTGTGAATTAATCCTATAAATTCCTGCGTTGCAAATGCAATGGGGGCTAACTCTGGGATCTGGGCTCAATCCAATCCAATTTAATCCAAATGATAGCATTGGCAGCATTATCTTAATGCACAAATCATTCTTGCTTTAGTAAAACAGTGCAGTAAACTATGCCTTAGTTGTTCACTCATACAAATCTGTCAATTGTCCCATTATCAAAAGAAAAAAAAAACTTGACATATAACAAGATCGATACAGTATATTTAACAAAGTCTCAAATACAATTTGCGACAAAAGAACTAGTAATATATTACATGACATCAGCTGTTATTCATACCACAGTTGAGCTACATCAATTCTCACTTGTTTCATTCCTAAGTTCCTGTTGATAAAGAGACTACCACACTACAGTCTAACAGAGAATCTATGGCCTTACTTTACAAATCACATCATACAGAATATTCATAAGGAATAAATATATAAGTAGCAGGCACTGATCAGTTCCCTAGTACCAGCTTCACATCAAAATTACTATGATTATGATAAGATATTGGATAGCATGCACATACCATGAAACGAAAAACCAAACATTGCATCAATAATGATGTCAAACTCCTCCGATAAATTTGCAGGTAGGTCTTCAACAGGAACGAAAGGGATTGTTAGTGATTCAAGCTGAAACAAAAGAGTGGCTCGAATTATATTGGAAAAGAGGAAGCATTTGGCACGCCAAGAAAATGGAACAGGATATATCAGTTTACCTGAGTACAAAGGCCAGAATACAGAGGCTTGGGCGTGCGTTTTGGATAACATACAGAAGGCTTGTACCCAAAGTGATGAAGATGACGAGCAGCTACCAGACCATCACCACCATTATTTCCTGGACCACAGATTACTAGCACCCTTGTATGTTCACCCAACTTGTAAACCTGTGATTTTTTTTGGGGGGTCAATACAATAAAGTATCACTAATTAAGACTCATAACAGTAACAAACAGGTACAAGAAGGAAATCCAAAGAAAGAAAAATGTGAACCACATGATGACAGTTCCATTTTTTTAGGTCTGACCAGATTTCATTTTCTCTACTCAAAGTTAGTGGAATTACACAAACCCATTAAACAGTTAAATCACTTCATTGCTGTATTGGCTAGTCCATTCTTTGACAGCAGACAGCCAGGCACAAGATGATTAGTTGCATTTCTCATCATGTTCAGCAACAACAGGAAACAGCATGATAATGCGGTAGTGCTGCATTCCAACCTAGATGATTATATGCATGATTTTTTAAAAAAATCTTGAAACAAAACTGCAGAGCACGAGTACACCAGCTACAGTAACAAAGCCAAAAAGTTGTGCAACTCCTCGTTGCTGATTAGAGTCGCTAATTTACATGCTTATTAATCAAACTACCACGTCTTGAAGAAACACAATACTCCAGCATAATATCAACACATTCAGGTAAGGCAGTTACGTATTGGGAGCACAAATTCCTTTCGAGATTCAGCGATAGTGAATCAATTGAACGCGCTTTGAAGATTTGTTCTACTTTTGGAAGACCTTGCGTTATGTCACTAGATATCGCTTTCTCGTATATAAACGTAACTAAGGGGGTGTTTAGATCCACCGGCAAATTTTTTTGCCCCGTCACATCGAACGTTTGAACACATGTACGGAGTATTAAATATTGACAAAAAAAAACTAATTACACAGATTGCGTGTAAATTGCGAGACGAATCTTTTAAGCCTAATTGTGCCATGATCTGACAATCTGGTGCTACAGTAAACATTTGCTAATGACGGATTAATTAGGCTTAATAAATTCGTCTCGCAGTTTACATGTGGATTATGTAATTTGTTTTGTTATTAGTCTACATTTAATACTTCAAATGTGTGTCTATATATTTGATGTGGCCCAGCAATTTTTTTTTGCCGGTGGAACTAAACACAGCCTAGCCTATCCCCTTTGTAAAGGTTTTGTCCATAATGACCATGAACAGTTGCTCCTGTAGTGGCCAAATAAGTAGCAAGAAACGATTGAAACCGCCACAGCAACCAAAATTGAAAGGTACTGAAACCCATCACACAGTAAACATCATCACCCAAATCGGGGGAAACAAAGCCTCTGAGCGGGTGCCTTTACCTCCGCAACCGCCGCCGCAACGCTAAGCCCCGCAAGCTCCTGCACACACACACACACCAAACCCAAGGGATGGATGAGTCAGAGAAGCCGAGTGGAGGCCGGGGGAGGGAGGGAGGAGTACCGGACCATGAGCTGGTCGACGCTGAAGCCGAGCGGGCCCATGAGCTGCTCGTCGATCTCCGCCGCCTCCCGCTGCGCGAGGTGCGTCACCTCCTCCCCCGACGCCGACGCGGACGCCGAGACGGCCAGCGACGCCATGGCCCGCCGCCACCGAGGGTCCTGCGCGGCGGTGACGAGGGCGGCGCGGCGGGGTGGCGGGAGCGGGAGGCGAGGGCGAGGGCTAGGGCTCCGGGGGAGAGAGGAGGAGTGAGGTGGGGGAGGAGGGGTGGGGGAGGAGAGGAGGAAGGGCATAGCAAGGGAGAAGCAGGCCGCGGCGGTGGATTTTTTGTTGTTGCGGAGTGCGGAAGCCGCCACGGTCAGCATCGTCGCCCCAGTTGCCCACCCGTCTGTCTGACACTCTGACTCACCTGGTCACTTTGTATGTATGGCCAGGCCAGCTGGGTTTGCTTGCGTGGCTTTAGCAAAAGCAATTGCTTGCTTGGTTGTTGGTTGCTTTCTTGCTATTGGATTTTCTTTTTCTTTTTCAATTTTTTTTAAAGTACGTACGATCTAGTTGTACAACTCATATACAACTAAAGACATGTAACCATATATCAATCAAAAAGAGCATATTCATATACATTGTAGTTGTTGCAACTGATGATTTGATTCACTATTATGTGAGTCAAACGGTTGGGTCGTATGCATAATAAATTCATTTTTTTAATATCATTATGGTATGACTAGTGCAATGTTTCCTTTACACGTCATGTTATTTAAAATAATAAAATGCTAAACAATTTTTCAGAAGAAGGCAATGGTACTCCAATACTAACGTGTGGGTCTCTATTATCAGTGAATTCATGTGTTTCCGATATTTGAACGCTCCCAACTGCCTTAACCGGTTTAACTCTAGCGCGGTTGTCTCGCTCGTGTTCTTACCACCACTAGCGCTTCCTCGTCTTCTGCCCCTACCCAAGCTCTTGGCTCACTACGAGTCTCCTCTAGTCTAGCACATAGTCAACCCCCTCATCATCCATGAGCTATCCCTACCCTCTTTGCACGCCACCATCACCGCTCCAACTGTACATCATTGCCAACTTTCTCAAATGCGATGCAATGTCCTCCAAATCTTGTGATGATCCTCATGCAGCTGAATACATAGGCCTTGGGCTACCCAAGTCATGGCTCGCGGCTTGGGATTCAATCTCTGCTGCAAAAGTCTATTTTCCCATCATGTAAATAATGTTCACAACCCACGTTATAATAGGCCATCCCTGGTCGTGGCCTGATCCTAGGCCCGCTCCAATCCTCATATACCTCCTATGCCCCCTCTCCACACCAAGTGTTGAGGTCACTCTCATGTGTTGGCTGAAACTAAGGCGAAGAATGTAGAGTCAGTGGAGACTACTCCAGCTAAGACAGAGGCAACAGAGGTTGAGCTGATGACTATAAAGACTTAGACTATTATTGCTACCCAAAGATGAAGGTGGCTTCGGTCGATGTGGCTAATGAAAGTGCATGAGAGTATTTATATTAACTTCACCTACCTCCTTTTTGAATGGTTGGTTGTTCTCTACATGTGAAACCTTAGGGCTTGTTCGGTTTAGAGGAATTTCAACTCATAGGAATAGGAAAAGTGGATGAATAGAAATGTATGCACGCATCAATTCATAGGAATTTTTCCAAAAGGTTTGAGTGGATAAAATTTTTTCTATGTTTCCTCTCTACAACTTGAATGGAAAAGAAAAATTCCTTTGGTTTCCTATTCCTCATTCCTATAAGCCGAATGGCACATGTAGGAATTAATCCTTAGGATCCAAATCCTTTGTTTTTCCTTCAAACCGAATAAGACCTTAATTCATGCCTTTCTAGACTTCTTCCATGCCTAGGGTTTGAAAACAGTTCTAGGTCCAACTCACTATACGTACATTTCTAACACTATTGCGTTTTGTTCTTGCTTCATGAAAAAAAAAAGTCCGAACGGTACTCCCTCCGTTCCAGGTTATAAGACGTTTTGACTTTAGTCAAAGTCAAAGTACTATAAGTTTGACTAACTCTATAGAAAAAAGTAGTAATATTTATAACACCAGTATAGTTTCATTAAATCTATAATTGAATAAATTTTTATAATATATTAGTCTTGGGTGAAAAATATTACTACTTTTTTCTACAAAATAAAACAAACATATAGCAGTTTGACTTTTACCAAAGTCAAAACGTCTTCTAACTTGAAACGGAAGGAATAGTTAATTGCTCTAGGAATAAGTTCATTTGGTGACCCTCAAAAGTGATTAAAATCTAATCCGTGACCCTAAACCACAAAATCGGATATCTTGACCCCCAAACTATCAAAACCGATGCAATTTGACTCCCTCGGCGGTTTTGGAGGGTGGTTTCGCTGACGTGACGGTATTGACCTAGTCTGTGTGCTGACATGGCGCTTAGGTGGCATTTCAATTAAAAAGTTATACATGGGACCCGTTTGTCATTCACTCACAATTGTGGGGCCCACTGACATGTGGGTCCCACATGCCATCTTCTCCCTTTCTTCTCCCCTCCCTTCTCTCTTTCTTTCTCTTTCTCCCCTACGGCTGTCGGCGGGGAGTGAGCGGCGGTGGCGGCAGGAGCTAGCTGGAGCGGCGGCGGCGGCAGCCCGCGGGCGGCAGCGGTGGGCGGCAACGGGAGGGCGGCGGCGGCTTGCGGCAGTGGGAGGACGAGGAGAACGGCGGCGGGCGAGAGAAGCAGGCCGCGGCGGCGACTTCGAAACCGTGCGTCCCCACGGCGAGGCGGAACAACTCGAGGAGAGGGATGAGGAAGAGCACGCCGCCGAGGAGGTCGTCTCACGCTGTCACTCCCCCGACGCGGCCGTCCACCGAGAGGAGAAGTGCCATGATCCGGTCGCCGCCGCCGCCGCTTCCCCTCGTCCTTCCTCTGCCACTAGCTGCCGCCGCCCTCGCCCGCCCACCCTCCCGCCGCCGCCGGCTCCCCACGTCCTTCCACTGCCACAAGCCGCCGCCGCCCTCACCCGCCCGCCGGCCCTCGTCCCTCAGCCGCCACTCGCACCGCCGCCGGTTCCCCTCGGCCGCCCACTGCCATGAGTCGCCGCTCTCACCCGCCCGCCCTCCCGGCGCTGCCGCCGGCCCCCGCCTGCCGGTTACGGCGTCGAAGACCTGGTCGACGGCGGCCGAGCTCGCCATACCGCGCAGCGTGTGCCTCCCGCCGCCGCCGCTGTGGTCTTCTCCGTCTTCGCCGCTGTGGAGCTCAGCCCGGGCGCCACCTCCGCTCGCAGGCCACCGCGCCTCCGCCACTCGCAGGCCACCGCTCGCCGCCGTCTTCACCGCTCGCCGCCGTCTCCGCCCGCCGCGGGATAGAGAGAGGGAGCGGCGGGGAGAGAGAAGGAACTGAGGGAGGGGAGAGAGAAGGGTCACGTGGGTCCCACAATCTATTTTTGGTGTCAATGACAAATGGTCCCACACATATTTTTTAATTCTAAATGCTTCCTAAACGCCACGCGTAAAGGAGACCCGGTCAATACCGCCACGTCAGCGCCACGTCAGCGAAACCGCCCTCCAAAACCGCCAAGGGAGTCAAATTGCACCGGTTTTCATAGTTTGGGGGTCAAGATATCCGGTTTTGTGGTTTAGGGTCACGGACTAGATTTCAATCACTTTTGAGGGTCACCAAGTGAACTTGTTCCATTGCTCTAAGCAGAGCAAACTCTCTTAGGTTGGGCGAGGTGGGCCAACTTTTCCTACAGTAACAAATGTGGCCACTATACAGTGCCCGGCTGCTACAGTACAGTGCAGTACTAGGCTGCGTTTTGCTTCTGCTGTTGGGCTGTGCTGCTAGCTTAGCTTTGCTCTTCTTGCTGTTGGGCTGGGCTGAGCTTTGCTCTTCTTGCTGTTGGGCTGGGCTGAGCTTTGCTCTCTTCTTTTTCTTTTTCTCAATTATTTGCGGGGCGTCGTATTCTACCTATCTAGCTAGTTCTACCTCTAGTGCTTCCTCTTTAGGGATTGGTGTAGAGAGATTTGGAAGTGAGTGCATGAGAGACTAGGCTAGCTTTTATCTTGGGCACTCAAGATTGGCATCGAGCTCGTTTGTCACTGTATTTGTTACTCTTTGAGGTTCTCCTGTTCGCTAGCTAGTGAGGTGTCGCTCACGAGCGCCGGTGAAGTTTGTGAAGGATTACTTTGTCTCTCTAAAAGGAAAAGAGGTGGCTTGAGTAGATACCGAGCTTGATCTTTGTTGTTGCTTTGTGAGATTAATTTGGAATTAAAGAAACCTGACTTTTTGGAGTCCCTCAATGAAAACGAAGGATAATTTGGAATCCGAAGTTCGGTGAAAAATCAGTTGTCTTCTCCTTTATCCCTCTTTTCTTTTGTGCATAATCATTTGTATCGTGTTCTAATTGTTTTGTGCTAGCTAGCTCGCTAGTTTCCTGCTTCTTTAGTTTTCATGTTGCTAGTTGTAGCTAGTGAATTAAAGTTGTGCTTGTGAGTTGTTTTCCCTTCGTGGGCTTTTCCTACCTAATTGGAACCTCCAGTGTTCTTAAGCAGAACTTCCAGAGCCTACCGGAAGTTCCGACTATAGGAACAAAAAATACAGATCCCTGTCAAGTTTAGGACTACCACGAGGGCATTTGGGTCTCTTTGCGTGCAAATGTGGCTTCTCTCTCGTTACGATGTCTTGTAGCAAAATTTCTCCTTTTTATTGCATGAAAGAATCTAGCTGGGAGCACTACAGGTGAGAAGATTGCTGCTCATGTAGGATTTGCCTCAATATTTTATTAGAGAAAAATTCATGGCAGAGTTTATTTACATACAGAATATGTGGTAATGTGGAGCAGGAAGAATTGAACAATGCATTTAAAGAAACTTAGCCTGCCAATCTGCCATGTCATTCATTGGTGAACGGTGACTTTATTTTATCTGAATGATATAAGCTGCCATCAGAGTTTACTAAAGGACATGGCAGCCCCATCTGTTGGCCTTGGGTGTGGAAGGTAAACAACCCCTGCATCAGGATTCAACAACTCCCATCTGGAAGAAATAAATTGAGCCATTGAAAAAAAAATACAGAGGGTGAATTATTACTGAGAATAATTGTACACATGTACTGTTAATGAAGGTTTGGAAGTTTAGTGAATACTTGTAACCACAAGAGAGATGATGGAGCATGATGGTGAGCTGCAGCCTTGCCAGCATGTTGCCGGCGCAGATCCTCTCGCCGCCACCGAACACCTGGTACGTGCCTGGCTTCGCTGCTTTCTGATCAATCAATGCACTTACGATTAAGTTGACAATTTATCATCAAAGGAAGAACATTTACTTCGATCGAGTAATAAATTATGTACATGAACGACCACATATGTTTAGTTACGTTTTCTTTCAAATTTAAAAATAGTTATCGTTTTGATAAAGATACGGTCTCCACAAAATAAGTTTTCACTATTTCTATTGTAATATATAAAAAGTATCAGTAAATATATAACATTATTGAAGTACATTTTAAGATTAATCTATGCATGTGTTATATACGTATATCAGTAATTATTTATAGTCAAAGTTTTTAAGTCTAGCATTGTAGCATCAATGTTTTTTTTAAAAGATAATTATTTGCAACCTGAAGGGAGTAAATATATAGCAGATCGGCACTCAAGTCCTCATTTATAAGCAAGTTTTGTGGGCTTGGCCCATAAAATTGGTTTATAAGTGGGGCTCCTAGTTTAAATAGGATTACTTTAACCGATCATCTACTTGATTATAGTAGTAAATTAAAGAAGAATTTTTAAGAAAACATATTTTTTGAAGCATGGGGAATATAATCTGGTGAATAAGCTACTAAAAAGAACATGATTAAATTGCAAGTCTTTATATTGCTATGCTAGAAAGAATTCTATGGGAAATTAATGGCCTCAAGTACACCATAAGTCCATAACTCTGCAGACCATTGCTATGTTTAGTTCAGCGTAAAGTTTGAATTTTGGTTGAAATTAGAGATAATGTGACTGAAAAGTAAAGTTGTGTGTGTATGACATGTTAATGTGATGGAAAAGGACTGAAAGTTTGGATCCAAACTTTGGATCTAAACACAGCCCATGCATCTTTCTGAAAGTTTATCTATCAAAATTCAAAGCACCAGCCTGCATGGAAACAATTCTTCCCCTATCTGTTTTATGAAGTTCTCAACCCCCAATCAGATAAGTGCCTGTATATGGTAGATGCACACACATAGACCATTTTATTTCTTTGTTATATGGTAGATGCAGCACAATCCAACTATATTTTTTTGGGTATTTTTTTTTTCATTTTCATGTATAGTTATGAACCAACTTACATCCCATCTGTCGGGGTTGAAGCTCAACGGATCATCGTAATATTTAGGGTCAACATGTAGTGATCGGATCCACACAATTACTTTCCACCCCTCTGGTATTGTATAACCTGCTTGCATGCATACAATTAAACAATTTTGAGTGAGAATTTACTTAGTATCTCGATCATGGGTTATTCTCGATAATTATTCATTAGTACCATTTTCCCTCTGCTCCAGAAATAATTTTGGTAGTTTTAATTTTCTACAGTCTACAATACAAAATTGTGATTATTCTTGTAGTTTATATAATTGCTGGGTAAGAGTGCAAACATGCTACTAGTATAGATTAGAAATGATAGTGTGAACTGTGAAGACCACGGGTATTGGCGCCACATGTCAGTAACACATTGATGTTATTTTCCACTCATGTATAATTACTATTTCGATTAATTTGCCCTTACATGCAACCAACAAAAAAAAATATCATAAAAATGCATATTATGGAGGCGTTTGATAACACAGAGATCCATTTAACTTTTTCTTAATTATGACCTTAGTTTTATGTTAATGATGATCAAAGTCTCTAAAAATAATCATTAAAGTATAATTTATTGATATCACCTCGGTACTCGACATCTCTGAGTGCCACCCGGTAAAGCATCGGAGATATGTTGGCCAACCGAATTGTTTCTTCCACTACCTGCAAGTGCTCAATGATATGTTCATGTTCATAAGTTCATTGATTACTCATTGAAATCATGTTCATTAATTTCTTAGTACATGTACCTTGGCTGTGTACTTCATCTTGGAGATGTCATCTAGAGTAATGAAGCTGGCTCCATTCTTTTCTTTTGCTATGGCCAAATTCTCTTCCTGTAAAAGTCAAGGCACACATCCATGTAGATAATTAATGTAATTATGAGAAGACATGCATACACACGTGTTATTAAGGACTTCTTTGGAATGCATGAATAAAAAACCTCTTTATGAAGGAGAGGAAAAATGATTGCAGTCCTAATGATGTAGAAAAAGAATTTGATGACAATAATCTAGATAATGTTTGGTCTGATGAGGATTCTTCTGACAATGACTGTACTAACTTAGATGAGATTGATTTCTTACTTAAACAAGTGCAATCTTCTATGAAAAAAAGCCGTCAGAAGAAGGGAAACCTTGAGATTTTTAAGGTCACTCCCAAATGTCCTAATAGAAAAGGGAAATACAAAAAAAAGAAGATAATGAAAGGTTTGTTTTGGAACATTAGAGGCATGGGTGGTGTTGAAAAAATAGGTCATTTGCAGGACCTAATTAGGGAACACAAGTTTGATTTTCTAGGTATTCTAGAAACAATAAAACATGACTTCTCTGCTGAGATGCTTCAAAAACTAAGTGTAGGGAGGGGTATGGTTTGGAAATGGATGCCTGCCACTGGCAGATCAGGAGGGATACTAGTGGGAATTGATAGTGAGAAATTGAACATCATTGGGGAGGTAATTGGGAGATACTTTATCAGACTTAAGCTGTCTAATGTGGATAACAAAAAAGTTTGGGATTTGATGATAGTATATGGTGCAGCTCAAGTGGAACAGAAAGCTGATTTTTTGACTGAACTGGCCAAGGAAGTGTACTCACAAAGTCATCCTCTTATGGTGGGAGGTGATTTTAATATACTTAGAAAAGAAAGTGAAAAGAATAAATCGGGTGGCTACACAAAATGGAGTTTTATCTTTAATGCCATTATTGAACAAGCAAATTTAAGGGAAATTCAAATGGGAGGGAGACAATTTACCTGGTGCAATAACCAGGAGTCCCCTACTTTAGAGAAATTGGATAGGGTTTTCATTAACATTGATTGGGAGGTGGCACATCCTCTTACCTCAGTTAGGCCTTTAGTGAGAGCTATGTCTGATCATAATCCCATGCTGATGGAGACAGGGCAGTTTCTCCAACCTCATAAATTATTCAGATTTGAACAGAGTTGGTTTTTGAGGGAGGATCTGGTGTCAATTGTGTCAGAAGTTTGGAATTCCAGTTATAATGGTAGCAACTTAGAGAGATGGCAAAAAAGGATGAAACACATGAGGAAAAAGCTGAAGGGCTGGAATAAAAATTGGGAGGGTGAATATAATAGAAGGAAAAAATTTATTCTAGATAAGATTGATGCAATTGATATTCAAGCTGAGACATGAGGGATAGACATAGGCATGATGGAGGAGAGGAACTCACTTGAAACTGATCTCAAATCTGTGGTCAGAGAAGAAAAAAACAAGTGGTTCCAGAGATGCAAAGAGGAAGAAATTCTGGAAGGGGACTGCAACACCAAATATTACCATGCCAAAGCTAATGGCAGAAGAAGGAAAAGCCAAATACATACTCTTGTTCAGGAAGAAGGGGTGATTCAAGGTCAACAAAACCTGATAGCTTACATAACAAATTTTTACAAAAACCTGTTTGGTCATACTAGAGGAAATGCCTGCTCTTTAAACATGGAGGGAGTGACTCAAGTTTCAAAGGAAGATAAAGTGGAACTAACCAAACCTTTTAGTCTTGAGGAAGTGAAAAAAGTAGTCTTTGAAATGAGACAAAATAGAGCTCCAGGGCCAGATGGTTTCCCTGCTGAATTCTATGTGAAATTTTGGGGCATTATTAAATTTGAGTTGCTGGATTTGATTAATGATTTTCACAATGGGTTTTTGGAGGTTGAAAGATTGAACTATGGAATTGTTACCCTTGTCCCAAAAACAAAAGATGCTGAGCAGATTCAAAAATTCAGACCAATCTGTCTTTTGAATGTGAGTTTCAAGATCATCACTAAAGTTTTGATGAACAGATTGGATAGGATCATGACTTATATCATTTCTAAGAACCAAACAGCTTTCCTCAAAAATCGTTTCATTATGGAAGGGATTGTTATTCTACATGAGCTACTCAACTCTTTGCATACAAAAAAATCAAGTGGCATCCTTTTTAAGGTTGATTTCGAAAAAGCATATGATATGGTTGATTGGGGTTTCATTTACAGAATATTGCACTCCAAAGGTTTCCCTGATCAGTGGTGCGACTGGGTTATGAAGGTAGTTAGAGGTGGAAAAGTGGCCATTAAAGTAAATGATGAGGTGGGTCCATATTTTAACACTCATAAGGGATTGAGGCAAGGGGATCCACTTTCTCCCCTGCTGTTTAATTTAGCAGCAGAAGCACTCACTCTATTGGTGCAGAGGGCTGAGAACAATTCCTTGGTAGAAGGCCTCCCCATTAATGAGAATAACAAAGTGACAATTCTCCAATATGCTGATGATACAATTTTTATGATCAAGGATGACCCTGAACAAGCCAGAAATTTGAAATTCATTTTATGTCTCTTTGAACAACTTTCTGGGCTGAAAATCAACTTTAACAAAAGTGAAGTGTTTTGTATTGGCAAGGCTGTTGAAAGACAATCAATGTATAGTGAGATTTTCACTTGTAAAATAGGTACTTTGCCTATGAAATATTTAGGTGTTCCAATTCACAAAAAAAGATTGCTCAACAAAGACTGGACTCCAACTGAAAACAAGATGGAGCATAAATTGGGATGTTAGCAAGCCAGATTTTAGTCCATTGGGGGGAGATTGATTCTTATCAATGCCAGCCTCAGCAATGTGCCCTTATACATGTTATCTTTCTACAAGCTCCCTCAAGGAGTCAGAGAAAAAATAGACTACTATAGAAGAAGATTTCTGTGGCAGGAGGATCAAGGCATTAGGAAATACCATTTGGTTCGATGGCCTGTGATTTGCTCTCCTAGAGACCAAGGTGGTATGGGAATTTTAGACCTTGAGATAATGAACATTGCCCTTCTGGGGAAATGGTTGTGGAATCTTGAAAACAAGGATGGGTGGTGGCAAGAAATCCTTAGAGACAAATATTTAAGCAAGAAAACTCTTTTGGGGATGAAGAAAAAACCAGGCGATTCCCACTTTTGGCAAGGTCTCATGGAGATCAAAAACTCTTTCTACAAGTTCTGCTCAAAAAAACTGGGTGATGGTAAACAAACCTTGTTCTGGGAAGATAACTGGATTGGAGGCAGACCTCTTGCCTTGCAATTCCCAACTTTGTTCAATATAACAACCACTAAACAAATCATTGTGTCCAAAGTTATGTTGGGAGGCTGGGATGCAATTAAATTCAGGAGAACTTTACATGGTGACAGACTTATGGAGTGGAATAAGATAAAACAGAGCTGTGTTGGTCTAACCTTACAGGAGGGGGTTAGAGATAAAATCTGGTGGAAACTGACCAAGGATGGTTCTTTCACTGTCAAGTCCTTCTATTTAGCTCTTAAAATGCAACAAGTGACCTTCCCTTTCAAAAAAATCTGGAACATCAAAGTCCCCCTTAAGATTAGAATCTTTTTTTGGCTTTTTCTGAAAAATAAAATCTTAACTAAAGATAACTTGTATAAAAAAGGCTGGAAAAAAGGGGATAAGTTGTGTCAGTTTTGCTGTAGGGAGGAGACCCTTCAACATTTGTTTTTTGATTGCCCTCTTGCAAAGATGATTTGGAACATTATCATTTGTGCTTTCAATTTTAAACCCACTCTGAATAGAACCCAGGTGATTGGTACCTGGCTATCTGGCTATGACAAAAATATGAAAAATCTGCTAATGGTGGGCATATCAGCAGTAGTGTGGGCTATTTGGAAAACAAGGAATAGAGTTTGTTTTGATAATGTCCTGCCCAAAACTCCCACTGAGGTGGTTTATTTAGTCTGTAATCTAATTGAATCTTGGGCTCTTCTGCAGAAACTGGAGGCAAATCGAAGAAGACTGGAGCTGGGAGCCAGGCTGGTAAAGCAGGTAGCAGATGATGTATACAACTCAAGATTTGGATGGAAGCCGTGCACAAGAAGACTGGAGTGTTGTTGAGTCTGTTGGCTTTTGCTGAGTTTGACTGCTGTCCTGCTTCCTTTAGGTGGCAATTGGTGTGTCGTTTCTCCTAGTTTCTGTCTGGAAATCTCCCTATAAACGATCCACCCTCATCCAAATTGTGACTCTTTTTGGGCACTTGTATGGGAAGCTTAGTCTTGCTATAGGGGTGGGGGTTTTCTCTCTTTCTTCTCCTGTTTGCTTTCAGTTTGTAAGAAAAGATCTTTTTATCCGTTCCGGTAATGGAAGGGGGGCTCAGCCCTAGTCTCAAAAAAAAACATGAATAAAAAACACGTGACAGAAAAAACGAAGGAATGGAAGTGGTATATGTCCTTGGGAATTCTAAACATATGAATTGTTGAAGCTTATTGTTTGGATTTTTCATAGGAAAAGCTTAGGATTTGAGGAGAGAGATAGACAAAAGAAAAATTTCTTATGAGGTTCAACCTCAGGTTGGAAAGGCTCCAAAATTCCAATGAATTAAGCCATTCCAAATAAATTTTGTAGGAATCTCAAATATTCTAAAGCAGCACATGATTTCAATCCTATAAAAATCTTCTATTTTTTCTTGGTTCCAAAGGAGACGTAATAAGCTAAGAAGATGGATATGTATACCTCCAAAGGATGTGCCCCATATCTCTTTACTTACTTCCTCAAATATACTCACAGTTATGGAAATTCTAAAAAAATGATAATATATTATTTATTGACATCTACCACTCCAAAAAGACTTTAAGTTGAACATGGTCTCCAAAACGAGAAAAGAGACAAATAAAGTGATAATTAGCTCAGGTACTATTCATAGTTTGGAGTCCCCCCTCCTCCCCAATGTATGGGCCGAATTTACAGTTGGAATTTTCTAGGATAGTGGATATATACATATATTTGCCATTGTCACCAAAATAGTCTTTAATAATGTCTCCAAATTTTTTAAAAATATTTTCATCATTATTTTGCTTGTTTTTTTTTCAGAAAATAATGAGGGGGTTATCTCATTAAGGTATAAAATCTTTTTTCCTTTAGAAAATAGTCTATTGACACACATATACTCCATTTGGTTCCAAGTTGTTTTGGATTTATGCCCAAGAATTAAGAAAACGCCTCAACTTCCTTTATACTGGATTGGAAATGAAATTTTATTTATTTGTGATAGGGGATAGTACTTGTTTAATACGGGAAAATTAAACATGGAAGAAAATTCTAAGATGTCTTACCTTTAAAGAAGAGTTGAGAATATTAAAAATGGTCTATGTCTGAGAAAACTTGATAAGGTTAAAAAACGCAATTAAGCAATGGAAACTTGAGAAGAGTTTTGATAGGCCGCTCTACTTGCGGTTACTATTGTGTCATCTTGGTTTGACCCCTCTAGAAACCAACACCATTGTTAGATCATATACAATAAGATAACATAAATAGGCTATAAAAGTTGACACCTCTGATTTATGCTGAGTTGGAGAGGCGAGAGAAGAGAAAATTAGCAAACTATAGATCCATAAGCCACCTATAGAATTTGATGGTTTTACGGGATATATTTCTCCAAGTATCTGGCGACTAACATATAGGGCTGAGGAGTTTAAGCTGGGAAACCTATCTTCTAATATCTATTTCATTTTCTAGATTCTACAACTACAGATTTTCAGGATTTGTGTAAAAATCTGGATTGTTTGGAGGAGCTTTTGGTGGCTGGAGATTCTAGAAGAATTCGAAGTTGTACCTATCAAAAGCTCTCTCAAACGAACCCTTATAGAAGAAAAAAAATACTTCATTTTATTGGTTTACATACTCTTAACTTGGCAAGGACAGCGGACAATTTTGCGAGGTAGTAGGTTGCCCACATGATGGCGCTGGAGGTGGACTTGTAGCCTCCCAAGACAAGGGAGACTATGTTATCCACCACCTCGTCGTCGCCCAGCCGCCGACCCTGCTCATCCTCCATCCGCATCAGCCCGCTCATAACATCATCGTGCTCCTCTAACTTCGCCTTCAACTTCCTCCTCTTGACCTCCTCCCTGAACACCGAGTTCAGCTTCCTACGGCACTGCATGCACAAATTCATGTGTACAGTAGTACGTTCTACCATCTCTAGCTTCACTGTTGTTAAATCCGATCCAAGCAGAGAAAAATTAATTTACAGGGTGTCACCTTTCGAGCGTGGTGGAACGCGGTTCCTGGGATGTCCAACTGTAGCGCCCTGAACCCGGCAACCAATCCGGCGAACCACTCGTCGATCTTGGCAGTCGCCGGCGACGGCTCCATGCTCACGAACATCCTGCATATGTTCTCGAACGTCACCTGATCTCGATGGATCCATCGATCGATCGGTGAAAAGCAACATATAATTCGTTGCATCCATGAGAAGCAAGTAGGAGTATGGTTAGTTTACTTTCTTGATCTCGGTGGCGGCGGTGATGGTGCCCTTGGCCGCCCACGACCGCAGCGCCGCCGCCACGCGCGGCTGGACGACCTCCGCGAAGGACCGGAGGGAGTTTGGGCTGTTGATGGCGCCGAGGACGAACCTGCGCAGCCTGGCGTGCCGGCCGCCGTGCACGTTCACGATCGACGAGACGCCGACGAGCTCCGGGTCCGGCCAACCGACGCCGAAGCTGCCGGGCGGCGCCGACCGGAACACGAACCCGTTGGACGCCGGCGAGCAGACGAGCACCGCGGGCGAGCCGAACAGGTGCGTCCGGTAGATGCCGGCGTCGTCGTCGCCGTCGCCGTAGCAGTAGCGCCGCCTCTTGGCCTGGATGAAGGCGTCGGGGCGGCGGGCGAGGTTGAAGTACCAGAGCAGGGCGAGGGTCTCGCCGACGAACGGCAGGCCCATGTGGCCCGGCGGGAGCCGTCTCGCGCGTCGTGTCCCGCGGCGGCGGAACGCGAAGGCGGCACGGTGGAAGGCGTCGGTGCAGTGCCAGACGGCGAGCGCGAGCAGCGGGACGGCGCCAGCGACGAGGGCGCCGAGCCGCCACGCCCAGTCCGTGGCGCCCACGGCCACTACTGGCGTCTGCATGCCACTCATCATCTTGGAGTGAATTGAGGTTGCACGTACGGCGGAATAGTACAGTGGGTGGGTGATATACTCACTCCGTATTATACAAGTTTTGAGTTTTTGGTTACACTATTTGACCATTCGTCTCATTCAAAATATTTGTGCAAATATAAAAACGAAAAATTCTGCTTAAAGTACTTTGGATAATAAAGTAAGTAAAAAAAATAAATAATAATTCCAAAATTCTTTAAATAAGCCGAGTGGTTAAACAGTGCAAACAAAAACTCAAAATCCTTATATTATGAGACGGAGGGAGTATAAATTAAGCCTAATCTCACGGGAGCTTTGGCAGCTAGCAGCTGCTAATCACTGATCCCTGCTGCTGCTACTGTACAAAGCTTGTCTTGTTGCACTTGAGAATATTTGGGTTCCATGTGATAAGTATCATTCATTTGGTGTGAGTGAGTTTAATTGTGTGACTAATGAATTATTACTCTCTATATAGTAGTAACCTTTTAGCTATGTATTTGGAGTTTTGGACAAATACTTACTCCATCTATGTCCAGCAATTGTTTATGCTACTGTAAGTAGATTGAAATTAGCCGTCGGCTTCTTAGACGTTATGAAAGCCACGGACGGAAGAACTCACCGACGGCAGCGTCTTCTCCTATGGCACTCCAATGATAGCGACTCAAACTTATTAACTCCGGCGAGCTCCTCTAGATTAAGTTTTAGGGCTTTATGATGGGATGGAGGTAGGGGCAGCGAGGAGACAAGACAAGGGTACTTAAGGGTTGAGCCCAATTGTAGTCTCTTTAAAGTTTAATCCATTTTAGATCCTACAAAAAAAACATGAAAATTTTGTCAGGGTTACGGATAAAACATACCCTTTATCCTAGGAGTCATGAGATATGTGGATACGATATATCCTCAAGTATACGGGAAGTATCCTTTTGAGTTAAAGGAAATTGTTAAGTTCTTGAGGAAACAATCTCTACGAATAGAAGGTGTCAGAGTTGTATTTGGAGAAGATGACGATATTATCTTATTGTACGGGGTCCATTGTCTCCGAGTCCTACTCGGAGACTAAGGTGATCTGCAGTATAAATAGAGACCCCTTGAGGGGTACCGAACATCGAATCTTAGCACAAGATACCCGCCATAACTTAAGCGATCTGGACGAACTTGAAGCCTACTCACCGATAAATCTCGTCAAGACGCTCTCGACAAGGATCTCATCAGTAATCTCGAAGTTCTGTTGTTCTTTATTGTATTCTGTGGTTTTTTCTCATAATCCCATATGAACTGGATTAAGGCTATTACCTTACAAGGGGTCTGAACCAGTATAATCTTTGTCTTCTATGTGCTTGATGTCGTATCGTGTAGATCCTCGTACCAACGTACCCCAACCCTCAATATACAGTCTGCGGTTATCCCCCGTCGACAAATTTAAATAAACAAAGTTATTAGTATAGCCCTAGGCCGGATTATTTCCCTTGGTAGGGGGCACTATAAGATCAGGTTTAGAGGGAAAGCTTGGGTGGCAGAGACGGGTAGGTGATCAGGTGCAAGTGATATTATTGCTGGAGCCGCGAGGACGAAGAAGAGGGTGGTGAGTGGGGTTAATGGCAAGTGTGAGAGATTCTATGTGGTTCGCAAGCGGGAGTTAGGATATAGCAGTAAAAGATCTCCACTGATGCAACCTTTCAAAGAGGGGAGTGTGAGGATACTAGTGCCGAGTTGATGAAGATGGGAGATGATAACATCATGTATGTAAGATGAAGAGGAGAGGGAGGTAGTTGGGAGGGGATGACTGGTGGGTCTTGCTAGTGCCAACATGGTGATGGTGAGGGAAGCACTATGTATCGAAGGCAATTGGCAGAAACATGATCGAACTGCACTTACAAGACTTGTGGTGGGAGATTGGAGGGGAAAATGGATAAGGTGACTTGTGCAAGACTTGCAATGGGTGTTTCCAGTGACTAGAGAGAGGAAAAGATGAAAGATATCTTTTTGTTAGGAAAAGAAGTGGAGGAGTGCCTGATTAATCTTGTCGATTCATGTGTTAATTAGCATACTACGTAAACACACACACACACACATATGTGAGAATGCTATTTAGACAGACATATGTTCAGTAAAAATTTATAGAATGGGACATAGTGATTGTAGAGAAAGATATGAAAGTTGAGCAACGATACAAGGGTTAGAAATATATGATATTGATCATTTCAATGATAAAGGATAAAGTAGAGATTAAATTTATGAATACATAGCATGTTTTATGCATACTCACTATACACATGCACATCACATGCTAATCAACATCAGCTTGGTAAAATTAATCTTGCCAAGCTATTGTGATCCTGGTTCGCACGACTTAACAAGTTTGTGCACTAAAATAGACATTTTACAAGTTAATATACTAAATTACACTCACCTAACAAGTTTGCGTACCATACAATTTATTATTATTATTAACGATGCCCCCAAGAGGGAAGATGATGCCCATAGGCGTTGTCAACATCGCCACCGCCAGAAGACCGGGGGTAATGCTTTCGCCTTGGGCTCTCAAGACTGTTGATTATCGTTGCCTAGCTCATCACCTGGCACAACAGCTCAACTTCGCCACAACACAAGATGACACCACATTAGAGGAGCAAACACTGCTCATCCACCCATGGTGAACTGCGCTACTTGAGGGGTTATCGTTGATGAGCTTGTTATACCCGGCTAAGCAACTTCGGCTCCTCCTCAACTCAAAAACTCATAATTTATTAATAGACAGAAATTCCTCAACTCACAAAAGCTCACAATTTATTAATAGACAGGAATTCTTGGTAGAGTTTATTTACGTATATACAAAACATGTGGAACAACAACTGAATAACACATTTAAAGAAACTCAGCTTGGTGTGATACATATCATGCATTGTTGCTTCTCAGCTTTTTCTTAATCAGTCTTGCACCTAGCAATAGTATATATGAACTCTGAAGTTCTTAAGCCACAGAATGTACTGGTGACTTTATTCTATGTCTGAATGATATAGCTGCCATCAGAGTTCACTGAAGGACATCACTGCCCCATCTGTTGGCCTTGGGTGCGGAAGGTAAACAATCCCTGCGTCAGGATTCAGCAACTCCCATCTAGAAGAGATAAATTGAGCCAGTGAAGGAAAAAAAAGAACAGAAGGTGAGTTAACACTAAGAATAATAAATTGTACACATGTAATGTTAATTAAGGTATGGAAGTTTAGTAAATACTTGTAACCACAAGAGAGATGATGGAGCATGATGGTGAGCTGCAGCCTTGCCAGCATGTTGCCGGCGCAGATCCTCTCGCCGCCACCGAACACCTGGTACGTGCCTAGCTCCGCTGATTTCTGATCAATTAATGCACTTATGTGTAATAAACTGCATATCGAGTGATCGACACACATGTTCAAAAGAAAATAATAAACTGCTTTGCTAAAAGAACCCTTGGGAATGAAAATAAACTATAAAAAATGTGAGATGTATGTGCTGGGAGTGAGTGAAGAGGAGAATTAAGAGTGGCTAACATGATGAATTGTAAGGTGGGGGAGATGCCTTTTACTTACTTAGGGTTGCCAATGAGTGTGGAAAAGATCACCATGAAAGACTTTTATCAGATCATTCAAAGAGTGGAGAAGAGAATGAAATCATGGAAAAGTGGGTATTTATCTTATGGGGGCAGAGAGATTAAAATTAATTCATGTATGTCCAGTGCTCCAATGTATGCTATGGGGTTCTACCTTCTTCCTGAGGGTTTTCATTCCAAAATGGATTCTGCTAGAAGCATATTCTACTGCCAAGGGGTGGGGGAGAAGAAAAAATACCACATGATTAAGTGGGAAGCTTTGTGTAGACCAAAAGATTTTAGGGGGATGGGTTTTTTAGATACTAGAATTATGAACATCAGTCTCCTTAGCAAGTGGGTTATGAAACTGGAAAATGGAGCTTTTTCTAGAGTTCAGAGGCGGGGGGCTCTCAATTTTGGAAAAGTTTGCATCAATACAAAAAAACACCTGCAAAGATTGGTGCAAAACAAAGTACATGAAGGCAGTGGTGTGGACTTCTGGGGTGATGTTTGGTATGGTGATGCTCCTTTGAAAGTGACTTTTCACATGTTATATGAGGTTAGTTTGCAGCAAAAAGCTACTGTCATGGAGATGTGGGCTAATGGCGACTGGAATCTGGTTTTTAGAAGGAACCTGAAATCAGAAAGAGAGGTGGAACTGAATGATATGAAGAATATTCTCCAATATGTCTAGCTTGATGGGGATAGGGATGAAGTAATCCGACCTTACACAAAACATAAGTCTTTTATTGCTAAATCTATGTATAAGCTGTTAACTTTTTTTTTGGGAGGGGGGGAGGGTTAAAGATACTGAAATGTGGTCTATTTGGAAGGGCAAGATTCCTCTAAAAATAAAACATTTCCTTTACCTTGTTGGGAGAGGAAAACTTCCTTGTGCTTCTCAGTTAGTCAAAAGAAATTGGAGGGGTGGGGATGAGCTTTGCAAACTTTGCAAGAGCAAAGAAACAACTAATAATATCTTGTATGTATGGCTGTCCTTTTGCTGTGTTTACCTGGTGTGTAATTAAGGAAGCTTTGTTTCTGAGCAATAAACCTATCTCCTTCTAGGAGTGCACTGGGATAATTTGGGACAGGAGGAAGAAGAATGCTTGGATGGTGCTTTTAGCTAGTGTTTGTTGGGCTCTTTGGTTGACTCAAAATGATTGGGTTTTTAAGGATGCTTTTGTTTCATCTCCTCTACAGGTTGTTTACAGGTCAATCTCGTTTGCCCAGAAGTGGAAGGTGTTCCTAAAGGAAGAAGAGCGAAAGGCGCTCGAGGATTGGCTTGAAGCTATACTGGACAAACTAAAGCAAGTGAGGCCAACTATGCTGCCTGTAGATCTTTAGTGTCTGTTGGGCATTGTCTTTTGTGCCTATCAAGTCTGAGGGGGTGGAACCTGTGCTTGTGCGAATCTGTCTGGGTTGTGGGCATTATATGTAGCTGGAGTCCCCAGAAATTACTTTTTGTTTTGTGTGTCGTGTCCTTTTTTCTTGTATTTCAAGACTCTGTATCCCTCTTTCGGCTTTCTCCAAAAAACCGGGTCAAATTAATGTTTGATCTGCTCTAAAAAAAACAATGATCTATATATGGGTTAATAACCTCAAGTATATGCCCTATATATGTCTAGAGGCTTTATTTTTAAATTTGTATCTATCAAAATTTAAAGCACCAACGTATATATGTGTGTGTGTGATTGTATTGTTTGTCTTCCCAATGTTCTCATTCCCCATTCAGATGAGCTCTACTCGTATACATACGAAATAATTACTATAACAAAATGTGTACTGGTTAATATTTTGTTGAGATAAATTGCTTAGTGAGTTAGTCTTAGAAGGTTTGTGTTGGTTGGGCACTTGGCCCTCTCAGTTATGTGTGATGCTAGCCTCGTTGGAAGAGGTTCCTTGACCTCTTTCTTTGCAAATATTTCTCTTTTTGCAATTAAGTGAAGCATAATTATCATGCGTTTTCAAGAATTTTTCTCTTTGCAAATATATATCTTTTTTAATGAAATGAAGCACAATTATTATGCGTTTTCAAGAATTATTTTTTAGATTCATGACGATCTCTGCAGCAGCTGGCACTCCAGCAGTTGATCTTTTTACTCAGATTAAAAGCTCATGTCGCATTTAAAGCTATGTTCAGTTTTTTCAGCATTCCAAAGAGAGGGCCAATGTATAGAGAAGTTTTTTCAGCATTGCATGTTTGGTGTAGAGACATATATATAATAAGTAGTTTCGAACCAATAACTTACATCCCATCTATCCGGGTTGAAACTTAACGGATTGTCGTAGTATGCTGGGTCGACATGTAGTGATCGGATCCACACAATAACTTTCCACCCTTTTGGGATTGTATACCCTGCATGTGTATATACCAACATCAATGTTATTTTCCTATTGATATGATTATTTGGTTTAATCCGTTGATCAGTTTGCTATTGCCTGCATGTTATACCAAGATACCAACATATTGGCAAATACCATGCAAATTGCATATTATGCAGACATTGTATATGCATACAAATTCTTCCATTACATTAAAAAAACAAAAGTATTTGGGAAAACAAACCATCTGTAATTAATATTTTTTGTTCATTTATTTTTATGTGCTCACTTTTATATTAGTGATTATCAAAGTTCCTCTAAAAAATTATGACCAAAGTATATGATATAACGATACCCACCTCGGTACTCAACATCTCTGAGTGCCACGCGGTGAGCCATCGGAGCTATGTTGGCCAATCGGATTGTTTCTTCTACTACCTGCATATATGCTCGACTGAATATGTTTATATGGAATAATCACGTGTTCATGAATTAAGCATCTTTTACTAATTTACTGCATAAACCTTGGCAGTGTACTTCATCTTGGAGACATCCTCGAGAGTGATAAAACCATCACCATTTTTCTCTTTGGCTATGGCCAAATTTTCCTCCTGTAGTAAGTCATGTAGCAAGTCACATACAGTACTTTTGTATCGATCGTGTAGGCTATATACATGTAGGCATACACGCGTGTGAGAGTTTTTAGCGCACTACAAGAGAATTGATCTTTACTAAAAATCACTTTTGTCCCGGTTCAAATAGTTCATAAGCTGCTCAACTGGGACTAAAGATGGGTTTCTCAGCAGTGGTTTATCCATAATTAGACCATAGAAATCTTATGAATTGGGAATGCACACTTTGAGTGAATTATCACTAATGCACACTTTTTTCGCTAGTGTTAGCTTAGCTCCTCTTATCCTCTCCTGCAATATTAATATTACCATTTGCAAGTTAGGAGGGGATAAATTAAAATTTCTAACTCAGTTCCTTCTTGCTCACATCGCACATAGCTCCATCCAAAAACACACCTGCAGCCCTGACATTATATGTTGTAGGAGACTTTGGTGCACACCGACAAGTGTGTCCTTGTAGTACGTTTACATGGATATTTGTTAAGGCCCATTTGAGTCTATGAAGATAAAAGATCAAGTATGGGTACGTAAAATGAAAATGCTATTAACACATAATTAATTGAGTTTTTTAAAACATAAAATTTTGATTTATTTATATGATATTTCAAAGCAACTTCTATATAGAGAATTTTCGTACAAAATGTACCGTTTAACAGTTTGAAAAGTGTGCTAACGGAAATAAAAGTAAAATCTATAACTTAAATCAAAAAATAAGGGTAGGGCACAAAACACTATGTAGCAACAGTACTCAAGTCCATCGTAGCGCTTTATCGTAGGTACATTCCATCTAGGACATCAAAAGCAATTCAAGCTGTGGATTTGTAGCCTAACCTGCGGGTATGCTTTTCCCTGATGGCTGGCCGGAAGCAGAGAGGAGCTGATCACTCAAACAGATTTTCTAGACTAGTTTTCAATGTGGATTTTAGTTTTAACAATCATTTTGGATGGTGAAAGAAATTGAATAAACCGTTCCCATATCCCATTTTTCTCTCCAATTGTTCTAATATTTCTTCTTCCTATTATACGTCCTCCTCATACATTTTGTCGATGAGGCTGATCGATCCCTATCCATCTCTCCTTTTAAGTGCATGCATCTATTGATAACTTTTTTTTTGTTCATGCCGTCAAACACGATCGAAAACACCTAATTCTTTTCAGTAATAAGGAGTCGCCTACCACCTCAATCTAAACAAATCCAAACCAAGATGGGTTTTGAAGATCAAAGCTGGCTAATGGAGCTGATTTAGACAGAAGAGAGATAAACACCCATCTCGTGAGCAGAATGGAAGGTTTACAAGACAAACCTAAAAAGGGATTCGCACTTGAAACGAAGGCAGATGATTTACGGAGCAAATCGATAAAGATAGACGAAACTAGGCTAGAACCAGGTAAAAAGTAAATACGATATTGAAAAAGATATTCAATTGGCTAATTGTGTTAAGTAGATTGTCATAGATAATGTGCTCAACTGAACCAGCCATAGCCTTTATAAAGGGTTGGTCTTACCTCCTATAATGCATTCTCCATGTCTTACTCGAGATAGCAGAGACCAATTAGAACTTGAAAACCCTTAGCAGAAGTAAGAAAACCCGAAACTTGGTGAAATTGGACTCGTATCGGACTTAGCCGGTCAGACCGGCCATATGCCGCCAGTCATACCAGCCACATACCACTGGTCAGATCGGTCCCACACCATTAGTTAGACTGACCCAAAGGCGGATGTCAGTCCGGACCCATGAAGGAAACACAGTCCTTTTCAAATTCGACTATGTTTTCCTACTTTTAATCTAGGAGCTAAATTTGGATGTTAACAGCGTCCACGACACTCCTGACCACCTCCTAAGTCCTAACATATCTCACCTTTTCTTTCACCTTCTTTGATGCTTCCTTCCCCTCCCTCCTAGCCCCAACCTCCTAAAAACTCATATTTTTTTTTGTAATTTTGCTAGCGTCCACTTTCTCCATCTCTTCATTCCAACTCCATGTCAACTCACATAATTTGTTTGTTTGCATGATGAGAGGCAGGGATGAAGCCATGGTCGATCATCATGGGCAGGTGCTCAGGCTCCGCCTGCTACACTAGTACAAATCCTGCTAGGCTAACACATGGCAATTATTAAGGACAAAATTTTTGTATAGTTAAATATACTTGTCTAGCCCAGGATACATTAATCCATCTAACCTCTCAGGTTGGTTTTAGTCTACAAAATTTATATATAGTTAAATAGATTTTGTATATGCTTTTATCTCGTTAGACTTGTCCAGGTTCAAGAAATTTTTTGAATCTGCCACTGATGAGAGGGCTCATTGGAGAGCAAGCATACCAGTTATGGGATCGATCTAAGGGCAGACCAGGATTGGCCCAAGGCTTGGGTCGGCCCATAGAGAGTTGGGATTTACATGGTGATTATATGGTTAAAAATTCTCCATACTAATGGGCTGCCAATCCTAGGCCTCTGGCCATGGCACAGGTGATCAAGTGATCCATTCATATGTAGGAATGCTCATCGGACAGCAACATGCCAGATATGGGATCGATCTGTTCATGTGTGAGAGCCATTTGAGACTTGAAAGCACTTTTAGAGAAATATACTATAGTAAATTATTGGCTTACTCTTAGCTTGGCAAGGGCACTGGGCGATTTTGCGAGATGGTAGGTCGCCCACATGATGGCACTAGCAGTTGACTCATAGCCCGCGATGACAAGGGAGACTATGTTATCCACGACCTCATCGTCGTCGAGTCGTCTACCTTGCTCATCCTCCACGTGCATCAGCCCGCTCATCAGGTCACCGTCGTCGTCGTCGTCGCCTCCTTCTCCGGTCACCATCTTCACCTTCCTCCTCTCGAGCTCCTCCCTGAACACCGAGTTCAGCTTTCTCCGGCACTGCATGGTGTGCAGATGTGTGCCGGCATAGGAAATCTGGCCTTGTTAAATCCAAGCAAAGAGAGAAAAGGGAACATCAAAAGAGATCACCTTTCGAGCGTGGTGGAGCGCTGTTCCTGGCATGTCCAGTGGTAACGACCTGAACCCAGCAACCAAACCGGTGAACCATCCGTGGATCTTTTCGGTTAGAGGCGACGGCTCCATACTCACGAATATCTTGCATATATTCTCAAACGTCACCTGATCCAAGAAGCATATACATTCATGTTCATAGGAGATGAACGAGATGTATTTATGATTTTGAGCAATGATCTGGTGCTCTCTAATGGTAGTATAATACTAGTAGTACTATTTAAGGGTAAATCAATAATTTACTAATACAGTGATTAGGGGTAACTTTGTTATTTATTTTTTCAGGTAAATTGTTATGTGGTCCTACATTGGGTTGATATCGCTCATATTCCATCAAAAAAGCCAAAAAAAGAAAGAAAAAAGAGTTTAGTCAAAGCTAAATGATATTATACCCCTCCAGCACCTATTTTTTTCAATAATGTCTCTCCACATTTTTACTGCCGTTACTAGGATGGCGGTATAAATAGATTTAAACCATTCGATAAAATAAGATCAATGGTTTAGATTGTTTTCTACTACTAGTAGAGAGCACTGTAGTGGAGCTCTAAGATTTTTTTATCCTGGAAATTGTTAATTGTAGTTTTTATAACTATTTGACCGGAGAACTTAATCCCTAAACTACTAACAGGCCTCATTTTACTACTTGTTGGGATTTTTATTCTTCGTTTCTCTTTACAGGAGCTATATTTTAAATTGAAATTTTGTAGTGCGATAGATATCCATATTTTTTAAAAAAATCATGATAATTTGCATGTAGTTGTAAAATCTTTTCTTTAAATACTAGTAGGTGCTACACCTACACAAACCCAGTGAATTCTCAGTTGACAAATTAAGACGGCGCCTTACATTCTTCATCTCGGTGGCGGCGGTGATGGTGCCCTTGGCCGCCCACGACCGCAGCGCCGCCGCCACGCGCGGCTGCGCCACCCGCGCGATGGTCCGGAGTGAGCCCGGCCTGTTGATGGCGCCGAGGACGAACCTGCGCAGCCTGGCGTGCCGGCCGCCGTGCACGTTCACCAGGGACGAGGCGCCGACGAGCTCCGGCACCGGCCACCCGACGCCGAAGCTGCCGGGCGGCGCCGACCGGAACACGAACCCGTTGGACGCCGGCGAGCAGACGAGCACCGCGGGCGAGCCGAACAGGTGCGTCCGGTAGATGCCGCCGTCGTCGTCGCCGTCGCCGTAGCAGTAGCGCCGCCTCTTGGCCTCGATGAAGGCGTCGGGGCGGCGGGCGAGGTTGAAGTACCAGATCAGGGCGAGGGTCTCGCCGACGAACGGCAGGCCCATGTGGCCCGGGGGGAGCCTCGCGCGTGTCCCGCGGCGGCGGAACGCGAAGGCGGCGCTGTGGAAGGCGTCGGTGCAGTGCCAGACGGCGAGGGCGAGCAGCGGGACGGCGCCGGCGACGAGGCCGAGCCACCATGCCCAGTCCGCCGTTGCGCCACTCATCTTGATCAGTGATTTAAAGCCTAATCACTGATCTCTGCTGCTGCTGCTGCTATTGTACAAAGCTTGTCTTGGTGCACTTGAGAATGTTTGGTACGATGTGTGAATTGTGATAAGTATCATGTGGTGCAAGTAGAGTGAGTTTGTGGATCTCTCTGTCGCTGCAACAGGATCTTGGGAGCTAGCAGCTGCCAATCACAGATCTCTGCTGCTGCTATCGTACAAAGCTTGTCTTGTTGCACTTGAGAATATTGGGTACGATGTGTGATAAGTATCATTTTGTGCAAGTAGAGTGAGTTTGTGGGACTAATAAATTACGGTTTTACTATATTTTTGTCGCCAGTTTTTTGGCTCCATAGCAGTCAGTTTTATGGCAATTGGATATGCTGCCCGCTGCTTTTCTGAGTTCACACTTGCATGTATGTGTATGCAGCGGGTAGTTATTTATATATTTACAAATTTACACAGTAGTTACATCCCACTTACACACCACTTAATATGTAATTAGTATGTAACACTGGTGGAGGAACCATCTTTGGTCGGTCTGGCAAAATCCACAATAGTCCCAGTTCCAAAAAGAACCGGGACTAAAGATTATTTTTAGTCCCGGTTATAAAAATTTTGATCCTTAGTACGGGACTAAAGATGATCTTTAGTCCCAGTTCATCCCCTATCAGATGCATGTCAGGGGGCCGAGAATCTTTAGTCCCGGTTGGTGTCAATAACCGGGACTAAAGATCACCAAGGACTAAAGATCTTCTAGATAGATCTTTAGTCCCGGTTGGTAATACTAACCGTGATTAAAATTGAACACGTAGTATATAATCCCTATCCCTTATCCTCTCCTCCACAATTACAACTTAGCGGATCGAATTTCTCCCCCTCTCCACAGATCTCTCCTCTCTAACTCTCTTCCTCATCCCCTCTCCTCCACCTCCTCCCCCTCTTCCCTTCTCATCCGGCGGGCCGGTGGGTGTCGAGGCCGCGGCCGGCGGTGGCCGGCGGGCGGCGGCAGCCGCGTCCGGCGGTCGTGGCGAGCGGCGACAACAACATCGTTTTTTCGTTTTTTTTTAATTTGTGATTCACTGAGATGTACAAATTTGTGATTCATTGTTTGGATCTGTGATGTATTTGAGTAATTTTTTAGGATTTTGTGATGTATTTGATTTGTGTTTATAAGTAACTTTATGATTTATGATGTGGATTTGGTGATGTGAATTTGGGATGTTACTTTGATTTGGGGATTTGAGGATTGATTTGGGGATTTGCCTACTTGATTCGGAGAAAATAAAAAGAAAAAAAAGAAAAGAAAAAGGGGACCATCTAGTACTGTCGTTATTGTCTCTTTAGTCCCAGTTGGTAACACCAACCGGGACTAAAGATGCATCTTTAGTCCCGGTTATTTCAACCGGGTCTAAAGATGGACATCTTTAGTCTCGGATCCTTACTCCCGGTTGGAAAACCGGGACTAAAGGGGAGTTCCCAACCGGGAGTAAAGATGGTTTCTCCACTAGTGTAAGTTTGGGATTTACATATGTAATTTTAGGACTTACATAAGTAATTTTGGGACTTCTATTGTAAATACACTAAAATTACATATGGAACTTAGGTACTTACAATGTAAATACATGCCGTCTATTTTTTGGTGAAAAATATAACGTCATAAATATAGCTACTCTCATAAATTATTACTCTCTCTAGAACCTTTAGGTATGCGGAGTATATATATATAACACCCGCGGTACCCATGAAGAGACCTTTGGGCTATGTGACATATAGATGGCCATATTGCCCGAGGCCCGTGGCCCGGCCCAAGGTACGCCATTTTGGCCCGGCCCAACCATGGCACGGTCCGACAGCCGGGCCATGCCTGGGCTTCACCCTCAGTACGGTGGACCGGCCTGGCACGGCGCGATCGATGAAAAATAGTATAGGGAAGCAAAATAGACTTAAATAACCATATAAAGCAAGGCCCAAAGAGAAGAGGAATACAAAATAGACTTATTTTCGAGCCATATCAACACTGCCCATAGAGTTGAGGGATGAAAAATATACTTATTTTGTGGAGAAGCACGATAGGTTATCGTGCCTTCGGACTGGCCCGGCACGGCCCAAGTCGTATTGGGCCGTTCTTGAGCCGTGTATGCAGCCTGTGGGCTAGCCCGGCATGGCCCGACGTGTCGGTCAGGCCGTGCTGGCCCGACTAACCTCCGCCAAGGCATGGCCGGGCATGGGCAGTGCCGTGCCGGGCAGCCCATTTGGCCAACTATAATGTGACGTAGGGTGGGCCAAGAGCCCTACACCCATGCGATTATTTTGTAAATTAAGTAAGAGAGGATAAAATATAAATCGTGAGGATCATGCATATCTTTGATAGATAGACTAGGGAGATCCCCTCATCCTATATAAGAGGGGATAGGGGTCCCGAGATCGGGGCATCCCCATAACCTAGCATGCACGCCGAGGCACTCTCTCATTCATACACGTCGTCGGCTACTCCATTGTTGACCCACGCACATTGGCATAGATCCAATCTACGCTAATCCATTGTTGACTCGCGCACACCGGTACAGATCCAATTTACACTAACTGGACTAGGGTATTACACGACGAAACATAAACACATAGATAAGTTCGAAACGAATTACAAGCAAAGCCACATGCCAACATAGAATATAAGAACTACACCACGTAGCCAGACGTGGCACGACGACGCCTAGGACGTGGTCGAGTGGAGGTAGTGCCTTCACCCGTAGGGCGAGCTCCATCTGCTGCTGATCCTGATAGTCCTGCCTCCGCCGCACCTGGTTTCTCCTTGTCTTTAGGACAATGCTTGTAGGTGTGCCCATGTTCATCGCATTTGCTGCAATGCTTCACCCTGCCAGCCTCCGACTCGTCCATATCGTTGCGGATGCGACGAGTCCTCCTCCTTCCAGCCTTGCCTCGGAGCTTCGATGGGTCAGGAATATTGAGTACTTCATTGTTAGTCTCTGTGAACTCCCCAGCTATGCCGAACCCATAAATCTCGCCGCTCCATGTATGATATATTGCTTGCTTACTGAAGTACTGTGACACATATACTGCATCTGGTATGCCACACTCCGCTGCGGCAGCAATGACATGGGTGCATGGCCTGTGGAGCAGCTTCGGCTTTGCACAAGAGCAATGACATGTGCCGTCGGCTTTGAGAACACACTCCTGCTTCACTCTCTTGCGGTAGATACCCCTGCCTACCTTATCTTGACATAGTATCTCAAACCTGTGCTGTTGGGTACCTTGCACTAGAGCTCGATGTTTCATGGCCTTTTTACGCAACTCCTCTAGCTTTTTTTGCATGAAAGTTCCAAACAAAATGCTGTTGTTCGGCATAGAGGGAAGAACTGCCTGGAACCGATCCCTAAAATACCCGCATGTCCCATGTAAAATGAACTCCACTATGCCAACTAGTGGCAGTCCACGGACACCGCGCATCACCCAGTTGTAAACTTCTGCCAAATTTGTTGTCATTATTCCATATCTAGCACCACCCGTGTCATACGCCTTGGCCCATTTCTCTTTTGGTTCATGCAGAATCCACTTAGAAAATTTCCGAATCTCCAATCCAGTTCTTCTAACCAATGTTGGACTATCCGTTGGGAGAGGTCCAAGAGCTTGAGGAGGGTCAGCAACGGCGGTCGATGGAGCCGCTGCACACTGATCACTGCATTTGGCTGTCAACTCATCTAATCTCTTCCAAAGCTCATTGAATTTTTTCTCCTGGTTCTGATTGCACAGCCTCTTGAACATGTTCATGAGCTCCTTGTTCTTGAATTGCTTGAAGAAATTAGCTCCCATATGACGCATGCACCACCTACTCTGTACATCTTCCCAAACACCAGGGTATCCTCGTTCCATACTCCCAAACTGCAACTCTTCTATCACTCGCAGAATGCCAGCGTGCCTATCATGTATCAGGCACACATTTGGCCTCATACCAACAACTTTTGTTTTAACCAATTTCAGGAACCAGTACCAGCTGTCGGTATTCTCACTCTCAACAAAAGCAAATGCCAAGGGCAATACCTGATTGTTCCTATCTACCCCTATTGCTGTTAGTATCTGGCCCCGATACTTTCCTGTCAAGAATGTCCCATCAATGCAGAGAA
Source organism: Oryza sativa Japonica Group (assembly GCF_034140825.1). NCBI lineage: Eukaryota > Viridiplantae > Streptophyta > Magnoliopsida > Poales > Poaceae > Oryza > Oryza sativa. Next base: position 12,701,648 of record NC_089044.1, read on the forward strand.
CAGGACGACAATTCACGAATGCCATCTTGCATGCATGTAGAGCTAAGAACGCCCTTTGCAGCACACTCTTGCCAGGATGTTCAATTGAGGGGAATTTCTTCACTTCGTAAGAGCTCCCAGGGTTTCTTTCCTCGATAACACCAAACAGGCGTGGCAAATTGTCATACGAGGCTTCGTAAGTTCTAAATCTCATCTCTATTATTTTCTGTTTGGCCCTCCAGGCCTTGGCATAGCTAATAGTATACTTGTATGTCTCTTTGATGTGTCGGATTATTGACCTTGGTTCATATGTGAGATTATCGATGACATGCGCATACATCTCAGATGCAACAAATGCACATGTAATGTTCCTGTGGTATTTCTGAACACCAGGTAGAAAACATGTATGCTTGGTAACGACTGACACTGTCCAATAATCCTTCCATTTCCCCTTATACGCGTGCACTCTCCAGGGACAACCATCTTTTTCCTTAACACACCGAACTTCATATTGCGACCGATTCGACTTGGCAACCCAAAACTCTCTATGAAGTGACACTGCAAAATGTTTTACCGCCTCCTTCATATCTTCTGCTCTACTATAAATCGCTCCCTGAATAACCTCATTTTCTTTGTACTCCCATCTCACACTATCCTCTTCAGAGACGATCAGCCCAGAAAAATCCTCACTAGCCCATTCTGCAGGATTAATATCCGTCTCATCATCTGACGAATCACCTTCCTCTACACGCTCGTTGTCAGAATCCTCCCTCTCCATTTCATCCACAATGGCACCGACAGTCTCCCCCTCGTCGGCCACTCCACCTGGTTGAATGCCCACTGGAGTGTCACGTCCCAAAACGACCCTAAAATATATCCTTCAAAATTCTGCCTAGAATAATTAAAATCCTTGTGAAAGCCTCCAAAAATTAAAATGTTCAAAGTTAAAAGTCAAATAAGGCTTGGAGGATTTTTGTATAATTCCTAAAATCCTAAAATGTGTAAATAAATTTTAGTGGAATTTTCAGAGCACAAATAATAATTAAGAAGAAATAAACAAAGTTGAAAAGGTTTTATAAAAAGAAAAACCCTAAAAATCTCTCTCCCCTCGGATGGGCCGAATCCGGCCCATCTCCCTTCCTCCCTCTCTCCTCTCCCCCGCGGCCCATTCGGCCTCTCCCCGCGCGCACGCCGCTGACAGGCGGGCCCGCCCGCCACCCTCAGACGGGTGGGGCCCACCCGTCATCCCTGTCCTCCTGCTGCTTCCGCCGCCCCGCCCGCGCCAAGCGCCGCTGCCGCCGCCGAATCCGCCGCATCCCGCCGCCCCCGTGTGCAATTAAGTGGGGGGAATTATTCCCCGTGATCCCCTCCCCCTTTCCCCCCATTTTTCCCTCTCCCTCTCGCATTCAAACGGCCGGATTTGCTCCCGCAAATCTCGCCGGTGCCATTGATGACGGCCGGACCTCCCGCGCTGGTTTCCTTCCCCGCCGGCCGCCCTCTCTCCCTCCCAATCCTATTTAAACCCTCCCTGCGCCTCCCTCGCCCGTTTCCGCCACTTGCCGCACCGTCTCCCCGTCGGAATCGAGTTCGCGCCGTCGCCCTCTCTCTCCTCCGTCGCCGACGACCTCCGGCCGGCCCTCTCCGCTCGCCAGGACCGTCTCCCGCCTCGGCGTCGCCTTCTCCGGCTTCGCCGCATCGTCGCCGACCCCGTCCACCACCTCGCCGAGCTCGCCGACCGCCGGAGCGCCGTCGTCCCCATCCACCCGAGTCGCGCCGCCGCCTTCCTCCGCTCCGGCCGCCTCCTTTGTCGTCGCCGTCGACCCGGGGTGAGCCGTGGACCGCCGCCTCTTTTCCCCCTTCCCTTCCCCTTTCTTGGCCGCCGCTCCGCTGTTCCTATGGCCGCCGCCGGCGACCATAGGGGCGCGGGCGCCGCCTCCCGCCGGCTGCACCGTGGTGGCCGCCTCCGGGCGAGCCGTGTGGCCGCCGCGTGGGGCCCAGCCGTCAGCCGCCCGCGCCCTCGGGTGCGGCTGACGCGTGGGGCCCACGGCGCCGGCCGGTGTGAGCCCGGGTGCGCCAGTCCACCGTGGACCGTGAGGCTGCCGCGTGGGCCCCACTCCCGTGGACCCGGTCCGCGCGCCCCCTCCCCTCGGCTGACGCAATAAATCCTTTTTAAATTAAAATTTAAATGAAGAAATTCGCAAATATTCACTTAAAGAACATATAAACTTCAAATGGCCATAACTTAGCCATTTGAACTCAGAATTGGACCGTTCAAGTCTCTAATTTTTCCTCAAGAAGTCAAGAACCCATTTTTGTGCTTTGTTCCTGCTTGTTATATGGAGTTTATTAGAGTAAAAGCCTTTTTCCTTTCCGTTGGTCGTGTAGACGCTGCAGCTTCGGAAGATCCGCTCTACGTGGAGGTTGAAGCCGACGTTTGGGAAAGCGACTAAGGCAAGTCACATCATCCTTGAGCATATTGAATCCCAGTTTATAAAATTATTTTGATTTAAATTATTGCATTATCGCTTTATTTAAATTCCCGTGTTATCACTGTTTTATTTAGCCATGCCTATTTACCTTTGTTATGACCTTATTATTATTGTTATTGTTATTATTACCTTGTTCACCCTAGAATAAACAAAACCCCAACTAGTGGGTACTCTATTTATGGTACCACTAGTAGGAATTTAGGTAGATGCTTCGCTGTTTAATTAGGCAACATTAGGTGGTTTTATAACTCTAGACTTTGGGAATATTCATATCACTTGGACATTGTGGAATGGTTGGATTATTGTGGAATTGGATTCACACCTCCCCCTCTATTCAAAACCCTCAAAATGGTTTTAGGCTGGGCTCGCGGTGCACGGTTTTGATAGTAGCACCTCGGCCACATAAGGACCGGTCTTCGGGCCTCTGTTGCAAAGCACTACCGTACTTCCACATGTCTAGTGGGTAAGGCTTAGTTTGTGGCTCAGTCTGGTTATAAACAAAAGTACACGGATGGAGATGGACGAAGTCGGGGGTCGATGGACATCTCTAGGACAAATGAAGGCTACACGAGCTGCGGCCCGGTAGTCGAGATGTCATGGCACAGGGCTGGCGTCCTGCTGCTAGGGGCTCGGTCCTGCCTACCTGTCCCGGAGGTTCCGGCCGTAGGTGGGGCTGGGTCGGTACTCTTGTCTATGGCTAGGATGGGTTGGGAACTATGTCACGTCTTTCGTCCGTATACCGTGGTGGTATGTGGCACGTGGTTACACGTGAGGAAGATGTCTTGTGAGTAAAGATGTACACCTCTGATCAGAGTATAACCTATTCGAATAGCCGCGCCCTCGGTTATGGGCAAGCCTAGCAATGTACCCAAGTTAGTGTTTTAAATTCTTAAAACCTGCTTAACAACTAAAATATGGAATGGTTGGCCTGGGTTGGCTTGGGACGAGCTGGGACCTGGGTTTGGTTGCCAGTTCGGTCTGAATCATCGTAGGCCTTGGGTTAAGGCAGGTTCGTGTGGGTTCACGGCCTTGATTAATAATCTTGTATAGCTCTAGGATCGTGTTTACCAAATAGCTTGAGCAACTAAGTGCCTTTTAATGCTGTTTACTGCAAACCCTAACCCCCTATATTATAACTCCCTTGTACTCCCTTGCATTTATTCTGCACTTGTGGGTGTGTCTTGTTGAGTACGGTGGTTGTACTCAGTCTTGCTCAATTTTTCCCAAACCCAGAAGAGGAGTTCCTGGAAGATGAAGGCTTTGGTGTCTAGCTCGTGCCTGCCGTCAAGCGCCTGTGGTCGTCGCCCTAGTCTTCCGCTGTTTTTCGTTTGTCTTCATGTGTGCTGGGCCTTCGCCGCCCATGTAATAAATTAACTATTTACGCTTCCGCTTGTTAAACTCTGTATTGTATCAACTTTTGGTGTACCTTGCCTCCTGGGACAAGGAATAATACACGCACGTAAGGAACGCCCGTTGGGTTATTTCCGGTCGTGACATGGAGCTACTACGCCCCCGTCCTCTCGTGCGTTGACCTCCTCCACAGAAGTCTCATTTACTTTAGCACTTGGTCCCTCGCCATCATCCATGTTCATCTGCCCACCTGGATCCTTCGGGTGAACAAACGGAACCAAAGCTAGAGGCCACCCGCGTTGCAATGCATTTTCCAAATACCATCTCCACACTCGAGAGTTTTGAACTGGCATTAGTTCCCAATAAAAACCCTCAGTTGCCCGACTTACTATAACATTGATTGTTATGTCACTTGTCTGTGGATCAACTCTCAAACCCCTCATTAACCATCCTTTTATAGAAGGTACACTCCTCTCAGCCGGTCTATCAATTCCCCTTTCTGATACAATAAAATATGACAGATCTACCCCAGTTGGCCCGTAACGGACGTTTCCTGGTCCATGGTAAACTTGGAATATTTGTTTATTCGACATATCTGTCAACGAAATAACTAGATCATATTACTCTTTCATGCAATAAACATCTACAACGTAATATCTTCTTGTGTAAGCCAATGCAACGGTAATGTATTGATTCCAAACTAGCAGATCTACGTAGTTACCGATATCTACAATACGCACTTCTAGATTAGTACAACTAAAACCCTAAAAATATAATGCATTTATTCAAACAAATTTTTAAAAAATACACACTATTTAACTCAATAGTCACATATAGGATCTATGAATATTACCTGAAATCGGCGTCTGAATCCGACAGGGCTTCGTCCCTTCTTCTCTTCTCCTCCCCTCTCTTCTTGTTTTTTTTTCACTGGATTTGAGGGGGGAGGAATGAGGGCTGGGGGCTGAGCGGCAGGCCTTTTATAGGCAACAAGGCCTGCCGCCCGGCCAGAGGGCGGCAAGGGGCCGCCTGCAAAATGGCCGGCCCCGACTGGCTTTTTTGCATTCGGGCCCCTTGCCGCCCTGCGGCAAGGGTTTTCCTGCAAAAAACCCTCCCTCTGTCACCGCCCGTTCCTCTCCCGTTTGCCACGTCAGCTTGCCGCCCCAGAGGTGGGCGGCAGGGTCTATTTTTGTAAATTTTTTTTGCCGATATATTATTTCTGTAAATATTTTAAAAAAAATCTAAAACCGAAAAAAATTCGGTAGGTTCCCATCTTCCCAACCGAACTCAGCCCAAAAGCCCAAACATCCAAAGGCCGAAGCGGGCCCAACTCCCATGCATGTAGGCCGAAGCTCCCAGAAGATGCCACTCCTCCCCTCCCCGCTCGGATCTCTCTCCGCCGCCGCCACCGCCGCCCCACGCCGCGCCGCCGCGGCTGCCGGGCTCTCGCCGCTCCTACTCCGGCGCCGCGCCCCTATCGCCGGCGCTCTCCTCTTCCTCAGCCTCGGCGCCTTCGCAGGGTAACGCGCCTCTCCAATCAATCTAGGAGGATTCCGCAGTTTGACCGGTGCTAACTATTGTTCATAGGATTCGATGGGATTCAAAGATTTGGTCATATGATTCGAAATGAATGGGGACGGTTTGAGTTCTTGGTTGCTCACAGAAGTGATGTATAGGAACTATTGTGCCGATTGTGCTTAAATGCGAAGTGCTTCACTCTTTTTACCTTGATGGAGGATGGGAGTGGTGTTATATTTACAGCCTAGTTACATCAAAGTAATGTAGTCACTTTGGATTTGTTTTCTGGACTGGTAAATAACCAGTATGGGAACTTTACAGGGTGAGAAGTCTCAGCTCTTCAGCTTCTGCTCGAATGGAGTCTACTTCCACCACTGTGCCTTCCATTGTTGTGTATGTGACAGTTCCTAATAAAGAAGCAGGTACATTGTTTATATGTGACACTAGACCTGTACTTTTGTGATAACTTTGTTACTAAATTTGTAGTTTTGTGATAGTCCACCTTAAATCTGCAGTTCTGTGAGAAAATTAAATCTGTAATTTTGTGATACATCATCTCAAATCTATAGTTTTATGATAATTTGGCTAAAATATACTTCCTCCGTTTCACAATGTAAGTCATTCTAGCATTTCCCACATTCATAGTGATGTTAATGAATCTAGACATATATATCTATCTAGATTCATTAACATCAATATGAATGTGGGAAATGCTAGAATGACTTACATTGTGAAATGGAGGAAGTATGTAGTTTTGTGAAATTTACTCTGTGTTTTATTGTCATTTAATTGTACCTGTTGTTAACACCCAAATTCGGCACCTAGATTCGAAATAGGAAAACATCGCCAAAATTTGGAAATGATTGGTTTCCTTCACAGAGCCGATCTGACCGCTGCCTATGGGTCGGTCTTACCGGTGGTGTGTGGCCGGTCAGACCGATTCCAAGTTGAATTTCACCAAGTCTCGGGTTTCCTTGCTTGGGTTTCCTTGCTTGGTGAGGTATTTTTAAAGTTCTAATTGGTCTCTACCCTGAGTTTGATGTGGAGGAGATTGTAGGAGGCAAGACCAACCCCTTTATAAGGAACAAGACCAAGGCCGGTTCAATTGAACACACAATCTACTTTGAACACAATTAGCCAATTGAATCACTTTTTCAATATCATGTCTACTTTTTTGCTTAGTTCTAGCCTAGTTTTGTTCATCTTTGTCGATTTGCGCAGTAAATCGCCCACCTTCGCTGTGAGAGTGCGAAATCCCTCTGTAGGTTCGGCCCGTAAACCCTGTTCGCCCACAAGACGGGTGTTTATCCTTGTTTCATCTAAATTGGCTCCGCTAGCCTGTTTAATCTTGCAAAACCCATCTTGGTTTAGCTTTGTCTAGATCAAGGTGTTTGACGACTCCATATCACCGCAAGGCATTTAGGTGTCTCGATCGTGCTTGTCGACTTGAGCAAACAAGTTGTCAACACCTGTGCTGAACAAAGTAGAGATTATTTCCTCACCCCATTGACTATTTTAGTAGCTTCCATTCAAGAATAGCTTCTATTATGCTACTCAGCGGTCCTAGCTGTACTCATAACTATATTATTTTGATAAGTTTGATCTTTTTCTTTAGCAGCATTAGATGATTGCCTTTCTCATTTTTTTATACAGGAAAGAGGCTAGCTGGGAGCATTATAAGTGAGAAGCTTGCTGCTTGTGTGAACATAGTGCCTGGTGAGAACTACATCCTCTCTTCTTTTTTTGTGTTTTTTTTTCTGTCCGCAGCTATCGATGCACTGAACTATGCCTGGTGGGAACTACGTCCTCTCTCTTTTTTCTCTATCTGCATCTATAGATGCACTGAACTAAGCGAACAAGCAAATTGGCTGGACTTTATATAGTGGAGTTCAATGCGAATCCATCATATTCAGTTCTGTTTCCATGGAAATTCTGCATATTGAACTTTGGTCAACTGAATGTTCAAAAACAACTTTAACCAACTGGCTTCTCTATTTCTTGAGAAACGTAATCAATGAAGTGCTCATATTTGTCTAGTAATCAGAATTTCTAACAGTTGCCTTGCCATGACTATGGTAATGCGGGAAAAGGTGTTCACCTGTATGACCATGTGGCATTTGACAATTCTGAAACATTGATGCAGACATGTGCCTCTTCCTGTAAGCATCATTTGGCCATGTCGAGCTCCACAACAACAGCACTGTTGGAATTACACTTGATGAAAGGGGCTCAATTTAGAACATCGCGGGATGAAACTCACACTAATTAATGTCATGGGCTTTGGGCCGGGAGTCCTAGGCCCATGAGATAGAATTAGGGTTTGTTAGGATTAGATAAGGTTTGTTAGGATTAGATTAAGTAGCCCTCCATCTATATAAGGAGGGATCCTATCCCAGGTCAGTTAGGCATTAGATCAATATTTATCTTAGTGCCCATCGGCCTGCCTTCTCAGTGCGACGGAGAGCGTCGCGCCGTTTAGGTTCAGGACCGTATTCCTTGTTCGTGACAACTTGGTATCAGAGCTTCGGTTCTGTGCCCATGGGTGCCGAGATCACTGCGGTTCCCAACATTAGCGAAGGTCTTGCCGAGATCTCGAAGAAGATGATGAACTTGGCGGCGCAACTCCGGGCCTTGGCGGCTCAGTCAACCGAGCCGGCTGCTTTCCTTGAGGAGGCCGAACCATTATACCGGCATGCGGTGGCCTTGCGTCCGCGAGGGCGCGCGGCGCCAAGTCCGGGAGTGGCTGCGCAACCTCGACCTTGCCGCTGGGACTGGCGATGGCGCCGTCGCCATTGGCGCCCTCAATGGTGGTGGAGAAGAAGACAGCGACACAACACGACTTGGGTGTCCGGTTCTCGGGCACGATTTCCAGGCGATGCGACGCGGTTTCCGCAGTTGGTGGCGCAAATTCTGGCAACGGTTGGAGCAAAGCCAGGCGGCGTGCATGCGGCTCGAGTCGCGAGCGCGACGGGTGGGCGTGGCACTCGTGCGTCGCGATGGCGTAGATTGCGCCGGGTCCACACGTTGGTTCGTGAAGCTCGCGGCTCGATCACGGCTGCATCGTTTCTGGCGGCGTGGCCTCGTGAAGAACAAGAGGATAGGGTTTCTGTCCTCTCCCAATTGGGTTGGCTGGTCTGGTCTGGGTGGTTTCCACGTTGGCCCATGAAGCATCCGAGTCAACTATTTATTCCTTTGCTGTTGGGCTGGACAAGTGGGCTTCGGTGGGAGGCATGCTCAGGGTTTCTGTAGGACCAGGTCCTCCTGCGCATGAATTGTTTCTTATTTTTGTTCATAATAAAAGCCGAGATGTAAAAGGCTTAAGAGTCTTAGTTTAGGTTATGGTGTTTTGTTTGAGTCTAGCAGGGTCCGCTGCAACTCGAGGACGAGCTGCTCAAAAAGAGGGGAGTAATGTCATGGGCTTTGGGCCGGGAGTCCTAGGCCCATGAGATAGAATTAGGGTTTGTTAGGATTAGATAAGGTTTGTTAGGATTAGATTAAGTAGCCCTCCATCTATATAAGGAGGGATCCTATCCCAGGTCAGTTAGGCATTAGATCAATATTTATCTTAGTGCCCATCGGCCTGCCTTCTCAGTGCGACGGAGAGCGTCGCGCCGTTTAGGTTCAGGACCGTATTCCTTGTTCGTGACAATTAAGGGCTGAAAAGAAATTGCTTTATGAATATAAACGTGGTGGTAGGTCTATTAGAAATGGAACTAAGTGGTTTTTCTTGATAACTACAACTTGGCTTTTGACAAGAAACGGAAAGTACATTCTCTAGCTTGTGGTAGCTGTCTAGCTGAAGCTCGACATATTTGGTCTTTGATTGTCTTATTGGTTGGACCCTCAATGCAACATCAGACGTTTATTAAAAAATACTGTAGCTGTTGGCAATAGCTCTTCTTTGTGCATAGGCACTGGAATGTGGTATGGAGTGGACACGATGATGTGTTGTTACATGCATGCGGCAGCATGCTATTGTGTATCGCGCACTTTGCAATATAATGGGACTTCATCTAAAGAGAGACAAAATAATGGAATTGCTAAGCTGAGATATCTATATTTATCCTCTCTATTAGTTTTATTCTGATTCATGATTTTTTGGCCTACTTTCTATCTTACATTACATTAACATCGACTCATTTTATTTAGTTTTTAATTTTCTGTGTCCCTCTTTCCAGGTATTGAATCTGTTTACTGGTGGGAAGGAAAGGTACATTTCTATTCCTTCTTTGGGATAGGTTGATTTCAAGCTTTAGCTGTTCATTTAGCTTTGCACTCTCACTATACTCCTTTAGGTCAATGAGCGTTTTGCCTATTCCCTTATGTAAAAAGATATTTAGTGATCAGCGGATATCTTTTTGCAGGTGCAAACTGATGCTGAAGAACTGCTCATCATAAAGACAAGGGAGTCTCTTCTTGATGCGTTGACCGAACACGTGAAAGCCAACCATGAGTATGAGTAAGTTCTTTTCTGTCCATCAATTTTCATCTGTTTGTCAGTATATACTGACAGGTCGTAAACCTAAAATTTCTCTCTTGTCGTGATCTGAGATTCACTACTTGATTTCCCAATGCAGCGTTCCTGAAGTCATCGCGCTGCCCATAAAAGGAGGCAACCTCAAGTACCTGGAGTGGCTAAAGAACAGCACTAGGGAAAGCTAACTCTGTGCCGTGGCATGCTTTTTCACTACATTTCGAAGCGTCTGGTGATACGTATACTCTGCATCTCCATGGCTTCGGTGTGAAGTGTGATGGATTTTCCTATCTTTTACAGCTTATGTCAAATAAACTGTAGTAGCGTGCGTGCATGGCAGATGTTGTACATGAAACCCTCTCGTGTTTGTGGAGTTAGACGACATTTCGTTTCTATTTGATTTTTTTTTGGGTGAAGTCATGAATCTGTCATCTGTGTTATCACCTTTCCCATGTCAAACCCATCTTGAATGGTGGCTTGGCGTGAGGTTGGTTTCGCTGTGAGTGCCCCAGTTAAAAGTGAATGCTTCTGGTCTGGTTGCACCGTAGCATATGCAATCAGGTCTTGTCTTCCTACAATCACAATATCTCCTCTACCGAAATCATCAATCAGTAACTCCCCTAACCATCCCCTTTTTCTCCGTTTTTTCTTTTTTTTTTTGGGGTTCCTTGTTTAATTTACACGTTCTCTTGCTGCTTTAGGCTCCTCATGCAGATTAACTTGACTGCTATTAAGCAGTTTTCCGGTTAGTGTACCGTTCAAAGATTACCAAGCTTTGCTTGTGTCCGGTGCCATCAACCGGGTGTGGGATGTTATGGCGTGCATGCAGGCCACGTATGCTCTATGCGTTTTATCATAATCACAATACCTCCTCTGCTGAGCACTGATACATTCATCTCAAAAGAAGCATGTGGATCATTATAGCTAGTGTACAGATGCATGTGGTCTCTGTGTACTCATCTATGAAAATTGTATGGCTCTATTTACACCTGGCAATTTAGATACCCTTCATATTATTGGTATCAAATTTTGACTGCACCATCTCTACATCAAAAGCGCATCCATCCTCTTCCCAGTGTGTTCTATCCTCAATATACCCCAACCAATCCCCAATTATATGAGCCTGATTGTGCAAAGCATGGACACACTAGTTTCCAGAGCATACTACATTCTGGTGAATAGCCGTGAATTACAAATTATGCAAAGGAGCATCATAGGAAGTTTACACGCCTAGGATGCCAGTCAAAACACACATAAACATATATATAGACAAACATTTGACAGTTACATTACAGAAGAAATCTATCTGAAGAAACATACAAACAGCATGGCACTCGAAATTTTAAAAAGACAATATTTTTCACCGACACTCTGACTATAGCATCTTTCAGAGATGACAGCAGCATCACACACAAGACCCTTAATCGTCCTTGTACTAATGTGATTGGTTGATCAGGCAAGATGCAAAGTAGCCTTGATCTTCTCGAGTAACTGCATCAGCTTCAATCAGCAGACTTGACACCTGAAAGATACACCCGAGATTGTATGACACTAGTCCCAATCAAGAACCCAGGCATCACCATTAGGCCAACTTTAGGCCTCTCTGCACCTTCATCTAGGATGATGTTCTTGACAACACTTTCCATGTGAATTTCGGAGAAGTCACTCCCCTTCTTCACTTGAAAGACCTTGACTTTTGGATCAAAGGAGTATGCCAGCCTGTGCAGTAACCATATCGACTTCGCTAACTTCAGAAATGCTTGATAGAAAGGTGTCCTCGGATGGCCACCGCTCATTACATAGTTTCTCTGATCCATGTTACCAAAGAAAGAGCCTTCCATTTTTGGGTGCACAAGTAATAGGTACTTGCTTCTGCAAAACTTCCCAAAAACCGAATCAGGATTTTGGCTCAAGACATCCAAAGGATCCATGGCTCGTACTGCAAGGAACTGATGGAAGAAAGCCTCATTGGAAACAGTAATGTTAGCAGCCTTAACAGAAAAGCTCTCTTCTTGGAAACCACCAAACATTCTTTGGCAAATATATGACTCGAAAGCATACTTTTTGTGAGCCCTCCTTGTGTAAACCACAGCAGGTTCAATTGCATTAGCAGCAGCATCAAGATCCCACCCTGCAGCTTTCATCATGTTGATCAAAGGCTTTGAAAAATCATGTATAGATTGGTATGCATTATCAACAGCAGATGTAAATAAACTTGGTGTCAACTCGATGGAAAAGTAGTTGTCTTCATCATCAGATTCCTCAGATTCCTTGTTGAGTAAGCCCCTTTGTTTCAGTTTCTTCTCAAGCTTTGATTTCCGAAGTTTAGCCTCATCGATTTGCTGCTGTAAATGTGTTATCTCAGTATCTCTAGTCTGGATTTGGGACTGGAACTTCTTTACCATGACCTCATATGTCTTCAGCAAGTTCTGTTGCTCTTGTATTTCAGAAAGCAGCCGTGCATCTTGAGGTGTTGCCGCTACAGGCTTAGGATTCTTTTCTCTGTAAGCATGCTTGAGCTCTGAGAGCTTCGTGAGCTCCTCTATGACAAGCTGATCTGCAGCCTGGATCTTGTCTGGGTCATATGGGGTGTGAGCTTCCTGCAGCTGAATGTATGCAGACTTTAAAGAGGATATATTGTTGAATATCCTTCCAATCATGGTGTCCATTGAGCCCATGTTCTGATTCATGTTTTCGTCAATTGGTTGAGGATGAACCTTCTGGTTGTTGCTATCATAATTTTGAGACTCCTTAGAGCCTGGCAGTACCATTACTTCTTCCCCACAGGATCAGCTAAATTAGTTGTTTTTAACCGACCAACCGATTGGCATCCACCTGAAAAGATACTATTCAAGTCAGGTCATACATTTACCACTAGACCTACAAATTGCATTCAACAAAAGTTATAACCAGATTTCTTCACCAACATAGCAATGGTTCATATTTCATAAGCAGTTCACATGCTAGCATGAGGCAAAAAAAAGATCCTCGCACAAAGTAAACCACGACAAGCATTCGATTGCTCTAACACATTTAACGTTTCAGCAAAAATTCTCCAGAGATACGACTGCATTCACGCCAAACAAAGGGAATCAAAATTAAACTACAAAATGAAGTTCAACTTTTGCAAAACCTAACATCAATCCAATCGATGGCCGGGTTACCCAAGGGGCACGATACGAACCACATTTTACTCATTCAGATCTTATTCTCCAGAGTCATCTCCAGTAACCCAACAATTGCAATGGAACAAGGATCCATTTGAAGCCATCTCCTGCGATAGCGCAAGTAGCCTACAGAGGGAAAGCTCATCAATCCCTTTCCTCCCCCTCTCTCACCCATCTCTCTGCAGTCACACTGTGACAGTGGTCGGCGAGCTTCATGGCTTCACCATCACATAATCCCCCAACCAAATCAATTTTGTTTTCACGGAAACACACGCTACAAGATGCTACTAGTACTCTCTACCACGCATAAAATAAAACGAAATGCACAAAGAACCGGATGCGTTAATTCGACGGGAAGAAACCCAATCCCAAATCGGACGGATTCCGAATCTAAGCCGCCCATCCATCCAGCGGCGTCGAGAAGGTTGGAGTGGAACAAGGGCCAAGGACAGAAGAACGAGGATATACCTTTCGATTCGAACCAGATGGGGGAGCAGGTCGGCCGCGTCGCGCCCCCCTCCGAAACCAGCTCGCCTTCGTCGCCGTCGCAGTCGTCGTCGGCCGTGCGCGCGGGGTAACCGCAGGCCCAGGCCACGCGGGAAGGAAGGGAGGAGGAGGAGGAGGCCACTCTCTCGGCGGTGGCGGCGGCGCGCGCGGGGAAGGACGCTCCGAGCTCGCGCGCCCGCAGATCGGGGGGGAAGACGGAGGCGAGTACGGCGTGTGGAGTGGAGAGGGAGGAGAGGGGAAAGAGGAGGAGGTGTGGCTGCGAGAAGGTGGAAGGGGCGGAGGGGTAATCTTGTCATTTTCGCTCTTCCTTTTTTTTTTCTGATTTTCCAGGCTTTTTCTTGTCCTATCCGTCTCAAAATGTAAGCGATTTTAGAGGTCGTGACACATTACTAAAAGGACCTATTTAAAGGAGTTTTTAGCAGTTGCATCTTCTCCTATAATCTCTAGCTACCAAAAGCTCTCCCTAACAACCCATCTTTTTACCAAGATTCTAAGAATCTATAGATGTAGAATCTGGAAAATGAACTAGAAGACAGAAGCTGGGTTTTCCAGCTTCTCCAGATTCTCACCAGCTAGCTTCTTAGCAGTTGCTTCTCAGAATCTTAAGCTCCACTAAACATGCCCATAATCTTGTTCTAGACAGATTATTCATATTTAGGTGTCATATCTCTCCAAAATCCCTTATATTTTAGGACATAGGGAATAAAAATCATGTAATACGCGTGGACTCACCCATGAAGGCACAAACGCATATCTTGCCCCTACGAGTACTTTTGGATGTCTGAGCTGATTTTTTTTTTTCATATTTTGAGATCACGGGCATAAGTATGAGCACCTTTATAATACTAGACCGGCATACTTTAAGATTGACTAAGTTCACCATGGGCATCTCGTTATTGACGGGTATATCACCTACAATTAGCTATAAATCTGAGCTCCGTATCAAGTCTAGGACTTAAACTCGGATAAACTGGTTCCACCATAAGAAATCTAACCAGTTAAGTTACGCTCGTTTCACTGTAAGATAGTAAAATTAATATTCGTGTATGTTGAGAATAATCACAGCAAATCTGATGATTGGGATTTTCTTTCGTTGAGGGTGTATAAAAATAAATGTTGTTGGTATGAAAAAAAATTAGGTTTTGGTTCTCATCTCCTGCATGGCCGACATAATTATCACAGCCTCCTAAGGTTAATAGAGTGCCCTATGGTCATTATCAGTACCCTATGGTCCAGAAAATACAGAGTTTGTTATAGTAGAGTAGTACCCGATTATCTCACAACTTAGACGAAGGTATAATTTTCTTGTTGAGCCCTCTTGGAGTTACTAGTAAATAAAGGGACTACTGCCTCCGTCCTAAAATATAATAACTTTTGGTTGGATGTGATATATTCTAGTACTATGAATCTGGATATACCCCTATCTAGATTCGTAGTATTAGAATATGTCCTATCCACCTAAAAATTACTATATTTTGGGACGGAGGGAATCTTATATATCCGAATTTTTCCCCCAAAAAGTCCTCATCCATGAGCAATTGAACACATTAATATTTTCTTTCCATATTTGCATGAATCTGAGCAAATCTAACTGTCCAAAACTATGTTAAAGTTATATATAAAAATTATACTATAGTAAAATGTAAGTTACAATGTAATTATATTGTATTTGTGTTTAACCAAGTTACTGAAGAAAATTTAAGACGTGTAGAAAAATCCAAAAAACAAAGTTACAAATTTTGCGGCAACTTATCCATCGCCGACGTCCGAAGTCTAATTATGCTTTCGCCAGTAACAATTTGCAATGGGCCAAATCTGGCCCACTGTAGGTATAATTATTCATTAGGCATGGGCCAAAGCCCAGTCCATGCGATCTGAAGCGGTGTTTGCTTCCTGTAAATTGTACAGGTTTTTACGAGAATTACACAAACAACTGAAGAAATCGTCAAATATTACTAGCCCGGAAGAGCAAACTTGATCTAGCAGCACTGAAAAATCATAAACAGTGACCCGGTAATTGCCAACATTATTTATACGTCACACTGAACAAAATAAATACCTGCAGGCTGCAGTTCATGTACACCCCATTACAAGAATGGAGAATGACTCTAATCACAGCAGAGAAAATAAAACAAAATCTTGAACATTTACGACAGATCATACTCTTGTCAGTTTGCATGGCTTTTAATTTGGCCGGATTCTTGTCCTGACAGAATGGATACAGCGAAAACACAGAAGATATGTCCATAATGAAAGCGATGCGAGTTGTATGGTACTACATAATGTACATTGGTACTACATGTTAGTGAATTCCATGTGGTTTTTGCGTACCAGAAGTTCTAGCTCCACTCTGTAACTCAGGAGTCAGACAGTGAAATGATGGCTCAGCTTAAACCATCAGATTTTGAGGAAACAAATATTTTTTCACAGGCAGGAATTGAAGTAACATAGCTCCATTTTTTTCCCCACTAGCACCTATACACAATGTTTGAAGCACATTGTTTAAAGCCACAACTTCTAGCCAAATAGTCACAAGTGGTGGAAAAAAAAAAGCACCAACTATACTAATCTGAAGCAGAACTGTGTATTGTATCCCCCCACTTTTTGTGAATTATGCTGGAAAGATTATATCTGATTTGGCCATACTATACTTTTATACCATTCATTTCTCACTAGCTGAAATACAAATATTTTTTTTGAAACAACGAAATACAAATAGTGAAAACAAGGATAAATGGTGAGTGAATGGTGGCCATATCAAACTCACAACATTGGCCTGCAAAATTTGACAGTTCTACTGATGAAGATGTCAAAGATCACAGACTGAAAATTGTGGCGCTGTGTTATCCTATCCCCAGTTGGATAACATAGCACCTTGGATATCCAATTTAAGACACAACAGTCACTGAAAGAATTTGGTCGCATTCAGCTGCAGGGCTCCGACACAAGAACTGAACGAACTGATCATCAGAAATCCTCAGGGCATCAGAAACTCACACACCAAAGGCAAATGAGTGCAAGCAAGCATGAAACTTTGTGTTCCATTCTAGTGATTAAATCAACAACAATAAACCAGAGGATAATCTCAAGTTGATATCACCATCCGACAAAACCGTGCACAAACAGAACAAGCTGAAACTAAAAACTAAAATTTATATATATTGGGGCCATAAAGTGGACATTTTCCAGCACCAAAAGACATAAAACCCACTTTACACTTCCAAGTCCAACCAAAAGGATCCACATTTGCCATTTCCACCACTATGCGCGATCACCTTCATACCATAGCCTTGTGCCATTAAGATAACCAAAAACTATGCATTGCTAAGCCCTAAAGGCCTACATTCCATCATAAGAAACTAAAACCTTGATAACTACACAGATACGAAGATTATATTACTGGTTACTATCCCAATTTTTTCAAACCATCCACCATGTTGAGCAGTTAGTAGTACTAAGCATTGAGTATATGATATTATGATCAGAAGGCGCACAACCTTTTTCACCACCTTCCCCAGCGATCACGAATTCAGGACATGGCGGTGAAGAGCTCGATCTCGTCGTCGCGGAACCCCAGCTCGCTCAGCTCCACCGACTCGTTGAGGTTGATGCCGGTGAAGCCCTTCTCGCCAATCCCGCCCTCCTGCACCTCCGGCTCGAGATCGATGATGGTGGCGGCGGCCGCGGCCTCCTCCTCCTCCTCCTCCTGCTCCGCCTCCACGCGGGCCCTCCCCTTGAGGGACACGCACATCTTCTTCCTCGACGTGGGGCCACCGGCGCGAGCGGGGGCGGGGGCGGGGGCGGCGGCGGTGGCGGGGGGAGGGGAGGGGGTCGGGGCGGAGTTGAAGGGGGTGAAGGGGGCCCACCCGTCGGCGGCGGCGGCGGGGGGGCCGAGCGGGAAGAAGGCCCAGGTGCAGAAGTACATGTCGGTGCCCGGGACGATGGGCGGCGCGGCGGGGAGCTCGGCGGCGGAGAAGGCGCGGCGGCAGGCGGCGGTCGGGCAGCGGAGGCGGCGCCCGGCGTAGTGGCGCGGGTAGGAGTGGACGTAGCAGCAGTGCGGGCACGCCGTCCAGAACGCCGCGGCGGAGGCGTCGCCGGCGGCGGTGGCGGAGGCCATGGGCGGCGCGGCGTTCGAGGGTTTTTCTCCGGTGGAAACGATGAAGCGGGAGAGTTGGGGGTTTTTGGGGGCAAATCGTAATATAGACGATGTCGCCGAGGAAGGGGGGTCGGTCAACTGGTCAACAATAGTCTTGTGTCTTTTGTGGATTGGCCCCTCTCTAGTTTTTTTTATTTTGGATTGGGGCTTCTTGGAATTGTGTAGTACACTGCAAGCCAGAGTTAATTGTGCTCTGCAAGCCAAAGTTACTCTCTCCGATATTTTTTTTCTTTTATGTTGGTTAGTTCAATCTTCAACTACACACATTTAAAGTATTAAATATAGACTAATAACAAAACAGATTACAGATTCCGCCTATAAATTGCGAGACGAATTTATTAAGCCTAATTAATCCGTCATTAGCAAATGTTTACTGTAGCATCACATTGTCAAATCATAGCTTAATTAGGCTTAAACGATTCGTCTCGCAATTTACATGCAAACTGTGTAATTAGTTTTTTTTCATCCATATTTAATACTCCACGCATGTGTCCAAACATTTGATGTGACGGAATTTTTAGAGGTTTGAAGGAACTAAACACTGTCTGTACTACTGCCTGAGTTTGTTATTTGGGTTGGGAATTCATCCATCGTGCACGTAAAACAAAGCAACTTATTAGTACATAATTAATTAAGTACTGGCTATTCTTTCTAAAAATAGATTATTACGATTTTTAAACAACTTTTGTGTATATTTTTTTTCGTAAACAACGTATCATTTAATGATTTAATTGTTTAAAAAGTGTGCACGTAAAAAACAAGGAAATTGAGTTGGCAGCTTCAACCAAAGAAAGCCTGTAAAGGTAGTACCACCGTAAAAGATAGTACTACGGCCTTGATCTACTTGATTAATTAAATATAAATTTTACCTTGTTTTTCATTAGCACATTTTTCAAACAGCTAAAAACTGTATTTCGTTATATACAAGTTGCTTTCTAATATTAAATAAATCCATTTTCTCAAGTTTGTAATAATTAAAATTTAATTAATGATGCATTAATGGCTTTCACGTTTTACGTGTCTATCACTTAATCTTTTTCGTCAGATCCAAACAACACCTCAAGCAATAGCTTCATCCCTTGTTTAGTTCCAAACTTTTTCTTCAAACATCTAACTTTTTCATCACATCAAAACTTTCCTACACACACAAACTTCCAACTTTTCCGTTACATCGTTCCAATTTCAATCAAACTTTTAATTTTATCGTGAACTAAACACAGAGGATTTCTGTTAGGCAAAGTTCATTTTGTCAAATTTCGGATTAGACAGGATGCTCGTTTATAAATAGACAGTAAGAAAAACTGCTCGATCGGATGAGTGAGATAACCTTAAAGGTAATTTTTAAGAGGTTAAAGTTCATTCTTTACTTTTCTTTAAAATCTCTATAAAATTACCTATTTCATAAGAATTTCAAAGGAAAGTATATTACTCAATCGTTTATTTAAAGGTCTTCCTATGAGTATTTCCTATAGAACTTTAAGTTTTTTATGTTTTTCCTACCAATAAAGGGGCCTTTAGCCTTACTACAATGACTCCATTGTCAAATCTTTGACAACAAACCAAATAAAACTTGAGTATTTTTGCATTGAGCATTTTATGTTGGTGTGGTTGGTTTAGGCATGGAACAACACACGTCCTTGGATCATCATCAACACATGCCCAATATGTTCCTAATCCCATAATTTTTTTTAATAATGGAATGTAACATCCCGGCCTTTATTCCGAAGAGCTACAGCTAATTATTACAAAAAGTAGCAAACTTAAAAAGACGTAGTCCAAAATAAAGCAAGCCAACCAACCAAAATTTAAAGAAGACCTAACATGACAAGGAAAACAATATTCCAGTCTATTGGTGAATCTCCATCCATAGTTGGCGAAAAGTTGCATAACCATTGTTTCAAGATTACGACATGCAACATTCAGGAAAACTCCATCTTCCTCATACTTTTGTAGTTGAACCCACTGTCGAAGCCAATATGTTGCCCTGAAAATTACCTACATATAGGAAACTGTCGGGTCCCAAAACTAATGATTCGGTAACCGACATATTAAAATTGTATCAAGCCCTAGATCAGTAGATTGATACAATTTCAATAATCTGGATCGTCTTTACATACATTTAGACATAGCTTTGAAGGAGATATTATTACATAAAGTAATAGGGTATTTACAAGATTGTGGCTAACTAGTGCAGCAAAAGCTTTGGAATAGACTAACTTTGCTGTTTTGCTATAGACTTAAACCATCTATCTAATCTAGACTTGAGAATTAGGTTGACATGAAACTAACTTATATAATTGAACTCCCAGCTTCGGCACAAACTCCAAATGG
Source organism: Oryza sativa Japonica Group (assembly GCF_034140825.1). Taxonomy (NCBI): domain Eukaryota; kingdom Viridiplantae; phylum Streptophyta; class Magnoliopsida; order Poales; family Poaceae; genus Oryza; species Oryza sativa. The sequence continues at coordinate 12,721,619 of NC_089044.1, forward strand.
ACTCTGAAAAAGGGGGTTGAAGCAAGGGTGAGTACAACGTACTCAGCAAGCTATTATATTTAATCAACAATGAATGTATGAATTGATAATATCTGTGTAAAGCTAGGTTTATTTGCAGAAAGCAGAGAATGTAGAAGTAGAAAACCTGTAATGTTTTAAATGCAGCAGTATTTAATAAAATTTTGAATTAGGTTTCTATCCAAGATGCCATAGTGAGTCCCAATGCCCGATAACCGCGAGCACAGCTATTCGAATAGTTTTAATAATATTCATACTGCAGTAGATGTACGCTTTACCTGCAATCCATGACGTGCCAAACACATTAGCCTTATCATGGCAAAGCTTTTCAGTTACTAACATCAGTGGTACCTGTTCCATGAACTCTAGTCCCCATGCGCTCTGAACGTAGCGTTATCAGCAGCGAGAGGAGTTCTGGCATTCCCGAGATCTTTAGAGAGAACTGATTGTATGACACCATGTCTTCGCAATTAGGGTTCACAAACAATTCATGATCATGATTTATCTCAAATAAATATTTACCTGCGCCTCGGTAAATATCACAATATTGCCCTTCGCGGCATAAATTTGCCTCCTGTGCGAGGACTTAAGAAGAACCACTATACAGAGGTACCACCTTTGCTAGATAACTTAATCAGCTAGGTCCATGCCCATACGAGAATTGCGGTCGTACTCATATGTTCTTCACATGTACTTGGCAGTCTTATGTCGGTTGGAACAGTACTAGCCACCCGGAAATCAACTATTTCTACCGTACTGTCCCAATCTAAGTTCATTATATTTTATGCAGTCTAACTAGGCAGAGCTAAGCAAAAGCTAGCATATATCTAGTTTGCTATATGTTCAAGTTATGCATTTGAAATCATGTATGACTAATACATAGAATAGAGATATAAGAATATAGGATCATTATGCTCAAAGGGAGGGAATAATAACTTCCCTTGCTCCAACGCAAACAAATCCGAGATAGGCAACCTGATTATCCGATCCTCGAAATACCACAGGTTGCCATCCAAAATAAAATAGACTCTACTAAGAAAGACGAAGAACCAAATTCAATAAAAATCATGAAATAGTAAGAAAGTGATAAAGAGCAAGAATGGCTAGGCTTGGGGTATAAATATCTCCGTTAAAGGGGTATAGGGTTCTAAAGGGTTGAAGGCTAAGGTGGAGAGGGGATCAGGCAACTAAGGTTGCTTATATTTCATGTGAATGCTTGGTTGCTAAAAGGATAGGATGTATATTGGATAATTGAACTGGTTCAGTTGGAATATGGCTAGTATTGGTTGGTGGTAGGTTCGGGTAGTATAATACCTAGGGTTTGGTTATATTTAAGCCGACTACGGAGTAGGGAAGCATATCGGTTAGGCTCTGTATAGGTTCTAGGAGAGTAGGTGGCTGAGTATAATGGATAGGCGATATTGGTAGGTGGGGTATTTGGATGACGGTTGGGTTTTAACCAACAAGGTGTTAGCTAGAGTTTAGTTGTTTAGGCCAATATTGAGGTAGGATAAATATCGGCTAGGGTTTTGGGTGTTTGCTAGTCATCGCTAGAGTTGGATAGTATAGCGACTAGATTTGGTATCATTTCTAGCTGGTGTCGATAGACATCATATCGGCTAGAAGAATAGGAGGTGGGTGCAGGTTTAGTGGGGTGGAAGTGTTACTCCGACAACCGTGAGTGGCGGTGGAGCGGCTAGAATCACACAGAGCTTGAGAGCGAACTGTGTAGCGTGCTGTGGAGGTCGAGGAAATAGTCAAGCTCCGACCATTGTACGCAGTGAGGCGTAGGGTGCCAGGAGCAGCACTTCAATCTTGGGTTTGGTTTATGCCGAGCTTTACAACCAACGGTTCGACGTTGGGGTCCGTAGACCACGCGAACGTCCCCATGGAAGGTGTAAAGTTCCAACCGGCGGCTTTTTAGTGGCTAAAGGGTATTTTAAAATAAAAGGAGATATTTGAAAAGCAAATGACATTTAAATAACTTAAGGAAATCTAAATAAAATCTTAAAATAGCAAATTTGGTATCAAAATATAGATTTTGAATTTAGATGACTTTAGGTCCAAGTTTGACTGGAATCGGATCTACGGTTTAGGAGACATGGGCTTCTAAAGTTTGGGATTTGAATTAAATAGAGAAAATGAGAAAAGTCACTGTACAGGGGACCCACCTGTCAGGCTTTTCTTTTTCTTTTTCTTTCTCTTCTTCTTCTTCTTCTTCCCGTCTCTTCCTTCTTCTTCTCTCCGGTCGAACAGAGAGGAGGAGGAGAGGGGCGTCGGGGCTCCAGTAATCGGAAGGCGGCGACGCCGACGGCCGGTGGTGTTCCCGGGTACAGCACACCTAGGTAAGGTAGTGGCCGGCAGAGGGGGTTAAGGGAATGGCCGGAACGACGAGCTCAAGACCGTGAACCGGCAGGAGAGAGAGAGCTCCGGTGGGGCTTGAAATGGGACGAAAGAGAAGGGGAAAAGTGGAAAAATGGATTCGCCGGAGTAAGGCAATGTTGGTGGTGAGAGGATTTGGTTAGTGGTGCTCCGGTGAGAGAGATCGGCCGACGGTGGCGGCAGCCGGTCTTGAGGAAGAGAGAGAGAAAGACAGAGCTCGAAGAGCTCGGATGGTGTGGAGGGGAAAAGGGGCGACCTCATCGTCTATTTATAGGCCGCGGAGGTCGGTTGCCGAAGGCGGTTGTGGAGGCGGTCGTCGACTCGGCCACGGCGACGCTGATGTGAAGGAAGAAAAGACGGCGCCGGCTTCATTCTCTGATTGGATGGCGACGGCGGCGCGTGCACGTGGTGGCTGCCGTATGGCTGGGCGGCGGCAGCAGAGAGGCACGGCACGGCGACGGCTTGGCGTGGTCGGCAAGTTGACGGCGGCGGCGGCGTGGAGAGAACGGCGGCCGATTTCTTAGCGGCGACGGAAGGTGTTGGCGGCGGCGTGCGCGTGTGCAACACGCGCACCTGGAGGCGGCTCGGCTATGGGCCGATTTGGGCCGGCTTGGGCTGAAGGGAGAAGAAAAAGGATTTCGGCCCAAAGTGAATAGAAACTTTTTCTGAATTTTGAAGGGGGTTTGGGTAATGGAATTGAATAGGATTTATATTTGAAAAGAATTTGAATAGGAAAGTTTGGAAGGAAATTATATTTGGATATAATTTCCAAAAGAGATATTTTCTAATTTGAGTGCAATATTTTTGGAAGTGGAATATAGTTGAATTTATATAGATGCACTCAAATGGGGGAGAGAGATATATAATTGGGAATGTGGGAGGAAAATGGAGGGAATGGAATAAATAAAATTTTAGCCCAAAATATGTGGTAGGAAATCTAGAATTAATTATGGGCTAAATGAGGTTTTGGATTTGGGATGGAAGGATGAAATATATCTTCTTGTGCCGAGGAGGAATCAAGCCATGGGAATTAAATTGGCGGCTAGATTGAAAGGAGGAATTTGGATACTTGAGATTTGTCAAGGGAACTAAGGATAGGTTTGGAATCAAAGGATGGGTCGACAATTAATTCCAATTAAAATCGGAATTACAAAGAGTTGGTTTGGAGGGTTTTCTTGGACCATAATTCATACAAATGAAAAGGGTTTTCAACTAAATTTGAATAAGAGGAATTTTGTCGAAAGAAGGTTTTAATTTAAAACCAAATCAAGAAACACCTTAATTTAACCAAATATATCTTTAAATGAAAAACACAAAAGAAGTTAAATACCATAGAGGGATTTTATGCAAGTTAGTTTTAGGAGGTCCCACTAATTATATTTTCCTAGGTTTAGGAAATTATTAAAAACATAAGAAGTGGCATGATGCAGGATTAGAAAATTGTAAATTTTCAGGATGTTACAGAAACAGATGGCGTTTTGTCAAAAACCCTATCATTTCTACACGACCACAGGGCTCAACATAAGGCAGATGTACCAACAAGTATCAATTTTCTCTTTTCTTTATCCACACCCTGAAGCCAACCGTCAAACATATGAGGTATGCTTCTAGGAGGGTGTAATCCAAAAGAAAACCGAGCAGCTCTCCAAATAAACTTTGCATAATGGCAATCCATAAACAAGTGTTGAATCGTCTTATTTTTCATGCAAAAACAACATCTTAAACACCCATTCCAATTCCGTCGCGTTAGATTATCCTTAGTTAAGACGACTCCTTTGAGCAAGTACCACATAAAGTTCTTAATCTTAAGCGGCATCTTAAGCTTCCAAATGAACTTATTTCTATCAATGTAACCATTACTAATTAAAGCTAAGTACATTGATCTTACCGAAAACTGGCTATTCTGATGATAATTCCATCTAAAACAATCACCAGTATCATCCAACTGGATATGAGCAATAGAAGCACACAAATCATGCCAAATTGTTAGATTCTGCCCAACTAAAGCTCTCCTAAAAGAAACATTTAGCGGGACAGAGCCCATAACACTAGCAATAGGGGCACTCTTCCTCCTAACAATAGCATATAAAGATAGATACTTATCCGTAAAGGCCATATTTCCTAGCCATTTATCCTCCCAGAATCTTATCTGTTGACCATCATTCACAATCCAAGAGCCCATATTTAAGAATGTGTTTTTTACCTTCATAAGCCCTAACCAAAAATGAAAACCACCTTGTTTCCTATCCACTTGGGTTATGAAGATACTTTCTCTTCAATAAATCTTGCCAAACACCATCCTCATTAATTAACTTATATGAACACCCAATCCACCCTGGTCTTTGGGTTGACAAATTATATCCCATCTAGTTAATCTATATTTTTTTCTTATGGTCATCCCCTTGCCAAAAGAAACGTGATCTATAATAATCAATCTTTTGAAGAACCCTTTTTGGAATCTCAAAGAAAGAAATCATGAACATAGCTAAACTTGAAAGTACACAATTGATCAAAACCAATCTACCTCCAACAGACATATGTTTACCTTTCCAACTACTCAGTTTTCTCTCTATTCTTTGTTCAATAACCATCCAATCATTATTACTCAACTTCCTAAAATGCATTGGAATACCAAGATATCCAACATGAAAGGAGCCTAGCTTAACCAAATATAGACGAATATTGATCAAAGCACTCTTTTGCCTGCCTAAAACAAAATAACTCACTTTTGTGAAAATTTATTTTCAGGCCAGATAATTTTTCAAATACAGATAAAATCAATTTCAAGTTCTTTGCTTGTTGTAAGTCATGCTCCAAGAAAATGATAGTATCATGCATATTGCAAGATAGACAAACCATCAGCCACAAGATGAGGAATTACCCCCATTAAGAGAACCATTCTCTTTAGCCCTTTTAATTAGCAAAGCTAACATATTAGCTACTATATTAAAAAGAATTGGAGATAACGGGTCATCCTTGTCCAAAGCCTTTATAAGTTTGAAAATTATCGTCAATTTGATCATTGACTTTAATACCAATATGACCTCCTTGGATATAAGAGGCTATCCACTCACACCATTTAGGAGAGAAGCCCTTCATCCGCAAAGTCTATTGAACAAAGGGCCATTTAACCTTATCATAAGCTTTCTCAAAGTCAATCTTTAAGATAACACCACTATTATTTTTACGATAACTCATGTAAAGTCTCATGCAAAATAACCACACCTTCCATGATATTTCTCCCAGGAATAAAAGCAGTTTGAGTAGGACTAATGACCTTTTGGGCAACACACATTATTCTATTTGTGGCAACTTTGGTAAAAAAATTGAAACTAACATTAAGTAAGCATATAAGCCTATATTGTTGAATTTTCATGGCCTCTACATACTTAGGTAAAAGAATGATGGTACCAAAGTTAAGCGAGAATAAAGGTAAAGAACCATTATGAAACTCTTTAAACAAGTCAAGTAAATCATTTTTAATAACACTCCAGAAAACTTGACAAAATTCAGCAGGAAAACCATCGGGATCCGGGGCTTTATTGTGCTCCATCTGAAAGATAGCCTCCTTAATCTCTGTTTCAGTAAATTCCTGTATTAAAGCCTCATTCTCTATATGAGAAACTTGAGGAATATCAGCAACTTTACTCTCATCAAATTGAAGTTGAGATTCCTTAGGTAGACCAAAAAGACCCTTATAATAAGTAGTAATATGCGATTTTAAATTTGCATCACCATGTATCAAATGGTCACCATCCTGTAACTGAAAAATTCTAGTTTTCCTATGTTTACCATTCGCAACTAAATGAAAATCCTTTGTGTTAGAATCACCCTCTAAGATGTCTTTTGATTTAGCCCTCTGATACCATTTAATTTCCTCCTCTCTCAAAATAGATGATAATCTGTTCCTGTAAAACCATCTAATATCCAATTCTTCCGGACTCAAAAGAGAAGTTTCAGCCTTTTTATCTAGCAAATCTAACTTATCTAAAATTTCTTTCTTTTCTTTTTTATAAACTCCACTAGTATGTTTTGACCAACCCCTAAGATGTTGTCGCAACCGACGAATTTTTGCCAGCCACCGCTCCATAGCAGTATTGCCTTCGTCAACACAAGACCAAATTTCTTTCACCATATGAACAAAACCATCTCGTAATAGCCAACCAAGTTCAAACTTAAAACTCTATTGAGTATTACTGAGAGATGAGGAATTTGTATTCAACAGTAAAGGAGTATGATCAGAAATATCCCTATTAAGAGCCACCACATAAGACAGAAATATCCCTATTAAGAGCCACCACAGAAGACAGAGGAAATTTTTGTTCCCACTCTGTGGACATTAAAACCCTATCAAGTTTCTCATAAATCCCATAATTTTATTTTATTTTTATGAAAAAGTTGGCAAATTGAAATCCCCGTCTCCATTCTTCTTGCGCTTCACTATGCATGGTCCTATGCTTCATGGACGGTGCAAATGATCACCGAAAAATTTTCATGGCAGAGGATTCGGATCCGCCTTATTATTGCAGAAGTAATAGACCACATGATTCTGATTTGCACGTTAAATGCATATATCTTCATCCAAGATGAACTCTGTTTTTCACCCATATTTATTTCAGTTTTGTCGCACCAGCAGTAGCATTGAATATTTAGAGGACATTAAAAAAAGAGAAGTCGATAAAGAAATGAAACTAGATTATAACCAATAAACTAAATACTATCCCATCTCAAAATAAAACAATTTCTAATTCTGTATCCGAACATATCTTTATTTTTTTACATAGTTAAAAGTCATTACACTTTAGAACTGAGGTAGTCATCCATAGCTATGAGGTTTTCTTTGAATTGGAAATGCCCGAGGAGGAATCGGAAATGAAAAGATAGATGAAGATGATCAGTGTTTTTTTTCCCCGAATACACAAGAGATCTGTATATCATTTCATTAAGAGACAAATTAAGAAAAGTGGCGGGTTTAACCCCCACAAGATCTTACAATAGACAACACCAAAACTAAAAAAACACAAACACATGCTCACGTCAACCTCTCTACGGAGCTAGCATTATTGCCATAGCGGAAAACTCACTAGTCTTGATGCCCCTGCCGAACACTAAAGGGCGCCCTCGCTAGCGACAGCTTGGAGGACAACTTCCACATTAGGGACAACTCCATTGAAAACACAATCATTTCTATGTTTCCAAATCTCCCAAGCGACCAAAATAATCATCAAGTTGAGCCCATTTTTTCTCAACCGGCCTTTCGCTGCTCTTGACCACCAACTAGAGAAAACTCTAGAGTTATGATCGGGAAGTGTGGAATATAAACCAAGCCTTTCCAAAATCGAAGTCCAAACTTGACTACTGAACACAAATTGACCGAAATATGTTGTATGGATTCATCATCTTGGTCACAAAGGGGGCAAGCCGCTGGATGAGGCAAGCCTCACTTGGCAAGGCGGTCGGCTGTCCAACATCTATTGTAAACCGCAAGTCACATAAAAAGCTTGTATAGCCCCCAATTATTCCAATTCCTTCTCCATGGGGCAAACCGGATGGTCCCAACAAAAAGAGATGCATAAGCTGATTTAGAAGTGTAAACACCAGATCCAATATGCTTCTATTGGCGATGATCTAGCTCCTCATACAAGATTACCCCTTGCAATGCTATCCAAACATGGAGATATTCCGTAATAACCATAACTGTCAAAGGCTCTTTGATGTCCGAGACCCATTTTTGGTTGACCAAGTTCTTTACCACCTTTTAGCAATCAACTAAAAAAGGTTTGGAGCTATTTCCGTGATAGACTTTCCCTCAAGACATCTGTTTGTCCCAAAGAGAGTGGAGAGTCCATACCCCCATGGGAAAACATTGCCATTTTAAAAAGTTTAGGTGCCATGCGAGGAACTTGCACAGGCATTCCCTGCCAAGCACGAGTGCTATCTGTCTTTTGGAACCAAAGCCACCTGATTCGAAGTGTCCAATTGTCACGCCCGGAAATTCACTAGTAATTTCCGAACTTATTTGTGCATAAAATCCTCGTCCAGGAATCAGCCAAGGTACACAAACTGACAATTTAATATACAAATCCATCATAATAATAACGTTACACACTTACAAAAGAAAAGAAAACAGCAGCGGAATAACGGTCTAGCGATGGCTTCAGCTCCACTCCCACAGGCAGCTCAACTGGGGTATAAGCCAAACGTCTTCTCCTTCTGGATCCTTTTTCTTCAACTGAGGTTGATTGATTATTGCAAGAATGAGCATATGACATACTCAACAAGCCACACAACAAATATGCAAGTGCACAAGGATACCAAAGGATAGCCTAATATAGGCTCATTTGCAAAAGCAGCATTTAGCAAAACATTTAAGAGAAGTAAAACAGTGGAGTAATTAATCAGAAATTTTAATCAACACTGAACAACACACCCATGCTGCACAGGCCCAACCATCCTGAACAACCATACCCGGCTGTACAGATCTAACTCCAAACCAGGAGCTAAGCAAATTATTACCAGGTATAACATCCATAATTATTGTGAGAGGTGTGAGACTAATCACGAAAAACATTGCTCAATCCGCCCATAACCGCGGGCACGGCTATTCGAATAGTTTTACTCTGATCAGAGGTGTACCACTGTACCCACAAGACACAGCCCCACATCATGTCACCATGTGCCTCAATACCACCACGGTACCTCGGAAAGGAGCTGTGACATTACCCCTTGCATAACACAATCCACTGCAGCGCACCATTCCTGGATCATAATCACCCCCTCAAAAACCAGAGGCATAGACTCCCCAGCGACCCCCGTGGGCTTATCTCCGCCACTTCTCAGTCGGGTGCCCCGCAATGAACCATGCTATACAAAAGGTAAAGCCGTTGCCCACGCTGGCTTGTGGTTGGCACGGTAAATGTTTCACATCCGAAACTCATGAACCGGTCCTTAATTGTCATGAGCACGACCATCAAAACCATGTGCTCACAACCCACCATTATCAGGTTTTAGTTGACAAGTAATTAATTAACCAATCACGATCAACCGTCGTGAACTTCCATTAAATATCCATAAGTGATAGTGAAGCATGATTTATCCCATTAGTGAGCTATTGTTTCTAAGCATGGCTAAGCAACTATAAATAACATCTAGCTGAACCAATCCAATATATAAGGTCCATGCTAGTCAAATTATAACCCATAGGAAAATAAAGTCATCTTCGGCCATAATTAAAGGGGAAAGGCTCACCACCCAATGACATTCGAAAACAATGCATAAGTTGAAATAAATCAATAGCTTTAAACAGGTTCAACATGCTCAAAGGGTTGTTTGGGATCTGTGTGACTTGCCTTGCTGGCCTTGGAACTCTTCAAATTCTTCTCCTGCGAAAACGGACTCTCCGGAAACGTCGGAATCTAAACAGAAAAGAGCAAAAACACCAAAACAGCACATAAACAAGCATGAACAGTACATGTGGATATTTTTAACATGTACATCTCAATTTTAGAAAAATTTAGAGACTTGAACCAACTAAATCCGAGCTAAGATGATTTAGTTATGAATTTCTGAAGATTTAATCTATTAGAAAAACAGGAAAAAGAAAAACGATGATGACGTCATGATGACCTCATCAATGGCCGGACCAAGATGGCGACCTCGCCGGAGATTGGATGGTCGGCTGCGACTTTGGAGGACATGTACACGTAGAGGACGACGAGACGAACCCAACGGTACTCACCCTCGAACCAAACGACGAACGACGACGGCCGGCGACGGGGTCTAGCGGCGGCGCGGCTTCGGTCGACGGCGGCGACGGGGCTCCGGTGATCAGCGGCTTCGGGGGTCAGGCGGCCGGGCTTCTCCACCCTCCCGCGCACCTTACGGCGGTGACGGCGACCGGCGGCGACGACGGAGGCGACGGCGCGACGCGGATGGAGCTCGGCCGGCGACGACGGCGGGGTGGAGCACGTGGCGGCGGCGCTACGAGGCACGGAAGATCACGGGAGAGGGGGCAAACGAAAGAGGAGGACTAGGGGGTCCTTTTTATAGCCTTGGATTGAAGAGATCGGACTCCTCCCGCAAGAAATCGATCGGGGAAATCAAAAACTCGGTTTTGGAGATAAACTCGAAAACGAGTTCGATTCGGATGAGATACTCAACGATTAGCTCCGATTTTTTGGGGGTAAAGATAGAGGAGGATAAGAGGAATATTTCGCCTCAACTAATTTTAGAAAAACACAAGGGGAAAGGTCAGATTTGGAGGAGAAAAACCGAGCCAAATCGGTCTCAGTTCGGCTGCTAGAGGTAGAAGATAAACAGTGTCGAGGGAGGCAAATTAGACTTTTCGTCTTGGGCTGGCTGAAAACAAAGCAAAGAAAGAAAGAGAAGGGGGAAACTCGGCTGGGCCGACTAGGGCTGCACGGCCGTGCACACAAAAGAGGGAGATGGGCCGGAAAGGGCCCAAGACTAGGAAGAGGATTATTATTACTTTTCCAATTAAAATAATCACTTAAATGATCTTTGAATTGTTAAAAATACTTCCAATGCTCAAATAATTTCAAGAAAAATCCTGAAAATAATTGGACACTCAAAGTACTTAAAAAAATTATAATTAGACCATTTAATGATTAATTTAATATGTGGGTAATTACTGAAATGCTCTTTGTATGATTAAAATTAGGAATTGAGCTCCGAAAAATCTGAGAAAATTCCAGAGAGTATAATTAACCATGGACAATTTAATAAAAATTAAATACATCCATGCTTTATATTTAGAAAATTTTATTTCCCACATTTAACTTCACTTGTAAATTAATGAACATTTAATATAAATTCTAATAATAATTTATTAAATAATTTATAAATCCTGAAACAAAAATCAGGATGTGACACCAATTCATATACTCCAAATTCAAGATCCCAAGATACATGAGAGGACGGCACACTCTTTTCCAAGCCACTAAACAATTGCCTCCATTGGCCTTCTCTCGAAGATAATCAGTGTGATTACAGTGAACAAAAGAGGAATGATGATGATGTCATTATGGGAGATCGGGACCCAAACCGACTGAAAAATGGAGTGGGGTCATCCTCTATGTCATTAAGAGGAGGTTCAGCTACAGACTTATAGCTTAATTAATGTTGTGTTTCAGGGAACACTGGGTTGCTCACTGTTGTTGATGATACCGCAATAGAGCAGCAAACTAAGGAGGTCTTGACAGCAATGTGCGTGGCTTTCAACTCGAAAACGGTGATGAACAGGGCTCCAGAAAAAATCTCAATGGAGATCCTAGCTATCAGACAGAACATGGTGACCTTGGCTGCAAATGAAGAGGTTGTGGCTGCTTTGACTTTGGCTGTGGTGGCGGATAGCATGGCTGCTATCTAGCTTGGAGGAGGAATTTACAACGCAATTGACAGATGTGAGCGAGATGGAACCGGCAAGTTGTGCATCAATCTCGGAGGCCTCGATGGGAGCATCATCAACACAAGTAGAGGCTGCAACTTTGTCCTTGACTGCTGAATCCTACTCCCTCCGTCCCAAAATATAAGGGATTTTGGGTGGAAGGGACGTATTCTAGTACTATGAATCTAGACATACTCCTTGTCCAGATTCGTAGTACTAGAATACGTCACATCCAACTAAAATCCCTTATATTTAAGGACAGAGGGAGTATTGTCATAGACAATGCAGCTCAGGAGATGGAGTCGGACAAGGTGGGCTAGTGGCTGCGTATGCTCCAACTTTGCTAGTCGATGCAACTCAGGACTTGGTGTCCTCGTCAATTAGCACAAGAGATGCTGCTCCAATGGTGAATCAGGAGGAGACAGAGGTAACCACATCACAGGACTCGATGATCTTTGATGTCAGGATTGCAGGTGTCAACACGGTAATTGAGTTGGCTGCTGATGGGGCACAACTTGATGCCGCACATACCATCATTGCTAAAGCAAAGGTGCAAGTAGAAGCAGGTGGGAAGCATCCCTCTCAAGAAGTTAGACAACGCTCTCGTCAACCGATTGATCCTACACCAACACGTCAAAGTGAACTACAGAAGACAATGCTAAACGAGAAAACTGATTAGCACATATTTGATTTTCTTAAACAACTACTACATAGAAACATTTTGTCAAAATACACCATTTAATAGTTCAAAAAACGTGTTAACGGAAAATGAGGAAGTTGAAGTTTGAAGTTAAGAAAAAAAATGGGCCTTAGGCTGTATTCTTTTCTTTAACTCCAAACTTTTTTGGTTTGTATTTTTTGCAAAAACTTTCATATAATATTTTTAAAAAATCAAATAAACCCATTTCTAAAGTTTGTAATAATTACTGGCCTCATAGTAACGCGCTAGGAGGTATCCTTTCACCCGGTCTCGTGTCATCCACAAATACCCGGTCTCGCGCCATCCACAAATAAGAGAGATATAACACTACTAGAGAACTTATCTTTTATCCAATACCCCAAACACACAAATATCTTGCATAGATTAAGAACCGGTGCTAAAGCTCTTTAGAACCGGTACTAAAGCTCTTTAGTACCGGTTCTAAAATTCCAAGTCTCTAGGAACATCTTTAATCTTGATTGGTGTTATCAACCGGTATTAAAAATGCATCTTTAGTACCAGTTGATAGCACCAATCGAGACTAATGCTGGTGAATCTTTAGTCCTGGATAATGTTACCAACCGGTACTAAAGATGCTTTTTTATACCGGTTTGTAACACCAACCCATACTAAAGATATTTTTAGTACCAGTTGGTATTATCAACCGATATTAAGATGTTTCCGGAGTTACTTCAAATGGTTAATTTTATCCATGCCATTGCAAATGTGTCTATTTAAATAAATACCATTACAATTCGTCTATTCGTAGCCGTGCTACTCGAATTTTATAAAATTAGAACCATGCCATCGCTGTCACGTTTTCTATCCTCTTCCCCATCTACATGTGGGACCCACCCATCAGATTCATCTTCTTCCCCCATCCTCCCCTCTTCTCTTTTTTCTCATCTCTTTCCACCACTTCTCAGCCTCCATAACTCTACCCAACCAACCCACTCCGTCCACCAAAGTAGCCACCAGCATTGTGCACTCTTGGCTCGGCGCCGCATGTGAAGAAGATAATCTGACGGGTGGGTCACATGTGATTGAGGAAGAGGATGGAAAACGTGACGGCGATAGCATGATTCTAATTTTGTAAAATTTGAGTGGCATGGCTATGAATAGATGAATTATAATAGCATTTATCTGAATAGACACATTTACAGTGGCACGGATCAAATTAACCCTATAAGATTTGTGCCTTAATTTTAACACACATTGCCGCGGAAAATATTGGTGAGATGAAGTGCTTCACAATAACTTTTTGCAGCTTTATGATACTTAGTAGTTGGTAGAAATTTGTTGAGATGCATTATTCGTTGCCTGTGGATCCAAACTTGTGCTACAAGAGTTTAAGAATTTCGTGAATTTTGCATATATTAAGTAGGGGTGCTTTAGAGGGATATTTAACTTTTTGCCACTTTTAAGATGTGGAAATTAATTTTTTTCCACTCGCTATCTATGACATGTGAACCCTTATGTGTTTGTGGCATGTAGATCTAGTGGTAAATCCTTTATCACCACTCTCGTAAAAGTAGCAAATAATTAATTATTCTGCTTTGGATGTTGGTCATGAAAGGGCCATTCCGGGGCCAAGGGAGACCCACCAGGACCTCGAGTGCCAGGGCCATATAGGTCCTGTTTGGGGGAGCTTATCCAGCTGCAGCTTTTCGCAAAAGCTGCTTCTGCTAGAAGCTGCCCCAAATAATTCACAGCTTCTGAGAATCTATAGTTACAGTTTCTGAAAAATGATAAGAAACCAGAAGCTGGAGAAGCTGGGTTTTAGAGCTTTTCCAGATTCTCAGAAACTGGCTACCAAACAGCTGCTTCTCAGAATCTAAAGCTCCCCCAAACAGGTCCATAGTCATGCACAACTTGTAAAATTTAGTTTGGGCTGCAAGCTTCCAACTCATAAATGTTGAACGATGTTATGCACAAATTTTCTTACGATATCGTCCTGTCAACTCTGGCTCGCTAGCTACTTTTGAGTCCTCATTCAACTACCCCTTTCACCGTGGTGAACGCAAGAGCCATTAGGAGAGCTTAATTTTGTGGATTTCCAACGAATTTACCATGCGTCCCTTTGATATTTAATAGATATATTGATCTTCTAAAAATCGTACTACCTTATGACGCCGTTGACTTTTTGTTCAACGTTTAACCATTCGTCTTATTCAAAAAATTTATGTAATTATCATTTATTTTATTATGACTTGATTCGTCATCAAATGTTCTTTAAACATGACATAAATATTTTTATATTTGCACAAAATTTTTGAATAAAACGAATGGTCAAACGTTGGTCAAAAAGTCAACGGTGTCATATATTAAAATACGGAGGGAGTATAATATTATAGTTACACACTTTCTTCTTTCGTGACTGTTAGATTTTTATGGAGTTGGGAGGAACGAGACCTTTAGGCACTGCCGCGGTTTCTGATTGGTCCACCTGGCGTAATATTTGCCCAGCAATCTAGGGTGTTTGTATTTCAGTCTGTCACACCATTGAGCAGTGCTCGAGTCGCCGAAGTCTTCCAAAATCTCCACCAAAATCGCGCTTATCTGGTGATGGAGTACCTACTATAGGCTATAGCCGAGTGTTTTCTTTGCTTGCATCTTTGGTTTTTCTTCGCATGTAGCCCCTCAAACAACCATTTTATGAGGTGTTTTCACTTGTGATCTGAAACTCTGGGCTTTCGCTTCTAGTGGATTTTTCTCCTTGTTTGATGTATTCGGCAGAGCATCTGCTGTTTTACATTTTTTTAAAAAATATTTATGGACTTCAAAATTTTCCGGGCTTTATCACTGATTATATTACATGTATACACACACGTACATACGGGAATATGTACCGCCCTAGGATAGGGTAGCTACCTATCCTGGTGCACCGGACACATTAGATAGCTTATCCAATTTTTACATGTATTAGGCTATAATAATTAGGGTTCTAGTTAATAATATTTCCTCCGTTTCATATTACAAGTCATTTAACTTTTTTTCTAGTCAAACTTTTTTTAAATTTGATCAAATTAATAGAAAAAATTAGCAACATCTAAAATATCAAATTAATTTTATTAAATCTAACCGTGAATATATTTTGATAATATATTTGTTATGTGTTGAAAATATTATTATATTTTTATATAAATTTGCTCAAAATTAAATAACTATAAAAATAAATTCAAAAACGGAGGGAGCAGTATGTAATAATCCTGGCACTCCCTCCGTTTCAGGTTATAACGGAGGGAGCAGTATGTAATAATCCTGGTACTCCCTCCGTTTCAGGTTATAAGAATTAAAATTCTTTAAATTTGATTAAGTTTATAGACAAATATAGTAATATTTACATTACCAAATTAGTTTTATTAAATTAATACTTAAATATGTTTTTATAATAAATTTATCTTGTATAAAATATATTACTATTTTTTCTATAAACTTGGTCAAACTTAAAGCAGTTTAACTTTGTTCAAAGTCAAAAACATCTTCTAACCT
Organism: Oryza sativa Japonica Group; assembly: GCF_034140825.1. Lineage (NCBI taxonomy): Eukaryota > Viridiplantae > Streptophyta > Magnoliopsida > Poales > Poaceae > Oryza > Oryza sativa. Next base: position 12,737,617 of record NC_089044.1, read on the forward strand.
AAAACGGAGGGAAGTACTATTTATCACATGTCCGTCACTGCATACATATACATACTTTCGTACAAATTATATATGGCTGGCACTTCCAGCATAATACGGACCCAGTAGAATCGGATGCAAAGAGCAAGCAGACGTCGACGTCACAAGGACGGATGATGGACGGCGGAACACACGTACGCATGCCGTCGACTCGACTCGCCTGACTTTTGTGACGTTTTCGCTCCAAGAGTTTAGACCTTGACTATGGAAAAAAACATACACGTCACCACCATTCACCAACCCCCTACGAGGAAAATCTAACAAGTAAAACAGGTTCGATGCATCGCGTCGCACATCCAAAATATGTGGTTCCAGTTAAGTTCATACCTTCCATTCGAATTGTGATATACTTTGTCTATACTTTAACTTTAACGTATGACGCCGTAAACTTTTATCGACGTTTAATTATTCGTCTTACTAAAAAAATTATATAATTATCATTTATTTTATTATGACTTGATTTATCATCAAATGCTCTTAAACATGACATAAATATTTTTATATTTGTATAAAAACTTTGAATAAGACGAACGATCAAACGTTGATAAAAAATCAATAGCGTCATACATTAAAATATAAAATACGGATAGAGTAGTACATACTGATACGTGGTTTTAATTAATTACGTCGTTGATTTTCTTTTCTAGCTAGAAAATCTATAGTTATTTTAACGTAGTAGTGTTAAAAACAAGGAAAAAATTGTAAGAAACTTTTGTAGTTTAATTATCTCCCTCCAAATTAAATCTCTTCGTAATACTACTTACTGAGAGCATATTTTGGAATATTAACGGTGTGAGATACTTTCTCTGTATTTAAATACATGAAAATATCGATTTTATTTGACCAAACTTTTTAAAATTTTGATTATTAATAGTTGTCCAGATATTGACTTTGAAAAAATAAAATACATATGAGAAGATTTTTCTGTATCAGAAATTTTACAATACTAATTATAATCTGGTTATACATATTATCAATATGTTTTAATATAAAACAATAGTCGAAGTTACGGTCAAAGACCGATTGAATTCAACAATATCATCACAAGTACACGAATGGCATTTCCTGCTGGATTCTGAACTGGCAGGCCACATGTAGGATTCCGAACCCGACATCGTTACTAAACTACCCTTCTATCGGTTAGATACTAATACGGGGATTATATATCTATACATTTATCATAAAAAAATTGTCAGATATAATTATAATATAATCGTGATATAATTATATTGTAATTTTTTTCGAGAGATTACACTGTAACTTATATAAAACTTATATATAACTTACGAATGAATGTTTTCTATGCCAGTGCACATATTTATATAAATACTTTTTCCGTCAAAAAAAACCTACTTTTGGGTTTGCATATAAACCCGAAAGTAGTTTTTCAGGGAGGAGGGAGTATGAAGAAAGTACATCACTATTTATATGTCACCATCATATCATCCCTGTGCCATATGAGAAATAGGTCAAAGCGTTCGCGAAAGCTTTTTAGACACATGGAAATCCCAAAGGCGTCACTTTCTTCCAGAAAATCAAAGAAGAGACGTGCACGTGGACTATTTTGCACGAGCAACTAGCAAAGCGAGCTGACCGGAGCAAATCACGAAGACCTAATCAGTGCGTAAATAACGCGTTGTATCAATTTGGCACCCCTTCCCCGCCGATTTATTCAAAAATATGTGCGCATGCATTTGTTTTATGATTTTTTTTAAAGAAACACAGTACAATCGTAAGCGATCACAACACGTGCGCATCTTACTAACATGAGCACATCGTAAGACTGTGCCGGTACATTTTATATTTTGTGATTGACGAAGTTACCATGGACGCCTCGCTATCGTGGAGTACATCGCCTACCAATGAAATAATAATTAGCCGTAAATACGATCATCCATATTAAATCTAGAATTTGAATCCGGATGGGTTGGTTTCACCCAAGGAATCTAATTGACAGGTGAGTTACGCTCACTTCGTGTTTTACGATCATTTGTGGTTACTTGAGGAATTCCTTCATTTTTTTCCCAATGAATTTGAACTAGGTGTGAAAACGGGTCGGGTTCGGTCGGATCTCACCCTTCCCATACCTTAACCCATATTTTATAATCGGAATCGGGTCGGATACGGATAGTGCCGAATACAGATACAAACTTGGATAATATCGGGCAAAAATACGAAACGAATACGTACCAAAATAGATACGTGCACTATCGGTTACGAATATTTATTAGGATATCATGTCGAAGCAACAATCTTATATATCACATAGACAATAACCATTTAACAATTCTATATATCCATAATACGATTATATTAGGCCATTAGGACCTTAGGAAATAAATAGGCTACAATACATCATAGTAGAACTAATACATGGTACCAAAAAGTACCTCGCAAAAACATAATACGGGTAATATCCGTATAATTATCCGGGTAATACCCTGATTTTTTACCGGACAACCCGTATCCGTCGGATACCATGTTCCCGAACCCAATCTCATATCCGCCAAAAAAGACCCGTATTCGAACCCGATATTCGTGAAAAGTCGCGGGTACCCGAATTTGTCCCGAAATAATATGGCCGGGCGGGAGGGCTGGAAATACCCGCCCCGTTTTCAACCTTAATTTGAACAAATAGTGTTTTATGATCATTTATGGTTACTTGAGGAATTCCTTCATTTTTTTCCCAACGAATTTGAACAAATAAAAGAAGTTCTAGTATGAAAAGTTTTTTTTATGAGATATAAATATAATTTAAGTCGACAAGTCATCACTCGAATACGCGCTAGTTAATTATCATTATTATTAATTGCATATATTTTGTCTAGCTAGAGATACCTAGTAGATCTACTCCGTCATCACGTTGACCCACTACAATCAGCTAATAAACTAAAACGTGTATGGTTTATTATGTACTAGTATGTTTAGTGAAGCAGGTAGTTACTAGAAAAGAGATCTAACGGTCCACATCGAGACTTCATTCGGACTTCGATTACCTAGTCTACTTTATACTACTCAACGAGCTCTACACATCCATGGTTACTGATCGCTTATTTTGAACAATGGTTTAAAAATTAAAGTTTCGTGTGTTTGTTCTAATATTTCCCGAAATACACAAATTCGACATAAGACGGTGAACAACAGGAGGCAACAGTGTGTGTGTGTGGGGGGGGGGGGGCAGGCAATTGACGACAACACCCTTCAAAATGGTGAGATCCCTTGATGATGGACAATTGGCGATGCCCACGATGATTGGAAGTGGTGCTAATAGTAGAGATTGATGCGACGTTAGGTAGAGGGAGAGGCGAGATGTGGGGGGGGGGGTGAGGGGGAGCGATATATAACAGCTGAGGAGGAAGACAAAGGAGAACGACGCGCGGTGTGGGAGGGGCGAGGAGGTAGCGCGCGGCTGCTAAGGAGAGAACATATGAGATCGTGTCGATGAGGGAGAAAGAAAGGGTGAGCGGAAGAGGGGTGTAGGCTGGCTAGCGGCTCGGTCGGGCGAGGCAAAGAGGCATGACGGGGGAGTGATGCATAGGTGACAGCCTATTCATCTTTCGACAGATTTGGAGCTTCAAATATTGCAGTTTTTTGAACTAATGGATAGAACCCCGTTTTTAATGAAATAACAAAAAGAAAGGGACAATCATATCGAAAATCGTAAATAATCTAGAGAAAAAACTGTTGTTAAATCTAAATTTGGTGTACTGTAACCGAGTGTAAGCGCACTATAATTGAGTGTAATTGCAAGTTGGATATAGAAGAATATGAATCTTGATGCGAAGATCCGACGGACGAAAAATTGAAAAATAGGAGCCCAAAATCTATCGCAAGTGAAATAACATAACTGGATGCGGAAATGCAGAGGGGACGGTCCTGGTGGTGGAAGGAGGCAATGCGCCGTCGCGCCAAGGGTGAGATTTACAGCCGTGGAGTAGTGACGCGGGCGATACAGAGGGGTTGCATGACACCAGGGGGAAAGCCAGGGGCGGGACTCGAGCAGAGGTCTGGCCTGCCCCATCAGCAGCCGATCCAACCCACCCCCATCTAAAACAAAAAATTGATGCATCATTAGTACACAAATATTCCCTCCATCCCAAAATACAAGGGATTTTAGAGGGATGAGCCTGTCCAGGTTCGTAGTACTGGGATGTGTTCCATCCCTCTAAAATCCCTTATATTTTAGGACGGAGTGATACATTTATGATGAAATATATAGATCGTGCAGCATACAACATCACATTTGTGCTGATCGCCTGATCCCCTGAATTAGTTATGCATCATCTGCGTCACTCTCGACAGCTAGTTATGAGAGGTGTTAGATGTACTCCCTCCGTCAAATTTTAAGTGTAACCATGAGTTTTCGTGCCCAACTTTGATCGTCCGTCTTATTTAAATTTTTTTATAATTAGTATTTCTGTTGTTATGAGATGGTAAAACGTGAATAATACTTTATACGTGACTTATGTTTTTAATTTTTTTAAAGAAAATTTCAAATAAGACGGGCGATCAAAGTTGAGCACGGAAAAGCATGGCTGCACTTAAAATAGGACGGAGGGAGTATATGTGTATGTGTATCCTAAGAAACCATTATCAGTTTGCTAATGATGCATGGCTGCCGTGATAGATGTATATGTGTATGCGTTTGAGTTTGAGTTTACACATATCAGTTCCACTTTCCTACTAAAATTGTAAAATTGTAGACTGATGGTGGTGTAGTTTTAGTTGTGGCCATAGGTGCGTGTCTTTCTTGCGCTTGAGCCGTGATAATTAGGAAACTAATCCTATAATACTATACAAGTGATCCCCACTTAGTGTAGTTATTAGGTTTTGTTTGGCAAATGAGATAGAGAAATAATATCCCACCCTTCAAAGGGTAATATTGTATCCTAGCCATCCATTTTTCACACCTCATTTAAACTTAGCCATTCATCCATTTCCCTTTCCCAATCCCAAACACACCCTAAGGATTTTCCTGGGCTGAGGTTAAGCCACGTCACCCGTTTATTTCTAGCGCTTGAAGCTAAGCCCAACACAGCCCATATCCTAGAGGTTTTTCCCTGTGTGCCATTAAGAAAGATGGTGTCTGCATCTGTGCTACTAAAATGTTCGAGCCTCCCTCTCTGCCATCGTCGAACTTTATCATGAACTCCACACTATTCCGTCGCTATTCTGTTTGGGATTATCCGTTTGGCAGCTCTGACATGTCGGCCTAGGCAGGAAAAATGTCACTCTTGCCCTTTCAGTCGCTGGCATATTGGAACCCCTGTTGACCGGTGCTTATCGTCATCCCCCTCAGTGTCACTCTCTGTTCTCCCTCGATTCCCCTCTCTCCGCGGCGGCGAAACTCTAGCGGCGGTGAAACCTTAGCGGCAACGGGAAGGAGCATGGGAGCGTGGATCTGATCTTGCATCGAAAGGAACGAGGAGGAGCAGGCATGGCGTGGAATGGCGCTGGCGAGCGCCCGGATTGGTTTCTGGATGGGTGAGTTCTCTGCTGTCCCCTTTGATTTCTCAGTCTTAGGCCACCTTTGTTGCCTCCCTTGATATATTGATGTTTAGTGCCCAGCGCTACCGATCCGTGTTAGGGTTTAATGATTACGTGCTCCTTGTTCATCTGTAGGATGTACTCAGACAATAGCTTCAGCTTAGAAACCCGGATTGTTGCTCGCAATTCTCGTGCGCAGTGGTATTCATTGAACCAAGTGGTGGATGCAGACCACACTCAATTTAGTGGACTGCTTGATGATTTGGTCGAGAAGTGTCCTCATGAATATGGTGACACAATGAGCTTGTTCTTTTTCTGCACTAAGACTAAATCTCACATCCCAGTTCGCAATGACTAAGATTTGCTTGGAATGTTTGCAAAACATAGGGCTTTCAGAACCTGTTTGTTGACCGTTGCTTATCATAGCCCAAGTAGTGAGCCCCCTGTGCTTCCTAATTAGGACTTTTGTAGCCCAAGCACTGTGAACCCTATTCAAGCCCCATTCACCCATTCTATTGCATGTCCAAGCTTAGTTGAACCAACCAGTGTCGCACTCAATCATTCTGCTGAACCAACCAATGCCGCAAAGAGTCAATCTGTTGAACTTGAATACCTTGGTAACCCAAATCCAATGAATGAGCATGTGGGTGTTGATGATGAAGGTCTGTACATTGATATGGAGCCCAACTATACCCCTACTCCTTCTAATCCTTAGAACCAAGGTGGGAGTGAAGAAAGGGAATGTGACAGTTCTAGTGATGATGAATGCCATGAGACTGACTTTTATTATGAATCATCTGATAATGAAGTAGAAGACATTGATGATGAAATTAAAGACAGGGAGCCAGAAAATATGCTTGATGCTTTTTATGATAAGAAGGACCCTCCTATGTCAGTAGGAACTGTTTATTCATATATGGATTCTTTTAAGATTGCTTTAGCTAGCCATGCTGTTAAACATGAGTACAACTATGACATTGAGAAGAATGATACAGGGAGATACAGGGTGAATTGCGCACAAAAGAATGATGGCTGCCTGCGGAGACTTCATGCCTCAACAGGAAAGGATGGACACACTATTTAGGTGATGTGTTACTAAATTATTTTATTTGATTGCTACCAGTTTTCATTCAATTTTGTGGATTCTAACTTGTGAATTGCTTGACTGGTTTCTAGGTGAAAAGAGTTCCAAAACCTCATACATGTCTGAGCACTAGGAGGCAAGGAATATGTGTGGGGGTAACTCAATTCTAGGTGTGCAGTCAGGTCCTTGATGGGCCGAAGGAAGATGAAAATATTGACGCAACAGAACTGCGGAGGAGGTTGAAGGAACACTATAAAGTTGTGGTGCCCTATAAGAGTGTACAAAGGTAAATATCTTGTCATGGATAAGATTTATGGGCCCTGGGACAAGAGTTTCAATAACCTGTATAGGCTTAAGGCCCAGTTAGAAGAATCAAGTCCTGGATTATTTCTTGTTATTGATCATCACACCATAAACAAGAAGATTAGATTTAATAGGCTATTCTTCGCACTGAAAGCATGTGTTGATGGATTTCTTAGAGGATGTTGACCATATCTTGCACTAGATAGTACTTTTTTAATAGGGAGGTTTAGGGGGCAGTTGTCCATAGCTTGTGCAGTAGATGGGCACAACTGGATGTATCCAGTAGCTATTGTTGTGACTAACTCAGAGACCAATGAGAACTGAGTCTAGTTTATGGAGAGATTGAAGGAAGCAATAGGTACCCTAGATGGCCTGACATTCAACACATATTTGTGGGCAGGCAGTCGAATGGAGTTAGTCAAATTTTTCCAGCTGTTGAACATAGACAGTTGTTGCCTCGTTAAAAACCTTACGCCCTAGAGTATGGTTCCCTCGTAAGGAAAAAAGAGTACAACAACTATTTTACATTATAGCATCAATTACTCCGGATCAACACCACCATCATCTTTGGTAAGGCAAATTTCCGCCAATGCGTCTTCCATTGCATCGGCAAGCTCTTGATCATGTAGACAGTGTTGCGTTCGTTCATCTGCTTCCATCTAGTCTTTAAGTCAAAAGATTAACTCAACCGTCTCAGGTGTCAGGCATGACCTTCGTTCTTCAATAATTCTTCCAGTAACGTTGAATGCTTGCTCGGAAGAGACGGAGGAGGCCGGAACCAGAAGAATATCTTGAGCAAAGTGGGCTAACACTGGAAGAGTTCGCTCTTTCTCTTTCCACCACCCAAGGAGATCGACACCGTCGCCATCAAGCGTCGGATCATGCTCAGTATGATTGTGATGAGGTAGTGGTTAAGCTCTAAATCGGGTTCCATGTTGATTTTTTCTCTGAGGATGGAGAGGCTTGGTCGTTGCCTATATACTGCTTTCACAAATTTACTGCACTTGACTTGCTTGCTTTCTTTTGTGAGGTCTGCTCAGGAACTCGGGGAGTACCACCAAGCTTGGTTCGGTACAGACGGAAAACCCTATAGAGCTCATCATTGACATGTTGAAAAGCTTCAGAATAATCAAGCCCCACTGTATCACCTATTGAGTTCATGGCAACCTTGGTGATTTCCAACTTTTTGCGAGGATCAAGTATCAAAGCAAAGCAATAAAGGTGAGGTATACCGGTGAAGTATTTGAGAAATTTTTATTTCATGGGTTTAACAATGGAAGACAGAATACGATCAGACTGGTTTTCATCAAAAACAAGTGCCAGCTTCCAAATCCACTTAAGCACCAAACAAGCTGTAGGATAGTAAATTCCTGATAATTGAACTGTAGCATTATAAAAGGGCTTCAGAAATTTACGCACATGTGTAGCGATCTCCCAGTCCTGATCGGTGAGAATAAAAATCTCACCATCACCGTCGTCATCGATATCCTTCATTCTGACATGCATCGAATTGATGAAAACATAAATTAACTCCTCATACCCTTTTAATTGTCGCAACAATAGGTACATTGTGTTCCACCTATGTTTGACATCAATGCCAAACATCCGTGCAGGTTTCTTCTTCGCTTTACAGTAGTCCTGGAACCTCGCTTTGACCACTGTGTTACCTGCTATGATACGAACATAACGGCAAATTTTGTTTAACAATTTCTCCAGAACAATCATGCCTGCAAAACAAATAGGTTGCATACATTAAAATAAATAAGCAATATGCCGCATACACTAAAATCAATAAATCATTAATAAACATTAGTACATGGTTGAACGATGAGATTGATGATGTGACAAATGCATCTCTGATGAATAACGAAGCCTCCAACATAACTTCGTAGATCCAGCTCCAAAATCGACATGGCCATTGTGTTTGCTGATGCATCGTCAAGAGTAATGGAAACAACCCTATATTGTAAATTGAATTCTCTCAATACCTCTAGGATTGTCGTGGCCATGGCATCTCCTGTGTGTGACGTCATGAGTTTGAACCCTATGACTGTCTTATTTAATGACCGATTGTTGTCAAGATAATGAAGAACAACACTAAGGTAAGATGTTCTTCGGTGTTGGGATGTCCAGATGTCCAGATGTCCGATGTCACAGCAAATGAAAAACTAATAGCACTGAAAGTTTGCTTCAACACACTCAACTTAGAACGATATATAGTTGTAATATCGTTCTTGGTGGTTTTCCTAGAAACCTTTTTGTACTGTGGGCAAAAAGCTTTTTGGATCATTCTCTCAAAATGTTTGCTATCCCCCATTCTAATTGGTAGATCCTCAGCAACAATAAACTTAACAATATCTTCACTAGCTATTTTTGGATCATAGGTCCATGTACTTACTGAACCGTCAGGGCCGAAGGACAATTGTGTCTGTCTTGCTCCTGTCAAGGCCTTGTTCTTGAGATGCGCCAAGTAATGCCGGTTGAGATGGCTTGTCCCTAAAGAAGTAGCTGCAGACAAAATTTGGTCACAATATTTGCATTGAGCACGAGGTATACTTTTACCGTCAACCATCTCGGTGAATACTTCGAAGTGCCGCCAACACTCCACTCTTCTGGCAGATGGCTGATTATCAGAATTTGTTGTGGGCAATGTCGTGGCGTCAGCATCGACGGAGATGTTGGCCTCGCCAGGCGATAGCTGATCATCGTCGTCACCCTCTAGACCATCCATGTGGCGATCATCCATCCCGTAGTTGTCCATGCCCGGGGATAGCTACCAGGTATCGACCGATCTCTGGGATGGACCGGCTGTCGACTCGTGTTGACGCTTTTTGGACCTCCACATATTTTCTACGAAAAATAGATATGGTGGGGAGATATGTTGAAAGACGAAGAAGTGTGTTGAAATCAAAAAATGGGTATGGTTTATATAGGGTATGCCAGGGCCGGGCACCAGGCTCTTCTCCTCTCCCTTGCCTCCTCGGTTACTGGCCAGCGACACATCTGAACTCTGAACGACTTCTCGACGGCTCGACGCCTCGACTGATGACTGATTGACCAATGGCCGTGCCGTGCCATGACACGTCGCTGAACTACTCCTCCGCGCTAAATACTGATCGACCAATCATCAGTCATCAGTCGACGCCTCGACCGCTCGATGCGTCGGAACTCTGAACTTCCATGCAATGAACATGCTTTCCATAATTCCATACATGCACCGTTGCAGTGAATAAGGACGCGGGTCATTAGCCATTTAAAAAGTTTTAAAAACATGAACAAAAAGTTAATTGACTAGACAGTGGATATACACGATACTAATTGCCAATGGTAAGTGATCCCATAATTAATTAGCCAAAAAAATCATGCTTTCCATGCATGCACGGCTCTCTGAATTCTGAAAGACTGAAAGCACGTCTCCTCTGTTTCTGATCAGTATTTAGCACGGCCGCCGACTGAACATGACTGCTCATGGTCACGGCCCATATTTGAACGTGTCGCTGAAGTCTGACCATGCACGCACGCACTCGGCGGCTCGGCGCCCCTGCCTCCTGATCGCCTCGCGGCCGGCCCGAATTGCACGCACTCCTGACTCCGCGCGCGCTCGGCTAGGCTAGAGCTCAGGCCAGCCTTCGAGCCTTTTTCGTGCTGGGCTAGCCTTCGGGCCTTCGGGCGTTTTTCGTGCTGGGTTAGCCCAGGCATGACCCAATGGCCGTGCCGTGCCGCCTAGCGTGCCTCAACTTACGGCCCAGGCACAGCTCAACTATGGGCCGTACCAGCCCGGCCCATAGCCGTGTCATGTTGGGCCATGCTTTCCCTCGTGCTGGGCCATCGTGCCTTGGGCTGGCCCGAGAAAGCATGGCCCAAGTCCTAGCTCTATATGAGACCACTCAACAGGAGACCTAGGAGACCCAAGAGACCTAGCCACTGCAGATTGTGCTGTCCCAGGCTTCACCAAGAAGGAAGATATGCATCAACAGGAAGCTTACCCCAAGAAAGCCCAAGTCGTAACCACTACATCAAGCCTAGACAGCCCTGCTAGAAATACCAGGAGAAAGAAGCTCAAGCTGCAGTAAAATGTGCTTGTTCTTTTGATCTGTGGTTCTTTTGGTCTATGGCATAACTGTTCTTTTATTCTGTGATGGTGAAAAACTTCTGCCATGTGATGAAACACTCTTCTTTTGGTCTCTTACTTTGGCATGTTGGTATGTGGAGCAATGTATTTTGCTAAGTCATGTTTGTTGTTGACATTTGGTGCTATCATGTGATGAAACAGCTAGTTATGTGATGAAACAACTAGTTATGTTATGTTGTTTCATTTGGTGTTGTTATGTGCTGACATTTGGTGTTGATTCATTCTGGATATTTACACTTTCACCATTCATCATTGAAAATTCATTTCATTCATTCATTCATCCTTCCATACATCCATTTATCTATGACTACTCACACAAACACCCAACTACTTCTTGAAAATAGCATAAAAAGTAAGAAAGTGCAAACATAGACCATCTTTTCAAGCCACTTAAGCTGCTACATCACCCTAATGTCCACTTGTGCATTGCCTACAACTCCAGCAGCCCGATCCTGCATGATAGCCTGTGGAGCTGCAGTAGGGAAACCACCAAGTGGTGCCACTGCCTGTAGGTGACCTGCATGAATTGGAGCAAGGGCAAGATGTGTCCGCACTCCAGTGTCCAACATTTCATCCTTCCACTGATAATACTGACAGCCTCCAATCTGAAAGCCAAACCATCAACACATTGTGAGCAAACAATAACAAAAAACCCAAAGACAATATGTGAGCAGAGAATGAAACACAAACTGCTAAATAAGGGCACTTGTGAAATGCACAATTGTTATTCTTTTCTGTTGTCGAGATGAATCGGTTTGCAAGCACATGGCAGTTGCGGCAAAGCACCCGCTTCACCCTACCACCATAGCTGCTAGATTCTTGGGAAATGGCTGGAGAAGAAGAGAGGTGAATGAGATGAAGATGGAGGAGTTGGAAGTACAAGGGCTGATGTGTTTTATATAGGAGGAGAAGGGCTCAGTAGGTGCCAAACAACACTTCCTTTGCCGCCAACAGTATAGCCTTTGGTGCCAAAAATACAGGCATGTGGCTGCTTCCGAATGGCACAGAAGGAAACAAACTTCATCAAATGGCCTCTCAAGCCTAAGGGCAACTAAGTCACTACGCAGCGCCGTTACCCACTGTTACGACCAAAAACGGACGGAATGGTGTGGAGGGCACGATATAGTTCGACGATGGTAGAGAAGAAGGCTCGAACTTTTTAGTGGCACAGAGGCAGACACCATCTTTCTTAATGGCGCATAGGGAAAAATCTCCTCTTCCAAGGTTTCTCCACCTTCCGCATCGCATACAGTCGCCGCCGTCCCCGGATGCGCTCACTTCCCCTCCTCCGCCACGCTGCTTCCCCATATCCCTCGCTCACGCGCTCTAGCCGTCTTCTCCTCTCCATCCCGCGTGTGCTCGCTGCAGGCCCGCCATCTCAGCCACGCTCGCTTCTCCTCCCCGCGCCGTTCCGCCTTCTCCTCCATCTCTCCGCTTCCTCTTGTGTGAATAGTCGGCCACCACCTCCTCCTCCTCCTCCGCTTCCTCTTCTGGGAATCGTTGCCACTAGATGGGAATAGAATTTGACTCAACAAAAAAACACCCATCTATAAAGGCAACCAGGTGAGCCGTCACATCAACACGCTGATGCAAGGAACCGATGGAATATATCTGCACACTTTGCTTCGCTCGGTAGCCCATATTTATTCATCAGTTCTAGATCCCCTAATTCATGAAGCGCTGATTGTATATGATCTTTGGCTCTGATACTTCGGTCAATCAGTTCTATCTTTTATGAAGCATTCTTTAATATCGTCTGATTACTTGAAGTTTCTTTCACATTGTTAGAATGTTATCTTATCACTGCTTGCAGAAAACTTTCCATCAGGTAACTGAGTTAGTTTGATCTGCTTTGTAGCGATTAATTGGTCCGGCCATCACCCCCTGTTTCATTCTCTTATCCTGCACTGTTCATTGGATGGCATTTCTATGACTCCAAATGAGTAATCAGGGTTTGTGTTTGGTTGATCAGCAATTGATGCAAATCTGAAAATGATATGCTTTGTGTCCACTTATCTCTTGCTTCAGTTCTTTCTTTTACAAGTCAGGAAGGTGGATAAAATCTATTTCTTTTTGTTGTTTATGGTTTTACCAATATTCTGAAATTGCATAGTCCATATTTTTCAGTTTGTTCTTACCACCATGGCTTATGTTACCAATCATCTGTTTCAGCCTTTCAGATCTGCCTTAAACAGAGAGTTGGAGCAATCAAGACGCTAGCAGCTAGATTCTCGCAACGTATCAAGGTGTTTCGTAAATCATGACACTGAAATTTATAATTCTGATTAAACACTGTAGCAAAGCATCCCATTAGTTGTTTTGCACATTATCTTATGTTTTACTGTAGGTTGTACATATTCCGATCCCGTATTATATACCTCAATAATTTAGGTTCGTGGTGGTTATATATAGATCGGAACAAACACCAAAAATATCTAACATGGGGATAGATGGATGAGAAGATGCTAAAATGAGTTTTAGTTGGCTACCGCGTTCCCAGAAAAATATTAGGTGTTAGTGAACAATATAAATTACTTCCTCTGTTTCACACTGTAAGACTTTCTAGCATTGCCCACATTTATATAGATGTTAATGAATCTAAGCATATTTATGTGTCTAGATTCATTAACTTCTAAATGAATATGAGCAATGCTAGAAAGTCTTACAATCTGAAACGGAGGGAATATCCCTCACTAGATACATCACAACCTTCTATCTGTATCACTACTACAGCACCGATTGTCCCGTGCGGGCGAGCCGATTTTCGCATGCGGGTGGGTGGCCCACATGCACCCAGTCGTCTGGGAAAATCACGATTTTCGCATGCGGGAGACGCACCCGCACGCGAAAACCGATTTTCCCGTGCAGGTGCTTAAGCCGCCCGCACTGAGAAAAAAAATCGAAACAAAAAAAGAAAAAAAACCCTAACCCTAATCCAACGCTGTTGTTAGCGTTAAAATTTGAAGATAAATCTTTCAGTTATAACTTTCAAATTAAAACTTTCAAACTAAAAAGATAAATCTTTCAGTTCTAATTTAAAAAAAAAAAATCCAAAATTTGAACCTTTCAACTTGATTTTTTTAATGGAAAACCAAAACTTAAAACTTCTAATACATATAATCGAATTTCGATACTTTCAACTCAAAATATAAAACTACTTCCAAATCAGATTTTAAAACTTTCAACCCTAAATTTGAAATCTTGCAACTTATAGTTTGAAACTTTCAACGTAGCGATTACTTTTACCAATTAAAAGTTACTAAGCGTGATTAGCACTAAACACATGATGATTAGCACTAAGTTGGCGTGCGGTGCGGGAACGCCACATCTGGCCGTCGTGTGCTCGACTTGTCAGCCTCCCCCCGAGTAATTGGGCGGGAGGAAGAGCCCGGCCGGCCCACCAACCAGCGGGTGGCAGGGAGCCCAGATTTGGCCTATGTACCTTCGTGCGCGCCAATTTAATTGAGTAGTATAGGATTTTGGGAGACGCTCTACGTATATACGTATACGTACGTGGCTGGTCTGGATCAGCATGAACAGTATATACGCACGTGCACACGTAGTCGTACGTGCCGGCCGTATAGATGAGCATACGCGTCTGGAAATTAATCGATTTGGCCGTCGATATGGCAGTGTTTAGTTCCAATTTTTTTTTTCAAACTACCAACTTTTCTATCATATCAAAACTTTTCTACACACATAAACTTTCAACTTTTCCAGCGCATCGTTTCAATTTCAACCAAACTTCTAATTTTAACGTGATATCGTCGTTGAACGGCGCCGCCGCCGCGTTTCACGCGAAGACGGCCGGGATGTGGCCGTCGGTGGCGGCGCGGTCGAAGGCGGTAAGGCCGGCCCTCTCGCCGCCGCCCGACGCAGACGCTGGCGACGGTCTGAGCAACTCGCTGCGTGTGATCTCCACGGGCACAGCCATAGCCGCTATATCAGTGTGAAGTAGGCGTCGTGTCGTACGTGTTGGTTGCATTGCCAGTAGTGAGAAGCTAGATGTGTATATATAGGGTTTTGGGTGAGTAATTGCGAAATTGCTAATTGGCGCAGACGCGTCACTCAAGAAGGTCGCCCATGTTTTTGGCTCGCTAAGTTTACGCCCGAGTTCAGCCCACCAGACATACCATGGTTTAAAATTTCAGCCCCCACCGGCAAGCACAAATCTCCTCGAAATTTTTGGTTTTTCTCAAACACTTGTAAATTTCATCAAAATTTATTCAAATTCAGTCAAAATGTATTAAAAAACAAAAAAAAAATCGGTCAAAAAATTCCGAGATTACCAAAATTTCGGTGGTCTCGGTTTTTTTTGTCAACACCGGCAAAAAAACACATATTTAGAAATTCAAAACCCTGCCAGACATTTTTTAGTTCTTCCCTTTTCTCTCGTATCTTAAAGGGTCCATTCACTGGTGGAGAAACCCTTTGTAGTCCCGGTTCGTAACCCCCCTTTAGTCCCGGTTTCCAAACCGGGAGTACCAATCCGGGACTAAAGATCGCTATCTTTAGTCCCGGGTGAAATAAACGGGAGTAAAGATCGATCTTTAGTCCCGGTTGGTAACACCAACCGGGACTAAAAATCGAGCTGACCTTTTTTTTTTGCATGCCCCTGTTGCTGCATGGTTTATATATATATATAAACCATGCATATATATGTTTCAATACATATATATGCATACATATATATATGTATATATATATATTATATTATATTATATGTATATACATGCATAATATATATGTATTTATACATATATATGTTATGCAAATCATATGTATATAGATATATATATGATCAAAATATATTTACATTATAGAAAATGTGTACACATGCATATAGAAACATATGTAGTCATGTATTAATTACAATCCATTATATGTCCTAGCTAGCTACGATTTCGACGTAGTAGTACTCGCTGCTAGCTCAGAAGCTAAGGACCGGTGAATTGTGTTTCCGTCGTAGTAGAATTCACCCTTGGGATCAAGGATTTCTTCGTTGATGAATCCCATGAGTTGTTCTTGAACCGCCACGATAAATTCCTTGTGTGTGGTCAGGTTATCCCTCATGCGAATAAACTATATGAATGTATGAAATTGATTAGTAATTAAACAAGAAATCGCTACGTAATGAAATTTTGAATTTATTTGTACGTACATCGAGCTCTCTTGTGGTGATGATTTGGTCTGCAAGGCAGTGGCAATACTCGCACACGTAATAGCCGCACAAGTTAGTTCCCTGCTTTTGCTTTGCGCACTACAAATAAATGACAAACAAGAGAAATATAAATGTAGAGCATGTGTACTCACAGGAAATTTGAACTTCCGCCTAAGTCTTTCTCTCCATTTGCCGCGGACCAAATGACGGAACCGATACCAAGCCCTACATGGAGTTTAAAGCTATGATTCGTAGTAGCAATTAACATAACAAGATTTTCTTAATTAACAAAGGAACTTATGACGGTACCTGTCTATAAGTTCGAAAACCTTGTCAAACGTAGACTCTTTTTTATCCATTGAGTCATATACGTTGACGGTGCAGGCCTCCAGGTCGATGAGTAAAAGCACCCAGTGGAATCTGCAATGTGCGTGGGATGCATTACATATGAAACACTTAGCAAGTTCGTACGGGAATGAAATTTGGTATGTAGGAAGACAGTAAAATTAAACTAACTCTGTGTTGTATGGCAACAGTATGAACGTCTTGTAATGCTGCGCCTTCAGGAGATGGACGAGATTGTCCTCTGTTTCTTGTGGATATTGGTCGAGCATTGCGACGTTTACTTTCCGAGGTTCGATGAATCCAGTATCGAAAACCCTCCGCCGTCGGGCCCTTTGAATCTCCATTCTACAACGATAAAAGGGAGTATATTATTTTCTATGGTCTACTTATATACAAGGACCTAATTAATTAAAGGAGACGTATAGTAAGAAATCTAACTGAACGATATACTTACAAAATCCAGCAACTCATAATAGAGACGTCGAGGGCGTCCAGCTGGTATAGTTCGTAGATTCCCCTGAAATTGATCCAGAGAATGTCATCTCCTTGCAAGAAGTCCGTGTCCCTGATCCTCGCTCCGATCATCTCTCTACCGGTGGCGCTCATCTCCATGTACAGCTGATGGAACTTGTACATTTGTGTGGGTAGGGACTGCAGCAGCTCAGGCTTGACAAGCGGTTTACCGAGTTCGTACATGTATTTCACTTCCGCCTTTTCGATTGGTGCGACTCCTAGCAATTGATCCGTAGTTAGACCGGTGTCAGTAATAAATTGTTCTATCGTCATTTCTTTACCGGTCACCAACGGCTCGATCTCCTGGTTTGGTTGCTCTC